>NW_020824837.1:1200000-1925166 GCF_003285875.2 Drosophila novamexicana
CGCATTGTGCGCATTGCCTGCGCCTCGGACTGTGTGCTGGCGCTGAATGAGCATGGCGACGTCTTTGGCTGGGGCAATTCGGAGTACGGCCAGCTGGATGATTCAACCGATGCAGCGCCCCAGATCTGTACGCCGCGAGCACTGCAGCTAACCAAGGGCATAGGCAAGGTTAAGGATGTGGCTGCAGGCGGCTCGTTTTGCATGGCTCTGAACGATCAGGGCCTGGTCTACACCTGGGGCTATGGCATCCTGGGCTTTGGTCCGTTTGTGGAGCAAACGTCCAAGCCGCAACACCTGCTGCCACCGCTGTTCGGACGCAATGATTTCAGCAATGCAACCACTGTGGTCTCGATTGGCTGCGGCGTCTTTCACATGGGCGCCATCAATTCGGATGGGGATCTCTTTATGTGGGGCAAGAATCGCTTTGGCCATCTGGGCGTGGGTCACAAAAAGGATCAATTCTTTCCCTTCAAGGCGGCCATCAATGGCAAGGTGCTGAAGGTGGCCTACGGCGTGGATCATACGATAGCCTTGTGCCGGCCCCATATATAAATAAACCACAATTATTTAAAGATCACAAATTCGCGTTTTTAATACATTTAAATCGATTGAAGAACATTTAGATTAGGTTTCTTTTTACTATTTTCTTGATAATGTTGTTGTCATTTGTTTCTTCTTGCAAATGTAAATAGCTTTTTTTCGCACGCGTACGCATTGATTTATAGTTATAGAGTTTAAAGAGTATATAATATAAAATATGTACTTGGAATCGAATGCATTGTGTATTTATATGTATCAAGTTGGGAATGGGCTTTATTTGGGTTTACTCTTGTTTGTTTTATGGTTTCCCCATTTATATTTAAATATACAATAGAAAGTTGCAGCAATCCTAAATCTCTACTCGTTTATCAAACCCAATTCGCACACGTATTTTTTAGTATTTGTCACAATTTCGTCAATCGCATTAAATTGCTTTCTAGGTACATTTCTTAACAGGGTTTCTTCTTTATATTTATATTTATATATATATATATATATATTTATATGTATATGATTCGCTATTCTTAACTGAGCTCGACGAGCGACAGTGCAGTCGCCGAGCCGCTTGGCCAATACAATACGATCGGTTTCCAGTTGATAAGCATGGTTACATCGAACATGGAGCCGGGCGTGTGTCTTAGTTTCTAGCCCGACACGAGCACGCACATCGCAACACGACGTGCTCGTGTTTAAGAAACAAAATTGCGCACGACAACAATTTACATACATAGAACAAATTTCTTAAGGTATAAATTTGACTTATATTGCTATTTAAAATTATGTAAAATCATAAGATACGACAAGAAGAAAACATGTTGAAATTTTAGAAAAATTCTAATTATAATTAAGAAATACTTTTAGGCCCAAACACGAGGCTATATTTCTTTTACATTGTTTTTATAATTTGTGAATAATTAAAATATATATATTAAATTTAGTAAATTGAATTAACTGAAAGGCAAACAAGTAGAACATTTCTCTTAAATAACAATATGATATAAAAACAGGCACAAATAAAAATTAAGTAGGAATAAATATTCTATAAAAAATGTAGTTCAATTCAAGGAATATACAAAAAACAAGTCGTGGCCCATACATTATTAATGATCGTGCCTGTTGCTCGCGTGTTTTTAAATAGTTATTCGTGTCGTGCCTAGAATGTTAGACACGCGCCCATCTCTAAGTAGAACTAAAGACTACAAGTTGAGGCTTTCGCCCCATAGATCATCGTTTTACACACAAACTTACGGAAATCAATACTAATTTGTCTTTGTTTGGATTTTTGTTGTTGTGTTTTTTTTTTATCATTTTGTTTTGTTTTTGCTCTTCATATGTTGATAATTTAAAACATTTGCGGCGCACGAACAACTATAGCTCAAGCCACCTGCTGCTGGCGGGCCTCGTTCGCCTCGTAGGCCTCCACCTCAGCTATGTTGGACAGGTCGTATTCAATCACGCCCTTACCCATGAACTCTGCATACTTGCCGGCATCTGGCAGAGGTTCGGCTGAGCGCTTGGCAACTGCAAGGGAAAAACAATCGTTAAAAAGTGAGCATAGTTGATTTAGTCGGACGTGTCCGACTGTGAAGATGCCCTGTACCCAAGCGTAAAATTTGTATAGAGCAAAAGTAACTAAAGATGTAAGATCGGATTAAATGGAGAGTTGGACTTTGACATTAATTTTCCTTAAGAAAACTAGAACTATTATCTTCGCAATATCTTTTCTACTAGATAATTTGCATGGGTACAGGCTAGAATAACTTTCACTTACCCCCAGACACATATTTCTCCATCATGTAGACCTTCATGTCGTAGCACTCGTTGGCTATGCGCTCCGAGATGAGCGACAGATCGGTGATGCGGGGTGTTATGATGCGCATATTGCGACGCACACGTTCTGTGTCGATGTTATAGTAGCCAGAGCCCATTTTCTGCATCAGATCCACAAAGCTGCTGGGCGGCAGGGTGGTGTCGCGGTCCAGGGGCATGATGAAGCAACGGCCGGTGATGGTATCGATGATGGCCGATTGGTTCTCCTTAAAGTCGTGCATGAAACGGCCATGACGACCATCCTTGAAGTCGGGCACATCGATCTTGGCATAGCCATCGTCATCGCTGCTATCCAGCTCGATCTCCTCGCGGAAGAAGTTATCGTTAACCTCGCCGAACTGGCTGCCTGCACTGTTGCCGGACAGTTGGGGCAACAGGGAGCGCCAGTTAAGGGCGAAGGCGTCATCGTTGCGCGCATAGAAACGTGGCATCTCCATTGAGTCCTCCGCATAGGGTATATCGCAGAGCGCATGGTAGCGCATGCTCGCATGATTCGGGGCATATAACCGGTAAAGTGTCCAGCCGCCCAGTACGCCCATCAGCATTACGATAAAAGCGATCAGGAACAAGAGAAACGATTTCAGACAGTTATATTGCGGCCGGTTGAAGACCATCGATTCTGTATCCGCATCGCTGTACGCTATTTTGGGCTGCGATTAGAAAATCAACAATAAATACTTTATTTATGTACAATAAATGTTAGACAGCGGTGGCCATATAATTAGGAACACTTTTTTTATATCTCTTTGTAAGTTATCTAAATTGCGTCTGTTGAAAATACTTTCATGAATTTAACTATTCACAAAGTGTTACTAATTGTATGGCCATGACTGTAAATGTATTTCAAATGACTTATAACGGTCCGTTTCTGCACGTTCTCAAGTAAAGTTCGTTTCTTATCACATTTTTTTTATCGTTTTCGCTTATATTAGCTCCAACGGATGGAAATGGAACATTGCATACAATCAACTTCAATTAAACAGAAATTACAACAACTTACATGCAGAATATTACTGATGCATAAATATGTAATGCAACTGGATATGTGTAAACATGGCTGTGGTCTAGCGTAATCAGTTTAGCTATTTTCAAGCCGGGACACTTTTAAATAGCTTTTCTAGCGTAAGACCTCACTTATTTCGTATTATGAAATATGCGTAAGATATAAGACCTTGTGTTTTTTTATCAGGTTCCTTTTCTCATTTCATTATTATTTAACGGTTACTCTTTTTAGCTTTTTACTGCAACTATTTAGCTGTTTACGCATTCTCCTAATCTGGCAACACTGCTGAGCTCTCCGCCAAATGCGCTTTCTTGCGTGTGTGTGTGTATGTGTGTGGGTTTATCGCTGATGAGCAAAGGGCAAAAATTGACTTCCATGCATGAAAAGCGGCGACAATGGAGGAAGAAAAAAAAACAAAACGCAAATGCAAATGACAAAAGCTTTGCTGCAGAATGCATATTTGCATGTACATACCAATACACATGCATATAAAACCTGCAATGGAATCATTTACAAAGAACCAGAGCAAAAAACAATATGCATACACACACACATGTACATACAGAAGACTAGGCAAACGGGCACAAGAAAATGGGGGAGGGTGGAGACAGCCAGAACTGAAGTCGTGCTGCTGGCTGGCAATGCCAACGCTGCGCGACCTCAAAAGGAGCGAAGTAAGGAGTGCAAGGACACACATGGGAATTCCAGCATGGAAAAATCGATAGATATGCATGCTGCTGAGAGCATACACACACACACACACACACAAACACGTATACATACTTATGCATGTACATAGAAAATCTCGCAGTAACAGACGCCCGCCCACACAAACACACGCGAAGGCAAACGAAAACGAAACTTGTAGCGCTATTGGCACGAAGGACACACAGGATATGTGGGGCCTGACAAGGACACGAACGATTGCGCAAAATATATATGTATATGTATGCATGTGCTGTCCAACTGCACATAACTTACACTGATTAGTGAACCATGATGCATGATGGCCTCGTCATTTAGATGCAACGGCAATGGCACCTTCTCCAGATCCTTCTTTTCACCTGTTAATTTAGCCAAAATCGTCATATTTGCTTTTATAACTTTACGTTCGGTGTGTTCTAGATTATTGAGCAATTTCGTTTGAAATTTTGTTAAACAGTTGACCGAAAAAAACCCAGACGTTTGCTGCCAACTACACCTGTAATGTGTTTACTCTTCAATTATTTTTTTCACTTTGTTTTTGTATTGCGCAGCAAACTGCGTAGCCAAGCAGCCGATATATCGTTCTTACTTGCTTGCAGTTACTTGCATTAGTATTATCGATATGTTTGTTATCGAGTAACAAAGACAGCCATTTTATTTGCAGCTAAAGATGTGTTATCTATACATCTAAGCAAATATAGCATAAATATGCTTTTAGATAATTCAAAAAGTGTCTTGACTACGTAATTATTGCATTTTTAGATTGTGCACTACAAGTTGTTGCGCTCCAGTGGGAACAAGTGATTCTCCAAATATCGGTATCCTGCCGTTAATAATCGCTAGACGGTAGCACAGTCTGCCGACTATTGCTTATCGCTGTACAGTATGCCAGTTGGTATGATTGATGATTTGACGTGATGCAATTGCAACTGATTTCTTCTTTTATTATTATTTTATTCCAGCTGAACTTGTAAGGCATTTATTTATTCAAGTACCTAGACGTTTTTTAAAAAAATGCAAGAATGAACACAATCGAAAACAGTCCGTTATGTTAATGTGCACCAGTGAGAACAGCTTGCATGTTATCGCTGGAATGTATAACAGTTGTGATGCTTGATGGTCTGACGGAAGATTTAATCTGTACTACTAACTGAATTCTTAGATGTACAATGGGTGTTCAGGGCTTAACACTATTTATGACTATGTTGATTCGATAGGAAGGCCAGATGACCCTTGGGGCACTTATTGGCATAGTGACCTTTGTGCCCACACTTGTAGCAGGTGATCTCCTCCAGCGGCGTCGGCACTTTTATAAACGCCGGCGGCGGATGATTGGGCACGCCATCTTCGTTGTTCTCCCCGCTGTGGTCCATGGCGTTAATGTTATTGCGATGCTCCAGGCTGCCCACATACTGTTTGCACGAGTTCGCCTTGTGTCCGAGCTCGCCGCAATAGTGACAGGTGGGCAGTTTCTTGTGCAGTTGATCCTTGCTGAGATCGGCGAGGGGCGGCAGCTCGAACCGCGGATGCATGTGCTTGCAGTTGGGCCCATCCGGACAGAAGCCGGCCAGGTAGTTCATGCAGAGCACACGCCGCAGATGCTGGTGCCGGCAGTGCGGCCCGTGGCGGCAGAAGCCGCGCTTATACCAGGGACAATCTTTCACCTTGCTCTGTGGATCGATGTGCAGGAACGGGCACTCCTTGTTGTGGCAGGCATTGAAACGTGAATAGAAATAGCATTCCGGCATCTTGGTCATGTCGTACTCGTGCAGAAACTCGCACTGGTCGCCCTTCTTGCAGAGGCCGCGCAGCCAGTGCTTGCAGACGATGGTCCGATCGCCTCGTATGTGCCGGAACGGGCAGGCGCTGCCCTTGTCGCACTCCTGGCCATTTTTTGTGATGAAATTGCATACGGCGGCAATGGACTTGTCCATGCCATAGAACGGCAGCGGTATGGCGCCCACCTGTTCAATCAGGTCGCGCTCCGCCTTGAACTGCAGACTGTTCACGTTGGCCAAAAGTATGTCCATGTCGATGCGGTACTTTGCTCATAAAAAAAAAACTATAAAAAAAAGAGCGCGTTGTTTTGGGATTTGTTGTTTTTTTTTTTTTGGCATAACACGCAAAAGTATCGATATTATCATTGCAATCAGCCACTGTTTATCGATACTTGGATAAAAAGGCATGTATGCAGCGCTTGCAACCTAGATGAATATGCTAGGTAGTTTTATTAATTAAAGAAAAAATAAAGCAAGTAAAAGGGATCAACTTAATTTTCGTATGCATATAAATTGTATAGATGCAAAAATGAATTTTAGTAATCACCATATATTTTATCAGGCCAGTACTACTCCTTGCCATTCTTTTGGGTTCAAGTTAACGGACCAATTTAATATAATTTAATTTAATCATTTGCAAATTGTATGCAACCAAATAAACATGAATGTTAAGTTTAGCTAGCAACTTATTGTTTGGTACTTTTTAATGGATGATGGGAAATTTTTGGTTAACTGCATACCAGACATTGGCATTTGTTTACGCGCTGGCGTTGCAATCAAAAAATGTAGCTTCGGTTGAAAGGTTAATAACTGTTCACAGCAACAACAATTGGGCGCGTGCGGCTAATGTGGAGGCGCGCCACGCCCACCAAGAAAAAAAAACCAATTACTTGCAAAATCTAAAGCGCCGCCATGCTGCCCACCTACGAGCGCTTGAACGACCCGAAAAAGGCATACTTTCGCCTAACATTTGCCCGGTTATCGATAATTGCCCTCAGCCTGCCATTGGGCGCATTTAGTTTCTGCGTAATCTGGTCGCTGTTAAATGACTTTGTGCGCTCCACATTTACGCACTGCGACGTGGCCAACTATTTGCCGTCGGTATCGGCGGCAATTGGCAATTATGAGCCACAGAAGACGGTCTGGCGCTTGGCCGTTATCCTGCATCTGCCGCTGCGCCTAACCGTGGCCTACATGTACTTGGAATACTATAGGGAGCATATTAAGCGCAATCGTCGCATGTTCGGCATTCTGGCCTGTACGCTGAACGTTATCGAGAATGTGGCGCTGTTCTGCCTGTCGCTGTGGACATCGGCGGACAACTATGAGATCCATCGGAATTCGTTTGTCGTTTTCATAGCCAGCAGCGAGTGCTATATGCTGATCTCGTATCTGTTGAATCGGAGCGCACGCAAATCCGTGCTGTTGCCGCACGAGGAGAAGTCGCTGCGCTACAAGCGCAATCTCTTTCTGGTCAATGTGCTGGCCTTCGGCCTGGCCGGCTACTGTTTCATGCGGCACAATGCCCGCTGCGAGGCCGGCGGTAAGCAAGCAATCAATACGATTTGTCATTCTCCAAATTAATGCCAACTTTATTTATCCTTACACAGTGTACACATTCTTTGCGCTCTTCGAGTATATTGTGGTGCTAACCAATATGGGCTTCCATATGACAGCCTATTGGGACTTTTATGCCTTCAGCATTGTCTGCGATGCCCGGAACGGTGTGCATATAACGCGTTCCTAGACTGCTCCACGTCCAGCGACCGTATCTCCGGCGTATTCTGTATATACATATGCGGTATTAGCTTAAGCTCAAAGTTTACTTAATTTTATTTAAGAAATCACACTGAATCACACTGTCAACGGCTTAGCTTTTATTTCAATAAGAGAAAAAGAGAAGAAAGTCAACTTGTAAATGCCTTAAAATATGGAGAAACTGCTGCCCATCTCAGACAAAGACCTGACGAGAAGCTCTGTGCGGCAATTCAGGATCTCGCTGTCTAATCTCTTGCTGGTTGGCTGCGCGCTGGCGCCCTTTACCACAATCTATACAGTACTGATGACATTGATATACGACTTTGAGAACTCCACGTATACGCATTGCGAGGTGCTAAACATTCTGCCGTCCATGTCGTCGGTGATCCGGCAGCAGCAACAATTGTGGATATTTATCGTATGGGTGCAGCTGCCGGCACGCTTGCTGGCGGCCTGGCTGCACTGGCGCTATCGGAGACGCGGCCTGCCCTGGCTGGCAAGTCTACTGAAATGCCTGTCGCTGTTGTTTCTGGTGCAGAACACTTTGAGCTCCATTTTGATGGCGCACTATGGTCATCTGTCGGGCACATTTCACAATGCGACAGCACTCTCCAGTTGGATATCGGGCCTCGGCCTGTTGGGTCTCTCCCATATGAGCCAGAGGTACTGTGCATCTGAGTCAATGGGGCCGCACGAGAGGCTTTCGAATCGCATCAAACGCAAGCTGCTAATCACGACCTGCACCGCCATGCTGGTCATGTGGCCATTTTATCTGCTGCACACGGGATTCTGTGTGACAATGGGTATGTTTGGCTGAAGCCTTTTCATTTTTCGACTATACGTATATATTATTGATCAATTGGAAGACTCGATCTGGCCATGTCCGACTGTCTGTTGAAATATCTTAAGTCTACGATAGGCAAAAAGTCTTGGAATCCCAACGTCCAATACATCAGTATCCCAGATACGTCGGTTCTGATAAGATTTCTAATTGGGTCTCACTGGCAATATCTCGTACATCCGTATCCCAGATA
Source organism: Drosophila novamexicana (assembly GCF_003285875.2). NCBI lineage: Eukaryota > Metazoa > Arthropoda > Insecta > Diptera > Drosophilidae > Drosophila > Drosophila novamexicana. The sequence goes on from NW_020824837.1 coordinate 1,208,649, forward strand.
TTTCGAATCCAATTAGAAACAGTATGCCCAATTGGGTTTAACTGGAACTATATTGTACAACCGTATCTCAGATACGCTGGATCTTATTAGAACCGCATTTCCAGTTGGACATTAATAGCGTTATCCTGTAAATTTATATTCCAGTTAATTTGAATCCAGTAAGAAAAAACATGTCCAATTGGACACATGTTGTATTAGACCGTACACGAGTATCCCAGATATTTAAGTTCTAATAAGAAAGATTGCTTCTAATTGGTTCTCACTGGCCTTATCTTTAAAATATCGTACGTCTTGCCTTAACTTCCTCCTCACTAAGTGCTATTATATAAATGAATATTAGCAAAATATGTATTTATTGTATTCTTTCTTCTACTTACAGCCTATTCGGTCTTTTCGTTTTGTGAATACACGTTGACTTTGGCTATAGCGTGCCATATATGGACATCATATCTGGATTTCCATCATGTCTATCTGTGCCTCAATGTACATTTTGGTTGCTATTTGGCAGACGCATAATTGTTATGGAACTGAAACTCTTTTTAATGCAATACTAAATCTATAAATACAGATTTGGGGCTGCTACGCTTCATAGATGCGCACCAGATCCTCAATGGTAATCGGATAGCTGGTCACGGGGCAAGTGCCCTTCTCCTTGAGATGCATTACAATGCATTTCCAGCAATAGACATAGCCGGATACAGCGCACGCTGTTGGCGTTTGCAGCGGCAGCAAACAAACGGGGCATTCTCCGCTCTTTGGCAATGTTTCCCTCAGCTCCTGGGGCAGTTCACGTTCCGGCAGGGGCTCAGGATTTTGTAGTGTGCCGCCCAGCTTGCGGCGCTGATCGTTCGAGTACCACCACTGTATGAACTGCAGGAAGAAGGCCAGCACTTCGAGCATCTTGAGGAACAAGTACGTCCACTTGTCCTCCTGGGGCGGTTCGCTGGGATAGCGCAGCGTCAGGCGCAGCGCACGAAACAGCGGCGAGTGGCTGGACGCATATTTGATTAGGTACAGGAATGTGTGCACCGCCTTGGAGGCGTTATAGACATGGAACAGATTAATCAGCTTCGACTCCCAGGCATAGGTGTCCTCATGCTGGGCACTGCGCGCTCGCAGCCTGCGCTCAACATAGGGCAGCAGAGTCAATAGCGTCGCGGAGCTGAACTGTTGCCGGCGGGTGAGCAGCTCTCCGGTGCTGCTGGCCGTGCGCTGCAGTCCGTAGAAGCTTTCGCCGAAGGAGGAGGCGCGTTTGCGCAAATACAAATACTGTAGGATCCATGTAACAAGCGGCGATAGCTCTTCGCGTACGCGTATGTTGCCCCAAAGCTTAAAGTCCAAACGTAGGCCAAAGTAATCGAAAACTTTGCTCAGCGCTGGATAGATAAGATTGTCCAGCGTCTCAGCTGCTGATATTTCAAAGATCGACGGCACATTCTGCAGATTCTGACGCACATTGGCTGCCTCCGCCATCTGGTGTCCAATTTCCTTATTTTATGACAAGAATTTGGTGGGCAGCCGCAACAATTGTCCGAGTACTTTTTGTCAATGTATCGTTGGCCTATGAAAGTATCGACTGCCTATCGACCGACCGCCACAAAGTATCGGCAGCATCAATCAGCTGTTTGCCAAATTTGTTTATAAAATATCGCTTGAAACGTCGCGCAGTTGCAAAGGTGAAATAAATAACGCAAATAACATACGAAAACAGTATGAAAACATCAGGCGGTGGCTCGGCGGAGGAGCCGGCCAAATCGTCGCTTGGCAAAATTAGCAAAAAGTCTACAAAGTCACGCTCAAAGAATACCAAATTGGAGCCTGGTAGCAAAAATTCTGTCTCAGCCACAAATGTTAACGTGCCCATGGGCAGCTTGCCAGCCACGCCCACGCATGTAAACATGGCCACAACGCCCACAACGCCAACGACCAGTTTAAGCAATTATAATCTCTTTGATGCTTCCTTTGCTGTGGCTGGACATGGACAAGGTGTGGGTGTGGGTGTGGCTGCGGAAATGGCGAACAATCCCGGCAAAGTGGTAGGAGGAAGTTAAGGAAACCTGGAGGTTGTCAACTTTAAAGCATTTTTGTCGCATTGCAGAGTCACCACAAAAGCTACGCCGGCTTTGATCCGCGCAGCATAAAAATCTTCTGGGAGCAACATGACCAGACGGACGTGGAGCTCTCGCAGGATGTGTGCGCGCGCCTGGCGGAAGATGCATCCTACAAAGTCTGGGAGCTGATTAATGTATGGCCACCGTTTTATTATTTTTAAAAAATGCTTGATTTTCATATATTTTCACAGAATGTAAAGATTTATTCGCGTCACTCGGGCGGCGTGGTCACCTACGATCTGGTCAATGAGGTGCTCAAGGATGCGGATGTGCCGCCCATGCTGGGTGCCATGGACAGCGATTGGGATTGCATTGACTACGATGGCAGCTATTTCTTTCACTCGGATAAGATATTTGAGCTACGCGATGAGTTTCAAAAGGACATTACGCTCTCGCTGCCAAATGATGCGGACTTTCATTGCATCTGCCCGGTGGAGGACAAGAATACCGAACAGTTGAAACAGTTTGTGCAGAGCCTGGTAACTGGTAAGTGCTTGGAACTGCTGCTGCTGCTGCTAACTGTTCATCCAAAATACTTCTCCCTTGTAGCGGCAATCTTTGGCGACTCCCAGGCACGCAGCGTGGCCGTTACGCAGGCGTTTCAAACGCCTTTAATGGGCGCCTGCTATCGCGTGATAGTCAGTAAAATGTTGCAGTTGCTCGCGTTCAAGCAGCACGATCAGGTGAGCCAACGCTGCTGGCGCCTGTTGCGCGCCTGCAATTACAACACACAGGCGAATCACATCAATTGCCGACCGGAGTATTTTCATCTGGCCGAGGTGCTCATCAGCCAGCTGATGGCGCCGTATGAGACAATCAAGGTGGCCGATGGCAGGCCGCAATCACAGCAAGCAGCACCGGTGCCAATGGAGCTGGATAAAGTGCTTAAGCTGGAACCTGGCCTGAGCGGCGATGCGCAGGCTGAACAGTATGCCAGTCAAGCCATGGATCTAGAAGCGCAGCAGCCGCAGCAACAGCAGGCGCAGGAGCAGCAGCAGGCGCAGCAGCCGCAACAGTCACAGCCAACGGTGCCAGAGATTACCATCACCAGCGACACATCACAGGGGCAGACCATTTACAAACTGCAGCTGGACGATGATAGCTGCGAGGCCGCCGAGCAACAGCAGCAGCAGCAGGAGCCGCAGCAGCTTTCCAGCTACTTTGCCAGCCCCGTGGGCAACAGCTACGTCGATGAGCTCTGTGAAACAATTGGCCAAATGGCGGCACAGAGTGGTTATCTGCATGCCGAGTGTTTATTTTTGATTAAGCGACGCTTGAACAGATTTTTTGAGGGACGCGACGTGTGCAATGAGCGGGGTAAACGATTGTCTTTATATATAGAACTTTTCATATACATTTAATAACATTATCCTTGCTCTTCTGCAGATTTCAAGTACATCAGTCGTGCCATACGCGGGCTCATCGCGCTGGGCGAATACGCCTTTCGGGAGTTTATACCCTACATATATAAGCTGAATGTTAACGATGTACCCGACAGTCTCTGGCGGGATTTGGCGCCAGCTGCTATATACCTTGGCGGGCGCGACGATATACATTTGTACGAGTGGCTGGAATACGGCTGCGGAGCGGGCAGCCTGCAGCCCTTCCTCGTACACTATGCGAGTGAGTAGACGCCAAAATATCTGGCTTACCGATAACTAATTGGAATGTGCTTGCAGATGCATATGAGAAAATGATCTCCAAACGTTATATACATGCCAGACAGCCCGCCTTCAGATTCGAGGCACAGCCAGGCGTGCGTCGCCTCGAATGGAGCACGCTGGCGGCAGCCATGTGCCATGGCGATGATCCCAGCAAGGCGCTTAAACCGAAACCCACGCTGTGCGAGGCCTTCCCCAAGCTGGTGCAGCCCAATTTGCGACTCAACTGCGCCGGCACCATACGCTTCAAGTTTGCCGGCTGTCGGCCCGTGCTGCTCAAGCCCAAGGGCGTTGCAGCAATGCACTTCATGGACTCGCCCTCAACCAATGGCGGCAGCGACATTATCCACTCCGATATACTCATTGCCAAGCGCAAGATCTTCAAGCCGCCAAGCAAGGTGCGGCGCCCGATGGCCAACAGTGGCTATCACTATTTGCGCATATGAAGCTGGTAATTGAAGTAAAATAAATGAAGAAAAACTTAACACATCAGGTATCAAGAAAACCTTATGGGCTGGAAAACGTGTTCTTCGTGACAAAAATTTATTTAACAATTGTATACTAGAATGCCTCCTCCTGCGGCATCGGCACGCCCGCCTCTTTCATGTCAGCCATAATGCGCTTGTTGATGATATTCTTAATGTTTGCATTGACATTGGGCAGCAGACCGCCCGTGCGTGCCGCATGCTCGATGCGCTGCACCACATCAATCTCGCGACGGGATGAAATGAAATTCGTGACCAGTGTCTTTTCCGAGCTGCCCACGCGTCCAATGCGGCCGCAGCGATGTATATAGTCGGAGATGTGCAGCGGGAAATCAAAATTGAGCACATGACGTGCGCGCGTTGTGTCCAGGCCGCGACTGCCCACATCTGTGGTGGACAGGACATCGCACTGACCGCGCTGGAACTCCTCGAAGCGGCCCAAACGTATCTTCATTAACATATCGCCATTTAGATTGAGACAATTGATGCCGCTGTTGTTTAGAAATATGGACACATAGTCGCTGGTCGCTGACTTGTTGCTGAAGACAATCAAGGGACGACGTTTGGCCAAATCCTGCTTGACCAGGATCAACAGGTTGGCCGAACGATCCGCCTTGGACATGCGCAGAAACTTTTGCGTCACATGCGCCATCAGATGATGCAAGTGCGGACTGACCACCTCACGTATAGTTTCTACATCGATGACGCGTTGCAGGATCTCTCGTGTATTGGTGGGCATTGTGGCCGAGGCGAGCAGCAGCTGGGTGCCCACAATGCGCGCATCCTGCACATGATTTCTGTGGAACTAAGGAGCAGAAATGTAGACAGCTGCTTTGGGTTGGGAAAATGCAAACTTACGGGAAATCTTCTCATGAAGTAGGTGAGCTTTTCCGTAAACGAATCGTCCAGCAGCGTGTCTGCCTCGTCTAGCACCACATGACGCACCTGCTCCATGTGATAGATCCCAGTTGTTACCAGCTTGCTGATGGCGCCCAAAGTCGCCACCAATATGTCTACCTCCTCGAATTGTGGATTCAGCATTAATTGTTTGGTATTTCCGCCGAGAAGTGCCTTCACCTTTAGCTCCGTGTTCGCGCACAGCTTTCGGGCCACCTGTGCGATTTGTGTGGCCAGCTCGCGTCCGGGCGTGAGTATCAGCACGCTGGGCGTATTGAAGTGTCGCTCGCCGGGCTCTGGGCATTGGCCCTTGAGCCTCTTATTTAGCACGGGCAACAGGTAGGCAAGCGTCTTGCCGCAGCCCGTTTCGGCGGCAATTAGTGTGTGAAAGCTGCCATCCACAATGGGCATGGCTTGGGCCTGAATGCCCGTCAGCTGCTTTATGCCCAGCTCCTGCTGCAGGTTCTCTAGCAGCTGCGGATGCAGCTCAATTTCAGATGTGGACAGAACTTCGCTCAAGTTCTTCATCTCCGCCTTCAGCTGCGCGCTTGTGATGCTGGCATTGAGCGTAAAGTGATCGCCCTTGGATTTATGATGCAGCCAACCCTTGGAGCACAGTGGCAGGGTGCCAAACTTGGCGTCGGCTCGCTCATGTTGCAGCAGATTGAATTGTGTGCGTCGGCAGCTAATAAGCGGTTTATTGTGGCTCTGTTCGATTTCTTTTGTCTTGATTTGTGCGGCAGCCTTGGCGTATTGCCGGCGCAAGAATGTCCGCGAAAGATTTTGCAACATTTCGTCGCCAAACACTTTTCTTGCGTTTACCACTGCACGCTGCAGTCAGCTGTTTTTGTTATGATGGGGCTCATGTAACGGAATCGAAGTGTTGGAAAAGGCCACAGCAGCAGTGCCGGCTGTCAGCGTATATCGATAACAAAAAGAACCGTTGTACGCGCCAATTAGCAAATGTCGCGAGTGTAAAGTTTAATTTTTGAGCTGTGCGTGACAAATAAATAGTATAATTAAGTGAAGTGCGTGTTCGTTTAATGTGTGTGTTTAAGTGTTTATATAATAACAATGTGTCAACAAAACGAATGTACAATTCTGCGATATGCGCGCAGCATGGAGAGCAGCCGGCACAAGCCAAGATCAGAACATATGGTGCAGGCGGTAAGTGAGAATTAAATACATACTTACATAGTATATAAATGCAAGCACATCGGCCAAATAGTAATATATGTATGTATGTATGTACATGCATACATATATATGCATCTATACATCGATGCAGCGAAAGAATGAATATGTACACATGAATATAAGCAGGCACAGGCACGCAATTGCGTGCACAGACCCAGTCGGACCTGCTTGTCTGCGAAAGCTACTGCTTATCCATTCTTTTTTCACATAAACCCAAGTTGTAAAAATGTGCACTTTTGCTTCTTACCAAGTAGAAAGCTTTGATTTCTGGGCGATTTTTATTCGCGAAAAACTGAAAGTTACGTTTTATATATTAACGAATTTAAAATATGAAATTTAAATGTTAAGCTAGGGGCTTACAAATTCTATGCTTGAACTTTATTTAGATTAGAAAACTCTTCACAGTACTTACTGTTGATGCCAAGTGATTTAGTACACAAAACTTAATTCAAAAATTCAGGAGAAAAGAAAATATTAAATAAAGCACACAGTGCAAGAAAAATAAAGGGATAATTTCTACAAAAATGGTCTGCAATTTGGAAGCTTTAATGAATTGAAATTTACTGGAGCCGAAATACTATGGAAAACTCTTGAAAATTTGTTAGCAGCAAGTTTTTTTTTAGCACAGCAGATGAGGGCTTTCGATACGGCGGCAAAAAATATATGTATTTTTACATGCAGATATATATTTTTTTTGGGAAACACAGATTAACTAAGGTACTGATATATTATGTGCCCTTGTGTGCAGATATATCATGCATATAACTGAATTTACTAACGTTAATAACAAAGTTAAAAGTTGATGTAAAATTTTTGTGAAATTGCAGCGACAAAACGGTCCATAAAAGTGCATAAAATCTGCCCGCATTTTGTCAGCAAGAGCAAAAGTTTCCAAAAGGAATTCACTTTTATGCGTGTGTGTGTGCTGGATTATTTTTCTTTTTGTTAATTTTGTCAACGTTGTGGGCGTATGATACGCCCACTTTTTAATATGTTTTAAGTAATTTGTGCACATTTTCGAATTTTTATCGCGGCCACAAAACTTTGTCCTTTTGAATTTGGCAATGCCATCAACTGCAAACTGATGATGGCCTCTGAGCCCCCGACCTTTTGACCACCAGCCCCCTTGCCCCCCGCTCTGCCATCGGTTGCTTGCCCTTTGTCCCACTGTCTGTCGCTTTGTGCTCAATGTCAGTGCTTGTTGGCGAGCGTGTAATGATGACTTTATGACTTTATTTACGTGCAATAAAAGCAACAATTCAGCTCGGGGAACATTTGAAGACACGCGCACATACATAAATACACTCGAAGAAAAAGGACATTCTAAACGGGGAAGATATCTTACGATTTTCATTCCCTTCTTGAATATTCCAAAATTACAAATAATTTTATTACAGATGATTTCGAAATTTGGCAGGGATTTTGTCAGCATTTTTAATTTCTTTGATTACATTTTCTTTTATGATTTCTCCGAGTGTACGTAAGTAGTACACATACAAGTTCCGGGAATACGTTTGGAGGAATGCGTTGTGGACGTTCCTCGGCCTCAATATAAAAGCGATTTTCAACTTAATTTATTCCATTTGCTTCCTTTTCATTTGGGCTGAATTTTAATTCTGCTCTTTTAGTTTTGGGCTTAAATATGTTAAATACCAGCTGCGCATGGACTCGCTACCTTTTTGATGTCATATATTCCCAACCAACCCTCCCCAGCGAGTGTGTGTGCGTGTGTATGTGTGTTTGGGACGCGTGCTGTGCTGTTGCCATGTGTCTTTCTCAAGTTACTGACAAAAAATTTGCAATTCCAATGATAAAAGTGTTGAACAAGTTCTGCAAAACACATGTGTAAGAATTTTTGCATGCACTAATACACTGAGACAAAAAGGGAAGACCAAATATATGATTGCTCCTCAAAACATAATGGAAAAGTACGGATTTTTAATCCCTTAGGTGACTTTTTTAATATATTGAAAAAGAAAAGAATTGAAGGAGAAAGATAAAAAAGTCAATTGAAAGAATGAGAGGCAGGGTGCAGTGGTGAGAAAAAGAGAGGGACAGTGGGAAATAGAGAACGAAAACGAAAGAACGAAAGAGAAAGAGAGAGAGAGAGAGAATAAAAGAGAGAGAATAAAAAAAAGAGATAGAGTGAGAGAGATAGAGAGAGAGATAGAGAGATAGAGAGAAAGATAGAGAGAGATAGAGAGAAAGATAGAGAGAGATAGAGAGAGAGAGAGAGAGAGATAAAAAGAGAGATAGAGATAGGGAGATAGAGAGACATAGAGAGTTATAGGGAGATAGAGCGAGATAGGCAGACAGAGATGGAAGGAGATAGAGAGGGAAAGATGGAGAGAGGACGAGAGTAAATTAAGCAAAATGAACAGAAATATATCTTATTAGATTGAAAACACAATATGTTAAACTTGAATTTATGAGAATCGCATAGTAGGGAACCATGTACGTTGTTTTGATAAGCGTATTACACACATTCAAGCAAACATACAAGATACAATATATTTCCTCCTGCCTGTTACGGCAGGATATAAAAACCATATAAATTAGATAAATATAAGAATAATTAAATAATTTCACTACATTACTACTTATTTTGCTCAGTGTACTAATACGCTTGACACCACATATTTTTCTAATGTTTTTATAATCAACCTAATGCAATAATAATAGCGAAACGCAGTGCAACAAGTTCGAATTATGTTAATGCCATAAACTGTCGTGTCCTCTGCCGCAAAAATTAGGCTCTAAAATATCACGCATACGCCACACACATTGGCGTCAAAATTGGCTGTGGTCACATTAGGACCGCAGCCCTTAGTTCTCCAGCCAATCTAATAAATAAATCACATCTGGCCGGGCGTGAACGGATAATGCGTCTGGTGTCGGCTCTGGTCGCTGGCAGGCATCAAAATGTTGTCAGGACATTTGCATTTCGGGATAAGCGTAAAAGCTGGCTGATAAAAATAGTTGAACAACCGCTGTGGTGTGGGAAGGGGTGTTGCTTGTCTAATTGAAATTTGCATAAACTTTTGAATAGTGTCCTGTGCAGCAGCAGCAGCGGCAGAGGGGGGCGGGTTGAGGTGTGGTTAGGTGCCAGCAGTGGGCGGCATTTGCAATGCGTGCTTGCGAAATGCCTAAAATTTAACAGGCGGCATGTGCCACGCCCATGTCAACACTAACGTGCAGCACACTCGATGACACTGGCAGACACTGAAAAATCAGACAGTCGCAAAATAGTGCTATGCACAGGAGGAGGGGTGGAATGGAGGCGGGGCGGGATGGCATAGCGTCAACCGCAGTGCGTGAAATGCATTTAACATTTTCTGTTGCCTACTTCTCAGCGTCAAATTACAGCCACGTCGAGTGCTGCTCGCCGTGTGTGTGAGTGTGTGTCTGTGTCTGTGTGTGTGTGCTCTACAAGTGTTTAACAACACTTTAAAATGTGCATTAGAGACACAAAGCGCCACTTGTCGTTGTTGTTTATATAATTATTATATGTTATGCTGATTTAATATGTGATTCCTATAGCTATATAGCTTTTTCAAATGCAAAAAGCTTAAATCTGCCTCGACTTCGACTTCAGCTGCCAGGCAACAGCTTGTGTGTGTGTGCTTAGGGCCATGTGTTTACAGAGGCTTAATAACAACAACAACAGTAACAACAACAACAACAATAACAACAACAGCTGCCCGCCTTTAGTTTACCGTTGAGGCTTTTATGGGCTTAACATATTAATTAAACTTGAAGTGGAAAAACATGCAAAAACTTGACCGTTTCAACTTCAAATTAGATTTTAATCTGTTGCTCATATTTAAACAGACAATAGGTTTAACTGTCTGTGTATGTGTATGTGTGTACATATACACATATGCATAAGTTTGCCCAGCTATATATAGCAAAGGAGCAAAACGTGTGTGCAAAAGTGCTCAGCATTGTGAAGCTGTTAGGGCCACTTGAATTATACCCTGCAAGACTTAGAAATGGGTTCAAGAAAGGGTATAACCATCAAGCAGGTGTAATTTGCGATATACGCATACGTACATATACACATAATATATATTTATTTATGCGTTATATCATTTATGAACTCAGACCCTCTCGCTTTGGTACTTTTGTATGACATATTTTAGCTGTGAACATTTCAGAAAGATCGGACTTTAAACACCGAAGTTGACCAAGAATATCTTTCCCATGCAGGGGCGGCGCAAATAGAAGAAGAAGCACAGGTGTATATGTATTTATATGCTTGTTTATATATATATATATACTTGTTTATAAATGAAATATAAACTGTTTGCAACGTCAGCTTAGCATTGGTTTTCAGGATATCTTTAAGTCGAGCACTCCCGACTTGTCGAGTACTCTGCTAGTTCTACCTGCATGTGTGCTTCTCTGCATTCGTATCTGTGGCTTACACGTATCTAATTGAAAGGGGGTGGGGAGGGGGGGGGGGGGGGGAGGATTCGTACAGAAGCAGCAGCAACAATTTGAGTGGCATTTCGACAAACTGTTAGCCGACAGGCAACACGATTTGGTAGCCCTGCAGCAAGCGGCGAACACGCATAAATGCTTGATGTGTGCAACAGAGAGACGGACAACAATGCAACCTCAACATGGAACATGCTTTATATATGTATACACAGACATATATATAGTTGCATGGATATATAGAGTGGAGATTTATGCATGTATGAGCTGGCGCTGTTTGTTAATTAACAACATTTAAGTGGTCGCTGAATGAGTTGCACTCGCTTGTTGTTCTGAATGGTATTCATACGCTTTAGTCAGACAGCAGACATCAGATAGAAACACACACGCATGTGTATGTATGTGTGTGTGTGTGAATTGACAGCTTAATAAATTAAAATGCATTAAGTGAGTAGCGTAGATTTGCAGCAGCCATAAATCCTTCATCCAGTCAGAGTCGGAGTGGCAGCTCTCGCTTTGGCTTTGGCCTTTCTTTTTGTTGGCTGCGTTGTTTGGGTGGGTTGGCTTAAATATTATATTGTAATTCAAATGTTTATGGCCATCAACGTAAATAAAAATGTCTGCTTAACACTCGTCCTGCGGCACAGCTGCAGGTGAAATGCTCCAGCTGAGGCGTCACCAAGATATATGTTGTATGTCTGTGCAGCTAGCTAAGGGTCGGCTTCATCTTTTAGCCTCTTTCAGCTACTACCAACAGTCTCAATAGAGATGGGCGCGGCACAAAAATTGGCCTCAACCTTAATAATTCACGTCTAACTGAGTTGTGCGTGTTCGTGTCACGACAGGCAAAACACGACAAAGGGTCAGCTCTAATTGGCTGTCAGTGGTTTTTTGGCTGCTTCAGCGCCTGCCCCTAAGCCTGGCAAGCAACAAATTCGCACGCACAGAGCCATTGACACGGGCTGCTAAGCTGCTTGAAGGGGGTGGCCATGGGAAACGCGTGGGGTGTCTGGCAAATGTTTTGCACCTGGCAGACAACGACAGCAAAAGCAAAAACAAGGCCATAAGAAGCCAGCGACAAAATCAAAATACATGCAAAATAGCTTTGCATTCAAAATGGGCTCGCGCATATTTGTCAGTGCGTGAACATTGTGAATGAGATTCATGAGTTGAGTTTTGCGAATGAGTTTTCCATTTAGGGGTTCGACGCCCGATAACAAATGCATGACATAGAATTTAAGCTGATTTCGACAATGCCAAATACAATCGATAAATTGACAGCAATAAATAAATATCCGTACGCAGCGGAATAGAAACTGCGTACAATTTTTGCTTCTCGCAAAATATGAAATACAGATACGAAACGGGCATCGACAAATCATAATAATCATGAACTCGAGCTGGCCTATTCTACAATTGCGATTCCCGGCTTAGCACAGTATTGTGTGCAATGTACAATGGTTGAAAGATGTGCATAGATTGCCAAAATGTGTAAAGACTTTACTGGCGAAAAATGAATGGAAAGATGACGAGGAAAAAGCAAAAAGCACTAGGCTGGCAAAGGCGGATAATAATATTTACATGTCTATTCACTAAAATATACCCACGATTTAATCAAAGTTTTTAATCCCATTATTCTTCGGATTGCTCATGTCAATATTGCTTCTAAATATTGCATGGGAAAAAGCTCAAATTTATATTTAAATATTTTACAAGTTTAGTTAACTTAAAGCATGATTGCATGAATTACCCTTTGAGTTTTAATTCTTTTCGTGAATTTCCCTTCGAATGGCACGTGAATTTCCCTTCGAAACTTCTGCAATATATCCCCTAATGTTATTTTGTTACCATTCTTGTGAAAAATCTTCACAATATTAAATTAATTTATGTCGATATTTTTTCACCATATTCAATAATCCCTCAAGTGAATTCAAAACGCAGTTTTGACGAAAAACATGGAACGACTTTAACTTTAACTTCTTTAACTTTCTACTACAAAAGCTTGTAGAGAGTAAAAAAAGAAACATGCTTAAGCTTTCGAATATTGTGGATTTCAGTCAGCCTAGAAAAGCCTTTAAATATTTGATTTAATCAAAAAAGTGCTTGTTGTGCAGTCTGTTGGGCCCACTGTGCCTGGCCCAAATCTTGTGTTGCCTACTTTTGTGAGGCAAGGCATGTGCTGTCCACTCATTTGGGAGTATGTCTATGTGTGTGTGTGTGTGTGTGTGGTTTGCCTGCTTGTGGTGGGTGTGGCTGAACGGACATAGAACTGCGCTTCAATAAATTGTCTGTTATCATTTTCATGTTTTTGTATTGATGACGGTCTGCTGGGAGTTAAGTATTGGCTCTCGTCTATCGTCCGAGTGCGAATGAGGTGGCAGAGAGGAGGGCAAGGGGGCGTATGAGCAATGTCAACGCTAACGAAAAGCTGCTGCTAAGAAGGAAAACGACTTTACTGTGGTCAGATCCAAAGCCGGAGCCTAATTTGCCGGAAATAAAATGTGCAGCGATGTGTGTGTGTGTGTGTGTGTGTGCGGACTTTATGAAGTCAGAAGGAGGCGCGTCGACAGGGCCGACTCTCAAGTCCTGGCAGGAAATTTGAAACTTGTTCGCACTCGTCCTCGTATGGCCCATGATCGTAGCGCACTTCCGCCAAATCAAATTTGAGAGCATGCATTTTCGATTAGAGAAGAGAGCAGCGAGCACTCCTTACAACGAATCCAACTTGACAGATTATTGCTGTGACATTTCGAATTTCAATGCCGGCTGCCAGTCAAGAAAAATAAAAAATAAAAAAAAAAGTTTAACGAGCTCGGAAATGCGTCCTGTGCAGCTTGTTTGAGGGCAAAAATAAAAAAAAGTAGGAGGAAACGTCGCGCATAAACTTTTTCCTTTTTAATAAAATTGAAGTGCGCCAAAAGGAGCTGGCCCAAGTTAAAGGAAATGTCGAAATAACATGAAAATCTGTTTTTATGCGAAAGTGTTGCGTAAAAGCGCCGAAAGGGCGATGAGTGTTTGGCCCCCCCAAACCAAACCCCAAAAATGCAGCCATTAACGAAAGTATTCGCAAGCGCTCGGACAGACTGACAACAACAACAACAATCTGAAAAGCGAGCCATGTTGGAGCGGGGGATTGGGTGGGTAGACTGCTGATGATGCAGCCAGCACAGATTCGTCCAATAAATTTAATGGACATTTTTGTCATTTACCAAAAAGTGCGGCGACATCGATAGCGCCAATGAGTCTGCAAGTGGAGGAGGCGATGGCGGACAAAGGAGCAGGAGTCGGAGGTGAATGCACAGCGAGGAACAGTGCAAGCGTTTGGCAGGACAGGCTGGACAGGCCGGCGGCAGGGTCACGGTAATGGCAGGCAATGTTAGTATTCATAACTTCTTGTTCTGTGCGTTGCCTTTTGCTAGCTGTATTCAACCAGGCTGCGTATAGTGCCGGACGAAATGTGTGCAGGACAACGCTCTGGAATTTCATAGACAATTATTTCGTTGGTTAAGAATGTCAGACACAAAATGCTAGCATAAAGCTGGATAGTTCCATGCTTTCAAGCAACATTCTCTATGCCTTCCAGCTATTTAACTTATAACTTATACTTATATACTCGCTCAAGCAGATATTTATAGGCCTTCCAGTTTCAGAAAGTGTTCTATAAATATTTGTATTTCATTTGCAATGAACTTATATTTTAATTTTCTCTAAGCATTTCCCATCAACAGGAGAGACAAAAGTTGGTATATAGGTTTTTAGTCCCCTTTTTGTGCTCTTGCCAAATTACAACTTTAATTATTGATTTTTGTACACAACGTCAATTGTTTCAATTCCCATATTCAGTGCCATTTTAAGCTTCATCATTGGCGTTGAGTGTCGGCAATCAATCAGCGTCTTTCAGCGCCAGCTTTTTGCATAATTAAAATCTGATGCGTTACCTGTTTACGTCAGCCGTTGTTGCTTTTGTTCTTCGTCTTCTTTTTTTATACCCGTTTGCAAAGTGAAAAGGAGTATATCGTTTGCTATCACCGTATCCTTTGAACTAGCAATTTATACTCCTGTATATGTGCGTCAGACACGGTGCTTAAAGTTTGTTGGCCACGCCCCCTTTGGGTGGGCGTGCTAACCGCTAGAACTGGAGCTGCAGTCAACAAGTTTGACGTAAATTACGTGAGTTTACCAGGTGATAAAAATGAAGTGCACATCAACTGTCACCACCATAAACCAGACATATATGGTTCCCTGAGTGACAGTTTTAAATGCACTGTTTGTTACAGTTTGAGGGTCAATAACCCAATACCAAAATCGCAATTATCGACATGTCTGGACTTGACAGTTTGATCGCATCTTATTCATTGTCATTTACTAAGTTCACAGTTCGACAGTCACCAGGCATTCAGGCTTACAGTTGGAGAGTAAGTCTCTCAAATAATCAAGTTGAGGTTTCAAATAAACATGAACAACAAATTAGTCACTGCATTACAGCAACCATTAGCCACGCAGATATTTTCTGCGACCACAGTTCGAAAGCCATTGCCGTTGGGGTTACAGTTTGAGAGTCACCAACCCAATTAATGCAGCCTACGCCTTTTGGCGTACTTTTATCTCTTATTGCATTACTTTTACCCCAAGAATCGCACACGTCGATATTTTCCAACCACACCGTTTGAAAGTCATTGCCTTTGGGCTTACAGTTTGAGAGTCACCATGCCCGTCGAAGAATTTTGAGCTCTATTTACACTGCGCACAGAGTATATCGCAGTCAGGTATAGCTGACTGCAATGTTTTTTACTTGTTTATAGTTGGAAAGAGACCGGCGCACAGTCTGAGAAGGTGACGTTCAAATCTGGCTCAGGTGGCGACTGCGGCTCTCGGGGACGTGCGTGGGGATTTTAAAAAATTATACAAAGACTGGCCCAAATTTGATGTCTGCGTTAACTGTGTAAACAACAAAGCTGCAACACGTGGTTGCCACTCACTCATTGACAGCCCCGCCCAAGCCCCCCTCGCTATACGCTGCTTTTAATGTTCGAAGTTGAATTCAATTAAGTTGATGAAAACGACAATTGGCAAGTGACAAGCGTTGTGGGCGCTGGTCGTTGGGTGGGAGCAGAAGGTGGTCGGTGTTGCGACGTGGTAGGTGTAAATCTCAATGCGTATTTATACAGCTGCTTCTGTTCGCCGGCCAGGATTCGCATTTTCTGATTGTCTGTCGTCCTTGCCATTTAAATACGGTTCCGTGATGTATGTGTGTATGCGTGTGTGTCAATTAATTGTGACAGTTAAGTGCTGAGCTTTCTGTTGACGTGATGCGATTGCAATGTGGCCCATCCTTTGCTCGCCCACCCACAGCGCGCATGACGAGCGCAGCGTTCACTATTGACCAATGGGACAGTTGCTTGTTTGCTGTGATACCCTGTAATTCATTAACAAGCGAAAATAGAGTGTTATGAAATTGCGCAAATGTTCGTAATAGGCAGGAAGAGGCATCTCTCATATCAGAACTGATCAGGACACCAAATTTCTGGTATCAGTTCTATTAAAGCACACTTAGATCAAAAGCCTCTAAGTTTATATTTTTCCGATAGGCTCCCGCACAAAATTGATTAATTTAAATAAGTTGAATTTTATAAGAACAAGAGACCTCTTGAATATAATTTTCAATTTTATTTTGATAACTTTTCCCCAAAATCGATAAATATCGGAGTGTGGGCTCTCCTTGGCAAAATCCCCACAAACTCCAAATTTGTATACGCCTGTTTGTTTTTGGGTAATTATGAATATGTTTGTGCTTGGAGTTGGCTACAGAGTAACTTCCTGTCGAGCACTCTTGACTTGTGCACTCTGACTTGCTGTTGCTGTGAGGTTAATTGAGGTGCAGGCGACGAGCATTCGCTGGGGCCCAGACATGCACTGGGGCAGATACGTTTTAATGGCCGCTCAGGTATTGACCATATTTAATACCATTTAATTGAATTGCTGGCGTTTATTAATTGCCCAGCGAAGGATGCAGCACAAATCGTGTAATTGCCACAACACATACAAGGCAACCAAAAGGGGGCTGTTGGCAGCTGGCTCAAAGCCATGGCCAATTAGTCAATCAGCAAACAGTTATTTTACATCAGCCTTAACCAGTAAATGTCGTTGGTCGTTGGCAATTAAATTGGCAAATGGCACCCCAGAGGCTAACCCATCATCATAATCATGATGAACCTGTTCAAAAAAGGAAACGTTCCCTTTGTTGGCAGGGGCCGGGTGGCTGGGACTCCTGCACTGGGACGTTGCACAAGTAATTAGTGCACTTGCTGGGCGCGCGCTCACTTGACCGTTGTTATTTCACAGTTTTTCTTGTTATACCCTGTAACCATTGAAGATGTGTCAAACTGGGCATATTGAAATTGTCTGTCGAGTTGACCCATAGAGATTTTAATTGTCGATTGTCAGATGAAGTCTTTTTATATCGTATATCGATCGGACAACAAACGCCGACGTTTTTCAAAAAAGAACTGTTCATAGTTTAGATCTGAGGGAGAGGGTGGCAGCTTCCTGCATGTCGCTTGTTTTGGTAGATTCTATGCAACTCTGTATTGGTTACAGGATATCTACTTGCCGGACACTCTCGATAATTGCTTTGGTACTGGATTTTAGTGCGCTGCCTTTGTCCATTTGAAGTGGTCCTTTGGCTCGTTGCTGGTTCTTGTTTTCTCGCTTTTGCGTTTCTCGTCTCTTTGCTTAGGCGCCTTTGTTGATTCTTTTAAATTTCGCCTTTCAATTATTTTATGCAAATAAGCAAACGGCGCTGAGCGCAGATTATGCCAGCTTGACAGAATTCCTTTACATTTTCCCAGTCGCCCATTGAAATGTCTCCATTTCGCCTCCGACTCTAATCTCAGTTTTTCCCACGTAACACTGGGTCGGATTTTGTCGCTAAATCCGCGACGCACAATTCTACTTACAAAATGAATTGTTTGTTATGCTTGTTACTCGATGCTGCACGCCTACACCCTCACCCTGCACCCTACACCCTCTCATTCTATCAAGCCCCCCACATCCTGTTCTTGCTCTCCTCATGTCCCGTCCTGGCATTTCTCTACGGGCGTAATCAACTTAAGTTGGTCAAATCAGTTTGTTTCGTTCTGAAATGTTTCTTGGCCACAGAAAAATAAAAAAAGGAAAATACTTTAAAAATAAAATGTTTGCCAAATGCTTTGCTTTCAGTTGTCTTCCGTTTTTTCTCAGTTTTCCCTGGGATAATTGCTAAACTCCCTTCGGGCTTGGGCTTAAATTTCTGTTGTTTTCTGCGTTCAATTGCGCTTTGATTTGTGTGGCATGCAAATTGTGCATCCCTTTGGGATTTGTCTGCCGCAAAGCCGCTGCACACGTACAGGTGTCGCTTATAATTAATTAATAACACTTCCGCTTGCACCCGCCTGCCGCTACCCCAGCTACGCGTGAGCCAATTATATATTTAATGCTATATGCGATTTGTGGTTTATAATTTAAAAGTGATTTTTCGCCACGCACGGTGTCAGAAGCTGTGACAGTTGCTCAGACCTTGAGACCGGGATACTTCAGGTGGCTCAAGATGATGTAGATGCTGTCTCACTCTCACTCTCGCTCTGTCTCTGTCTGCGTATGAGCTAGAGATGGGCACGTGCTGATTAAATTTCTATCGCGCTCGCTTCTCTGTCTGCTTATGTGTTGGAGATGAGCGCGTGTAGCTGATGTATTTCTCCTTCGCTGTCTTTCTGTATGCACTACAAATAAGTGCGATGGGCGTACATTGGCCTAACACGATCTTATGATCGTAGTTCTTTATTAAGACAGAGATATAATTATATATGTAGATCGTGTAGAGTCGTGTTCGCTCGTGTTAGGTCGTGTTAGGTCGTGCTGAGTCATGCTATTTTCAAAGTTCGTTTTAAGTAGAGATAATGTACGATCTTGTAGGGCTTGTGTTTAGTTTAGCTTGTGCGTGTTCGTAGAAATTTATGCCAGTTTGTTTCGCATTGTAAATTTATAATCAATAGTCATGATGGGCTGTGCTCAGTGGATAAGTCGTATTAGGTGGAAATGTTGAGTCGTGTTATGTTCCGCTGATCACGAGTTGATTCGTTTAAGCTGGTGTTGACTAAAGAGTTAAAGAGTAATGATTAGTGTTGTGTAATGAAGCGAATATCTAACTTATGTTAGGACGTGTTTGCTGCACTTAACTCGGCCACGCACGAAAGACGACCACAACTTAAGTCTCGAGCCGTGAATGCTCGTGCACTCACACAGCACGCGCTCCGCTCTAGCATTCATTTTAAAAGGTAAGCCCAAGGAAAAGCGTAAGAGCAAAAATAATTGAGATGTCAGCTGAAATTCAAGTGGACTTTTATTGACTGCTTCCTGACTGAGCTGCCTGACTGAGCTGCCTAACCGACTGACCGACTGTCCGGCTGTCCGACTGTCCGAATGTCTGACTGGCATGGCATGCTCGCCCTTTCGCTGCTCAAGTGGCATGCAATGTCAATTCCACACACACACACATACACACGCACACACACGCACACACTTATATCGTTGTGGGGCATGCAACGTCTTTTGTCTGCGACCTTCGGTTTGTATGGGTTGTAGGTGAAATATGTTTAGCAAAATCAATAGTTGGATTTGGGCACGCTTTCGGCTGCTATTTAAGCTTGCCACAGAGCACGTGGCACGTATGGCTTTTCTTTAATGCTAATAAGAACAACAACAATAACAATTGTCGACGTGCAACTTGTTAGTGTTGGTTAAACTTCGAACTTCATCTCTGCCGCGCCCGTTTTCGCCCGCAATACCTGCCACACGACACAATCTTGATGTTCCCGCCTGTGTTTCCACTTCATCCGCCAGCTCGACATTGAATAGCATCCCTAAGTGTCCTTAAGCGTCCTCGAGTGCTGCTATTGCTGTGCAGCCTGCTGCCTCAAGCTGGCGGAGATTGTTGCGTTGTTGCGGTTAAATTGCGCCAAACATATTTGACATTTTATTATGGCAACGGGTCGGCGACGGGCTTGGGGCGTGCATATTGCGGCACGGATATTGCATGGACGGCTCTCTCGAGACCGGGGCTAATAATGACTACAAGTGTTTTTCATTAACTGACGCTTATGAATATTAAATTAAAAAGTGCTATTCATTTGCGGCGCGGCTGCAAATGTTACGCATACGCCCCGTTCTGCTGCAACAAAACCGATCCTTTCTTATAGCCTATATGCCGCACACCCATCTAGATGTGTGTGTGTGTGTGTGAGCGTGGGTGTGAGGTGTGCCACAGGCTTAGTGGAAACAATAAAAAATGCGAGCATATTAAAAAACGCGCCACGATGCGACTTGAGTCCAAATTGAATTCGCATCGAGACTGAAATCAAAGCTCTTTAAAGTTGCAGCTGCCTGCATTTCTGGCTATTTTTAAAGCTGATTAAGCTTTTCTATTATTTTCAAGCTATATGTAAAATATTTTATTGTGTTATTTTAGCTTATATTCACATCTGCTATGCATATTTCTGCAAGGGTATTTGGCTTGCTGACAAAAAAAGCTGTTGTTTCCTGTTTTTTAAGGCAACTCGCACTGAATTCAATTTGCAGATTGGCTAAAACTTAAAGCGGTGACGATGCAGCTCATGAATTTCAAATGAAATTAAAACGCTGTTCAAATATAATGACGCCAGCAGCAGCAGCAGCAGCAGCAGCAGCAGCAACAACAGCCGTGTTTTGTTCGTGACTGCAGCTGCTTAAAAGCTGTGCATTTGGCCGGGAAGGGGCTGTGGCAAGCAAAGCAGAAGACTCCAGCAGGGCTGCTGCTGCTGCCACTGCTGCTTGTGGGCGTCTGACAGCCGAGAGATTACTCTGCAGCACGCCAGGACTTAGTATTGTAAGCATTGCCAGACTCTTTTGCCACTGCTCCCCCCTCTCCCTTCTCCTACTGCTGCCTGGCAATGCCTCAATTAAGTGGAAGCAAATAGCTGCACAATTTGTGTGGACGAGGCAGCTGTGCTAGCGAAGACCATGTAAACACATCAAACTGTGCAACAACTGCATCTGTCATTATAATGCCACCCCTCCCCCTCGAGCTCACACACACACCCATTCAGACAAACACCTATACAAAGAAATACAAATGCTAAGCTTGGGCAAACTTTTTGGTTACTTGAAAATTCAATTTTACGCAATATGCGCAAATCGTGATTAAAATCCTGTGCGTGCTACTCGCTCATTGCATACTTTGCGGTGAGCTCCAACTGTTCCTCCTTCTGCTCCTGCGCCTGCTTCAGCGGCTAGTCCAGCATCTGCTCCTGCGCCTGCCCCTGCTCTACTCAAGCCGCCTTTAAGCTCCTGCCACTGTGGGCTAAATTTACGCGCTTTGCGGCGTTAAGTAATAAGTAAAATGTTGTTTAGCTTATTGTGCATAACTCTCGAATGAAAGGGGATTTTAAAACCTGAGCGTGATAACGCATAGCTTAGCCATCTATTTAATGGGAACGTTTTGGAGAATAATAAGTGCTGTTTGGCACACATAGAATGTAATTTAACTACACGGCGTGTTTCATTGGGATTGAAAGCTAAATGAATTTATCTTTGAATAGCTTCTTTCAATTTTGAGCATAAAACTCTATCTTAGCATGATTGAACGCAGTGTAAAAAGACTTGAAGTTTAATGTAACTATTATCTATATATTTTATTATATATTATTATATATTTTATTTTATATTTTGACCAGCTGACAAATGGGTGAACAATTTATCATTTCATTACAATTTTTGAATCAGAATCAATCAATAAAAATCTGCGTTAATGTATAAGGAAAAGCAAGCTCACGAACTGAACCGAAAGGCAATCAGTAATTCGGTATTGCTTGATATATTGCTAGAGTTTTCTACTTTGAATCAAACCTTAAACTGCTTTGATTATGAATTAAAAAGTTAGTTATTTCATTACAATTTTGAAATAAAAGTAAAACAATCAAAACCTTCGTTCATGTTCAAGGAAAAGCAGGCTCACGAACCTAATTTCATTTAATTCTTTCATTTCGTTTATTTCTAAAAGGCAAAATTTATGCTTAAATAAAATATATCACGCTAGAAAATGACAATTTGATGGACACACGAGCTGTTACTTTCAAGACATAAAAGACATTTTGTCACAGCTTATGGCAACTTGCGCCACAGTGCCTTGTCGTAGCATAAATACAATGACTGAGAAAAGCTGCTGCCTACTTTCAGGCGCTGTCAGCGTAAAAACTATGAAAATGTGTTTTCAAATTGCGAAACAATTTGCTGACCGTAATTGAACTTTGCTGTTGCCAGCGCCATCGCCATCGCCATCATCGTCGACGGCACATAAAGCAAACTTTCGGCCGCTCATTTGAGTGGTTCAGCCACGCAAAAGTTTTCGGCGCACAGCCTGTGGCAAATGTTGGCCAAGCCGGATCTGGTCTGGTGCTGGGCTTTGGGTTAGCTGAGGCTCGTATTTTCTCTTAGCCTTTTTCGCGGCTGTTGATTTGTGTGTGTGTCGTGATTCGTCGCGGTTTTGGCCAATTTGCCATACCCTTCCGCATCGCTAATCCGCGCACTACTTCGAAGTTTATTCATTCGCAATGCAAATGCCGCCGCCGCGAACCTCAAACAATGCCAAACACCGTCACCGACTGCCCTTTAATTCTATTTGTTTTCGCCCCCTCCATTTTATTGTTGTTGCATTTTTGTGCAATTTTGTGTTTTTTATTTTTGCATAATTGTCGTTGTTTTCATTGGCCCTTTCGCATACGCATGAATATTTCAGCTGTTGCAAGTAGTCGGGGGCAGCAACTGGCCCCAATACGACTGCAACTGTTGAGGACAAAGTTTTGAATAATTTATGCGCTTTCAGTGTGCCACACAACACACACACAGCCAGATGCCCCGTGCTCAATTCTATTCGATGCCAGACAACAATTTTCATCTTCTTGTTTTACTCCTTGGCATACGCAAAGCGAACGCATTCAGCATCGAGCTCGAGCACTTTCATTGTCCTGTCGTTTCCTAACGATGATGTTTGGCTGGCACGAAAGTCAAGAAGTATTTACACTGAACAAAAATGTCACACGAAAATAATGCATCATATTCCTAATTTTTATGTATAACATAATTTTTCTTCGAGTTCTTAGTTTTGTAAAAATTTTACTAGCCCACCTAAATGGCATAAAATAAGTTAGAATCTCGTTGCTAATATTGTTTTGTTTCGTTTGGAAGAAAGCCAAGGAGTATTTAGACAAAACATGAATAGCTCATTATGTTTATAAGTTTCGTATTATATTGGTTTTCTTCGAGTTATGCTCGAGTTAGTGTTAAAAGAACTAACTTAAAGGTTTAAATCCCAAATAAGATCAGAATCTCATTGTTAATATGATATTCACTTTGGTTTTTGGGCATGTTTCGGAGTTTGTAGGTGAAATGAGAATTAGTATGCTAAAGCATTTCCCATGACGAGGCTTTTAGCAAATATTCTACCATATATATATTCATCCTAACTCTCACCCCCATAACTCAAATCCCACGAGGTTTGGCTTATTGTTCATAGTTATGTCTCTAAATTAATTTGTCATCCCAATATAACAACATGATACTTGGTCAAAATTGTGAAAATGGTATCCTCAAACATCCGAAATATTACATATTGCAATAGACACAAAAGCTATTCTAGAGTATATTTTTTGCAATGTGCATTTTGCGATTGTTTTTGCTAGAGCTAGGAGTCTCGTTGCACACTCTCGAATCGCCTTATTTTTCTTACTTTTAATAATTGTCAAATTTTTGGATTTTTCAATTTATTTTTTTAAATATCAATTGCTAAGTTTGCTTTTCGCTCTGTGTACTCTCCTGTCTTCAACCAGTCTCACGCTTTCCTCGCCTTGCTATTTGTCGAGCGTAATTAGCCGCAAAGTATGCAACTTGCATTTGTGCAGCCAGGCATGGTCAACGCTATCGCCAATTGCCTTTATTGAGACATTCTACCCAGCTGTCGGGAAGGCTGGGCATTGGAGGTGCGAACGGGTTGGGTTGAGGTGCTTGTGGAGCTAGCTGCGGCCCGCTGCAATGGCAGGCCGCAAGGGCAACATCAGCCGTTGCATGGCAAACGTGGCAGCTCTTTGCTTGGTTTTTCTATGCGAGAGTGTGTGGGTGTGCACGCGCGCGTATGTGTGTGTGTGTGTGTGTGTGTGAAAAATACCACAATTTCAATTTCAAAGTATCCTTTTAGTGCAAAGGAAATGACATTTACGCGCTTTGTTGTGGTTTGCTCATGCATAAAACATTTTTAGTTTATATTTTTTTCCATTTTATTTTTTATATACACATAACATATATGTATATGGTTGTTTTTTCCTTGCCCGACGCACTGGCTGTGCTGTAGGCGTGGCAGCCGGGCCGTGCAGGTCCTTCAGCTGCAGCGAACAATACAGAAAACGTTTGCATGCCGCTTGGTCACATGAACAAAGCACAACGAATGGCCACAAGGTCCGTTCGCAGCATAAAAATTGAAAACTGCAAGCGCAAAAATAAACATAAATAATATCAATTTAAATCAAGAAAAGTGCAACCTAACATTATTGATTACTCAGCTGTACGAATTTGATTGCCCTATTGCTTCTAGATGGACTGAGTGCACATGAGATATATAAAAATAATATATGCTTTCCCTGGTTCCTGGTATTCGAGTATAGAAAGGTTTTAAGTTCGAAACAGTTTTCATTTTTATTCCTTTTAGAGGCTGTTATAATTTTGTTATGAAATGTGTAACGCATAGAAGGAGACAGCTTCGAGTCCCTTAAGTATATATATTTTAGATCAGCATCAACAGCCGAGTTTAGATTGCCATATATCCGTTTTACTATGCTCCTTCGGTACAAACTAGATCATATATCATATCATCATAACGATCGGTCGAAAATTGAGATTTTAGATGGAAATGCATGAAGAATCGGACTACGCCGTCATATAGCTGCCTTAGGAACGATCGGAGTGGTAGGTTCTTGTATGGCAAAATATACTGTTTTCCAAGATATTTTCAAACTCCGAATTTACAAGCTTCACTATTAGCAAATATCTGCAAAGTGCAAAAGTCTATATAGTTAAAAAAATATTATCCTTACTTTCTATATATATATAATATAATTTGTAAAAATTATATTGACTCTGTTTTTCTTTACATTCTATGTTATCGGACCGAAAAAATGATGGCTGCCCCATGTATAACATTTTTATACAAACAAAAATTCGTTTCTATAAAAAACAGGTAAGTTTGCTCTCATTTACTAAAAAACTCGAAATGTTAACTTGAAAAATAAAACTTATGACAACTCATTGCTCGAAAATAACTTCCCTGAAATTTCAAATTTCTCGGCAATAATATCGTCAACATTTATGTATAATATTTCTATAATTTTTACTTTGGAGAATATTTTTAAAAATTGTTTACGATTTAATATCATATTTTACAAATTTAACATATACAACTTTGGTATACACAATGGTTTCCTTTTATTGTGAGGTACCTAAAAAATGTAGCACTGTTGGGCTTTAGGAACTAAAATATTTGCTTGAGAAAACAAAGTATTGTTCCTTTATAATATCAGCAGCCAGTTCTTAAGAAATAATAATTGCAGCTGAAGCAGCTTATTTCGTTCATAAGAATAAAGAAAACTCAGAATGTAACTCAAAAGCAATTGTACCTAATAATTTCAAAATAATATTATGCACAACAATTGAAGGCATCAAGTACAGTCTATAAATACAACACAAAAGCTATAGATGGGGCGTAGTGGGCGGCGGGGGTGTGGCACATTCCATTGTGCGCCAAGGTAAGCAATAAGGAAACCTTTGGAAAAGGGGTTGGCGGGAGCTCAGCGCAGTGGAGCATCGTCTAAATTGTTGAAAACCTGAGACAGTGAACCAGAAACGATTAAACTTACTTTTTTTTTTTTTTTTTGGGTTGCTAGAAGTGAGTTACCATTGTGTGTGGTGAGGGGAGGTGGTGATGGAGGGGGAGGGGATGGGGATGGTTGGACAATGTGAATGGTAACTGGTAACGAGGACATCTGCGAGCTGCAAACAATAAGTGACAAAAATCAATGGAGAACTTCTGGGCAATGCCGGCGGCTGCTGCAAATGCGCTTCCTGTTTCCTT
The DNA here is from genome assembly GCF_003285875.2 of Drosophila novamexicana. Taxonomy (NCBI): domain Eukaryota; kingdom Metazoa; phylum Arthropoda; class Insecta; order Diptera; family Drosophilidae; genus Drosophila; species Drosophila novamexicana. The sequence goes on from NW_020824837.1 coordinate 1,234,627, forward strand.
TATGGGGGAAGCACCAAACGGGATGCAGTTAAAATGGCAGGGAATGAAGGGAAAGGGTGGGGGGGGGGGGGTGCAGGGCGTGGAAAACGTTTGACTGCTGAGCTATGTGAATGTGGTGTTGGCATTTGTTGAATATCAACAGGAAATGCAGTGAATAAACACTTCGAGTTTGTTCGATTCGTCCAAGAGTTCAGCATTGTGTGTGTGTGTGTGCGTATGCACGTGTGTGCGTGTGTGTGTGTGTGTGTGTGCTGCATTGTGCTAGTATGAAACTCACATTTTGAATGGTATTCAATTCAATTCGTTTCGATTCAATTCAATTTTCGTCCTGAATGGCAACGAATCTACCGCGGGCAGCTTTTAGCCTCGGGCAATGGCCAGCAAATAATGCAAAATTTTGCATCTCTCAATGCCAGTGACAGCAACAACAATAACAGCAACAACAATAGCAGCAATAAAAACAACAACAGTACCAGTAACAACAACAACGTCAATGCTCAACAAATTTGGCACACAGCTCGTTGCGTAATTGCATTCATCAAAATGAATGCAATGGCATGTTCATTTTCGTATGCCCTGTAAATGTTAAAAATGTGTAAAAGAAAGGGTATCATAGGGTGCAGCTAGTGTATGCAACAGGAGGCGACACGATCTAATTGTATTTGTCTGCACGTCTTGATGTCAAATTGATAGCAGCTTATATTATGGCATTTAGTATGTAGATTCTATTATGCAACAAATATATCAATAATTCTGATTTATCGCACTAAATCGATATATATATCGATTTACTTTTTTATACCCTGAACACATTAAAAATGGAAGCTTGGGAGGCTCAATTTACTTAAGCTTTTTTTATAATTGCAAAATTTTTTGTGCATATCGATAAATATCGATTTTTTATTAGCTGAGAGCGTGAAATTTCCTATGCTTCAAGCTAGTGATATATTTGATATGGCTAATTATTGTCAAGTTTATATAAAGTATAAGGCAGATTTTCAGCGAAAATGTCAAAAATCGTTTTATATTGATTTCCAAAAACTTTTGTGGCAAAATCCTAGATTTCTGTTATATGCGAGCAGATAGAAGCAGGAATAATGTTGACAAAAGTGGACTTGATTTCAAACGTTCTTTTATAAAAAGAAATCTCTTCAGAGAACTTTCAATTAAAAGGCGACTTTCTGGATGTGCTTCTTGTCCATCATATGATATCACCTAGTCGTGCATTCTTATCTGGACTTTTCATAGGTTTTGTTTTAATTTTTTGCAGTTTTGACTTTTTCAATGTAATCAAATGAAATGCAGTGCAAAAATTTGTTGGACTTTTCTGTGCCCATGCATTCGTGGGCATACATATATTGTACGGTTGGCACTAGCCGTTGGCTGGCTTGGCAGGTGCTGCGCTTAAAAGCATGCAATCAATGCCAAATATCAGATGCCATCCGTTCCAATTCAACTGAACTTCATATGCTGCTCCTCGTGCAGGTCGCCTTCATCATATTGTCCGTCGTCCATCAGTCAGCTAGTCAATCATATGAATCGTTTTCGTTTGCGTTACGTTTTCGATTCCAATCAATTTGTTTGGCATTTTTGGCTGGCGTTATTCCTCGCTTGAACTCCACCACCCCCTCCCCCCGTACAAAGATCCATAGAGGAACCCCTCGTACTGCGAAATGCCAACACTCGCTGACCCACAGCGTGCTGTTAATATTCGCAGTGCCTGGTTTTTCTTCCTCATGTGTTGTGTTGCTTTCTATCGATTTTGTGCCCCTGATCTCAAAGCACAAACCGAAAAAACAGAAAACATTTCCATTGAGTTGCGTTCGCTTGTTGCATTTTTAAATACGGTCGGTTGGCTCGTCGCTGGACAGGGAGGAGGGGGTGGGTGGAGGAGCAAGGCCAGCATTGGGGTAACGAATCCATCTTAGTTTGTATTTCCGCCTGTCAAAGAAACTTCTTGTTTGTTTGTTACTGCAACGAGTTTTAGTTTCGTATTTGCAAAAGTCGAACGCCAAAGGCTAAGGCTAAACGTTACAAATGGCGAATAGGTGATGCTTTGAGGTTATGAAAATGAGTTCCACACGCAGAAGAAATGCCTTTTTTACCTCTCTATTAAGAAATGTTGTCTATCTGCATCAATAGCGGAGTCCTTCAAGTCATTTAGCTCAAGAAAAGAGAATATATTATATTTTTTTAGGGCTAAACTGTTTGCAGGGTATCTTCTAGTTAATCACTCTTTTAGAGCCTTTTACAGCTTGCAGGGTATCTTGTAGTTGATCACTCATTTTCAGCCTTTTACTCTTTGCAGGGTATCTTCTAGTTGAGGTTTTTACTTATGGTAAGATTTTTAACGATTGTTAGAATTTCCTGTGATATTCGATCTTGCAGTGCTGTAAACTTATAAAAGTGCCGATAGTTTTTGAATAGTCTTCAAGAATGTTTGGGATACTGGCAAAAAATAATCGAATGAGCTAATATCGATAGTTTTGATAGGCCCTTATAGTCTCCGATAGTCTCCCTATAGTATCGTTAGGGCTTATCGTTTAAGGAGAGGCCAGACTTGATATAGCGATAGGATATTTACTATGTTATTTACTATGTATTGTTACTATGAATGGAAATGAATGAATGTAAATTGTATTGGCAGGAAACATCGATTTGTGCTTCAAAGTTTCGATATAACGATCGATATGTCAATGTTGTATTCGACACATCGGTACATAGCACATAGCCAAGATATAGAAGCGAATTGTTAACACATTTGAACGGGTTTCGCTATCGTTTATTAATAATCGATATATGTGTATCTCACAATTCCTGGACATTGCACGTGTTCTTAAGCTTTAACATTCATTTTTCATTTTTACCTATTTTGGTGCTCTGCTTTCTTTATGGCTCAGCCCCGCAGCAACCCTTACAAATTAGTGTAATACGTGAATTTAAAAATGAAGAATTTCAAATTGGTTTAAATCCAAATTTAAGCCGAACAACACACTATAACTAAAACTAACTCCCCCCAAAAAAAAGGAAAATAAATAAAATGAATTAAAACGATCGATTAGAATAAAACCGGGTCAGACTTAACGCCATTGTTTCCGTCGATCCTGAAGCTTTTTCTGCAATTGTGCCTTGGATGGCGGCACATTTGGTTTCTGTGCTGGAACCTCCGCTGGACAGATCTCCGGTAATTTGGTAAGTGCTGTATGGGTTTTATAAAGCGGCTCCTCGATCCGACCAAATTTTGCTGTCACCCGTGGAGTTACAATGCATTCCGTTTGCCCGCTTCCCTTTAGGGTCACATTTCGTTCCCTGCGTGACGCTTGAATACGCGGCGCTGCTATGACCGATCCCTGTTGGATGGGCGATACCTTCTTGACTGGGCTGGGACTCTTGTTCGGCTGGTGTCGCAGATTGACAGTTGATCGTGTCAGCTGACAATTCATGTTAGGCTTGCGGCGATTTGTGATATTGCTCGTCTGGTCATTCGCACGCACATTGAAAGTACCAGGGGCTGCATTTAAGCGACTATCCTCGGAGGCTGAACGCTTCAATTTGCCTGGACGTTTGCCGCCGCAGGTTCTGATCAGTTCCTTGTTGGTTTTTGCCTTAAAGGGCGTTGCTCTGCCTTTGGGAATGAGTGCCAGCTGTTTTCGCAGCTGCAAGAGATCTTCCATCTGCTCGGGCGGCTCGATGCCATAGTTATCCCGATAAAAATCGGTGACGGCTCCGCGCATTACTTGCTGCCCGATCAGAAACTGACGCGTGAGTAGAAAAAATATTTTCGCTTTGTAGGCGCACGTGCCGCAAATGCAAGCCGGCAGATCGGGCATGGTATGGAATTGCTGTTGGATAAATACACAATTTATGTATGTGTATATATTCCTAAACTTATTTTATGCTCTGGACACTTACAAACTGCAGCGAGGCACGCTGAAAGAGCATGCGGTAGCTGCATATCGAAGGCTCAAACTCGAACTCCTGATACTTATCCAGATCAACAAAGTGTCCATCGTTGGGGCAGCCGCACACTCGACATATCTGCTGGTATTCATCCAATCTGCCAATTGTATTTGGTACATTCAAATAGACATGTTGACGGGCCAACAGGGCACTCTTGTAGAATGCATCATAGTCCTGTAAGCTGCGTGAAAGCTTATATAATATTATATTATTCTAGTAGAGGAGGAAGAAAGGTATATATGGAGTCAACGACCTTTCTAATTGGGCGAACAAATACATTTTAAATCATCTATTATCGATGTTGAATGGGTTTGTATTTTCTAAATGATATATGTTTATCAGGATAATCGAAATGCTATTGATTGATGCGATAATAAATAGAAAATAGATCTGATATATCAAAAGGCATCGTTATATCCACTTATCAAGTATAATAATCCAAATAAACAATTCCGTAATTATTTAGTTACTTATCTAATATGAAACATGGATTCAAAGTCGATACACCATTAAATAATTAAATTAAAAATAAAAAAACCGCTATAAAAGCAATCCCTTCACTCAACTTAACCTAAACCATCAGCGGCCAATCCTAACCTATATAAACATTTGTGCAATTGGCGAGTGAATTGTTTGCCATGAAATTAATGCATAACCGTTTCAAAACTTGTTTAAAATCAGTTACGGCTATGAAAACTTAACGCTAATTGCCAATTTGCCAAGTTCCGGGCAACAAAAATCGCTGTACAAAATTGCTAAAATAAGGCAAAAGCCAAAAGGCAAAAAAAAAAAACCAGAAAGGAGAAAGTGTCCAAGTCTATCTCCCTCTGGCTAACTATCTCTATCTCTGTCAAGTCTTGCGCTGGCGCTCATTGAGCGGCAAAATGCGAAACTTTTTAATTGACTTTTTCAATTACAGTTTAATTTTGTTGCAAGAAATTTGTTGGAGCTGCCAATTGAAGTTTTCTGATTGTGAATGTGAGAGCTAGCAAAATATGGAGGGAAAGCTGAGGGCACAAACACACATTCAGCTAATCTATCATTGTCCACAATATACATGCATGTGTGTGTGTGTGTGCGTGTGTGAGTGTGCCTGGCAATTTGCAAAACTTCAAAAACATGCACAGCCAGCAGCACATCCAGTCCAGAAACCAGCAGTCAGTCCACAACCATCATGAAAGGCAAAAATCTAAATCTATTTGCAACAGAAAATCATAGAGAGTAAAAGTTCTAAGAGGAGAGGGAGGGAGAGAGAGAGAGAGAGAAAGGCAGGCAGAGGGCAAGCGTAAGACCTCCATCTAGCCGCGGGCACAAAGAAAATCCAATGAAAAGTGTGAAAAGTTTGCAACTTACCTTAGTTTTTTTTCCATGACATAAAATATCTAAAAATCCTCCTGGTTAGTGTATAACACAAGTCTGCTTGACTTTACTGCGGCTTTGCTACTTATCTAGTGAACAGAGATTAAAGTTAGTGTATTTGTAAAAATTTAACCATGTTGCATGTTAGGAAAATCACGAAAATTAGCTGCCCCATTCAAGCATTGCCCATTGAGTTATTCAACTGGCCGGCACATGATGCATGTCCCGCTGATATCAGCTGGGTTTATGGCCATTGAGATTGGCTTTGGGGGCAGGGGCAGGGGCAGGGCAATGGCAAAAATGCTGCCCGAGCCTGAGCAAACATGTTACTATTTATCTTGCAACACACAAAAGCACAGAAAAACCGAGCAAAAAAAAAAAAATAAAAAAAAAAAACAAAAGTAAAAGAATTTCAACAAAGAAAAAGAGGCAGGCGATTTCTTATATTTGGTTTGAGGAAGTTTTAATACCCTTGCTGGCAATTTCCATAAATTGACCATGTGGCATTTGAATTCTTAGGTCGATAATTTGAGTTTCCTAAAACAGTTTTCCAGCAATTTTTCAAGCAGGGTCGTGCATTGAGGACATATAAATTATTTCAATATGCTCCTGACTGAAAATATCCTCCTGGCTGTAAATAAGTTTAAAATTTATTAAAGAATTTGAACTTTTCACGCCATTTGGAATAATTTTCCTTTATTTTTCGCAATCGGATTGGAATTTAGTTTTCTAAGTAAGTTTTTTTTTTGTAAATATTAATCAACCTTGGTCGACTTAGCTGTCGTACAATTTTCAATACTTTCAAAGATTTTTGAACCATAATATATAGATATGGTAATGCCTGAGCTTATTTATAAAGTAGTACATAGACTTTGATATATCTTTTATATATCTGCTATACGTTCCCAGCTCGGCTCTCTGATCATAAATTGATACTTATACGTGGAAACTCTGGTGTCTGGTGTCGGAAAAGTTTTCATGAACTAAAGTGGCAGTATATTGTTATTGTATATAGTATTTCAAGTGGTTCATTTCGATAAATCTTCTCGCTGATTTGTGTCGATTGAAAGTCGTAAAATTCGATGCACAGTCGGTATACACATACGTATAGTCCACTTGTGCGAAATACACTCGAAGTCATATCTTGATTGCCTTAACTTCTCTCGTGAAACGTGAAAAGTTTGTCTGCTCCACACGGAGAAAGCGTATGACAAAGGGCACGACAGCAGGCAATAAAAGAGATACCGACTTCCGAGCATAAAACAACAAAAGCCCGAAAATGAATGAGCAGCACACGGCACAGGTGGCGATGGTGTTGGTGGTATAATGCCCGAGGATTGAGGCCGGATTGGAGGCCAGCTATTGGCCGGCTGTCTGTCTGGAATTAATCCCAGGCGTGCATTTTTTACCGCCCACCCTGCACAGCCCGTACACCTGTGTGAACAATGCGTGAGAGGACTTTGTGGCGGTGGATTTGAAGTGCGTCGGGATTTTAATTGAAGAACTATACGAATGTCAGACGGATTTTGTGCGTACCTGCTCACTGCCTGTTTCGCCGTATCCTGTCCAGTTCCTTGCTATCCCGGCGGCTTGGGCTAACGCTTAGGTTAAGGCCCGCCAGGCTTAAGGCTTGCGGCTGCAGCTGCGAAATTTCCTGCTCACCTGCTTGAAAGGGGTTCCGTTAAGTGTGCGTTGCGAAATCCTTGAGACTTGCGTTTTGAGCCTTTCCTTGCATATGTCTCCCTCCCTCTAAAATACAAAAATATATAGAAAATCTTTGCTATATTTTTGTAAAATTATTGTGTAGTGTCTATCCTACTGTTAGGTTGAGGCAATTGAAACTGTTTGTGAACTGACTGTGGAATTTGTCAAAGCCTGCCTAAGCTCTCGTTTACATATATGCATATGATAGGGCGATAGGATAACAAAAAAAGAAAAAAGAAAGCTTATAAACTCATAACCATAGTTTGTCACTTGATTTGCCACCTTTTATGCATGTATGCGCATTCCTTTGGGCATTCCTCTACCCTGTACCCTGTCAAAATACTAAAATAAAGTTTTGTTAGTGTATGGAACACTCAGAATCGTGTCGAATCTGTGACCACATAAATTTATATATATGTTCTGATAGGACCAAAGGACCTGATGTGCAGATGAACGTCTTGATGGAAATGCGGATCTCAGAGATATTAAAAGACAGAAACTTAACTACCTAGTTATGTCTTTCATATTTGTTTAAAAATCGTTATATATTGGGTAGCTGCGATTAGTATGGATTTTTTCGATCTTCGAGAAAATTCGAGTTATTTGAGAAATATCGATTTGTTCGTCAACAATACATTTCTTCGAGAAACATCAATTTCTTCGAGAAATACCGATTTCTTTCTCTGAACTATCGGACGAGAATAATTCTCGATAAACATGTTCAAAGTATGAAAAGAAGGTATGTTGCTCTCCGTGCTGATTGTAGGGTATTTTATTATCGGGCACCCATGACTAGAGCACTCTCTTACTTGTTCCTTTATTGTCTTTGCCTGTGTTTTCTGTATGTGTGCGTGTTTGTGTGAGGCACTTATCACACTTATCTTCCGCTCAGTGCCCCGATTCGTCTCCTGCTAGTGCATGACATTTCTGGCATATGCCAGTGACAGCGCATGGAATGGAATGCAAAGCGCAAATGGATGTGGAGATGGCTATGGCTGTGACGATAGCTATGGCCTGTGGTCTGGGTGGGGTGGGGTTGCTGTACCTCAGTTTGTTTCTCATCTTGTCACTGACATGTAATATTTATTATGTAAATATTGGTGAACAAATCCTGTTAGCCCGTTAGACTGATTGCCTTGACCAGGATTTGCCTTTGTAATTGAAGGTCTGCTTTGCTTCGTTATATCAGACATATGCAATGAGTGCCCGAAGCGCAAATGCATGATTGGGGATTCAAAAGCGTACTTTTGAGAAGTCTGTCAAAATGGGTATGCATAGCATATATACGCGATAGGCAGACAAGGTTATATTAAGAGTAGTTTTGCTAATTTACTCATTACCTATTGAGTCGAAAATTATTCAGTATACACTCATTTCTTACAATAGCTTAGCGTTCCTTCTAATAGATGTTTGAGTATTAATGGGTATCTACAAAATGTATGCGTTGTACGAGTAATACGCATAACAATAAATCATATTTTGGACTCGATCTATTCAAAGTGCTCAATCAATTAAATTTAATCAATTAATTGACTCAATTAATTTAAAATACTCAAATTTGTCTTCTGCTTGCTGCTCTTTGACTAAAACCCCAACTCTTTGAGTCGTATCCCTCACAAATATACTGGTTCTCAACCATAGAAGTAGTTTAGTAATTTTTTTAACTCGGGCATTCCTCGCAAATTTACTGACGAGCACTCAAGCCCAGCCAAATGAGTAGTTACGATTACTACGCAAACAAGTACTCGCTTCCAAACTCATCTACTTATCTATGTATTTCGGCTTCGGCGCTTCTATGACCAACAAATCCTTGCATTACAGCATCCTGCACTTAATGTGCCACAGACTTTTTATGATAGCTCGGAAAAGCTCAGTAAACTGTTATTACCTCGGCTCGGGGCATAGTTCAAATTAGCGTTCATTAATTAGTCGCCCTGCAGATTGACGTTTAAAGTAATGCGACATGTCCCTGGGGCAATTAGTTCGCGTCTCCTGCTTCATGGATAGAGGGGACTAGGATGGGGGTGGGGGCGCTATTGGAAGGTGGAATGGGCGTGGCTCATTCATTACATTTTTGCTGTAGATAATTATCGCAGCTTTTGGCGCTCAAGTGTCAAAGTTTTTCGGAGGCGTCTTTCAAGTCGGAGATCCATTAAATTACGAAATACAATATTTTGGCCCCATCAGGCTCTCGTTGCCCCTCCCTCTCTCTGTCTCTGTCTCTATCTCTCTCTCTCTCTCTCTCTCTATCTCTCTCTCAGTAATAGATCATTTGCTGCATCATTACGCATACGCCGTGTGTGTCGTTGGCTAATCCTTTGCCAGCCTTTAGGCGCCTAAAGATTTTTCCATGTTGTCACGTCCCACAAATCGCACTGGCATTTTTCTTAGCAGGCACGCACTCACCGCCCACATATATCACTGTCTGCTTCTGTTAGGCCCGCCCCCGCGTTACCCCGTTCAGCCCGCAGATATGGCCACATTAAATGTGGGCCACCGCGAAGCGGATGAAGCGTTGCTCCGGTTGCTGCCATTGCCGCCAGCAAATCAGTGTCCTTGCCTTGCCGTTTGGCATGCTGGCATTTTATTTCACTTGCTTTTAGCAGCAATGTTTCTTCTTCTTTTTTTTTTCCACCGTTCCACCCCCCCCACCCACCTATTGACGCGCTGTGCTGCTCGGCGTGTGTCCTCGGCAACCGTGTTGCGGTCCATCTCTCCAGTCGCCGCCTTCATAGTTGGGCACTATAATTCTATTATGGCTGTAAAGCAATTTTATTTCTGGCTGTTTGTTGGCCCGCGCCTCGTTTAGCTTTCATTTTCACATCTGCGCTGCCATTTTCATTTTCATTTCGCATTTTTACGCTTTGTGCCCGGCTTTGCCCTGTGCCACCCCACACCCCCAATCTAACCTAAAGCAACCCATCCCTAACCATTAACCAGCGTAGCTGTCATCATCAAATTACGCTCAGCTTTTGTCTCGCAGTTTTGTTTTAATGCGAAAGCACAAAAGCAGCTACTGCGTTGCTTCTGCATTTGTTAATGCCCCTGTTGTTCTTGTTTTTATTGTACTGATTATTGTTCCTATACCCTGTTCGCTTTAAAAATCCGCTGCCGCAAGGAGGAACTTTAAGTTGGGCTCCAATATTAACAGATTTAGGGGCATTAAATGTAGCAAGATGTAAAACTGATGTTTAGTTCGATTTATCGATAGCTCACAGAGCTTCGCCACATCGATTAATATCGATGTCAATAAACAATCGTTTTGCATTGCCAATTTTTCAAGATAAATCGTTGGTTTTTTTAAATTTATTTAAGTTGCTTTAGTCATGATTACAGGATATCTTACAGTCGAGCAGTTTTTTTGTTTTGTAATAATATTATTGCCCGCTTTTGTTTATTATAATACCTTATAATTTTGATTAAAATAGAAAAGTATGTGAAACAATCGATAGTATCGATTGTATTGACTATCGACTATCGAAAATACCGATAGATTGCTAGATAGTGCTCTTATTCATTACTGAGCAATGTTAATTCATTTATTTATTGCTCAACGCTCATGTGCATAGTACCTGTAAAGTTCAAACCTGGTCACAGGGCATTTTCTAGGCGAGCATTCCTAAGCTTGCTATTATTATCAGTTTATTAGTGGGCAAGTTAATTTGGATTCGCCCAACCCCTTTAGTTATCTCTCTGTAACTATCTTTAGCTGATAGCGTTCGCTCAGATCTCTTGGTTTCGCACATTTGCACACTCTCTTCATGGCGCTCTCTTTCGCTCGCTCTCTTGGCAAATCACACATACGCCGCGTCGATCGGCCAATGAATTCGGCAGTCAACAGCCGGCAGTCGTTGTCGAGACGCATGCGAAAGCAATACGAGTCGGATAGCTAATAAAAAGATACACTCTTGCATGGCTGCCTGAATGGGACATCCAGCTGTTAATTGGGATTCGATATCGAACGATACGTTGATTACAGACAGCAGCTGACATGGTCAATACAATCGATGATCGGGAACGAGATGCGATCGTCAGCAATCTGAAAAGTGAGGTACACGCGCTAAAGGAGCAGCTGCGCGACAAGGAGAACGAGCTGATTAAATTGCATCGGGAAATACACAAGTTGAAGGTGAGAGACGATGGTGCGAAAGCCGGCCAGGAAACCAAATAGAACGAACTAGGGAAAGACTGAGTCAATATGAATTACTAGAGAACTATGGAACTACTGAGACAGAAGGGTTGAATCACTAGCGAACTAAGGCACTGGGATTCGGGAAATAAACTAGCTGGAAAAGTAAGCGCGGCATAAAATCACTAGGGTACTACTACGGAACTAGTGGGTATATACTATAGGGATATATTAAAATAGTGCAAATACTAGTGGAAAATAAAATCTGAGCATGGTAAAAAAGACAAGCTGTAGATGCGAGTATGACAGACAGAACTACTAGTAAACTATGAGACAACTAAATAGGATCTCAAATGAAACTACTTGGAAGCTACTAGTGAACCACTAAGGAGCTACTAACGAACAAATAGGCAATTAATATAGAACTGATAGAACACTAAATGGCAGCTAGAAGGGTAAGAAGAGATATTAATGAGGAAATCTCAAAAAGGGCAGCGCATGGGCATTAGAAGGGAGTCCAAAAATAACTATATAAATTTCTAGGGAATGAAAAGAGAATTACTAGGAAATTACTAGACAAGCAGTAAAAAATATGCGACTTGTTGAAGAAGGAACTGCATTAACTCACGATGAGAACGCGGCAAGGAACTACCAGGAAACTAATAATAAACTACTAGGAAACCAATACGGCACGCAAAGGCAGCATTAGTATAAGGGATTGACTTGATAGCTGAGGGCTATTTCCAGCGAAGTGTAAATAAGCGAAAAATATAATAAGCTTGCATTGAGTTAGCGGCGAGAAGCACTTTTCGAACTAATAGAAAACTTGAATGAATCAACCAACGAACGAAACTTGGGCAACAACTGCAGGAAAAAGAAATCAGTGCAATAAAAATTGAACTCATAAAGTTGCAGCGACAAAAGCTAAAAGCGAAGAACCACTTACAAAGAATATATAGAAAGCTATTCAAAAAACTACTTGGGTTGGCCAACTGGCTGGAGAACTACTTCAGTCTAGGTCACCTGGAGCGCTGCCCTTTCCAAAAGGGGGCAGATGTCCCCAGTCATTGTGCATCGTTTGTTTGTTTTGTTTGCCGTTTGTATTGTTTGTTTATTGTTGTCGCGCCGCAGATAACGGCACGGTAACACCAGCAGCAACAATTGTTTTTTTTCTCTCTTGTTTTCGTCTAATTTGTATACGCTTTGTGCCGCACAGATACAGAAAAGTATCTGAAAGTGTGCTCGCACACTCTCATATCATCAATTGCGTCGCCAGTCGTTATCTCAAGCACGGCAGCAGCCGCAGCTAAGCACCAGATATTAGATACTATCTAATAGACAGCAGACAACATTAGATACTATGTAGATACCCCTGCCCTATGGCCTTGCAACAGTCCGGTGATATCTAGTCTAGCAGCTTGTGGCTATCATTCAGTTGGGTTCTGTTTTGGGTACGAGAGACAATAGACTCTCGACTACCCAGGGTATTGAAACTCTGTAGTCAAATATGTAACGTCTTGAAGTTGAGATTTATAGGCCCATAAGGTGTACAAATATATGGCTGCTCAGTACTCACAACTATGTAAATTTAGTACCTCAATTTGGAGGCTATTTTTTAGATTTTTTTTTAGATTATATTCGTTATTCATTTGTTTGTCACGATCTGAATTCTTGAGTCCTTAAACGTCGGACTGACAAGCGAGATGTCGCCGGTTCAAATCAAGCAAATATGGCTTTCTCTATATATTTGGGTTGCTAACTATTCCGAGTAAACAAAGCAATAATATTGTTAACTAAATAATAGTTTAAATTATTCTTTTGGTTGTTGTGTCAACTATTCTTTTTATTGAGATGAGCGAAGAGTCGCTACATTAGGCACAAAGCTGGGGGTTCAAACCCGCTCAAATAAAGTAAACATATTTTGTTACTTAAATTAAAGAATGTAGATTTCATCAATTTTCATTTGACGAGGACGAGAACGTATAATTTCTTCGAGTCTCAGAATAGTTTAAGTTTAATTAATGAAAATGTCTGACGAAAGGGTATTTCATCTTCGGCCTCACTAAGATGGCGGTTCTTTCTTGTTAATTTTGTGCTTGAACAGCATTTGGCATTGTTCATCGTAGCTGCCGGCTTGTGTTAGTGTGCGTGTGTATCTGTGTGTGCGTGTGTATTTGAATTGTAAAGCGTTTTTATTGAGCTAAGCGATTAGCACTTCTTCGTGAGATTTCCATGCCGCCGTCTCGCAAAGAGCAAAAGTTGCGCGCTTAGCTCGCAGAGAGACCACAGTCGGGTACAGATACAGATACAGAGCTGACGATGAAGATACAAATACAGATACATTTTTGGGATTTGCTGCTGTGCGCTGCTAATTGCCGGATCACCATCGGCTTTAGCTTTGACTGCGTCTGCGAGTCCGACTTCAGCTGGACGTCGCGTCGTGCGTTTACCTCCCTCTCCCCGCAGTCAGCCCTCTCTCATTCGGCGAGCTGTCTGTTTGTTTGGTGTAAATAAATACCATGCTATATTCCATATTTTCGACGGGCGCCAGCACGCGCACTCCAGAAGAGAATAAAGCAAATGCCACAAAAATGAGCAAAATAATAAAATATAAAAATAGTTCAAATGCACTGGACAAGCGTGCGCGACTATAAGATGCCCTGTAGAAGGGTCGCGAATCCGTTGGAAATATGTGTATATTCTCATCACAACATAAGGTCGGTTGTCGAACTCGGACCTTCTGTTAAGGAGACACTCAATTATGAGAAGACGCGGCTCAAGCAATATACCCCTTGTTCCCTATCATTTAGAGGGTATGTAGACAATTTTTGAATTGCTAATTTTTATGTAAATAATTTGTAGCACAGAAATGTGTGTGTTTAGTCAAGGGAACGCCGGGGTGTCGCGACTTTTGGCTTATCTAGTTTTTCGGCTATATATATATATCTATACGAGCCGTGTTCAGATTTTGGCAGTCTTATCTTTACGCCTTTTTCGTTTTGGGGTCAATTTTTGCATGCTATTTACGCGCCGTGTAAGATAAGATGACGGACAAAACAACGGTTGGCCCAATTTAGGCGAAGGTCGTGTGCCGCCCTACCCACTTGATGGCATGGCGGGGTCATTGGCTGTTGGCTTGAAATTTAGTCTCAGCTGCATCACATGTGTCGCTAATTGAACGCTCAATTGGCTGTCGAATTGATTAATCGACGCCTTTCAATTGTCATTCCGTTTGATTCCATGCAGAGTGTGCTGCAGCAAACCACCAACAATCATGTGAGCTTGTCCAGCCAGCATCAACAGCCACCGGAACAGTGTGACGTGGTCAGCAGCAGTCGAGAGCAGGAGCATGTCTGCAGCGCCTGCGGTCTGGCGAGGCCGGCCGCCAGCACAGAGCTCGAACCGCAGGCGCTAAGCCAGGACTCAGCAACAGCAGCAACAACAGGAACAGCAACAACAGCAGCGGGAAATGCATTACAAACGGATGTGGCGACGCCTGTGGAGCTGCGTCCAAAGCCGCTGCTGGCGGCCATCAAAAAACAGGGTGTATCCGCCGAAAGCTCTGTGCAGTCCAAACAGCAATCCTACAGCGCAACCATACCCAAATATGACAAGGATTTCAGGTGAGCCGACCTTTAGCCATCTAACGAGGGCTGTAGCCATGGATCAGCAGAGGTTTAGGTTAAGCTTCAAGTCCGCTCAACAGGCATCCAATTGGTACACGAAAGAAACATTAAATTAGGTAAGGGCAGTCGCCCTCGACTCACTTAGAAGCTGCCGGAGTACAATGGAAAAATAAATGAAGGTCTTGGCTTCACAATGCTGAAGTCTAAAGACCTTTGGGACTTTGCTTGAAGATATCTGATAAGTCCAATGTGAAATAGTTTCCAAGAAAAGGGCGTCTAGCTATGCATAGAGCCGGACAGATGGAACAGAGCTCTGATGCCGTCTCAATAAGCCACAGGAGTCTAGCGACATGGTTGCAATGTTTAATAATGTCTCCGACTACTTGCCGACAGGTCACGTTCAATAAAACCCTTCACCTCTTGCAGTGCCAAACAGCAGATCAAGGATGCTATCATGGACAATGATTTTCTGAAGAATATTGATGCCTCACAGGTGCGCGAACTGGTGGACTCGATGTACTCGAAGAGCATTGATGCGGGCGAGTTTGTCATCCGTGAGGGTGAGGCGGGCGCCCATCTATATGTATCCGCGGCGGGTGAATTTGCCGTCATGCAGCAGGGCAAAGTGCTGGACAAGATGGGGCCGGGCAAGGCGTTCGGTGAGCTGGCCATACTCTACAATTGCACTCGCACCGCCTCCATACGGGTGGTGAGCGATGCGGCGCGTGTCTGGGTGCTGGATCGGCGCGTCTTTCAGCAGATTATGATGCGCACCGGACTGCAGCGCATTGAGAATAGCGTGAATTTCCTGAAGTCGGTGCCGCTTTTGCGTAATCTCAGCGACCAGCTGCTGGCCAAGATAGCCGATGTTCTGGAATTGGAGTTCTATGCAGCGGGCACTTATATCATACGCCAGGGCACTGCGGGCGACAGCTTCTTTCTCATCTCGCAGGGCAATGTTCGGGTCACGCAGAAATTGACGCCCGCTGCGCTGGAGGAAACGGAGCTGCGCACCTTAAGCCGCGGGGATTACTTTGGAGAACAGGCGCTCATCAATGAGGATAAACGTACGGCGAATATCATAGCCCTGGCGCCGGGCGTGGAGTGTCTCAGCTTGGATAGGGATTCGTTTAAGCGGCTGATTGGTGATCTGTGCGAGCTCAAGGAGAAGGACTACGGGGACGAGGATCGCATGCTGGCCATGAAACAGGCTCAGGCTCAACATGAGGAGTCATTTGGTGCGCAGGCGCAACAGGAGTATCCGGATCTAAAGCTAACCGACCTGGAGGTGGTCAGCACGCTGGGAATTGGGGGCTTTGGACGTGTCGAGCTGGTGAAGGCGCATCATCAGGGCCGCGAGGATATATTCGCGCTGAAATGCCTGAAAAAGCGGCACATTGTGGACACCAAGCAGGAGGATCACATCTATAGCGAGCGCAGCATTATGCTCAGTTCCAATTCGCCCTTCATTTGTCGTCTCTATCGCACCTTCCGGGACGAGAAGTATGTGTATATGCTGCTGGAGGCATGCATGGGCGGCGAAATCTGGACAATGCTACGCGATCACGGCTCCTTTGAGGATAATGCCGCACAGTTTATCATTGGCTGCGTTCTGCAAGCCTTTGAGTATCTGCACGCACGTGGCATACTCTATCGGGATCTGAAGCCCGAGAATCTGATGCTGGATGAGCGCGGCTATGTAAAGCTGGTGGATTTTGGCTTTGCCAAGTATATTGGCAATAGCGCCAAAACGTGGACGTTCTGTGGCACGCCGGAGTATGTGGCGCCGGAAATCATACTGAACAAGGGACACGATCGCGCCGTGGACTATTGGGCACTGGGTATACTCATTCACGAGCTGCTCAATGGCGCGTAAGTCTGGCAGGGAGAGTGCCATCAAGCTACCTATTCCAGCTAATAGTTCCTTTATTATTTCCCTAACAGTCCACCCTTTACCGCTCCCGATCCCATGCAGACGTACAATCTCATCCTTAGAGGCATTGATATGATCACCTTTCCCAAGCACATCTCACGCTGGGCCGTGCAGCTAATTAAGCGCCTGTGCCGGGATGTGCCCTCCGAACGTCTGGGCTATCAAACTGGCGGCATACAGGACATCAAGAAGCACAAGTGAGTGTGGATCTACATCCAGCTGGGCTTCGTATTTACTTTGCTGCTACTATTTAGATGGTTTCTGGGTTTCGATTGGGATGGCCTGGCCAGTCAGCTGCTGATACCGCCCTTTGTGCGACCCATCGCTCATCCCACGGACGTGCGTTACTTTGATCGTTTTCCCTGTGATCCCAGCGAGCCGCCGGATGAGCTCTCCGGCTGGGATGCGGATTTTTAGCCTTATAGTGAACAGAGATGCGGTTGATATTGTGAAAATACATGCGACAGGAGGCAGCGGTGACTCCACAAAGTATACATTTTCCGGATCAGGACAACGAGCTCAGGTGTTTTAAACATACCTGCCTGTCTGTTCGCCCGTGGCTAACAGCTAGTGTTACGAGATTTGATCTGTGTAGTCAAGTTTTTTCAAATATTTGATAACTCGTCTTGCACATCGATAAATATCGTATTTTGAGCCTATATTGATTGTTATGAGACCTAGACTCGCAAAAATTGGTAGTTATGCTCTAGTATAATAAAAACAGATTAGAATATCTTCACTTTTGATAACTTGCATCTTACATCTAGATAAATTTGCCATCAAAGTCTGGCAACGCTATTCTTGCTCAATATTCATGTAAAAATCGTACCCTCGAATATCCTATATAGACACAGGTCAAAATGTAACTACTTTATTTGACTTTGGACTTCAATAACTAGATTTGCATAACGGAAATTTATTTGAGGTCCTTTAGAGGGGCCGGAGTGAGTTTTCGTCGCTGTATTTGATGCGGCTCTCGTCGATGGATTTGCTGGCAGCCAGTAGTTGGCACATCCGTATGCAGCGCTGGATCATTGGATCGTAGATGGCATTGCAGCCAGGCGTCGGCTCGGCCACGAGCTTCAGATTGTCCGGAGTGCGTTGGAAGAACTCAGCGTAGCTGAGTTGCGGCTGTCTGCCACGGCGAATTTTGCATCTGCGGCAATTGCAGTTGACCTCGCGATACTGATAGAAGGCATAGCGAGCACGATAGGCGGCACCTAGAACGCTCGCCTGTGACGTTTCCTCCAGCCGGTAGACGGATGCATTGAAGATATCGGCAACTATTTGCAGTATGCTATCATTCCTGGAGCAATCGTTCGCGACAACGATTTTGGTCTCCGGACAGAAGCTCACACCCATGCTGGCGGCAACGGCACGATGATGCAACAACTGACCCTCGATGACGGCGCGAGCCTCAAATCTGGGCTCTGGGAATCGCTCGCGTCCGTGCAGCGCCTCCTGCGATAGCTCGTTAATGTCGTTATCCCAGCGCAGCGAACCACACGCCTCCGGTATATACTCCATCTCATCGAAATGTATGGCAATGTGGCCCGCATTGCCTTTGGGCGTGGCGGCTAACATCTCATTAAAGACGGACCACTTGCCATTAGCCACCTCCTGGCAGATGCGTTCACGCACCGTGCTGCCATTGCGAAAGAAAAATGAGCCCATGTATTCGTCGGGCATCGTCGGATGGCACAAGACATTGCCCTCGTGCACTAGGGGCTGATCCTTAAAGTGCATAATGATGTGGTCCGATTTGGACAATGACAAAATCAAAAAACATCTCTGATCCTTCAGGCTGGATAGCATGCAGGCACTGATGAGCGTGGCGGCAACGATCATGCAGTCGGGTCGAAAATTCCAACGATTCACATGGTAATTGGCAATCCGTCCCTGCAGCCGATTCGTGGCAATTGGCTGCATTAGACGTGATTCCAAATTGGGCGCACATGCCTCCAGGCACTCGGGCGACCAGGTTTTATTGCCTATATCCAAGAGACACATCTTCGAGCCATCGGTGTAATCAATGGACGCAATGTTGCCAATAAGCAGCGATGCCAGAAAACTACTCATTAGCGAAATGCGTACGGTTTGCTCATATTTCTCCGGATAGACCTCATAGACTTTACGGATTTCGGGGCCCGTCATGCGCACTGAGGCCCTGGAGCCCGTTCGTTTTTGTATTTCAATGGAGCCGACCAGATCCTCCATGGCGACGCACTGTTTCTCAAGCGAGTCATTCATCCAATACAGCGTGGGCAGGGCAAATGCCTTTTCTGTTAGCTGTTCATGCAGGCGCATTTTTGGATTTAGGCCACAGAGCGCACGAAAACCGGCAAGGGACCAGTAAATGGCGCCATGATGATGCGTTCCACAACTAATGGCGGCCACCGAATGCAAATCTGCACCCCTGGTTGCCAGACAATTGAACAGCATGTCCAGCGCCTTGATATACATGACCGGATTTATTTGATATTCGTTCGGCTCGGAGCCAGCATTGACACCATCTATGGTTTTGTACTCGGGCAGATCCACATCGTAGCGCACCACGGCGCTGTATGTCATCTGGAGTTCAGCATTTAGCAGCAACGCCTCAATCTTCTCCCTGTCCATGTGGATGCCCAAGTAAGTGTTGCCACTGTAGTCGGGTGCAGGTCTGTGGCACATTACGGTTCACCTTTTGGTCAAAATCAAACAAAATGGACTTAACTAGAAATTTTTATATCCAATATACGAACAAAAAGAATTGTGAGCTTACTTCGATTGTTGCTCTTCACTCTCCTAACCCCCCGAATTGCACATACTTCCTCCTGTTGCCCACGCTTGGATAGGTGGTGCGACAGCGCTTCCTTTGATTCATTTGGGCAATAGAATATATATTTTACTATATTTTATAGCTTTGACACCCTTTATTAAGCTACTTTTTATTATCTGAAAACTATTTTAGAAGTTTTACAAATCATTATGCCTATTTACTGGTATCTGCTTTTTCTGAGTGTACCCATAGAAAGTGTTCCAAGCTCTTCGATTAGTTGTCGTGATTATCTGTTAAGCAATGTTTGATCTGCGCTGTTCCGTGATCTTGAACTGAAGCAGCACAACCAAATAGGTGGCCATAAAGGAGATGTTTGTGGTGATTAACTCGCGATTGATGTTCGCAAATCCATCGAGATTCATTGTGGGCGGATTCTTGCTGATGGCAACCAGCAGCATGTCGACCTCCTTCTGCGTGGCCGTGTCGACGGCTGTCAGATTGATGTTGAGCAACTTGGTCTGAAAGTCGAGGCCCACCTTACGCGAGGCAAAGTGCGCCTCATTGCAGAAGATGAACAGCCAGCACATGCAGTAAAACACAATGACAAAGAGACCCACCTCCTTGTAGGTGGCGCCATGATCGATAATCTCGCTGATGCTGCCATAGGCAGCGATGATGCTGGTAAAGAAGATGACCAGACAATACATGCCATACATATTGGAATAGGCGCGACCCAGCTGCTGCATCATATGGCTAAGATCCACCCACAGATGTCGATACTCTGTCAGTTTCTGGGCAGGCTTATCGCCTCGTATCGTCGCCTGCAGAGCATCCGACAAGGCACGACTGGCCGTCCCAAAGGCATTGCAATTCACATACCACAAGCTGCAAAAACAATTCAACATGGCTATAATGGGATAATAGGCGAACGTGTACCACAGGCTAAAGTCCGGCTGTAGAAAATACTGCGACAGATTTATGGCGATGCTCAGCAGCCAGGAGGAGGTGCACAGCACATAGGTCACCGTATACAGATTCGGGAACACAATCGTTGAGCCTGTCGTCTTGAAGAACTTGTACTGATAGTTGGTCCACATATTCTTAAAGATGGCCACCTGCGGTCCATGACGCCAGCTGGCGATGGGCAGCAGAAAGTTCGTGAAGAGCAGACTGATAAATATGACATTATAGATGGCCTCATCGAAACGCTTGTCCGGGCTGGTTATGAATTTTTTCACACGCTCGCGCAGCACCAGCACCACAATTGTCGTCTGGATGGCGTAAATGAACATGGCCCACATGGCCTGCTTGGATGTCCAGGTGTAGCCGGTTCTTGGCATGTTCTTCACCGGCGGATTACGTATCAAGGGCATTACGCCCATGATCTGGAACAGCACCAGCAGACTTTTGGTGGCACGATAGAATGCATCATGTTTGTCCAGCTCGAACGGATCATCCACGCTATCCGGTTTGCGTACATAGCCATCCTCGATGGTTGTGCCGCCCGCCAGCATCTTGAGCTTCTCACGATAGCGCAGCTCATCCTCCAGAAACTGGCGTTGATTAGGATTCAGCATGGGCGCCACCTTGCCCGGTGGCGTTAAGCCGCGACTTACAGCCCAGAAGGACATGACGTGCACAATAGACCGAGCCTGAAGCGGAGCGACCACAATTTTTGCGTTGCCTTTTATATGGTCGCTTCTGCTATTGACTTTTGATTGAAAAGCAAACAAAAGTGCGAATATGCCGCCCACGGGGCGTGTCGCTATTTGCTTGCTGTCCATTAAATATGACCCGGTATATATATATAGATATATATGTATATAAATACATCTGTATGTGTGCCTGGGGCGGGGTTTGTTGTGGTCATTTGATGAGACGCGACCCTGGCCAGCGCGGTCTGCGCCTGCACTCAAAAAAATTTGCCCCAATAAAATTGCCATAAAATTACAATTTTTCTCCATTGTAACTCAATCAAAAAAATTTTGAACATTTTTTTTTTAACATTTTGAAAAATGTGTAATTTTCTAAATATATTTCTTGCTTAAAGCAAAAATAGTTTTATATATAAAATCTATCTTTCTATATTTTAGAACGCTTTTTGTTATTAGACTTTTTTTGTGCTTTTTAAAAAATTACAAATTGTTTTAAATTTTATTTTTCCAAATTTTAGGGCGATTAGAAAATCGTAATGTAAGCCTGATTTCAGGCTCTTTATTTTTTTTCTGAGTGTGCACAGTGTACGTTTTGCTGACAAAGAGCCGAACGGATACCCAGTCGGGGCAGGACATGGTGTGAATAATGCCTCGCCTCTGCGACCCTCTGTCTGTGTGTGTGTGTGTGTGTTTGTGTTTGGGCCGGGACAGAAGGTACGTAGAATGCGCTTAATTTGCCGGAAATGAAAGTTTAACGATGTGTAAATGCTTACGAATGCCCGATAGAGGCTCGCACTAATGACCAATAAAAATTGTGCCGCCGCTGACCCAATGAATGTAGTTTCGCCCCGTCGTATGCCCTTCTTCCTCTCTCTCTCTCTCTATTTCTGTCTCTCTGTTTGTGTGTGTTCCTGACTTTTGATCCATTTCTGCCTGACTTGTCGAATGCCAAAGTCAACTTGAGGCCTGCTCAAGATTTAAGCCAAAGTGTATTGAGACAGCAGCAGCAGGAGCAACAACAGCAGCTAGCTCAGAGTTCACACTGTGCCTGACTCTGGCAGCAACTCAACATACACACAACACACACACACAACACACACGCACACACACTTTGCACACACTCTATGCACAGTCAGCAACATTTGAAATGCGTTTAAAATAGACTTTGCTCAAGTCCAAGCACTTCAAAGGCAGCATTTAATTTTTCGGGCGCTTGGCCAACTGTTGCCTGCTTTTTGGCATTTTAGTCACTTGCATTGGGTATGAACATTTTCTCATTAAATGTGTTACGAATTAAATGCGAAAAAAACAAGTTAGTTATGCAGATTGAGTCTTTTGCAGCCCTGATTAAAGTACATTTTTAAGGTCAAAAATCTTCTCTATTATAAAGTAAATTTAATTTTGCCGAGAAGCTGGGCTTGTATAGTGCTATGTGTCTGATCGCCTGTTAAAACATCGTGCATAAGTACTAGAATGTTGAGATTTGTATTTCTTCTTACCGTTGAGGTAATCAATTTTGTTTCGTTTTGACTTCTTTAGAATCAAACTGAAATGAAAAACCAATAATTGCAGGCTTATATTTTTCAAAGTGTGAAGCATGCCCAAAAATTGTATGTTTATAAGGAATACTGAGCAGGTCAGAAAATACAGTCAGGTCAGAAAATATGTTGTCCTAGGTTATGCCTGTCTAAGTAAATTATTATACTTAAATTATTGTACTTTAAAAAACTACTTTAAGACGTTCTTAAAGAGTTGAACAAACACAAGACTTTTAGTCCAACTGCTTGCAGCTGATTTCGCCCTCGAAACAACAGGGTATCTTGCCGTTGGGCGCTTTCGACTGCAATTTTCTCTTCTGTCGCTCTTGTTTGCATTGCATCTCTTATTCTTATATTTCTGCTTCTTCATACTGTTGCTGCTGCTGCTGTTGTTGTAGTTGTTGTCGTCTGTGCGATTTTCATTGCAATAGTTTGGCAAACTCTGCTTTCGTTTAATGCGAAAACTTTTAAGAACTAACGACGAGCAGCACCAAATAAATAAAGTGTTTAGCTTGTTTTTTATGGCAGGATGTGCAGGATAAACATTTTGTGTGACATAATTGCAGCCAAGTTGGCCGGAAGATGTGCACAAATTTAAAGCATACCAAAAAAAAAAAAACACCCCTGACCAAACTTTAAGCCAAAGCGCTGCCAACTTGATTGCAATTGGAGATGGCGCGTGTGGAATTATTATTAATATTGAGCAAATTTAAATATGAAATATAACATTTTTTATAACAAAAAAAATTACTTCTAAGTGTTGTGTATGAACTTTAGCGAATACTTTTAATAAGTACTCAATTATTTTCTTTTTTATCAAGATAAAAAGTGTCCTTAGCCCGATTTTGTATGTTTATGTGAACATAAGTATGAAATTTATTCAGCGCAATGTATATATATATATATATATATATTTAAGGAATTTCAGAGCTGTATACACAGGGCATCTCGTAGTCGGCTACGCTTGCTAATCGTGAGCAATTTACCATTTTTATTTAGCAATATCTTTTGACTCCATGTTGCATCATGCTTATTTGCTTTAATGCCCATTTGAGAAATTCGTTTTGTGAACACGAGCCTCCAACGATTCGAGTCGTGCCTGTTCGTGTCACGCGGCCAGCTCTATCCCCTGCTGGCAGCAGCAGATTGTCTGTGAATTTGCGCTGCGTTTCTGTCTTTGCGTTGAGCCTTGCCATCTCGTGCTGCTGCTGTTGTTGCTGTTGCTGTTGGCGAGTTAGCTTCAACTTCAAGGCCTTCTTCGTTGCCTGTGTACGTGCCACATTCGTTGTCTGGCTGCCACATGAACGACTGTCACATCTACTGCCAGCTGCCATGGCCGCCAGCTGTCAACTGGAGCTGATCATTGCGTTGTGCAGCGAACAAATTACATTTCGATTTCCGTTTTCCTCTCTCCCTGCCTTTCTGTACCTTCCTCTACACCCGCACGTCCTGCTCGAAGTGCATTATGCAACTGTCTCCGCCGCAATCGCTTGAAATCCGCCCGGAAAATGTGTTCAGCATTCGATTTTTGCACGGGCACAGAAAAACTTTTATTAATATGTATAAGCCAAGCATGGGATTTGAGATTAGCTTCCAGTGGTGGGCGGTGTGGGTGGGTGAGGCAGCTACAGCCTCTACACAAGTAATTGAATACAGATTTTATATCAATAGCAAATTCCATGAATTACAGCAATACATGTGCCTGCACAAATTTGCCTGATAATAAATTATAATCAAAAATTATATATATCTAGCAACAAGCTAAAGTTTAAAATTCAGCGTCATTTAGAATTGTTGAGTGAAAAATAAATTGCAAATGGAACTGTTGACGCAAGCGTTTAGCTTCGAAATGACCTCGAACAGGACTAGTTCAAAGCTGTGCCCAGCGTCGAAAGGTCATGAGTTTAATTCCCAAAGGCAGCATTCATCCAGGGACAGGACAAACTTGCTAACAAAGGTCACCGCTGAGCTTGAGAGTCGCCTCGGTCAGCCAAGAAGCTAATCAATTTAAAATATATATATATATATACATATATATATGTATATTATAATCAAGCCACAAACCAAAAAGGTTTTGATTTTGGCGGGCCCGGGTTTCCAACCTTAAACCTAATCTGAAACCCAGAACACAGCAGAAATTTTGTATTTATATAATATCTTTTAGTTGTGCAAAAAACGAACAATAAATATTAAATTCAAGTCTTGTCAGTCTGCAAAGTGAATTTTGCACTTGACACGAACTTTGCGCAATTTTCACAATTTATAACCAGTTGCTGCTTTGATTATTTGCCATTTATCTGGCAGTTAGACAAACAGAACGCATACCCAAAACCAAACTTGAATACAAAACGCTCAAATGTAATCATGATATTGAAGTGAATATGTGTTTTGTCTATTGTCATCATTGATTCCAGTCGTGTGGCTTTTGGTTGTGGCCAATAACAAAATTGTCCTAGCTGAGCGCTCGAGGAACCGGATGCACTCTATGTGCTGCCAATGTAAAATATATATGTATATATATAAATTATAATTTAATTTTGTTATGCCATTTAAATTGCACGCACACAAGGGCACATACGTAGACACGCACACAGGCAGAGAGTGGAGCACTCTAGTTGCAAAAGCATAATGCAATTAAATATTAATCATACGCACTGTGGGACCCTGCACATAGGGCAGCAAAGGCCAGCATATTGGTTAACTGCCTACCGGTTTCCAATTGGGATATTGGCAAATTAGCAAATTGCACATACATCAATTGACTAATTAGTGTTAAAAGCAAGTGCCTCCCTGTGTGTATGTGTGTGTGTGCGTGTGTGCGTGCAACATAGCATTCGCTTCAAGACCGGAAAAAAATGCATTTGCTATGTTTTGCCTGACATTTGGTGCAAGAATTTACCAAACTAATTTCCTTATTTGACATATGCGGGTCATCTGCCCATACGGGCGCCCAAAATCCCAACCAGATATGATGCCGATTCCGATTTGCAAATGAAAATTTAATTTGCACTTCGCATTCGCAGCGCTTTAATGCGAGCCGTACAATTGCAATTAAAATGCTTGAAACAAATCGCTTTTAATTTGTATACCCTTTGCCATTGGCGTTGTTAAAACTGGGTCACGAATGTGCAATGCATAACAAGGTTAACTTTTTTATAAGCCTTAAAGTTTAAACAGTTTTAATGCAATTAACTATGTTAATTTAGCTAGATTTTTCTGTTTGTAGCTATGACACGGTTTAAATTCGACTTTTAGCTTTTAATTTGTATTTTTTTTATATTCTGAACGCATTGAAAGTGGTTAAAAATGGTATAATGTATTTATTATCTTATGTTGTAAGAGCTTGAGTCAGCAAACTTGACATAGCTTCTAGAATTTAATAGGCAGATTAATCCAGACTAAACAAGTTTTCATTTTAGAGCCAACTTCCGACTAGTGCCCCTTGCCCTTACTTGCGATGTAGTCAATACAAAGGCAGCCACAACCTACAAAATAAATCAAGAAACAAATAAATAAATCAATAAATAAGTGAACCAAACAAATAAATAAATAGGTGAATACAAAATGAAGCAAATAAATAAATACTTGGATGTCAAAACCTTTTTGATAAATAAATAAATAAATTTACAATTCTATTCACAGATCCTTAACATCTTAAGGGTATTCAATGCTCGCCCGTTTTTCCTGCATTTTTATTTTTTTTATGGTATTTAACATTCCGATTTTTAAAAATTTGCGCTCTGCAAAATAATCCACGCTTCAATGCGCCCACTGGCTCATTCGGCGAACACGTAATAATTTTTGCCTGGGCTTAGCCGCTTGGCAAAGATCTTCAAATTTAATTAAAAACGCTCTGCATATTTTTCCATTGATTTTCATTTTTATTATTTTTTCGCTTTATTTTTTTTTGCTATTGTGCGTGGCACAATGCGCTTTCTATTGATATTCGCTTGAGTGAAACGCAGCCCCGATTGCTATGGCGAGCAGCTGGATGAGCTGCTGGCAACTGGCTTCAATTATTTGCTGCGGGTGATTTTGTTGTGCTTCAATTGGCATTTGAATCAGCCGCATTGATAAGCAGATACGTCCCTGACGACTGCCATTCTACTTGGTAACCATCCATCTTTCCGTTTATTGACGCTGTGCAATTTCCTTAGCCCAAGCTCTCAACTCTCAGCTCTCAGCCTCTCGTCTGCGGGCTGCTTTTTATAATTTCTAGGATATACAAATGCCAGTGCATCAATTAGTAAAGCAAACGCAGCCAGTCAGTTGGCAAAGATAAAAAGCAAACTGCATTTTATTAGCCAGCGCTGTACCTAGTTATTTTTTGCTCCTGCAACTGCTCCAGCTACTTCTGCTTTCTATTTAAAGAGTCTGGCTTCAGTTTGTTTTTTATCTTTCGGCCAACAGTTGGCGTCGCATTGGGCGCACAAAAGACATAAATGAAGTGTCGCCTTTGTCCTTGCCGTGGGTGCCATGCAAATGCTAGCTGCATTAAGGGATTTTTCGGGCATAAATGTGCCGAGCAGTGCTGCCAACTCTTGAGCAGGCAGAACAAAAAGCTGGCTTTTTGTGCCAAAGAAAGCTGAAGAAAAGTGCTGAAAAGCATAAGCCTTCTTTCGAGAGAGTAGAGTGAGATTTTGCGCGTGTTCTGTTCGGGTTTGTGTTTGAGAAAGTAGAGAAATAGTTATTAGTTGTTCCTATCGATAAATGTACGGCAATATAAATTGTCATCCCTATCTATGAGATATCGATATTTATGGGTGTAAATCGTTTGGATAATGTTTAAGTTCCGGTGCAGTAGCTCACATTGATAAATTTCAATAATATTTTATTATCGAACTGTTGTTATATGACAAAACTAATTATCTATCGTTAAGTCAAATCGGTTTCTTTTCAAGTTCTAGCTCTTAACGACTTTTCTATAGTTAAGTTTACTAAAAAAATATAAAACAATACTCAATATAAATGAAAACTTAAGTCAAGTCTCTTCTTCTCTTGTTAATGTTAATACTCCTTTATAAATAGCTTATCAACACTTGTTCTTTTCAGTTATTACAAAAATAATTCCCGCTCTCTAGACATTTCTAAAATAGCAAAGCTTTGCAACACTGGTGCGGATTTCCGCAAATCCCTCCCATGCTTTTCCATTTGCATTGCAATTCGCAGATATCTTTATCTTTATTTTTAGTATCATGCTTTTATTGACTTGACGCATTTAACTTTTAATTTCGCAAGGTGC
The DNA here is from genome assembly GCF_003285875.2 of Drosophila novamexicana. NCBI lineage: Eukaryota > Metazoa > Arthropoda > Insecta > Diptera > Drosophilidae > Drosophila > Drosophila novamexicana. Next base: position 1,262,534 of record NW_020824837.1, read on the forward strand.
TCGAAAGGCGAATAAGGTGTCACAAAACCAAATCCTTAAGAAGCCGGCGCGGATCAAATGGGCGGTTGGGGGCGATGGCAGAGTGTGGGCTGCTGCACAAAACTTTCGCTGTTGAAAGTGGAAACAACCCGAAGCGCTTTAAATGCTCTTTGCATAGCCGTGGCTTGTAACACCTTTTTAACCTCGTTTCGTTGGCGTCAAATCATTTTTACGGCGAGCTGGCGCTTTTTTGAATATACCCAGCCATAGAATGTAGTGCCTTGTAAATATGTCGAGGCAGCGGCGGCTGGTATGAGCTGTTTTTTTCGGGGGAGAGCTGTGTGGGCTTGGCTTTTGTCAGCCAACGTGGCGTATACTTAATGGCAGCTGCATGCATTCACTCCTGTCAGCATAATGGGCACAACAAGCTGAGCAGCGTGCAATATTTATGATTATTATACCCTGTACTCATAAAAGTATATAAAATGGGTAGCATAAAATTGTGCAAATATCTGCTATATTTAATTGCGATATTATGAGGCATTGCAAGTGCAAATATACTTTATTTAATTATTTAAATAATCTATATCCAACACTTACTTAATTTTAGTCTTCACATCTGGTAGCCTTCTTCTGGTTCTTCTCCACTCCAAGCTTCAAATTCAATTCGGTCATTTTTGAAAATCTATACAGATCTACATATCGTATATCTATAATTTACAAAGCTTCTTTATACTTGATTCCCTTTAGACGATTTTAGCGATTTCACGTAGTTCTGTGATTTCAGGGAAGTCGTGTTTTATTTCAGCTTTAAGTTAATACAATTCACTTTGTTGAATATGAGTGAGATGGATGGATAGAAAGAAAGATAGACAGATAAGTAGAAAGAAAGATAGAAAGACAGATAGAGATAGATAAGTAGATAGATAGATAGATAGATAGATAGATAGATAGAAAGAAAGTAAGAAAGAACGAAAGAAAGATAGATAGCCCGATATAATTATTAAATTTACAGAATAACTGCTAGTCGAGCATTCTCGCTTACAATTGTTGTGATTATTTTTTGAAAGGGGAAAACAGCTTCGATCGCATGCGCTGCATTTCACTTGACAGTTATTTGACGTTTGTTTTTTGCTGCTGCTCCTTTTATTATTATTATTGTTGTTGTTGTTTTTGTTGTTGTCAGGATGTGCCGTTAAGGCCAAACTATGTTGTGGCAGCCGCTTCAATGTAAAATGCTTGCTTGCCGCCTTTTTTATTTCCAATTTGTGTGTGTAGCTTGTGAAGCTCTGCAACAGCTGAAGATGAGCAGCAAACTATGTGCGAGCAGTTTACTGCATCCTGCTTCCTGCATCCTGCCCCAGCAATGTTCCTGTTCGAGATGGCCAACTAATTCGTATACTATATGGGGGTAATATGATTTTACTGCCACTTGCCACACACTGACATGCACTCTGCCAGCTCTAGACCCCCCCTCATTTCGCCTTTGGCGTTACTCCTTTTTAACAGATTACTTTTGCTGCTTTAGTATTTTCTGCTGGAGCAGCTTTCATGTTTGCAGAGCGCGAGTTTAGCCAGCACAAACGAAGCACACACTCACACACATGCATATGTGTATGTTTCGCTAACCAATTTGCGCTTTGCGCTCGACGTGATTTACAATTCCCCAGCGAGCTGTTGCCTCGCTCACCGAACCGGCTTAATAGCCCCAGCCAAGCCAAGAGGAGCAGCTGAAGTACTGGCTGTGTAGGAAGTAAAACGCAGCTTGGCATTCGCTTGCAGCGCATGCAAATCAATTGAACATTTGGCTGGCTGCGCTAGGCTCAGGGGCGTAGCCAGGAGCATGGCTTAGGGGCTAATACACAAAAAACAATCGCTTAACAGCACTGCAAATAAAAAATAATGAACAGTGCTCTAAAACGTTTTGCAGTGGCTGCACTTGATGCCTAAGACCATCGATTGTCATTCATAACGCAGTTATCGATACTTTTAGGTTTTTTTTAATCTATGATTTTCTACATTGGTCTAAAAGTGGATGCACTTGTTGTTAAAGACAATCGATAGTCAGTCTGAACAGTATTATCGATACTTTTTACTTATTTATGGAAGTTTGCAAACTAAAATTGTTAAAATATTCAATGCTGAGGAGGGTCGAAAGTCTAATCGATGCTATCGATAATTGTTTTGGTCCCTTGTAATTGGGGTTTTTCAGATATCGAAATTAAGAATTATTCGTTTGCCACAATCGGAGCGTGCTCTATCGATGCTTTCGATAAGTGTTATCGAAAGTACATTTTTGGCTTTTCTTTTCTTCCTTCTTTTTGCACAACGCCCATGCCAACATTCTGTAGTTCTCCCACTTCTCCTGCAAGTCCAGTCTGTTAGCCGCCTCTGGCAATGCTCCAGACCAACCACTGACTGTGATGAGGACGACTTTGTGTATAGCATTGGCTGCATTTCATGTGCCACCGCATTCGTCTTTAGCCCAACTCTTCCGCCCCTGACCGCGCTCCTGCATCCTGGTAGCCATTTGAGACTGCAACTTAACTCAACAGCTGCCCGTTTGTCACAAATTTAGTGGAAGCAGCAAGCTGCAGCTGCTGATGTGTCGCCATCTGCTGTTTCAAATGGCGTGCAGTTTCTAAAACACGAGCGGCAGATGGGGGGACGGGAATGCGACACTCACTTACAGCGGCATCCATCTGTTTGTGCGGGGCGCTAGCAGGTAAAGGGTAGTGTGGGGAGGGTAGGAATGGTTTTGGGATTTGCGCTCGAGTGGTTTAACATAAAGAAGCTGCTACAGCAAGTGTTGCATACTTTGCGGCACACAGACTTGCCTCAAATGCAGTTCTTGTTTTGTGCATGTCGTGACACGAGCAAGCACGAGCAGCCATATTACTAATCTACTACAACAATAACTATCGATAGCAAAATTAATGGTTCGTAATACTGAAAAATATCATTTACATAAAACGCTAAGCATGCTTATATCAAACATTTACTTAATGATGAACTCTGAGTACAAGAATAACTCCAATTGTTAACTGCAACTTTGTAAGAGGAAGGAGAGAGGAAGAGCGGTGAAGAGACAGACGGAGAGGGGGATTTAGAAAGGAAGAAAAGACAGCAAAAGATAGAGACAGAATTAGCAAGAGAGGAATGAGTCCGAAGGGAGTCGGAGACGTTAAACTAAAGAGTGGAGTCTTTAGCAGATTAACAGGGGAAGAGCGAGAGAGGAAGAGAGAGAGAGAGAAAGTCAGATAAAGACAGAGGGAAAGAGAGAGAGAGAGAGAGAGTTAGGAGAAGAAAAAAAACAGCTAAGGAGAATTACATATTATTGACAGAAAGAAAGAAATGTAGCCGGAAGGAGGAAAGAAAAGATAAACTTTGAATGCTGAAAGAGAAAGATATAGAGAGACAGATGTAAGTAAATATATGAAAAACAGATACCAAACGAAAAAAAGAGAATGCAAGAGAAATTAGATGGAAAGTCTGAAAATGCTTTAAAGAAATACTTTACATGTGTGTGGCCATCGCTAAGTGCAGTCCAGCAGCCAAGCAGAGAGACAGAGCCAAAAAAAAGAAAAGAAGAGATACATAGAAGAGGCAAGAGTGAGAGGCATTTCGCATAATTTAAGGCTTTGGGCAGATCTAGTGCGAAAAGCAAAGCATTAGTCATAGCAGCACTTCGGGCTTTGAGCCGCCTTTGTTTATAACAAATTGAGAGGCTCTGAACTGTTGCAGTGCACACATCATAAATCATCTCTGGACCAGAGAACTTGCAGCTTTTGGTAAACGCCTAATTATCGCTCGAGGACTGACCGAATATGAACGAACGCAAAGAACTAATCAGCATTGGGTTGATTGAGTTTGCGGTAGGGATGTGCCTCAAGCCGCAGCTCGTGGCCCGCCCCCAGAACCAGCCATAGACAAAATATGAGGAGCAAAAAATGTTGATGGAAGCGGCAACAGGATTATCTTCTTGTCCTTGATAAAAGTTGCGTCAATGTTGGGCTGTGCGTTGGGGTGGGCCTGGGCCTGGAGCTGGGCCTGGTTGGGAAGCTGCTTTCAGTCCGGCTCTCATCTCGTTGTCTCAATTATTTTTGCCTTATTTATTTTTTGGGCTGATTTGTGTGTTTGTCTGGCAATTGGCATTAAAGCCGCCACGACGAAAATCTGTTTAAAGTTGGCAACCAAAAAGAAAACGGAGAAAAAAAAAACAAAATAAATATGTAACGCGCCAGTCAAAATTTGATTTTAATTGAATTTCTCATTTTCAAGAGAGGCTGGCGGAGGGCTCGCGGCGGGTTCTGATGTGCTCTGGCAAATTCAATTTGTCGCTAAATGAGCTAAATGCGATTAAATTTTGGCACAGACAGACGCTATTATAAGCGGGCACGAAAGCTCACAACATGTCAACTAACAGACAATAAGGACTTGTGTTTCAAGTGAACTAATATGTGTGTGTGTGCGTGTGACTAGTGGTGTGTGGGTGTGTATGTAACATATGCCTGCCCCTAGGATAGTAGGCCCCCCAACCATCTTGAGTTGAATCAATAGTAGCCGCAATTTCAGTTGATTGTTCGACCATTTAAACGGCCAACAAATGAGAAAAAATACCCTGCAAAAACAAACAAAAGCCAAACTCAGAAAACGACCATTTGCACATTTATCCCTCCGAAATCCTGCTAACTGATGATGATTTGCATGCAGCATGAGAAATGAGAAATGACCGGACAAACTTTACGAGACAAAACAACAAGTTGTACGTCTCGAACTTTTTTGCCAATTCTCTGGGACTGAGACAAAGCACAGAGAATGTCTTGAAGCCGCTTTGTGGGTTCGGGGCTTGCGGGCATTCAAGCTGCCGCAGCTGCGGTCAGAGAGCCAAAGAGTTAATAAAAAGTTGTCTTGTCGCCACGCGCACAGTTTTTGTTCTTATTCCAAGATACCCTATAGGCATTTCAGCTAGTAAGGTATGTTGTATAAGCCAAGCAGACTGGGAATATTGAGTTATATAACATTTTGATCAGCACGAACAAAAGGCCGTTCTTATACTAGATAACTTATTTGTATCGCTTTTGTATTTTCCATTAGTTAAAATAAATTAACATGTAATGAAACTCTTTTGTTTATGCCGGAAAGCAAGACGTTTCACTGTGAAGTTGAAACTCAGAATCGAACGGGAGATAGATTTACGACTTTAAAATACTTTTATAAGGCATTAGGAATCGGGTTCGCCTGGGAAATAAGCTTGTGAAAGTTACCAAAAGACAAAACTTCTACGATTTTCTTATATGCTGGAGGAAAGGAAAGCTCTGGATAGACCTTAAGGTCGCTGTCGCCTGGAAGATATATTTACGATAATGCAAACCATTTTATGTTCATTGCTAGAACATAATATTGAGCTTAAACCATTTTTCTTTTAGAGTAAAATATTGAGCTTCAACTCATTTTCTTTATTACTAATTATTAATCGAAAAACCGAAGAATGTTTTTAGCTCAAATAAAAATCTCTACAGGGTAGCTCATAGTCGAGCGGTCCCGCCTAGATATTTCAGGCATGTTTTCTGAGGAGGAGCTTGGGCAAATGCAGCGTCAGCGATTCTATTGCTACAGCTGATGTAGTACATCCCGTCCATACTGGAGGCATATATAGGGTGGCCTGAATAGGAGGCGATTGAATTTGGAGGCGGGGGCGTGGTCGTTGGCACGCGACGCTTTTTATCTTGCGGCATTCGCTTGTGCTTTATTTGCATACAATTTGCCCGTTTATGGCCATCAAGAGCCCGGCGCTGCTTTTGGTTTTGCGGTTGCTATTTGCTTTTGGATGCTGTATGTAAACACCCACACACTCACACACACACCCACACACACACCCACACACACACCCACAAGCATATATACATATTATATTTGTTATTTGTATTTATTGATTTCCAAGTGAAAACATTATTGAGGTCGGCAAATTGCCAAATGTGGAGGAGAAATTGTACATTGCGTATACGCAATGTCGGGCACAACAAAAGGACTTCATTATTATTGGCTGCACTGTGCGTGTGTGTGCATGTATGTGTGTGTGCGTATGCGTGTTTGTGATACACTGACAGGATGGCAGCCTATGACCTGGCAAACCGATTAAATTGAATTTCATATGCAAAAGGTGAAACTCAATCAAGAAAACATAAAGGCAGCGCCTGCATATGCTCAATGCTGCCTTCAACCTGTGCCTGTATTAGTAACCAGGGCCACCGGCTTACCTATGTATGTGTCTGCGTGTGTGTCTGTGTATGTGTGCGGCTGCCGCTTTAACTGCCCGGATTAAGCAAAGCCCATGTTCGGCTTTGCGGCTTTGTGTATTACAACACTGATACATCTGTCCCGCTCCCTCCCCTTTTTCCGCATTCGCATCCGTTTTCCCAGGCTTTTCCTACCGACAACGTGTGCAACCTTTGAGGTTGAAATTAATAGCAAAATGTAAATTAAAAGCCCTTCGTCCAAAGGTATTGTAAGTGCCATAAGCGCGTGCCTCGTAATGGACTTTGAAATATGCCAAATTCATACACACCCACACACACACCCGCACACACCCCCACACACACACCCACTCACACACACGTTGAAAATTTTGGCTTGATTTCTAGATAATTAAACAGAAATTGAAAATATGAAATATTACCTCGATTTGGATATAAAATCACTCTTTTATGGCCAGAACGTTGCCTGTCAAAATCGACTTTCTGCTAGAAATTCGATTATCGAAGTGAAATGCAACTAAATTGAAATTTCTATGCACTTGCGAAGCCTATTGTATTATTTTACTTTTGTTTTCACTATTAAGGCATACCATGAATACAGAATAGGGGATATATGACAGCAAAAATTATAGATATATATATATATATATCTTTTTAATCTAAACGCTGAGCTAAGTCTTTTCTTGGCAAGGCAACAAAATAGTTTTCAATCAATTCGGCATGCCGAAGATTTAATACCTTGGTAGACATTTGCCGTTTGCAGATATGTGAGAAAAGTGAACCTCGTAAATTTGAAGTTTGATGAAAGAATATGTTACCATACAAGAACATACTTTAGGACCGATCGTTCCCATATTTTATAGTTTTCCGATGTTGACATGATTTTGTATACGTGTAGAGAGCATGGTGAATCTTATAAATGCCGAGTTTGGTCAGGATATTTAGATAAACAAAAAGTTTATGTACTGCCTGCAACAGAAAGGATTTATGCAAAAATTCCAAACGATAGCTTTAAGACTAAGAGAATAGTTTGCATAGAAACAGACAGAAGGACAGACGGACTACATGAACTCGGTTGTTGAATATATTACTTGCCCTTGAATATATTACTTTATGGGCTCGCAGATGCCTCCTGCTATGCGTCACACATTTTATGACAAAATTATGCAACACTCTACAAGGGTATGCCAACTAAATATTGCACCTACCTTTAAATTATGAACAAAAAAAATGGATTGGGATTGTTAAAACTTTGCAAAAGTATGACAAATCCAGGCTTCAACCAAAACCTGGGCTCATCATCCATTAAACAGCTTCTCAAACCGAGCCCTAACGTTTGAAATAATAAACAAGTAAGAGGTTCTAGTCGGGAGCTCCCGACTAGGGGATATGGCCGAGATATGGGGGTGGTCATTTATGACCCATGTGTATATACGAATCTTGGGGTAAGATTTGGACATGAATTTCGACTAAAAAATCGGTGTTCAGATTTGAATGCCAGATTAATCTAGAGGGAAAACTATGAAGAAAAAGCCAAACTTCGTAGAAATCGGATGAGATTTGACCGAGTTATGAGGGTGGTAATTTTTGACCCATGTCTATATACGAATCTTGGGGTAAGATTTGGACATGAATTTCGACTAAAAAATCGGTGTTCAGATATGAATGCCAGATTAATCTAGAGGGAAAACCATGAAGAAAAATCGCAACTTCGTGAAAATCGGATGAGATTTGGACGAGATATGGGCGTGGTAAATTTTGATCCATATGGTAAATTTTGCCCATGTCTATATACGAATCTTGGGGTAAGATTTGGACATGAATTTCGACCAAAAAATCGGTGTCGAGATTTGAATGCCACATTAATCTAGAGGGAAACCATGAAGAAAACGCCAAACTTCGTGGAAATCGGATGAGATTTGGCCGAGATATGGACGTGGTAAATTTTGATCCATGTGGTAAATTTTGCCATGTCTATATACGAATCTTGGGGTAAGATTTGGACATGAATTTCGACTAAAAAATCGGTGTTCAGATTTGAATGCCAGATTAATCTAGAGGGAAAACTATAAAGAAAAAGCCAAACTTCGTAGAAATCGGATGAGATTTGGCCGAGATATGGACGTGGTAAATTTTGATCCATGTGGTAAATTTTGCCATGTCTATATACGAATCTTGGGGTAAGATTTGGACATGAATTTCGACTAAAAAATCGGTGTTCAGATTTGAATGCCAGATTAATCTAGAGGGAAAACCATGAAGAAAAAGCCAAACTTCGTGAAAATCGGATGAGATTTGACCAAGTTATGGGGGTGGTAAATTTTGACGCATGTCTATATACATTAATCTTGGGGTAAGATTTGGACATGAATTTCGACTAAAAAATCGGTGTTCAGATTTGAATGCCAGATTAATCTGGAGGGAAAACCATGAAGAAAAATCCCAACTTCGTAAAAATCGGATGAGATTTGGCCGAGAGATGCGCGTGGTAAATTTTGATCCATGTGGTAAATTTTGCCATGTCTATATACGAATCTTGGGGTAAGATTTGGACATGAATTTCGACTAAAAAATCGGTGTTCAGATTTGAATGCCAGATTAATCTAGAGGGAAAACTACGAAGAAAAAGCCAAACTTCGTGAAAATCGGATGAGATTTGACCGAGTAATGGGGGTGGTAAATTTTGACCCATGTCTATATACGAATCTTGGGGTAAGATTTGGACATGAATTTCGACCAAAAAATCGGTGTCGAGATTTGAATGCCATTTTAATCTAGAGGGAAAATCATGAAGAAAACGCCAAACTTCGTGGAAATCGGATGAGATTTGGCCGAGATATGGGGGTGGTCATTTTTGACCCATGTCTATATGCGAATCTTGGGGTAAGATTTGGACATGAATTTCGACTAAAAAATCGGTGTTCAGATTTGAATGCCAGATTAATCTAGAGGGAAAACTATGAAGAAAAAGCCAAACTTCGTGAAAATCGGATGAGATTTGACCGAGTAATGGGGGTGGTAAATTTTGACCCATGTCTATATACGAATCTTGGGGTAAGATTTGGACATGAATTTCGACTAAAAAATCGGTGTTCAGATTTGAATGCCAGATTAATCTAGAGGGAAAACCATGAAGAAAAATCGCAACTTCGTGAAAATCGGATGAGATTTGGCCGAGATATGGGGGTGGTAAATTTTGACCCATGTGGTAAATTTTGCCCATGTCTATATATGAATCTTGGGGTAAGATTTGGACATGAATTTCGACTAAAAACTCGGTGTTCAGATTTGAATGCCATTTTAATCTAGAGGGAAAATCATGAAGAAAACGCCAAACTTCGTGAAAATCGGATGAGATTTGGCCGAGATATGGCTGTGGTCATTTTTGACCCATGTGTATATACGAATCTTGGGGTAAGATTTGGACATGAATTTCGACTAAAAAATCGGTGTTCAGATATGAATGCCAGATTAATCTAGAGGGAAAACCATGAAGAAAAATCGCAACTTCGTGAAAATCGGATGAGATTTGGACGAGATATGGGCGTGGTAAATTTTGATCCATATGGTAAATTTTGCCCATGTCTATATACGAATCTTGGGGTAAGATTTGGACATGAATTTCGACCAAAAAATTGGTGTCGAGATTTGAATGCCACATTAATCTAGAGGGAAAACCATGAAGAAAACGCCAAACTTCGTGGAAATCGGATGAGATTTGGCCGAGATATGGACGTGGTAAATTTTGATCCATGTGGTAAATTTTGCCATGTCTATATACGAATCTTGGGGTAAGATTTGGACATGAATTTCGACTAAAAAATCGGTGTTCAGATTTGAATGCCAGATTAATCTAGACGGAAAACCATGAAGAAAAATCCAAACTTCGTAGAAATCGGATGAGATTTGACCGAGTTATGAGGGTGGTAATTTTTGACCCATGTCTATATACGAATCTTGGGGTAAGATTTGGACATGAATTTCGACCAAAAAATCGGCGTCGAGATTTGAATGCCATTTTAATCTAGAGGGAAAATCATGAAGGAAACGCCAAACTTCGTGGAAATCGGATGAGATTTGGCCGAGATATGGGGGTGGTCATTTTTGACCCATGTCTATATGCGAATCTTGGGGTAAGATTTGGACATGAATTTCGACTAAAAAATCGGTGTTCAGATTTGAATGCCAGATTAATCTAGAGGGAAAACTATGAAGAAAAAGCCAAACTTCGTGAAAATCGGATGAGATTTGACCGAGTAATGGGGGTGGTAAATTTTGACCCATGTCTATATACGAATCTTGGGGTAAGATTTGGACATGAATTTCGACTAAAAAATCGGTGTTCAGATTTGAATGCCAGATTAATCTAGAGGGAAAACCATGAAGAAAAATCGCAACTTCGTGAAAATCGGATGAGATTTGGCCGAGATATGGGGGTGGTAAATTTTGACCCATGTGGTAAATTTTGCCCATGTCTATATATGAATCTTGGGGTAAGATTTGGACATGAATTTCGACTAAAAACTCGGTGTTCAGATTTGAATGCCATTTTAATCTAGAGGGAAAATCATGAAGAAAACGCCAAACTTCGTGGAAATCGGATGAGATTTGGCCGAGATATGGCTGTGGTCATTTTTGACCCATGTGTATATACGAATCTTGGGGTAAGATTTGGACATGAATTTCGACTAAAAAATCGGTGTTCAGATTTGAATGCCAGATTAATCTAGAGGGAAAACCATGAAGAAAAATCGCAACTTCGTGAAAATCGGATGAGATTTGGCCGAGATATGGGCGTGGTAAATTTTGACGCATGAGGTAAATTTTGCCCATGTCTATATATGAATCTTGGGGTAAGATTTGGACATGAATTTCGACTAAAAACTCGGTGTTCAGATTTGAATGCCATTTTAATCTAGAGGGAAAATCATGAAAAAAACGCCAAACTTCGTGGAAATCGGATGAGATTTGGCCGAGATATGGGTGTGGTCATTTTTGACCCATGTGTATATACGAATCTTGGGGTAAGATTTGGACATGAATTTCGACTAAAAAATAGGTGTCGAGATTTGAATGCCATTTTAATCTAGAGGGAAAATCATGAAAAAAACGCCAAACTTCGTGGAAATCGGATGAGATTTGGCCGAGATATGGGGGTGGTCATTTTTGACCCATGTGTATATATGAATCTTGGGGTAAGATTTGGACATGAATTTCGACTAAAAAATCGGTGTTCAGATTTGAATGCCAGATTAATCTAGAGGGAAAACCATGAAGAAAAATCCCAACTTCGTTAAAATCGGATGAGATTTGGCCGAGATATGGGGGTGGCGATTTTTGACCCATGTCTATATACGAATCTTGGGGTAAGATTTGGACATGAATTTCGACTAAAAAATCGGTGTTCAGATTTGAATGCCAGATTAATCAAGAGGGAAAACCATGAAGAAAAATCGCAAATTCGTGAAAATCGGATGAGATTTGGCCGAGATATGGGGGTGGTCATTTTTGACCCATGTGTATATATGAATCTTGGGGTAAGATTTGGACATGAATTTCGACTAAAAACTCGGTGTTCAGATTTGAATGCCATTTTAATCTAGAGGGAAAATCATGAAGAAAACGTCAAACTTCGTGGAAATCGGATGAGATTTGGCCGAGATATGGCTGTGGTCATTTTTGACCCATGTGTATATACGAATCTTGGGGTAAGATTTGGACATGAATTTCGACTAAAAAATCGGTGTTCAGATTTGAATGCCAGATTAATCTAGAGGGAAAACCATGAAGAAAAATCGCCACTTCGTGAAAATCGGATGAGATTTGGCCGAGATATGGGCGTGGTAAATTTTGACCCATGTGGTAAATTTTGCCCATGTCTATATATGAATCTTGGGGTAAGATTTGGACATGAATTTCGACTAAAAACTCGGTGTTCAGATTTGAATGCCATTTTAATCTAGAGGGAAAATCATGAAAAAAACGCCAAACTTCGTGGAAATCGGATGAGATTTGGCCGAGATATGGGTGTGGTCATTTTTGACCCATGTGTATATACGAATCTTGGGGTAAGATTTGGACATGAATTTCGACTAAAAAATCGCTGTTCATATTTGAATGCCAGATTAATCTAGAGGGAAAACCATGAAGAAAAATCCTATATCATATATATATTCTATTTTAGAAGCTATATGTCAAGTTTGGTGACTCTAGTTCTTGTTATTTACCAAAATTGCCCAAAAAACAGGATGTCGATATCGATTTTTATCGATTGCTTGGAAACGGAGTAAGTTATCGATTACCGGAGACAAACTCGATCTGCGCGGGAACTAGGAGCATCTACATCTAAAATTTCAAGTCTCTAGCTCTTATAGGTTCTGAGATCCTTTGTCTCATACATACGGACGGACGGACGGACAGGCAGACGGACACGGCTAGATCGACTCAGCTATTATGCTGATCAAGAATATGTATACTTTATGGGGTCGGAGTTGCTTCCTTCTGCCTGTTATGTACATTAGGCTTTCGCACAAATACAATATACCCTTTTACCCATTTTTAATGGGTTCAGGGTATAAAAATTAGTGCGAGAACTGTTTCGATTGCATGAGAGAAATCTTTACAACAATGAAAAACTACATCAAATAGCTTTCAATCGCCGTAAATTGCGTTTTTATATGCCCAAACACAAAAATATAAATTTCTGCTATTTATGGAGTGTACAAAATTATTTTTATATTGTCAGATTTATTTAATAAACATTGCGTTGTGTGCTTTAAAGTGCGGCTCCTTAAAAAATGCTTAGAAGTACTTTTGAGAGTAGGTTTTATGTACAAAATGCACATAGGTGATAATTTCATTTGCGCAGCTGCTCAAATAATATCAAAACATGAGCAACGCACGCACACACACACGCACACACACACACGCAGACACACCGGCACACACATAACGACCCGCACTCATGTCGAGCTAATAAAATTTTAATGAAATTACGAGCACATTCTCCTGGCATGTCTCTAGCTCCTGCTTTAGCTGCAGCTCCCACTCTGACACTGGCTCTGCTCTAAACGACCTTCGACCCTTCATAATAATCACGGCTGCTGCCAAAAAAATATATATATAAATATAATTTTATGTGTTCTACGTGTGCACAGCAGCAACTAAACTGTGACATTAAAGGAGCTATTAGCTCCTGGTTTTTGTGTCCTTGTCATTGGCCACAAAGCCCATTCACGGACTAACCGAGAATAGGCGCACACACTTCGTGTGTGTGGGTGTGTGTGCGTGCATTAATATTGCATTGCCTCATTTTCATACTCTTAAATGCTGCGCATTGCTTAATTAAAAGTGAACTTTAAAGCGGGAATGGTTAGTGGAGGGCGGGCTTCAAAACCTAGACGAGGATGGGGATGCACTTGTCTGCGGAGTCTGCACTTGAAGTGACTTCTTGTCGCTTAATTGCCAAAAGGAGCGCTGCACAAGTTTTGATTAAAAGTTGCGTTTGGCTGCCAGATTACGCATACGTCGCGTACGCCAAGCCAAAAAGTTTTGCGCCAACAGAAAACAACGTGTAGCCGCCCTTAATTAAAAGACATTTGAATACCCTGTAATCGTGATAGGAAAAATGTTTTCTTAGTGTGCTATTAGTGCATGCTGCAAGCAGAAATACTGATTGAAAAGTCAATAAATTGTATATATTCTTGATCAGCTACGATCATTTATATTTTATCTATCCGATATGAGAGTGTATGAGAGCTTGTGCATTAAATTTGGCCGGCAGATTTGTTTTGTACTATGGACAGATTATGTTATTATTAGATAATGAACAACTTCCACTCAATATTTTGTATCTATCAATACTAACTAAATTTAGAAATAAACAATTATCAATGTCAGAGAAAATATGAGATAATAATGGCTATCGATAGTCAAAGTCATCTAATCAAAAAAATCTATCAATTTATTTGATGCATTGAAGCATAAAAATGCAGTCTTGAAAACTAGGAAAATTCTATTCTATATTTATTTTATTCGATACGGATAGTACCGATTGTGTCTTGATAGCATTAATATCTATACGCAGTTTTAATATTTTTAAGCTACAAACTAAAGCTAACTAAATACTGTAACAAAAACTTTAAATGTATATTTTCGTTCTAAAATCCCTATAGATAACATATTAGAATTGTGTATCGATAATTTTTATCATAAAGTTTTTAGCGATAGTATCTCCATTGTTAGTCAGGCATTCGTGCACATTGAATTTAAATTGTTGGATATTTTCGTTTGCATATGTGAGATTTGTGCTTCTGTTTCTGCTGCAGGGTAACTGCTAGTTGTGTTGATTTATGTTCATTATAGTTGCCAAGGCAAAGGGCGCTTCTGGCTGCTGCAATTACGTATTTCTTGCCCTTACCCACTTTTGTTCTTGTTTGTTGTTGGCGTCAATGAAAATATTTATCAAGTCATCGCAGCAAGAACTGCATTCGACTTGCTGCAGGTTACGCATACGCCGTGTGTGCCGAGCTCTTTTTATGTCTGTGTCAGTGTCAAGTGCTGTTGGCATAGAGGTTACTTAGCTTAACTGAAAAGTTAAATGAAGCGCAGCTACCGAAACTTTTCCACTGCGTTTGACACGCCTACTCTTTGTGCTCTTCGCTCAGCTTTCAGCTCCAGCTCCAGCTTCAGCTACTCCCTGTCTATCTGTTTGCATGTCCCTGCTTTTGTCGGCGCGTCAGATTCGCATTTGGCATTAATTAAAATTTCAGCGCCCGCAAATTAATGATGCTGCTGCCGGCCAATGCGAGGCGATTGAGCTGAATTTAATGTGCCGTCAGGCTGGGATTTAATGTGTACCAATATTAATGCTTCGCTGAGCAAGCAGAAGGTGATTGGACGGGCGCGGCTCGCCTGGAGTGGGCCAATGTGGCACAATGACAGGCCAGAGGACAGTTGGGCAAACACTCTTGTGGCACGGACACGGACACGGGCTCGGTCCCCGGACTGGGCATCTAATGACCGCACGGCTCGTTTGCTTCATTTGCAGTGCAATGGATGCACAACCGCAAATCAAATACAGACAAATGGTAAAGAGGGTGCCAGTGCGGGCGAATTTTAGGCTGTCAGCCAGGTAAGAAAATTGACCGAAATGAGCTTGAACTGTGCTCAGTTATTTGTTCGCCGGAGCTAGATTCTCGGCTCGCCTCTTTTCGATTGTCTGCAATGTTTGCGTCCCAGAAATGTTGTCTAGCATTGGCAGCCTTCGCAGAGCAGTTCAAACATCGACTAAGGAATGGAAGAGAGAAAAGAGTGCACGGTTAGCAGTTACCCTGTAGCTAGTTGTAGCCTTGCTACGGGCAAGGCTGGGGTATCCTATGTAACTCGTTCAATTCTCATCCGATTTTCACGAGGTTTGGCTCTTCGTTTATGGCTTCGCCCCTATATCACTTTGGCATCTAAATCTGGCAACATTATTCTGGGTCAAAATTCATGTCAAAATCGTACCCTCAAATACCTATAGGTCTATATTTCCCAAGGCATAACTCGGTCAAAACTCAACTAATTTTCATAAAGTTTAGCTTTTTGGTCATGGTTTGACCTCTAGAGGTAAGGCCGTATTATACCCGCTAATATATTTATAAAATCTTTAGTATTTATACTAAAAAGGTTACTGAAAACAATTGCCTTAAGACTTAACGAGATTTTAAATCAAAATAAAATGTGAATTCAATCAGAATCTAGTTTTCTCTAATGTGACAAACTGGAACTTCCATCCGTTAATTGAACAGGCGGCCAATATTTATTTTTGGCCTGTAGCCTAGACAAATATGCCTTGTAAGAGCATGACAGGGCATAATAAAACTGGCATTGCCATCAATTACAATTGCAGCTGACAATCAACACCAGCGCCCAGACACATCCACATCCCCAACCACATCCACAGGAATGCATATGACTGTAGACATGTACGAGTTGTTGCAGTTAGCATTTCTCTGGCTGCCTGTGCACATATGTATATATGTGTCTATCCTTTTATCCTTGCGCTTGCAGTTTTGTGTTATTTTGTGGTTCATTTATTTTTTGAAGCACAAAATCAACGCACGTTGTCGCAACTTTGCATTCAGTTTACACATAGTCAATAAACCCAGACGCTGGCACGTATGCGCGAGACATTCTTATTGTATGCTGTCCCGCTCCGCTCCTCAAGCTCACCGCTGCCTCGCTTCTCAAGCCGCTGCCCCGGCACAGTTTCCAGCGCTTGTGGCAGCTTGTCGAAATTAATCATTTGGGCTGGCAGGCCGCAATGCTGCCAGTGCCGTTGCTTTCGCTGTTATACCCTATAGTTATACCCTATAGTTATACCCTATAGTATATAGGGTAGACGAGCTCAGCACATTTGCCATAAGAGCTTTAACTTAGCTTAACACTTTTTACAGAGTATCTGTTAGTCCTGCACAGCTCGCTCTCTACTTTGGCAATCAGTTCTAAGAGACTCGCGGCAACATTCTCTTTCGCTTTCCCAGCGCATCTGTCGCTGTTGCTACTTCCGTTTCCGCTGCTAGTTGTTAGCTTTAGCTCAGGACGCGTCCTTTTCTGCAGTATGTCAACAGCATTATGTTATATACATACGTTGGTATCCGCACTCAACATACACTCACATATGTTGTGTATGTGTGCGATTTGCTCGGCTGGTATTCCACTCGCGTAATTTCCCATGGTATTTTTACGCATCTGAACATTTGAGTGCATCTGTTCGCACCAAGACCAAACCCAAACCCAACCCCCAAACCCAATCCCCCATCCGCAACGTTTTCCCTGCTGTCACCGTCAGTTGTCGCGACAATTTGCGACTCGCTCAACTCCTTTTCATTTGCCTTCTGGCTCTGAAATCAACAACTTGTCCCTGTTGCTATCTCTTTCCCAGCATTCTCTCTCTCGTCTGCAGCACTCATCTTCAATGTAATAACCTGTAAGTTTGTCTGCTTCATACCGGAGCAGCTTTTCAAATCTCCCACGCACATATGCTGATTGTTTCTGTGTGCATTTTTGAACAGTGCTGCCAGCTTTTGGGGTTTGTCAAAAAATATCTAGGTTTAAGCGGCAAGAGATGAAAAAATCGCTAAGCTTTATTTAGGGAAATGCTTTAAAAAAATGCATAAAAGTTTCAGATCAGAACCCAATTTACATAACATTTATTGCTTATGCATTTTTTTTTATAGAGTTTAAGAAATACTGATTTGGTTAATTATTCTCTTAAGCTTGGAGTTTGCCTGAGCCGGAACCAACTGCATGTTTAGCTGGCAAAGTGTTGCCAGATCGCTGAACATGTTATCGCTGCCAAAATATCGAAGTGCTTTCGAGCACTGTTTAAGCATTTATGATGCCGAATCGAACACTAATTACACTGAACACTGATTAGGAAAAACGGATAAATAATTTTATTGGGAAAATATTGATAACTATCGGTGCCATGCTCTTGATAAATTCAAAAAGCACGCTTTACCCAATGCTTTTTTTTGCATATTTTCTATTAAAATTATTTACCAAATTGGCTAAGTAGTAATTAATATCGTTATCATGCTATCGATAAATGCAAAAAGTACGACATACCCACACTGTTTTTGTCTCTTTCATTTGATTTAAATATAAACTGGAAAACGTAAAATAAAACATTTTCTGGCTATTTTTACATATCTACCGCACAGAAAAGCCAGATTCGGCTATAAAAAAAGCGGAATAACCATGCTGTTTATGAGCAGCATTTGCCTGAGTCATGATAATGTCATGCGATTGTTCTGTGTAGCAATCTCTGCGTGAGACTCTGTCACACGGATTGTCTCAAATGCTGTCGCATATTCTTCGCCTGCGATTTGGCTGGTGCCACTTGAAACGTCAATCATGGACTCAGTCGCTCAGAAATCCGTTTTCCGCTTGTCATTTGCCGATTGAATTGAGCTCCGTCCCCGCCAGCTACCCATTCCTATACTCGTTTAAAGACATTTAATGCTTGTCGTCTGATAACCAATTAGAACACCTTTCGTTTCGATAATCCTCAACAGCTTTTTAGACATCCTCTCGTGCTGCTCACCAATTAAAAGTGTGTGCTCGAAAATTGTTCAACTGCATGTTTTTACGCCTCATTAGGCCCTGCTAGGCAGGGTGAGGGGATAGAGGGGAAGTTGCCAGCTAACCAAATATGCGAACATATATTTTCTCATTTGTCGTGGCGCGCCACAAATGGAAAGTCGATGAGCAACTTTTTAGCAACATTTTCGCATTTTCCAAAAATATTTTTTACCCATTTGTCGACGTCTGTTGCTTTCTTGCTTTTCTATTTTCTTTTCTGTTTTTTTTTTTAATTTTATTTTTTGTCTGGTTCTTCTGGTTGAACTCGCTTCTTTTGAGTTACGGGCCATGCATTGGCAGGCAAATTTATTGGCAAATTGGGAGCACAGTGCTTTTCCTTCTGTGCTCCACTCGATGGGTGGGCCAAAAGCAAAAGGCAATGCCAAATTGTTGCTCCTCAAGCAGCAGAACTAATGTACGTGTGCGTGGGTGTCTGTGTGGGCTTGTGTGTGCGGCTGGGTGTGGGACTGGGACTGTGTATAGAGATGTGTGTGAAAAGCACTTGAGTGTATTTTTTACAGCTTGTCATGCCCTTTGCTGCAGTCAAGTATTTTAATTTTGTTACGAAATGTGTTACGCTTTAAGAGAGACGAGTGCCAACTTTAAAGTGTGTATTGCTTCAGAGCTGACTTTCTACATTAAAGTCTAAATTGCTTCATATTGATCGAACAGCTCATTTGTAAATCATAAACTAACCTTAAGAAAGGCGAGAAGTGCGTGAACTTCACAATTAATCTATATGAAAAACAGGTTCATTTTAATAAGTTTGCAATTAAAGGCTAGTTTATAATGCTTTTGACATTTTGTAGCTAGGCCTATGTCTGCAAGGGTATTTGGTATTCAGCATTTGGCACATGCCGCTTCATACTTGTTGTTTATGTTATTTTTATTGATTGAAAATAACTTAGTGCCGCTTTATGTGTTGTACTGTGCTGAGCTGGGAATGGGAAGGCAGCACGAAATAAACTCGACCAGTTTATGCCAAAGGTATGTAAATAAAGTGAAGACACGACGTGCCTCAGTCCTTTGGCTGGACGCGACGGGCACTTGTACTTGGAAAAGAGGGAACTGCTCAACTGGGAACTGAGGAACTGGAAACCCGGGAGCAACTGCCCCTGGGCATTGTATGCAGCTTTAATTTATTGAGCATCTTGCGATAATCTTTAACATAATCCGATGTGAATGTGTAGTGAGCCTCCAGAGAGGAGGAAGAGAAAATGACAGGCACTGACTGAGTGAAGGGGAAGAGGACAGGAACAGCTTCTGTACAAGTGCCTACCAAGCAGCTGCTAATTAAGTGCGCCGAGTCTGGGTCCTTTAACATTAATGAGCTGCATTTGAGGGTCGTCCGGGACAATGGGTGCCCGCAACGAGCAAGAATTTTGTGGCCTCGTTCCCCGACTGAGGTCGGGCGGGCCAAAGTGCAGGCCGGGGGCGTGGCTGCCTCATTTGTCACCGGCTCGTTTATAAGGTCGCATTTTTATTCATTTGTATTTTGGGTTTTGCTCCGCATAACTGGACCATATTAATTAGCTTGATTAAAATGAATATTTGCGCAAGTATTTTATTTTTATTTATTTTTTGCTGTCGCCAGCTGCTGCCAAAAGGGAAGCGCCGCACACAAACGCACACACACAATAAATAAACACTTCTTGGCTATTGTTCTCAAAGTGACAGGCGCCGGCCCTAGGTACTTCATGGTCCATGTACCGCTGTAATAAACCAAATGTAAGACTTACCAAACTGCTAGGTTTTATTGATGCGGCACACGCGACGTATGCGCAATGTGCGGCCGAGGAAAACAGCCGGTGACTGGCTGACTGGGCGATGGGAGAGGAAAGAGGGGTGGGAGATGGACGGAAGGCGTGCCTGGTAGCGACGTGTCGGCGAGATAAATCTTCATGCCGCATCCAAGCCATTGCAAAATGGAGCCATGAAAAATGTCGGGAGCATTCATTCGGCATGGCTGCGGATGCCGCCGTCAACGCCATCGTCCCCTCCATCGCTGCCCACAGGGTCGGCACCGCCTCCATTGTCCCAGTTGTCCCTGTTTATTTGGACGATTTCGTTTCATGTGCAGCTTTTTATTGTTGTTTTTCGTTTTTACGAGCATAAAGATAAATTCACACGATCCGGCTGCGGGAGTTCGAGCTCGACAGCAGGTCGACCAGGTCAGCACCGTTTCAGTTGTTGGCCTCTGGAGCGTCTTGGTATTTCGTTGATGCGATTTTATTTATTTATTTATAGTAACAAATTGCAATGTCAACTTAATCACCGAACTCTATTAGTTTCGGCTCTTTGTTTCTGCTGCTAATACTGTTGCTGCTGTCGCGGCCATTCTGGCTTTTATTCTGCCGGAAATGAACATGAATGCGTTGAGCAGCGGGAATCTTAGCCGTTTTCTCAATGTGTTTTACTCTTGTTGGCTTTTTTAAATTAATATATTGCTAGAGCTTCACATTGACGGTAATCGATAAGATATCGATATTAATTTCGTTTTTATTTTATATATTAATTGACTTGTCGATAACTTATCGATATTATTTTTGTTAAATTACCAATTTTGTTTTAAAATTTATCGATTTGCGTCACAAATCTTATGTGCTCTGCTTACAAATTTCGATTAAATAATAGGACGTAATTATCGGTATATTATGGATTTTTATCGATGAGTTATCAACGTATTTCATACAACTTTTAAGCAGTGCTTAAAGCTTACTATCGATTTAAGTCAATAATTTATCGATTTGTTTCAATAAACATGTGTGCGTAGATAAAATTTGATGGCTGGGGATAACTAGTTGACACTATTTTTGATATATTATCGGGGCTTGTCGATAAGTTATCGAAAAAGCTTGAAAACTGCAAGACTAGTTTGCCGAAAGACATGTCTGTATTGCTTGGAAGAAAATGACACGGCTATAAACAAATTTGCAGATATCAACGATTCTGCGTCAAGAGCTTGGTGACAAAGTCTTAATGCCCGCTGCATGTGTTAACACATTCAAACTGAATTAATGCAAACGAAGCGCTAAGTGACGGCAAATTTCGCATATAGTTATATAGCCTTTGAGTAGTCTGGCAACGCTTAAATACTCAGAAAACAGCCGAGCTTATGTAGGCGAAGAAAAGCGGATGCTGTTGGACAACTTAACGAGGCAATACGGCATTTGGCATATGGTTCGTGGAATACATGTTCTACATCATGACTGTTGCTGGAGTTGGGTGGAGCAGATGCCATAAAACACTTAGTTGGGAGGTTTGCGCATTTTAGGCTCAGCGCGAAGCCATATTTTTAAGGGAAACTCATGTTTAACACTATTTGTATTTAGGTTTATGTGTATACATATTTCAACCAAAAGGTGTATTTTCGATAAACTAGCTTATAAGTGAGGAAAGAGTTTTTTATAATATTTTAAATAAGTCTCTATTTATTTTTATTTTTGTCGAGGATTGTGCTTAATTAATTTTACAATCAAATAAGTATTATAATTTCAAGTTAAAAATTGGAAAATTGTTGCAACAAGACGCCTTCAAAGATTTCAAACATCTCACGAATGGCCTTTGACTCAATTGCAGTCCACAATATATTAGCTTTTTTTTTAGCGTTTTTTCCAATTCCAATTTTTGCTTGTCCAAGTCTGGCAGTACTGCTCGGCAGTGCCCCGCCCATGCTGGGGGTAGGCAAACTTATTTTTCGGTTCTATAGAAAGTCATTTCTCTTTGTTTTCGCTCGCACTCTCGTCCCCTCCCCATGCCGCGGCCTCTTAGACTAGCCACCCAATAAAACAAGTTAATTAATTAATCATTATTTTTTTGGCATGGCTGTTCTGGTTTCTGTTGTTGTTTATTGACTTAATGCCGCATCGCATCGATAGTGGGCTCTTGTGTGTGGGGTAGTGTGTGCGGCGAAGTTCGGGTTCAAGGATTACAATGCTAAGACTGAGTCACTTATGCTAGAGTTTCCATTGAGCAGGCTACCAATTGTTACGACTACCAACTACAGCTACGGCTACAACAGAGTTTTTATTTATGCATTTATTTATTTGTATTTTTTTTTTTTGGTGAGACGCATCGTTAGGTGTCGGTTTTTGCTTAAAAGTGGGCGGTTCGAGCACCGTTTGCTAATTAATCATAGATTGTTTTTGGACTTAGCCTATATATTATAGTATTGCTTATGGGATACCGTAGATGGCCACAACCACCTCATAGACGACAACTATTTTGCTCTTTGGCACAAGGGAACATCAAACTTATGCTAAAACAGAGACGGAAACGGAAGTGGAAATGAAAGTGGAGTTTACTTACGTTTTGTGCAACTAATGCAGCAAAGACCTCTACTTAGCCTATGAAGAGCAAAAATTCTAGAATGAGCTTAGGTCGAATCACATTATGGGTCTTAGGAAGAGCCTGATGGAGGGGAGAGAGGGGGGGTTCAAGTAGGGAACTCGTGACTAGCTACTTGTAGAAGGATTACGCGTATCGTAACTTATCCTAATGCGTTTGATTGCTTTAAGCCGATGATTGGTCAGTTGCACACGCGCGCGCTCTTTTCCCTGGCTGGAGGAGGACGTGGCGGGCGCGTGTTTGAAAATAATTGCTTGGTGTTCACATCTAATTGACAAGGATTTGGGCGGAAAATGTTGGGTGGGCGTGTGTGTGTGTGTGTGTCTGTGTTTGTTTGAACTTACAATATTAATCAAGACCGTTTGTTGCTGCCGCTGGCGGCGGTGGCATCGGCGGCATCGTCATTGGCTGCTCCTCCTGCGAGTCCAGCGAGAGTCGCGACTTGGCCGCCGTCTCCATGGACTTCCAGGTGCCGCCACTGGTCGCCTGCTGCAGCGATATGCGCGGTATGGACTTGCAGCTGCCCGCCAGTGTGGATGCCTCCGAGCCGACACGATCCTCGGACTCGGCCAGAGCGCTCAGGCTGCAGGTGGGCGGCAGAATGCGATGCGGAAAGCGCGGAGAGCCACGGACGCGCTCCCTCAAACTGGGCGCCGGCTGTGCCAGCGAGGGACGCCGACTGTTGGGCAACTGAAAGTTCACCTTGGTCTCGGGCAGCTTAACGTACTTGCCGCCGCTCGCATTCAGCTCCTGCTGTTGCAGATCGAAGCGCTCACCGCAAATGGTGGGTATGGGCAAAAAGTTGGGATCCTTGGTCAAATGATCGAGATGTGTGCCGCTCTTGGTCAGCGAGCCACGATGTATGGGCTGCAGATGTGCACCGTTGGCGCCACATTCAACCGCTTCCAAGCTATTGTTGGCCTCAACGCCCAGAGGATTCGCATTGCTGTAGATGGCATTGCAGGAGGCCGTCTGCGAGGAGGGTATCAGCCGTGTGAAGAGGCCCATGTGCGACTTAAAGGCCGCCTTCAGACCCTTCTGATCCGCCAGACTGGCCGTGGAGCCCTTGTTGCTGCTTGTGGTGCGTGAGAAGATGCCACGCAAACGATCGATGAGCCCAGTTTTCGCCTCGGTGGCCTGCTGATGGGCCAACCGGAGATTGAACAGATCCTGTGCCGGCAGACAGGCCTCCTCCAGCTGCGGCTGCGAGGCAAAGGTCACGGAACGTCTCATCGGTATCTGCATATACTCTGCCGATGGCCAGCTGGCGCGTGGTATTACGGGTGGCAAAACGGAGAGCAACAGATTTGGCAAAATGCCCGAAATGCTGGGCGTGCGCGACTTGGCATTCCCCGCCCCAGCCCCAGCCGCTGCTGCAGTCGTCGCCTGTGAGATGCCGCTGGTCACAGTCAGCTCGGGCTTCAGATGACTATGCCCGGCCAGCAAGGAGGTGGAGGAGGAGGTGTTCGTCGAAGCCGTGCCCAGGCCGGACTCGAGCATGCGTTCCAGCTTGCGTATTTCCGCATCGAGCGCCTGTATCTCCTTCTTGTAGACACGATTCTGCACCTCGACTCGATACTGCAGCTCCCGGCGATCATCGAGGACAAAGCGACGCGTATTACACTCCATCTTGAGGCCCATGCTGTGTATCACAGGATCGATGATATCGTCTGCGGAGGAGAACATTATGAAAATCACCCAATCTGGGCGACTTGCAGCTCGCACACTTACTGCGTGCCCAAATGTCGTGCAGCTTGGGTATGAAGAGCAGGCAAAGAGTCGCCGTGGTCGAGCTTAGAATCAGGCCCGTTATCGTGAGAAAGGCAAGCGTTACGCGCTCCGATATCAAATTGGCCAGCACGACAACAATGGCGCTGGTAATGACAACACTGTAGACCGATACGCCTATATACTGGGAGTCGTTCAGGGCGGCTATCTTCACGTGACGCGTCTCCCAGGCCATGTATACGCCCACCACCAGAAGCAGACCCTTGTAGGCATAGAGCACGCCCAGCCAGGTTTGGGTGTGCTGCGAGCGACAAACCTCGACCTATCGTTGAATGGCAAACGAAAAGGCAGTCATGTTTAGGGGGGGCGGAGGAGTAGTTCGAACATAGATGTGGGCGTTAATTTACAAAGCTGAGTCTGTCAAGAGACACCAGCGAGTGCTCTAGTCGTCAGTGCCCGACTAGGAGATGCCCTTCATTATCTATGTAACCTCGGGGCTTATAGTCCGAGCTGTATGCAATTTTCTATACGATCTGTCCGATCTGTAATTTTCTACATTCCGAGTTATTCTTAAGAGAATATGTCTCAAAATTTATGTTTGTCGATGTTACTTACGATGTGAAAAGATATCGAAAAAAGATGATAAATTTAAACTGCGTTGGGTAGTGGAGAATTCATTTCTCAAATTTTAGCTCTTGAGCTTTTGTAGTGTCCGAGAACGGAGCACAGACAGACAGACGGACTCGGAGCTCGTCATCCTTATCAAAAATATAAAATCGAGCTTCTGATGATTTCTTCTGTCTGTAAGATACATTTGCACATAAGCAATATACCCTTTTTTTTTTATCAATTTTCATTAGCCATAGGGTATAAAAACAAGGCATTTAAATGGAACAAGGATTGGGCGCAGGAGTGGGTGTAGGAGATGCACAAGACTAACCTGCGGCTGGTAGACAACGCTTCGATCAATGGCGCTGATTTCGAGTGTCAAATTATGCAAATGCCTTTCCATGGGATCGGCAACGACCCACAATGTGACGAGCAGGGCATCGACAAGCAACAGGCCGCACACGAGCAGTATTAGCTGAATGTCCTGCAGCATTTTATCCTTAAACACGCTGCCGGTGCGTGTGAAGATGCGGTGCACCCGATATGTTTTCGCAAACATTGAGCCAAATGCCAATGAGAAACCAGCCGAGAGCAGATACACGCGTGCCTAGAGGGCGGGATGACGATGAGAGACAAAGAGAATAGGCATAAGCTGGTGTCAGGTTGTGAAAGTGTGTGTGTGTGTGTTTGTGTTTTTCTGCTCCTAAACAAGTCATCAATGGGCTACGTAACAGGCTAAAACAACAACAGCCGAGGACTCCAAGGAGGCATTCTCAAATTTATGCAAAATAAAGAATATCACAAAAGTTGTGAATTTACGTGTCCGTGTCATGTGTTTGCCTTTGTTAGCTATATCCCCCTCCCCGCATACCCCCACACATTTCATATACCCAAACTCTGGGCATTACATGTGCCAAAAACAACAACAGGCCCAACATGTAGCACACTCTGAATTTCCCTCGAGTCGCATTTTTGACGGTAGGCTGGCAAAAACAGCAAAAAAAAAACAAACAACAAGAAAAAAACGCAATGCCGATGACAAGCGCATCAAATTGGACTTTATGATTCCGGCCGTAGAGCTCGTCTAGCCCAAAGTGCGCGGTAAAGTTAAAGATTTATTAAGCTTGGCAAAAAGATTTGGCTTTAAAATTGCAGCTATTTATGGCGCAGCCGCACACACAGTCCAACAATCCAACAACTCAACAACTTTCATAAATAAAATAAGCAAAAGTACTTAAGCCCAGAGTTTTGGGTTAAGAGATACCCTGTCAAAGGATACCCTTCATCAATTCATGCAAGCTAGACTCAGACTAAGATTGCTATTCTTGGAAGAAAGGAATATATTCGAAAGACCAAGTTGTGGAATAAGAGCATTCTTTACTTTCTACTAATATGGCATATCGAGCTGATGCATTCGACAAAGATTTAAAAAGCCAAGCTAAATAAAAACTTTACATCGTTGTTCCTACTTGCTGGAATGTATGGAAAACCCACTGTGTTTATTATTCCTTTCTTTTTGGAACTTAGACTCTTTGACTTTGAAAGACAGCTGTGCTGTATGACTTGACTGTTATTGTTGGGTCCTTCGGTCTGTTATGCTCACACTGCTTGAAGCCAAATGGTTTTACTGGGTATATAACAAACACATGTGAGCGACGTGAAAGTTGCGCTGAAACTGAAAGTCATATTTGATGAGGCGAAACTGTAGGTGGTATTGTGTGTGTGTGTCCCCCTTTTGAACTCCCACTTGGAGGCTGTATTGCTTGCATAACCGAAACTCAAGCATAGGCTCACTGGGAGAGAGACTGCCAGAGTGCCTGGCAGACACTTGAGAACTCACCGTGCAAACCGTGGCAAACGAGTCGACCGCCGAGGGCAGCGTTGAGTGGTCCAGCCCCAACAGGATGACGGTGGCATAAACGAAGATGCAACCCACAGCGGTAATGTTGCTCAGCTTCGGGCTGGAAAGTTTAATTGCTCTGTGGAGATGGAGAGATGTTCAGGTCGTTCGAGCAACTGGGACGGGGCCGCATTGAGTGTGGACTAAGACAAGGCTTGATACTTACTTGAGCTTGCGGAAGTGCAGATTGAAGGCGAGAAACGCAATGGCCAGCGCAATGCCCACGCTGGATAACGTCGCGATGGTGTAGAACGCCAGCGGTGCGATGGTCGCCACGCGCAGCTTAAACACCCGCTTGGCGATGGGCACCTGCCCGCTGTGCCACTTGACCGGTCGACAGCGCGGACAGCGAAAGTCCAGGGCATCCGTGGCCGGATAGTAGAGCGCCACCGGCTCCAGCAGGCCGCGTTGTATCTGATAGAAGGCGGTGGTGCCCACGCGATCCGGACCACTAAACGAGACCGGACCCTGTCGGTGCCATAAAAGTGGTTGGGTGGATGGGTTAGTTAACCAGCCGGGTCGTTGTCCACTTACCGATACGCCCAGAAAGTGAAGCTTGCCCAGCTGCTGCAGGAACTCCCAGGCCATGTCGCTGCGCGTATAATCGAAGCCATCCAGCTTGGACTTTGCCGCATTCTGGCGCCAGTGCGTCTCGGCGGCGCGCAAGGCCAACGCAATGGCCCACACGGCATCGTAGGTTTGGGGCGCGTACCGGGATATCGCATCCGGTAGATGATGACTGGCAGTGCCACGCCTCTGGCGCGACCGCAGATCCGCTTGTGGTGCCGCCGGCTCCTGGTTGTGAAACTGTGCAAATTGTTTACGCAGCTGCGAGTTGAACATGTGATTGTTCTATATAGAAATGCAAAATTGCAACGATTAAATCGACCGCTCATCAACTATACGAGCCGAACCACAGCTCAACCCTCCCCTTCGCCATACCCCCCTCAATCGTAATGAGATTGCCAGCTCATTATGCGCCGCCGATTTCATGGCTGGCACTAAAACGATAATAAAAACCATTTTTATCATTGCCTCGGGTCCGCTTCGAATCAAATGTAGCATTTCATTTGGGCTCTGCGCGTGGGGAGCTGGCAGCTGGATCTGGCCTCGTGCTGGATTTGTGTTAATGTTATGTCTTTATTTCATTCGAAAACGACAAAAAAAAAAAACAAACAAACCTATCGAGCTCTATAGCTTGTAATCTTGTTTGGCGTTCGCTTAAAGGTTAATATGTGTTTAATTTCTTGTTTTAGCCTGTACCCATTGAGGATGGCTAAGTAAAAGGGTATATTGTATACCCGGATATGCCCGACTAAGAGACTATGATTCTTCATCCTTTAATATCACACAATTAATGGGAAATCTAGTAATGAGTCCGTGCTTTATGAAATTTTCAGGCCATAAATAAGTTATCCAAATGTGCATAAATAGTAAAGCCAAAATATATATCTGAAAAATCTTTTCAAATTTTGAGGAAACATGGAGCTGTCTTTCTTATACAAGAAACTACTTCTCAAAAAAACATAATTTCAAAATCGATACTTATCGATTTCTTGTGAAGTTTTTGGAATACCGTGTTCAGGGAAGCACATTGAATGTCTTATAATCGAATTTATCCCAGATTTTTATATATTATCCATACATTTTGGACTATACTATTACGATATATTTCTGCATAATTGTGCTGGTTCTTGTCATTCAAAGAGAAACCCAATCGTTGTCTCCGCTTACCAGTCCGCTGTAGCTGACATTGTTGCCCACAATGCTGTTGTGTGTGGAGACGACAATGAGATTCTCGACGGCCAGCTGCAGCTCATGCTTTGTACAGGGTGTCTGTTGGTCGGTCCACCAGGGTGCGCCCATGCTCTCGTGCAATATCCAGGCGTAGTCGGCGCCAAACATACGCAGCCTGTAGGCCTCGCAGAGTATCTGCGGTGCCAGCTCCTGCGAGAAGCTGCCAATGATGATGCGTGTGTCCGTCTCCTGCGTGGCAAAACGACATATTGGCCACGTTTTAACTCAGCACGTTAATCGACGCTTACCCTGAGGAGCAGCAGCTGCTCCTTGAAATCGGTGGCCGCAAATGTGATTGTTGCCGCGCATGAGATGTTCGCCGCCTCCAGTTCGGTGACCAGATTGTTGACCGCCAGCGAGTGCACCTCCTCGTTCTGTGAGAATGTTGTCACGGTGCCCCAGCCAAAGCGCCGGATGAACGCGATCCGCGCCGGATTGTGCGATGAGTCCGGTGCAACTGTGCGATAGAAGTAGGGAAATTCCCGTCTGTCGCTCAGCGCCGGCGATGTCGAGCCAAAGGAGACCTATAATCAAGAGCCAGTTAGCAAGTCAAGCAATTGTTACGTGCCACCTCGTGGCACCCACCCCCCGCTGCCTGCATGTGGCAGACAAAGTTTTGTGCCACGCATGTGTGCGTCCCAAAGTTTCGGCCCATTTAGTCGCCACATACGCGACTCAGGCAGTCGAAAACTGAACTTCAAAGGCCACAACTCGGCATTTGCATGCAGCGCGCTTCCCACTGAATTTATGTTGCTCCTCCCCCTCCCCCAACCCCACACACACACACTCCTCTGGTAGTCAACTCACCCACTCAAGAACACAACCATATTTACGCATTTCTTGTCTAATAACACGGGTCTACGGAATTATGAACTTTTTATGGCAGCTTCATAACATTTTATGAGTTTATTTAACTTGCTTGGATTAAATAATGAGTACAATATAAAACTATGTACTTGGATTCCACTTTAAATAAAATCTAGAACTTAAAGGTCTTAAAAGCAAGAAAACACACTGACCATAATGTTAGGAATACATTTAGATTCCATTCGAAACTAATTCCAAACTTGAAGGTCTATAGCAAAAATTAACCTTGGCACACTGAAGAAAAAGTCTAAGGATCGAGCTCCCATAAAGACCAAATATTCTTGCCTTTTCTTTACTTAAATATGCTACCTTAATTGCTGCACATAAATCACACTAAAAGTAAATAAATTAAATAAAAAGCTATCTGCGGCACAGCAAAGGGTATACGAATAGGTACATCAGAAATATTTGCAGCTCAACCGAATAAAGGTTCTTCCCTTCCTATGCTGTTGAGCAGCAAAAACATGTGGCTTGGGAAACAAAATGAATGTTGCCTGTTTATAAATGCCAGAAAGAAAATTGTGCTGTCTAGTGTAATTTGTAGAAGGCTGTTTATTTGAGCGCGGAAATGTTTATTGGCTGCCTTTTGAGTTTAGCTTTCGTGGTATTTATGCTAATCGAGTGAGTTTCCTTTCGGCACGTGAGTTGATTAAATTTTTGAGTAATAGCCCCAGCATATTTGCATATTTTAATCAGCGTACCACCCGAAAACCAGCAGAGCCTGATTGAGCTGAACTTACCTGCACAATGTTCCAGTAGGGCACCACCTTGGCCAGGCTTTCGGTTACCTCCGAGCAGGCGGAGCCCAGCAGCATCATCATGCGTGTCGAGGGCTGCGTATAGATGGCATGAAAGAAACGATCCACGCCCACGCCTGGATCACACTGCAGTCGAAGAAGTAAAACGGAAAGGTGTAAGCAGCACCGAGTGGGGTTAACTTAAGGAGTAGCTGCTGGAGCAACAGTAGCAGCAACAGCCATAAAAGAAATCGCGCGTCAAGATGGCGCAATAAACATTTTTAAAATGTCGACTTTCAAGTTTTGATAGGAGATGCCGACGCCCAGATATGAGGCGATTCCGAGCGACTTCAAGTCTCGCTTCGTGTGTCTCCAAGTGCCATCAAATCGCGGCCCACAACCCGCTGCTGCCGCCGCTGCTGCTGCTGCTGTTCGCAATAAAAATCAAGTAAAAAAATCATGATGCAATCGGATGCAACCGACTGCGTAATACACTGTTCACGATTTTAAAGCAGCTGCCGGCAAATGCAGAGACCTGTGATTCTTACACTGTGACTCTTATTTAATGACTGTTAAACTCTGTTTTAAAACTATTTGCATGAATCTTACCATTATTGAATGGCCCGTTCGCGGTGTTTAAAGAAGTATCTGACTCTAAAACTGTAATGAATAGACAGTGACTTTTAAACTGTAGTTTGTAAGACTACAATATAAATCTTACCACTGTGTAATACATAATCAAAATCAGAAGAAGAAAGTAACCTTCTTGGCATAAGTGATTCTAAAACTTTGACTCTAAGGCAGTGACTGTTAGACTGTGATTCTTATAGCTGCATGTATAAATCTTTTCAATGCGTAATGCACTGTTCGCAGTGAAAAAACAGTTGAAAATGGATAAAACCTAGAACCTTCTTATAGCTGCATGCATGAATCTTTTACTATGTAATATCTGTTCGCGATATGAAAATAGTTAAAAAGGATAAACGATCAGTCTTCTTGATATAACTAACTCTCAAACTGTGTCGTCTGTAAGTGCATGGTTGAGAAGAAGCTTAAAATCAGCCTTATCACAATCAGTGACTTTTCAAATGTGACATCAAGGCAGTGAATTTCAAACTGTGCCTTTAATAGTGCATGTCAAATAGTTTAAAAGAGATAAATATCAGACCTATTGATATAGGTAATTCTCTGTAAGTCAAAGACTGTGTCTTTAGACATTATTCCCTTTAGTTAGTTAGTGACTTTAAACCGTAACCATAACCAAATAAGCTCCTTAATAATTTTCAAACAGAGTATAAAGAAAAAACGTTGATGACAAATTTCTTTTTAGCTGCTTGCCCCCTGCTGCTGCTGCTGCTGCGCTTGCAGATTTTTCTTATTAAGTTTTAATGTTGCACGCGCCACTAAATGAAATTTCAATTTGGTAATGGAAAGACGAACCCAACTGTGGGCGACACTCACCTGCGTATCGTTGGTGACCAGCTCGAGGGTATAGCCGGGCAGCAGCTGCTTGCGGTTGATGTGCTCCACGGCCATGGTGGCCGCGCCCAGTTCGCTAAGCCCGTCCGGGCGCGGGCCGCGCTTGGTGGACAGCTCAAACAGACCGAGCAGCACGATTTTGCCATGATTGCGCTGGATCTCAGCGTGCGACATGCGACGTTCGCTCTCGAACACCTGATTCACCTTCAAATAGCGCTGCTGCTGCCAGCTGCTCAGATTGGCGGCCAGAGCCGTGTTTGCCGTGATGGTCGGCAAATTGCTGTGCGAATTGAGACGCTGTCGCCGCTTGACTTTCAGCCCATTGCCACTGAATGCGGCACGCTGCTGCGTCTCGCTGTCCGGCAGCTGCAGTGCCTGCAGCTCGGCGGACGACTCCATGCCGGCGGCGGCGGCAGCCAGGCCAAGCGCCAGCAGCGCGGTCAACAGCAGCAGCAGCCGCTGGCGCTGGCCATTTGGGCTCGAACTCACGTGAATTATGCGCATACCGTTTTGGCTAAATGGCCACTGGCCCATTAATCAGCCCAGCATTTGAATTCCGCTATCTCTCGCACGGATGTACGTGGCAATAAACAATGTTTGTCCAGGCGCCGTTTATTTATATATGTATATATATATATATAGCTCTATCTATTGCTCTTTTATGTAGACACTTGGCGCACTTCAGCTCTTCGTTTCTGCGTTCTGTATTTGGCGTCAATTTTATCGCCTTTTTATTGGCCTCACTTTTGGTCTCATTTTGTTTGCCTGACCATTTGCCTGGCTGCCATTTATCTGTTCTCGCACTGGGCACACACTGTAAAGGGAATGTGGCTCATAAAAATATGCACCCATACGCCCAACAGCAGAACCCTTACCCTTACCCTTTACCCTTCCCTCTGCCCGCCAGCAATCGCTGGCACTTGCAAATGAACAAAAAAAAAACAACAAAACGAAACAATTGCCAGTTGGCCTGTTGGCAGTTGAGAAAGGATTAAGTCTTCGATGAAATGAAAATAGCCACACACACCCATCACACACTCACAGACAAACACACACACACCCTTTAGATACACACACGCACACACTCAAACACACACACACACGTGGCTATCAAGGCTATCGTGAAATGCCAAAGCCATAGACTTTTGTTCAGATTGTCGAGTTGCTTTGTTGTTGCTGCCATTTGTGCCCTTTAAATGGAGTACATGCATTTTGTCACGTTATATGTAAGGCAAAACAGGATTCTTATAACAAAAAGTATATATATTTTTGCTAGTTACGTAAGCTTAACTTTTACTAAAGCTGGCTTGTCGAGGTGGTTATAGTTATTATATATTTATTGAACAATCGGCTAAAAACAAAAGTTTCTTGAAGTTTTAAAAAATGTGTTCTTCAAAGGTTTATCTGAGGGCAATTTGTTCGTAATAGAAGAAAACAAACTGCTTTTCATATAAGAATCGATCTACTATATTTATTGTAGTCCGAATAGGATCAAAATTTAAACTCCTTTTTTGCTGAATCTTATTTGTATCAATTCATATTTTGTATCAAAATCTTTTTCGTTTGCTTGTTTGTTTTGTTATACACCTTGTTAGTTAACTGTGAACCTAAAAATGATTTATCGATATCGGAAAGTAAGGAGAACGAGTCGATGAATTCACAATATAACATGAAAGGAGAGCCTATATGTATAGGAAATATGAGCTTTCTAGCCCTTATCACCCACGAGATTTGCTCAAAAAACAAATACGTTCAATCGATAATTATCGATAACAGCGATATCTGGAATATCTGTCTTTCTAATGTTAAATGCGAGGGCTTGTATTACAACTTGGATGTCTCTTGCACTCCCGTAACCCTCTCTAGATCGACTCCTGTTACTTACATGTGCACCTTTCTTAAG
The DNA here is from genome assembly GCF_003285875.2 of Drosophila novamexicana. Classification (NCBI taxonomy): domain Eukaryota; kingdom Metazoa; phylum Arthropoda; class Insecta; order Diptera; family Drosophilidae; genus Drosophila; species Drosophila novamexicana. Next base: position 1,296,266 of record NW_020824837.1, read on the forward strand.
CCTTTGTCTACAGCTACAGGGTATTCTTTTCGTAAGCTTGATTTTGTCTTTCAAACCTTTGGCCACATAAAGTATTTATTATTTAGCTTAGCGTTTGTTTGCTGCATTAATTGATGCCCATTCAGCTCAGACTTCGAACTCCAACGCAGGAGAGTTTGTGTCTATCGAAAGCTCAATTCCTGGCGTGTGGCTTGTGGTGTGTCGTCCTTTGAGGATTGTTGCCTTTGATACGATTTTTTTGTTTTGCTTGTCAGGCTGCCGAGAATTCTACCAGTGCATAAACCCTGTGGTCGAGATCTCTATGACAACTACAAGAGACTGCTGCACACGTTCGCTCGGATTTCTTGATGAATGGGCGTGGTTGGAGTCCTTTGCGGTAGCTGGCTACAAAAAGCTTTTCAAGTGTTCCAGGGATAATTCAAGTGAATCTCGAACTACCTGTGGCCCAAAAAAAATGAAGAGCTTGGCCAAAAGAAACTTTGTTGTACAATTGAATTTGTTGTTTGTTTAATTAAATGTAATTAGGGCTGTTTTTTGTTTAAATGTTTTCTAGCATTGCGCTAGCAAGCTTCCAAAGCCAACGACCCAAAAATTTCTATTGTCTGACTTTAAATCAACTCTGAAGGGATTTTATGAGAGTAAAGCAGTTATTTTCCAACACTAACTTTGCAAGTATACAGTTTAAAAATGGAATAGAAGGTTGTTGGAAAGATTGGAAAGTGCAGATTAAGATAAATTAAGTAAAGATAATACTGCCTAAGAATACAGCTGCAAATACCCTAAGGATTTGGTATCATTCTATTGTCTAACTGTCAATCAACACTAAAGGGATTTCATATGAAAAAAGAAGTGTTTTCAACACTAATCAGTTAAGAAATAGGTCGAAAATTGGTCTAGAGAGTGAAGGTTCAGATAAATACATTTTATAAGAACAAAGCTGCTTATGATTTTTGAATGCAGTTATGAATACCCTTAGGATTTAATATAAGAGCATATATTTTATATATTCATTTTATGTTATTGATTTATTTATATTTATAACCTTAACACGGCATTTATATTATATTTTTTAGATTACTTAAAATTTATCGTCTCTAAGTTAAAGCTTGATTTTAATTGCAATTATTCAATTTTTTTTGTTTAAGTATAGATAAATTTGTTAAGTTGGTAAAAAAGTTTGCTTCAGGAAGCTTTGAGGGAATAACTTGTATATATTACTTAAAAAGTGATTGCTACTTACTTTTTATGACTTTTTGCCTTGAAATTTAATAAAATCGCAATTCTATTTATTTTTTTTACTGAAGATAGATTTGTTAGGTTAATAAAGAAGCTTACTTAAGACAGCATTGAGGGCAGCAATGAATGCCCTGTATGAAAGCCAAGTATTGAGACCCTTACAAGATGTTTAATAAATAAACAAATGAAAACAATAAAAGTATTAGTTATAGCTAAAAATGTTTCGTTGGGAAGCTCAGCAGTGCGAAGCTTCCACAGTGAAGACACATTAGGAAGGCCGCTTGCCTACGCGTTTCAAGATGATTTTTGAAAGCACTTACTGGCTGTCTGCTAGAGTATTTAGTTTTCGGCTACTGTATCTGGTTTTTTTTTTACCATTTTTTTTTGCGTCTGTTTTTGCTGTCGATGGTTGCCTTTTGCTCATTGCCCATTGCCCATTGCCCATTGCCAGTTGCCAGTTGCCAGTTAGCCCATTGGCATTATTTTTTATGCTAATGGCAAAACATTTTGCGCTTTCATTTCGAGGCTTTTGGGCTACTTTTGAGCATCACGCGCCACAGATTTCTGTGTATGCACGTATGCATAATTGTTTCGAGATTACTAAAAACAAACACACGCACACACACACACGCACGCACACAAATACAGAACTGGGCGCTTTCTTGCGTTACGTTTCGTTTAGTTTTCTCGAAACGAGAAACGCGCACTTTTTGCCGTGTCCTTAAAATAACTTTTTGGCCCATTTTGTTTCTTGGCTTTTGTTTTGCCTTTCGTTAGCTTCGCATTGCATGTTGAGTTCTCCATTTGCCAGGCAGCAGCAGCGCAGCAGCAGCACAGTGGCAGCAGCGGAGCGTTTCTCTCGCCCTCACATATATAGCTGTACATCATTTAAAGCCTTTGACAAGACTTTAATACACATGTCGCTGGCGTCGCCTAAAGTTTGGCGCAACTTGACATTTGCCCCACTGTGCAGGCGCGCACACATTGCTGCCACTTCCCCCCAAGCTTCCCACCATCCCACACTTGTTGTTGGTGCATGTCAGCGGGCTACTTGTAGTTACATTTCATACATTTTACATTTTTATTTTATGCTTTCTGCTTTCTGCTTGTTCTCTGCTTTCTTTCTATTATTCTGCCATATTTCACAATTGTTGCCGTGGTATTTAAACCTGCACTTATTTATGGGCATGCAAGCGTGTGAGTTTACCACAGTCGCCCCCCGTCTGCCGCCCACCGCCCACCACTCGCCCGTTCCCCCTGGGCTCTGTTGCTGTTGTTGTGCTTGACATAAATTATGCAAACTGCTGCCTGCATTTGTAATTGTGATTACATTTTTCTAGCTTTGCTCATATGTGCGTGTGCGTCTGTGTGTGCGTCTGTGTGTGCGTGTGTGTGCGTATGTTTCGCTTGTGCAGTTCGTTGGCATTTCTTGCAGGCGAATCACGAAGGCAGCTGCTCGAAATTGAGCTGCCCAAGTGCATTCTTATGCACTTGAATCTGCTGAATAGTTGATGCGATTTGTTATGCACGTTTTTCACTGCTTCTACTTGGCCAAACACACACGCACACACACGGACACTCACAAAAACATTTATTATTCCAAAAGCAACACAAAAACCGGATTTACACTGGCATAACCACAATATAAAATAAAATAACCAGCAAATATAATACATACATATATCCATATTGTGTATACATATATGTTAAATCACATTGAATTCGAGCTTTCTCATGTGACCTCTCCTGTATCGTTGCGGCACTTCTTGGCTATAATATAGTATTTATATTATCGTCTTTCTGCATATTTGAGCGCTCAAATGCCAAGAAACTGAAAGCCATATTCAATTTATACAAAATTAGCTTTATTCAATTTATACAAAATTAGCTTTATAGTTAGCTCTGGGCTTACTGAAAGGCTTTAAGACAGCTTTACAGTATATATAGAGATGCATATGTAAAAATATATATATATTACTTATAGCTCTAGGCTTATTGAAAGGGTTTGAATCAGTTTTTTTTTGTATATATATACATATATATACATATATCATGCTTGACGTATCAAGTCTTTAGGCTTAAGAGTCTTCGTCTACAAGTGCAGTCACTCGGGTGCGTCTCAAGACCTCTTGATTTTGATGCAAGTTTTTGAAATATATACTAGATATAAAGATTCTTTAATTTAAGGCCTTACTTTATCTGCATTAGGTTTTTATTACAGTCTGATCCAAATAATTGAAACACCTGTTATTGGTTCCATATTTCCAATTACTGCCTTTTCAATTTATATTCTATACTTTTAAAGATGGTAAATAGATTAAATAAGCCAACAACAGAACTGTCAGTTCTTAAATCAATTCCGTCCCAAAAAGTATGCTATGCAAATTTATGTGAATTTGATATGCAAGTGAGAGTCATATCTTTGGTGGATTAGGTTATAAAAAGGTTTATTGGATGGTTAAAATTTACAACACTGGTTAAATAAGAAGAATGTGATCAATGTTTCCACATGGTGTACAGAGCATGAATAATAATAAATATCAATATATATTGAATCATATTCATGTTCATTGAATGTTCTTTGAGCTCAATTAAAATGCAGAGCATGCTTGATAATGTCTACGCTATTGCAATTCGTTTTGACTTTAACGAATTCAAATGAATCCTCAATAAAATCTCCGTAGGCTAAGATGTTTCTCTGGATCTCATTTAATTGACAAACGTTTTTTTTATATTTGCAGAACATGTTGGTATTGGGCAAGACTTAAGCTCAACAGTCGGGTATGTACAATTCTGTTTTCACTTTGTATGATTAAAAACAATGTTAATTCTTATTTGTATTTTGAATTGTTTGCTTTGTTTTTGTTTCATTTACACTTGAGTTAAAGCTAACTCAGTTTTGGCTTTTGAAATGTTTAAAGCTGTCGCTTATGAATTATGGCACTCTTTTTATAATTAAATTGTATTGTGGTTATTCCTATTATTTGTTATTATTGTTAATTAGCATAATTATTATTATTTTTAATATTAACATTTCTAATATTTATATTATTATTATTATTATTATTATTATTATTATTATTATTATTATTATTATTATTATTATTATTATTATTATTCTTATTATTATTATTATTATTATTATTATTATTATTATTATTTTTATAATATATTATTATTATTACTATTATTATTATTATTATTATTATTATTATTATTTTTATTATTATTATTATTATTATTATTTGTTATAATATTATTACTTATATTATAGCAATAAACATTAATAGTTTTTTATTATTGTTTCTTATTGTCATTTTTAATTTGATTAATATTGTTATTATAACTATTATAACTAGTATTAATAAGTATTATTAGTATTTAAATTTCTATTATTTTAATTTATCAATATTATTTATCGTTATAATTATAATTACTTGTTATATTAAATTATAAATTATTACTTTTTTATATTAATAGTTTAATTAACTAGCTTTTAAGCATAATTTGCACATATTATTTCCGCATTTTATTTATATTTTTAATAACCCCAACACAATATTACGTATACGGCCCCCAAACACATCGCACACATACTTTGATGAAAGCACTCTCACAATTTTCTTACAATTATTATTAATTGCATAAAATACGCAAATTAACTTTTGTGCGTAAATTGTTTCTTAATTTTCCGTTGGCTAGCGGCCGGGCAGGGGTCGGGGGGGAAAGTGAACGGCCCCGAAAAGTTGGTGCGCGTTGGATTCACGAGGCGAGGCGCACGCGATGAGCTCCAGACCGCAACTGTTGTCGGCAATTGAATGCGCGCCGCTTTTCTGATAAAACGGCAAATTGAAGAAGCATTGCGATTGATGTCAATCTGATTGAAGGATGCTGCTGCTGCGGCTACCATTCAATGGTAAATGGTCCAACAATTTCAATCGGCTTTCAATGCTCTCACCGCATTGCGCAGGCGTCGCAGAAAAGGCGCCAAAATTCATTCATGAAAAGCAACAGCTTCCGCTGGAGAGTGTCTGTGTGTGTGTGTGTGCGAGTGTGTGTATTGCTGTGGCAATAAGCAACAAGCTGGCGCAAAAGTTGCGCCTGGGAAATTCAAAAAACGTGCCAAACAACTTTAACTTTAAATGCAAATTAATGCCCAACATGGAAACTAAATAATTTGCAACTGTCTTAATGAAAAATTCATTTACTATTGTGCAGCCAGCAGCAGACTCTGCCAGCAGGGTCGCGTGGAGGGGGCGAGGGGCGTGGGGGCATTGGAAAGCAGTTGGGGGCAAGTACAATAGAGTACAATAGCTGTCGGCAGTTGGCCTCTCGGCTGTCAGCCTGTCGATGCGCAATGCATTTCTTAAGCAGCCCGAAGGCTGCAATTGATGCTGGCACAATTGGTGCGTGCTGACAGCCAGGACACTTTTAATTATGGCTGCATTTGAAGACGTCTCTCGAATTTTGTATTCCAACATTTATTCATTATGCCTGACAGGATAAAATGCTCGCCGGCAGACTCTGTTTTCAGCTTGTGTTTTATGGGTAGAGCATTAAGTTTCGTGTAGCTCAATCTTTTGATTGAACAACAAGTGAGGTCATTTCAATAGGGAAAACAAAGTGATTGACTAACAATTGGCGGAGTGAAATAATTGGAAACTCATATGTGTATACGCTGAACCCCTTGAAAATGGTTAAAAAGGTACAAATGTTAACTGGCAAATATCCGATTCCATAGAGTATATAAGTATATTCTAGTATATATATCAGCATCAACAGCCGAGTCAATCGGTCCGTCAGTCCCTTTATCCGTCCGTCCGTATGTATTAACACAAGGATCTCAAATCTTTGAGAATAATATATCTATCAAGTTTCTTTTATTTTGTAGCTATCGCTAGGGTTCAGGGCATCCCCTAGCTAGCTTTTTCTTTACAATTTGAACATTTTTTGGTTTTTATTCTTTGAAAAGCATAAAATTTCCTGCGTAATTGTAAGCAATTCGTTGCCATTGATTTCGAAAACAAATCGTATTTATAGTACATCCACTTGGAGCATAATTTCCACTTTATTATTCCGAAGAGTTCATTTTATCTCTGCATTAAAATCATTGTGCTTATGTGTGAGTAGCTGCTAGAGATGAGCGCGTGTCACGTATCTCTTCGAATGCGTCACGAACTTACGCTTAAGTTTAAGGTCCATCATTTATAAGTCCGTGGAACATCCTATAAACTGAATAGTATATAGACATAGGTCAAAATTTCCCACCCCCGTATCTTGGTCAAATCTCATCATATTTTCATAAGGTTTGTATTTTTGTTCATGGTTTGGCCTCTAGTTCAATTTGGTTTCATAATCTGACAACATAATTTTTCAAATATCCTATATATGTAGGTGTAGACATAAGTCGAAATTTCCCATCCCCAAAACTCGGTAAAAACTCCACCGACTATCCTAAGGTTTTGCTCTTTCTTCATGGCTTGTCCTTTAGATCAATTTGGTATCCAAGCCTGGCAGTATCATCTTGGTCAAAATTCATGTTAAAATGTTACCCTCAAATGTCCTATATAGACATTGGTCGAATAAGCCTTTCGCGTTGAAATTCCCAATGAGTTTAAGCATTCAGCTTAATAGCTTCTAAGGCATTTGTATATGTGGAATCTACAGTAAGGGCAGAAAACGGATTTATAAACCGTTTGTTCATCGATAAGGACACGCATACGTTATATGGCTTCTCATGTGCATTCGTGTCACGCCAGAAAACACGACACGCGCTCCGCTCTATGAGCTGAGCTATAGCTCATTGCATTTGCCCTTAGCTCTTGTACAAAGCATTCGAGTTGAAGCATACAAATAATTTGATTTTTGATCTCTGCACATACATTTTTTGCGCCTTTCAAAGCGAAAAGCTGTCCAATAAAATGAAACACAAGATAGTAATTAATATTTGCGCCACGCACAGTTGATTCAGCTGCAAATTGAGTTGAATTTCTCAATGGGCTGCACAGCGTGCTGGGTAAACAGCGTACAACAAACTGAAAACTGCAATTTACACACACAATTTGCAAATAAACTTAACACCCAATGCTGGCAAATCCATTTGCCATGCATTTACCTACCCAGACCCAAGCTCCGTGTTGGGCCAAACTTTTTTGGTGGCAAACTGGCGAAAGAGATCTAGCTGCGAGCAGAGCCTTTAGCCACGAGGGTAGGCAACAACTTGCGATTATCGTCACTTGACTTGAGTTTTAGCCTAGGACCAAACAACTTGCAACCCCAAACGGCGCCAGGCAGGCCCACTTCATGCAAATTTGTTGCAACAGCGCAGCAAAGGAGCTGAAGAGCAGCTGGTTGCCTAGACGACAGCCAGAGCCGGAGTGGAGCTAGAGCCGGAGCTGGAGCTGTAGCTGGGCAACTGAGCGCTCCCACTGGGAATATATACAGTATATATATAATATATATACTATGTGCGACCTTATGCGCGGCGTTTGTGCAGCTCAACAATAGGCGCGGAATTTGGGCTTTAGTTTTGTTTTTTTTTCTTCCAACTTGGAGCTCAAATAAAATGCAATTACACCACAAAACTCAATTTCAAGTGTCAAAAAGTTGCGCTGCACTTAAGAAGTTAACGTGGCCCCTCCTTGCGGCCTTAGCCTTTGTTTTTGGGCCATTTCCATTTCGTGTGTCTCGAGTGGGCAAAATGCTGAAAAGTCTGAAAGCGGCCAAAACAAAATAAAGCGGATTACGTTGAATTTCGAAAATGGACAAATATGAAGGCAAACATGGCAGCCCAGAGAGAGACAGAGAGAGAGGGGGAGAGTTGGAAGCACTCTTGATGGGCCTAATGTGTGATATATAAGCCTTGTTTATATCATGTTGCCTTAGCTAAACTAATTTGCCAGACGGTCGAGAACCCACACACACACACAGACAGACACACACACAAACACACCTCATTTGCATTTGAAATGAAGCTGCCAACTTTTTATGTAGCCAGAAAAATATTCACATCACCTTTTTTGGGCGGCTTAAATAAAGTCTTATAATTCTGTCATGGAGTTGGCTGCGCTGTCAAACGGCAAAGAAATACGAATTAAATCTGTTATCCAAACTGTTGCCATGTCGAGTATTTGCCCAGCAATCGATCAGCCAAATTGATTTGCCAGTTGTGTGTCCTACTCTCTTATCTGGAAGCTAACACAAAATCACAAATCTCGTTTGTCACACTGAATTTATATATATATATATATATATATATATATATATTAGCTAAACATTTCTAGTATACTCTGTTGCCGATAAAATATATGGCATGCACACATGCAAAATCTGATTTGTTGTTGTTTCTATTGCATTCTACAATCATTTCTAAATGCTTGTCATTGACAAACAAATTGCAAATTTTAATTAAACTCTGAATGCTATTCTTAAATTGATCATATCTTTTTCAAACTTATCCGTTTTCTAATGGGCATATTATGTTTGTCATTTCTGTATTTCTATTTAATTAATTTATATTAATGTTTTAAATCAACTCGCTGCTAAAATCTGTTCGGATTATCATAACAAGCTATCTGTTCATTTCATAAACTATTTTTTCATATTGAAGCGGCTTAATTTGATTTTAATTTATTTAAAAAATAAATATACATCAATAGCAACAACAATTCATTTATACTTTCCGATAGTATATATATATTCCTTCGAAATCATATTTATTCTTTTCATTGATTTTTATACCCTGAACCCATTAAAAATGGGTATAAGGGTATATTGTATTTGTGCGAAAGCCAAATGTATGTAACAGGCAGAAGGAAGCAACTCCGACCCCATAAAGTATACATATTCTTGATCAGCATAAATAGCTGAGACGATCTAGCCATGTCCGTCTGTCTGTCCGTCCGTCCGTCCGTTCGTCCGTTCGTCCGTATGTATGAACGCAAGGATCTCAGAACCTATAAGAGGTAGAGACTTAAAATTTTAGATGTAGATGCTCCTAGCTCCCTCGCAGATCGGCCAAATTTCATCCGATTTTCACGAAGTTTGGCGTTTTCTTTATGGTTTTCCCTCTAGATTAATCTGGCATTCAAATCTCGACACCGATTTTTTGGTCGAAATTCATGTCCAAATCCTACCCCAAGATTCGTATACAGACATGGGTCAAAAATTACCACCCCCATAACTCGGTCAAATCTCATCCGATTTCCACGAAGTTTGGCTTTTTCTTCATGGTTTTCCCTCTAGATTAATCTGGCATTCAAATCTCGACACCGATTTTTTGGTCGAAATTCATGTCCAAATCTTACCCCAAGATTCGTATATAGACATGGGTCAAAAATTACCACCCCCATATCTCGGCCAAATCTCATCCGATTTTCACGAAGTTTGGCGTTTTCTTCATGGTTTTCCATTTAGATTAATCTGACATTCAAATCTGAACACCGATTTTTTGGTCGACATTCATGTCCAATCTTACCCCAAGATTCGTATGTAGACATGGGTCAAAAATTACCACCCCCATAACTCGGTCAAATCTCATCCGATTTCCACGAAGTTTGGCTTTTTCTTCATGGGTTTCCCTCTAGATTAATGCGGCATTCAAATCTCGACACCGATTTTTTGGTCAAAATTCATGTCCAAATCTTACCCCAAGATTCGTATATAGACATGGGTAAAAAATTACCACCCCCATAACTCGGTCAAATCTCATCCGATTTCCACGAAGTTTGGCTTTTTCTTCATGGTTTTCCCTCTAGATTAATGTGGCATTCAAATCTCGACACCGATTTTTTGGTCGACATTCATGTCCAAATCTTACCCCAAGATTCGTATATAGACATGGGTCAAAAATTACCACCTCCATAACTCGGTCAAATCTCATCCGATTTCCACGAAGTTTGGCTTTTTCTTCATGGTTTTTCCTCTAGATTTATCTGGCATTCAAATCTCGACACGGATTTTTTGGTCGAAATTCATGTCCAAATCTTACCCCAAGATTCGTATATAGACATGGGTCAAAAATTACCACCCCCATATCTCGGCCAAATCTCATTCGATTTTCACGAAGTTTGGCTTTTTCTTCATGGTTTTCCCTCTAGATTAATGTTGCATTCAAATCTTGACACGGATTTTTTGGTCGAAATTCATGTCCAAATCTTACCCCAAGATTCGTATATAGACATGGGTCAAAAATTACCACCTCCATAACTCGGTCAAATCTCATCCGATTTCCACGAAGTTTGGCTTTTTCTTCATGGTTTTTCCTCTAGATTAATGTTGCATTCAAATCTTGACACGGATTTTTTGGTCGAAATTCATGTCCAAATCTTACCCCAAGATTCGTATATAGACATGGGTCAAAAATTACCACCCCCATATCTCGGCCAAATCTCATTCGATTTTCACGAAGTTTGGCTTTTTCTTCATGGTTTTCCCTCTAGATTAATGTTGCATTCAAATCTTGACACGGATTTTTTGGTCGAAATTCATGTCCAAATCTTACCCCAAGATTCGTATATAGACATGGGTCAAAAATTACCACCCCCATATCTCGGCCAAATCTCATTCGATTTTCACGAAGTTTGGCTTTTTCTTCATGGTTTTCCCTCTAGATTAATGTTGCATTCAAATCTTGACACGGATTTTTTGGTCGAAATTCATGTCCAAATCTTACCCCAAGATTCGTATATAGACATGGGTCAAAAATTACCACCCCCATATCTCGGCCAAATCTCATTCGATTTTCACGAAGTTTGGCTTTTTCTTCATGGTTTTCCCTCTAGATTAATGTTGCATTCAAATCTTGACACGGATTTTTTGGTCGAAATTCATGTCCAAATCTTACCCCAAGATGCGTATATAGACATGGGTCAAAAATTACCACCCCCATATCTCGGCCAAATCTCATTCGATTTTCACGAAGTTTGGCTTTTTCTTCATGGTTTTCCCTCTAGATTAATGTTGCATTCAAATCTTGACACGGATTTTTTGGTCGAAATTCATGTCCAAATCTTACCCCAAGATTCGTATATAGACATGGGTCAAAAATTACCACCCCCATAACACGGTCAAATCTCATCCGATTTCCACGAAGTTTGTCTTTTTCTTCATGGTTTTCCCTCTAGATTAATGTGGCATTCAAATCTCGACACGGATTTTTTGGTCAAAATTCATGTCCAAATCTTACCCCAAGATTCGTATATAGACATGGTTCAAAAATTACCAAAAATTGAAATTAAGTTTGATCGGATGATAAACAAAAACGGTTTCAAACCTCGATTTAGCATGCACCTACATGACAGAAGGTAACTACAGTGAAGGTTCGGATCAGTCAGGATCAACAGTTTTGTATAAAGGGATGAGACCAGCTTATTTGCCAAAATCAAATCAATTTCTATTTAAACTATGGTTATTTCTCCAATTGAATTTGTCATTTAGTTTCTATCTTTTCATTTAAAATAGTTTAACAATTGCTACCCACTTCTCCTTAATCTAAGGGCATTAAAACTTCGTCAACTCGAAAATAGTTTTATTTCTCTCTTTCATTTGCTTCGGTTTTGTTATATTTTTGTTTGCGGACACTTGGCAAATTGTCAGGTGGTAACAGCTACAGTAAAACTGGCAACTGGCACCTGATGACTGGTAACTGACTACTGCTAACTTTGGACTTTGGCCAGTGTGAGATAAACAGATTCGAGCGAGAGATTCGAGCACTTTGCACGTTTTGCTTGTCGTCGCACATGGCGTATGCGTAATTTAACGTTGCATACTTTGCGGCGCAAACACTTTTGTGACTTGTTTAGCCACACACACTTTGCCTGTCGGTGTGTGTGCGTTGTGGTGTGTGTGTGGTGTATGTTCTCTAACAGCGCAGCACTTAAAATTAGGAATTCAATTATCTTTAACACACACACACACACACCCACATACACTAGCAGAGAGAAAGCCCGACTAAAGTTGTATGTTGCCATTTTTGTACGCACTTTTCGTACCTGCTCACCTTTTCAAGGCCTTCTCCGGCAGGTGTTGAGTGGTGTGGTGGTGCGTTGTTAGTTTGCCAGTCAACGTCGACAACTTTATTGTCTGTCAGGCACTTTGCTGGGCCCGTAGCCCATAGCGTAGCACGGCTTCGGTGTGCTTGCAACAGCAACAACAACGACTCACTTTTTTAAACTCCGTAACCACCAATAATGGCTGGAAGAGGGTATAATGGTTTTGTCCACTTGCATGTAACAGGTGAAGGGGGGCTGCTACGAACCCATTTAGTATATATATTTTTGGTCAGAAGGACGAGCAAGGTCGATCAAGCCGTATTCCTTTACAAAGTAGATCTTACATGTGTAATAATATTTTCTTATATTATGCGCAGCATCAGCTTGTCATATCTTTTTTCGATATCTCCTCGCCAAATCGATATATCGATAAATATCGATGCTGAGACATGGCTTTTAAAGCTTAACTCGAAAATTATAGGCATTACAACTTCTCGTATAGTATAAAAAGGTATAAAATGATGTCCTTTTCGGATATATGCTCGTCATCTCTACCTATTTTTATAATGTCAATAAATATCGATTCTGTGCCTTGGTTTTTCATTGTATAGCTTGCTATTGCTAATATAAACAGATAACAAACGACTCCTTTCTTGGATACCCATTCCCGTTCCCCACAAACTTGAACAAATCGGACTCTGAGTACCGAAATTCATTGAGAATTCATTCCCAATACAGAGTGTAGTGATAGGACTAAGAAGAAGCTCAGATTTGTGAGCCTTAGAGCATGTATTTATTTATATAATGAAACTGAAAGTAACGGCAGCTAGGTGGAAGGTATTTCCCAGTCGGTCACTCCCGACTTTCGCACACTTCATTTTTTTTGCAAGTGGCATACAAAAAAAAAACGGCTTCATTTCAGGCTAACAGCGGAATACGCTGAATGGCTGAGCGATGCAAGCGGCAAATAACAAGGCATCTAAATCTTAATCAAGCGTCGCTTTGGGAGCTTTTTAATTATAATGTGACTTGTTCTTCTTCTTCTTTTTTGGCCAAAAATTCATTTATTTCTGGCAAATTGGCTTGAAAACAATTAACAATTAACACCTGTTTGTCGGCCTGGTCGCCTGCTTTTGGCAGCTACTTGAGAACTAACAAGCCAACAAACGATTCGCACACCGCCCACAAAACCACCTCAGACCGCGCCCACCCCCAACACCCTCCCCTTCCACCACCAAGCACCGCTGTGTTTTGTAAATGAAAAAAGTTGCATAAAAAACTTTTCAAATTACAACGGAAATCCGTGAAAATCCTTTTAACAAAGCAAAACAGGCGTATAGACTGAGCCGCTGAGGTGGCTGTCAGACGGTAGCGGGGGAGGGGCTAAAGGAGGAAGGGGTGCTTAGCTGACTTGGGGTTTTGGAGTTGGTTTTTAGAGCATAGCATATTAGTGGTGTTCCGGCGCTTCTGCGATGATGAACACAGCGTCTGATTATGATGGCGCCCGGCTTAAAATGAAGCGCAAAACTTCAACGGCAAGCAACACGTGCGTTTCTTGTCCTTGTCCAAGTCACGGTGCTGCTCCTGAAGCTTCTGTAAATTAGTTTAGTTGCTTAAAGAGAAACCCTGAATGGGCGTGGCAGCAGGCTGGGCATAGCAGACGTTCTAGATGCTACGCACTCTTTACAAATACATTTTCGAGCTCTTTCAAAGTATATTGGTTCTTACCAAGCTCGTGTGTGTGTGAGTGTGTGTGTGCGTGTGCGTGTGTGTGTGTGTGTGGCGCGGCCATTTTGTGGCTCACTTGGCAGCCGCGGCTGCCATCGATGTGAAGCTTTTAACTTTTAATGAAAATATTCAATTTTCAGGTGTTGCACATATTTAAGAAACGAAAAAAAAAATTACACAAACTTTTTGGGCCATTTACAGTGTTAGCTAAACGCTCTGCGAGAGCGACTGTTCTGTATGGGTATGTGTGTGTGCGTGTGTGTGCGTGTGTGTGTGTGTGTGTGCATGTGTGTGTACCTAATGCGTGCTGTTGTGGTTACCTGGGCTGGCTGCCCCCACCACTCGCAAAAGATGCTCTTGCCAACAAAATATTCAAAAAGAATGAATAACGAAGAATGCAGAACGAAGAACGAATGCCGAAGCTTAAGTACTCTAACTAAGTACTCTACTATGATAGCTATAAACATAGGTTCTTGTCTCAAACTCTAGAAACACCAATTCGTGACTAACACATTTAACATGGGTATGTGTTTGCCGGATATTATTACTTGTTGCTAGATTTATAACAAGAAAAGATAATAATTTAAGTTTGGCGTGAAAGTTCAAAAAGAAAATATTGTTGAGGCATTTGCGGAAAGGTTGTTTTAATCAAGAGTTTATTATTTTTAGATGTTTGAAGTAAAAACCAAACAGATTTTGACCGCAGAGTCTATTAGTATTAAGCTAAAGCAGGCTATTTGTCAGTGTAGAATAACATTCAACAGTCAAAGAAAAGACAATTTTTAAAAAAATTGCTCAAATTAGTTTTCATTTCTTAAAAAGAAAATTAGGCTTTAATGAAATTTCCTAGCTTTGATGCTTCTACGAAAAAGTGACATTTTAAAGTTGTGATCCTTCTACAAGAAAATGAGATTTCTCAGCTTTGCTTCTCTTAAAATTAAAAAGGAAATTTTCGAGCTAATTCCTAATTTCCAATCGCTATTTCTATGAAAGCTATGTGATATAGTAATACCTACTGATCAGTTATATAGTATACACCATCCGCAGATAAAATAAATAAATAACTGCACACAGTTTTTACCAGCTGGCTTTATTTCTAGCTTAGTTCACATAGGCCATGTGTCTGCCCGCTAATAGAGTAAATTTAGCTTTAAGGGTTCTCTTCTTCCAAGTCTAACACGTATTAACATATATTATCACAATCTTATAAAGTAGCTAACAAAGAAGAAAACTTTTAAATGTTTGTTAGCATTAATTATGAGGCGTTTTTTTCCCCTGAAGAGTTTCGCGTATTTGTTGTTCGGCGCTTTTCTTGCTAATTGCATAAAATGCTTGATAAAATTTGATTCCATGGCTTATTCATTTTTTTTGTTTTTTTGTTTTCGTTTTTGTTGTTTTGCCCGGTTCGCGTTTTATTAAATTAGCGAACAGGCAAAACGGTTTTCTCTTATGGGCCACAATCGAAATGTATGCGCTGAATGTTGTTGGCCATCAAATGGAGGCTGATTGGATTTGGGCGTGGGGGTCGGAAGGGTAGGGGCGGGCAGGGGCTGCTGCTGCAGTTTTAACTCGATTGCCGCATTGATTGACGCTTGTGTTTGGCTTTAGCTTAGGCGTTGATTTGGTTACGCACTCTCGCACTTGATTTGGTTTAGATAAAGGCCAAAAGTGTCTTAATGCCGATTAGTTAGTTTAGGAAATTTGCCGCCGCCGGAAAAACGCGCACTGCTGCTGCCTGGCGCTGTGCTGGCTGCTTTTATAGGCCCGCTCCAGCATCCCATTGAACGGGCCCGCTTTCAATTTGGGCGCTTTCAACGGAGCATTCGCTCGCTCTCTCTCTCTCTCATTGTCTCTCTCGCGCCGGCTGTAAACAAAGCACAGCTGTTGCCTGGTCCCTACACGAATCGCCCTGTGCTGTGCACAGCTTTCGGGCTATCAGGGACAAGCACCCAAAATTTATGGCTATCAGCTGCCATAACAAACAGTAAATGTTCGCCAAGAGCAATTGGGCGCAGCTTTTTTTTGCCATAAGGAGGCGGCCAGGGCATTGCGCATGTGCGAGAGCGAGAGCGCCCGCTGCAGCAGGTGCGAAAGGGATGCATCGTAAACAAAACGAAGCCAAAACAGAAACTGAATGGACGCCACTCGGCGGGCCACACGGCGTTGCCCGCTCGGCCTTTCGATTGTCCGTCTCAGGGCTAGAAAGAGATGGGTCGTAAACAAAGACAGCTGCTCGGTGTCATTGTACTGCTCGGCTCGGCGCGCCGCCTCTTGCGTGCGCTCATTGTGAATAAACCCAAAAAAACAAATAAAACGAAGAGTGCTCTTATGCACAGCGTGTTCGACTAGCAGATACCCTGTTACCGGGCTAGATGTTAACGTGCTTTTAAGCTTATTTCTGTATTCCCTTTTTGTTTACCTTTTGTTTTTCCGTTACCAGAGCGAAGATTGCTTTAATACAGAGTATTAAACTAGCGATATCCTGTAACCAGGTTAGACAATTTCGCGCTTTTAAGATTCTTTTTAGTTCATTCCTGAATTACTTTATTGCTTATGGTTTGAGTATTACCGAACTTTTACATCATTAAGATGCCTTTCAAATCCATATATATACCGAAAATTAAGGCTATGATTTTCCAAAATCCTATTTTTTATGTATCTCTCGCTTCCATCCCCCTATCTACGTCTAAAACTTCAAAAGCTAGACATCAAAGGCAAAACGAGCTTATCCTCTTTTTTCGATATCTCGTTTCATTTTCGTAATATCGACAAATATCGATTTCGAGAATTAGTTTTTTGAGCATAGCTCGAGACCTATAAGAGCTTGATATTTCAAACTTGGTATATGTCTACTCGCATAGTGTATAGAGAGTATGATTATTTCACTTTTTGTATAACTACCCAGACAACTATAACCATTTATAGGGCATACACTGAGTAGACTATATCTCTACAGACATCTTCCGGGCTCCTTGTGCCTGTTACATAACTTAGCAACCAATCAAATTCATCTTATCCTTATCGCATGTGTACAGGGTATCGAAAAAGGAGGGGTGGGGGGGGGGGGGGGGGGGGGGGGCAGTCACAGAGCGCAACAATGTGCGCTGAGTGGGTCAGGTGCAGCGCCAGCCGTTCCCCCCGCCCAGCTCCATCAACTTGGGTATGCGCCAGCTGCGCGTGACTTTGTCCGCTGCGTTGGAGTGCAATTTTTAGAACTGACCCCTAATTGGCTTTTAATGGCTATTGGCTCTTATGCAAGTCAGCTAACCTTTTAAATCGGTTAACTGTTTAACGACAAACCGACTAGTTAGTCCGACTAGATAGTCGCCTGACTACCTGGTTTACTTACTAATTTATTTTGGGACCCATCACGCAATTCGCGTGCTCATAACTTATGCAAATTGCCCGATGCAACCATACTATCTCTCTCTCTTACACTCTCTCTCTCTCTCCCTCTCACACACACACTCTTACTCTCTCTTTCTCGCCTTCTCTTTCTCAGTGAGCTGGCTGATTTATTTTTATAATCTGCCGGCGCACCCCTCCGCTTTGGGGGGTTGTCAGCTGGCCGCCTTGCTCTAATATGCATATAATATATGCCTAATAATTATAATGACAAATGCAAATAACTAGGAAGAGCGCAGTTGGACATGTCACACCTGTAGATACTCTGCAAACAGTATAAAAGCTGACGTAATACAATTGGAAGAAGAGCCTTGTTTCTGACAGGTGCTTGGCTTATATAAATTGCATAATCTATGTTAAATTTATTAGTATTAAGTGCTAAGGGCTATTACATCTTAGTAAAGACTTTGCTCTGACTAACTTGATTACACGCATAGCCCAAGTCCTTAGAACTAAGAAGCTAAAATATGATACTAAAGCTTTCTTTTGGTTCGTAAGTGAACCCTAAGACGGTCAGAATTCCAATACCAAGTGGGTAAAAGGTGTTTCAACTTTCTTTCAAAAACATCAACAACAATGGATTGATGTGTCTGCGCGTCAAACCAATAAGGGGGAAGTCGCAAGCTCAAATTCAAAAGAAATGCTCAAAAACATGAATGATAAAACAATTTAAAACAAATTAAACAAAATACCACAATGAAATGCAAATGTCTAAATCTGACGTTAATTTTAAACTAATTTCGGTTGCATTTACAATATTTTAGTTTTATTTTTATACCCTGAACCCATGAACATGGATAAAAGGGTATAATGTACTTGAGCAAATGTATGCAACAGGCAGAAGAAAGGAAGCAACTTCGACCGCATAGGGTATAAATATTCGATCTAGCTATGTCAATCTCTCTGCCCATCTCAGAACTTACAACGGCTAAAGACTTGATATTTTGAACGTAGTTCCTCCTATTGCACGCGCAGTACGAGTTAGTTTCCGATAATCAATGGCTTGCCCCGTTTTCAAGCAATCGATAAATCGTTATCGAAATTCCGTTTCTTGAGCAAATCTCTTGTCTTTAGAGCTAGAGTCAATAAACTTGACATCTAGCTTCTGGAATAGTATACATAGATCAAGCAACTTGCATTTTATAGCTTCGTTCAGTTGCTAGAAAACATAAGACTGCCTTCTCCTTCAGGCCGAGTTTTCTACATGAATTATAAACGAATAATAATTGTCAGATTTGACTAGCTAACACAACAGCTCATTATAGAGTATAATTCTAGTTTTCGTTTGCCTTCTGCTGCGAAAAGAGTGTAATGCGTATTGCGAAAGAGCTAATTCGTTTATTTGTTTTCTCTATTATGCGACGCGGGTGGACAGGGGGGGCGTATGCGTTATGGCGGCCAAACCCATTTATCATCATTATTCTCACACCTTTCGGACACAATTTTCCACTTGAAGTCGACTCAATGAGTGCTGTGGAAATAACAATTTCAATTTTTTTTGCATAAATTGCAACTAATGGAAATTATAGCGTCATACGATCTCGTGTATATATATCTACTGTAATTTTTGCTTGATCGTCACCTTTTGCTGGGGTTGTTCATTTTTCGCCTCGCCAGAAGATTCTCTTAATAGTCTTAAAGTGTGTCAAGCCAAGCAATTGTCAATTGTTTTAGGCATACGTCTAGTTTTAGAGGCTGTCAAATGCATTGTTTGTGGACTCTTTGACGTTATTCGCGTGCACGTCATTACCCATTTACGTCCAACCACCCACCCACCCACCTTCTCGCCCCCCTTGCACCGTTGTCAAGCATTAACCCTTGCGGGTATTTTAAAATGAAAATAAGTAGAAAGAGTCTATTTCGAAGAAACCGAACATTTAATACATTACACAAGGCCTGCGGTAGTTAACTAAATCGTATAGTTAGCATCTATGTTGTGATATGTGGGAGAGCGTAGAGGGCTCTTGATCCTGCCAAAGTGCATTTATTCGGAGTGTTTTCTTTTCTGCAAATTTGCCATTTTAAAGTTTCGTCAAGTTTCTGCTTCGATTAATGCTTTAAATTACGAACTGAAACTCTGATTTCGATTTTACCAATTATTTTGTTATCGATTTTTATATCGATATCGATTGTTATAGTTTCAACATAGCAATCGATACATTGTAAGTAGCTGAAAGAAGACTTTCTTTCCTTTTTTTCCACGTTTCAGAAAAGAAACCTTATTCTTCATGGCAGTCGATCCCTAAACTAAATAGAAAAGACGGTAACCAAAGAAATAATGAAACAGAATTAAATAAAATAAAATACTATAGTCTACTACACTTTTTTCTTAACGGGTCTCGATCCCTAAACGTCCCATTCAGTGCTTCTACTAGACTCTTTAAATATAAACACAATTTAATTAAAAACAAAGGCACACGTTTAGACGGCGACGAATCGGCTTGTTTCGCACAATTTAGGAAGCTCTTACCCTATTCAGGAATATATATATAAATATATATTTATATATATAGCTAATGGCATCATAAGAACCCACCTACGAATGCGTCACACAATCCGTGACAAAATTATAGTACCCCAATGCTTGGGTATAAAGGCTACGTATGTAAATTCTCCGACATGTGTGTGTGTGTGTGTGTGTGTGTGTGACCAAAACAAAGCCAAAGAAATGTAGAATACAATTTATTTATTTTTTTTTTGTTTTTTCCGCCTATTTCTTGTTCAATTTGTGCAGCTGCCTAAAAGAAAAGCATTATCGCTCACTTCTCGTTCAATAGCCGAGCCCAACTGACGCGTCTCCGAGCCAGCAAACAAATCGCAGTTGTTAAACAGTTGGCAAGTGTCTACGGTACATATATATACACACAAATATACATATATATATATATATATATATACATGTATAGTACTAATCTATATATTAACGATCGTCTGGTTAAAACGCGATCCCTGCGCATTTTTTGACGCAGTTTACAAAACGTTTCCATTTCGAGCGGTTCCTCCGTTTCGGCGCGCTTTTCCGTGTTCAGGTAAAAACCGCCGGAAGTTTCACTTATATATAATATATCTATATACATATATATATAGCCAGACACGTAACTTATAATGCCCAGAGACAGCGAGCAGGTGCACAGAGCATAGCAAACGCGGCAAAAAAAGGAAGCAAAATCTTAAGCCCTTTGTTGTGGTGGGCTTTAGTTATTGCATCGCGATTGCGTTGCTCTGGTTACCTTCTCTCGCTCTCTCTCTTCCCTGGCCTGACCTAATTGAATTTGCGACACACAGGTGTCAGAGGTAAAAGGGGCCGCAGCTAAACTCGACCTTGCACCAACCAAACCACCCGTTCAACCGGCAGCTTGAAGGTAAAAAACCACTAAAACGGCTACAGCGGTGCAACGCATACTGCAACTGTTGATGCAACGGCAGCTCAAGCTGCTGCGAAAGTTCCACCAGTTGACTGCATTGGCACAAACGTTAAGTATACGCAACGTGGCAACGACAAATTAATTAAAAGTAAGAGCTAAAGTCGCAAGTGAAAAGTGGAAAGTGCAAAGTGAAAGCTGCTGCCAAGGCGCCAAAGTGTCGAGTGCAAAGTGTTTAGAAACCAGCATAAACCTGGGTAACTTGTGGCTTATTATTAGAGGTAAGTTCGGCGACAAGCCCATCAAATGTCAACAGAGCCGCACAGCAAAAGCAACAAATTATGTGTCCGAAATATGGTTATTAAAAGCTCATTAAAAATAACACATGTCCACAGAATATTTCGAATGCCGGGCAGCTGAAATTTATTTCTTACACGAAAATGCGGCACAAAAAGAAGCAAACCTTTTTTCTAGAATTGAATATACAATTTTCCAATTTTGTTTGGTTTTTGCAATTTTTTTGGTTTATTATTATTTTTATAACCCACCACCTCGTTAATTTCTTTCCCCATTTTTGTGGCGCAGTCAACTTTAAGCTGAAGGCATTCGCAAAGTCTGGCAAATATAATTTACTCAAATGCAATTATCGTTGGGTTTTTATGCAGCTGGCCGGCTCGAGGTCAACAAGAAAATATGAACACCAGAACTAATTCAAGAACCTTCTGGTTCTCTCAGCAGCACACTTTGCTTTTTATTCTAGGCTTGCAAGCGTCTTGTCTCCCTTTCAAAGCTTTAACTTGTTGGAAATTACAAGTCAAGCGTCAAGCCAACAACTCAGTCAGTAAAAAACACAAACATTATTTGACGGCTCGTTATTTAAGGCTCATTTATATTTTTAGTGAAAAGTACTTAATCTAAAAAATACATTACAAAACATTTTTTGAGACTTGTTCAACCAGCTTCTAGTCTTTCTTCTCCAAAGCCAACTCAAACATACAAATTGAATGCGATTTGCATTTGTTCACGTTTTAGAGAACGTACATAAAATGTTTTTGGCATGCTAAGGACATATATTAGTATTTTTTAAGATGATAAAGCGACAATTGGAAGTAAGCTGAAAAAATTGGAATACAATTTGTGTCTAAAACGAGGAAGTAATGATATTTCTAAATAAGATATAGCTATATATAGCTAAGATATAGGTTATAGGAGTCTGATGTTGATTCGATTTTGTATATATGAGAAAATAATAAAGGCCGAGTTTGGTCAAGACAAGACAAGAACTTATGCTTCGACTGATAGTTCCTCTGACAGCTATATGATATAATTGTCCGATTTTGATAAGATTTATATATATGAGAAGCAAAGGGTTAGCAAAACGTTCTCCTTTCCTGAAAAACTTAAAATAAAATGAAAACATGATCAAAAATATTTCAAAATATGAAATATTTTAATTTAATGAAATGTGAAATATTTTATCAAATTATTGTGCTTCGCATTTTTGAGTTAACATCAGCCCAGATTTTGTAGGCTAGTGTCTGCGATCGACGAGACAGCTAGAGATAAGAGTTGTGGACATTAACACCGTGTTCGAAGCAGCAAAAACACGCCAGCGACTCGAAGGTAATCATTAAATGGCACACACGCCAGCTCACACCTGAGCGGGCGAATCCCAAATGACCTTCGAGTGGGCCGACGGGAAAACAAAAAATAAGCTAAGAAAAGCAAATCGTGTCGAACGGCCATACTCAAAATATACTCGAATTAAAGATAAGCGCACAACTTAATTGAATTGGCAAACATTTTTGGCTCTATTTGAAAATGTTGGCACATTCGATTAAACGGGAACGCAGGGCGCCTGCTCAATGTCAGGTTCAAGTTCAAGTTCGTGGCACACAACATAAATGTTAAACATATATATATATATATAGATATGGATGCACATCATAATAAATCGCCACTGACAGCGTACAAAATGTATATCAAAGCGAAGCGGACAGCCGATGGCTGCGGTGGATATGCGACAGCACACATATCGTGCAATTATCTTAATTATTTGCCAGAGGATCGAAGGGACGGGCGTGTCAGCTAGTTGCAGACGTTCGTCATCTATGTAGTTGGCACATGGTGCTTCGGTAAATTTAGGCCACAACGACATATTCAAACGGATCGATGCGAGCCGCTGCTGGTACAGACCGCAAGTTAAATATATATATCTACAAGCACATTTGTGCCCTATTCAGTTGGATGTCTGCCCAAACGTTAATATGGCCAGCAGAGGCAACAGCTCCGCGACGGCTGAGCACATGATTTGAGAAATGACAGCTTGACAGGAGCCGCTGCAATGGATCGATAGCCGTGACCTTTGCCGCAAGACAACCAAACAACTGCACCACAGCCCCCCACAAAAGGCGGCTCATTAGAAACCATTAATAATCAGAGACAGTTGAGCTTTGGGTTTGGCTGCATTTCTAATACCCTTGCAGCAGGGCACATCTGTGACTTTAGGTTCTCTTCCTAAGTAATATATGGCTAAGGATCTGTGTGTTGAGTCCTTGATGAAAGTCTGTTCTTATAGCAGAGACAGAAAATAAAATTTGTTGTCTTGGTTCACGGCTTGAGCCTGGCTTGTCACATCAACAAAGCTAGTCTATGCTGCGATCCTGGGTCATTCTCATTTGATAATTGATAAATAAAACGTTTTTCTCTTAGTATACATCAGAAGGTCTGATCTACTCAAGCGCACTATAAAACAAATGAAAATGAAAAAAGATTTGTTTATAGAAATATTAGTAATATTATTAATATTAACAATGTTATTAGACCAAGATCATTTATTCATTATTATTATTATTCAGTTCACTCTTTTTGAGCTCAATTTTCGGCTTAAGGTTAATTTTATTGTTGGCTAAAAAAACACGTATAAATCTAGGCTAAAAGGATATCCAGGAAAGTTAGAATGTCTTCGACACGCTGAAGATTTAATATGTTTGTAGACTTTTGACTTAGGGTTCAGGAACCTTGTTTAGATGGTCTCCTTATTAATTCCTTAATCAAATGGGTTCCTGGCTGACTTGAATTCACTTTTGCAACAAATCTAATCCAAATGAGTCCAGCCCCTAAGGAGAGGAGTTATAAGTTATAATACTTAAGCTAATAATTGGCATTTAATACGCTTATTGTTAACTGTTAAGTGTCTCCTTCAAAGCGTCACACGTTTCGTAACAAAGTGATAAAACCCGCTACAAGACCATAAAAAGGCGATTAAATTGAGTAAGTAGAAAATCAAGAGTTGCCTAGGAGCAAGGATAACAATTTTGTGGCGTAGAGGCGGGCGTGCGGTCCTCTAGGTGCGTCAGTTCTAAGCTAATCAATTTAAGTCTTGAGTCCGTTTGGAATTTTCCGCTTCAAGGTAATTATGAGCGTCAATCAAACGAGCTGCAAATGCGTGTCGCCTGCGCTCCATTTCGACTTGCCGGCATTTGATGCCATAATGAGCGAGCGAGAGAGAGAGAGAAAGAGAGAGGGAGAAAGGAAGAGGGAGAGAGTGACAGAGAGTGACGCTCTCGAAGGCAGATTATGGCAAACGAAACTTCGCGCTCTCTGCAAGGACGTAGCAGCATAAAAGCGTGCGACAGGCCGAGAGAAGCGCATTCACAGGAGCAAGCTTCAAGTCGAAGGTTCGAGCAGCGCAGCAAACGGAAACGGAAGTGGAAATAGAAGCAGACGCAAATCAACAAAAAAAAATATATATATATAAAAAAAAGGAAAAAATAAACGAAGCAAAGTGCACAGTGAAAACGAAAGCAAAAGAAGTGCAGCTCGAGAACAGAGTGCAGCCAAAGGCCAATTAAAAGTGAGAAAGTGAGGCATTTTCCGCCGTCAAAGTCAGCATCAGCATCAGCGTCTCCGTCTCCGTCTCCGTGCTTGTCCCTTGGTGGAGTGAGTGCAGCCAGGCGCAGTGTCCGGCAGTGTGACACAGATTCCGAGTGAGCCTCATTGCCACAGCCACAGCGACAGCTACAGCAGCTGCAGCAGGAGCATTATCGATTATTTCGAGCGTTGCGGCAGGTGCAACAAGCCGTCACATACGCCCGGCCAGCGGGACGCAGTTGCTCCAATTCTAGGGGAAGCGGCCGCACAGAAAGCCACAACAACGGAGCCATTCAACGAGCGAGACTTGGTGTTAGGCGCTGTCCGAGACGCCGCTAACAGTAAAACGCGCACGTTGACGCTGAAAAAGACGACGCCACATCGATAGGAGTAGCCGCAGTGGGCGTGGCAAGCCAAGTGGGAGTCGGAGTTGGAGCTGAAGTCAACCAAATGGCTTACCTAATTAACATACTCAAGTTCAATGTGAAGTACTTAAAAAATCAATAATTTGCGCACAGAGTCTGTCAATTGTGGAGACAGCCCATCAACCCAGCAATATAATATTCTAAAGTGAGCCCTCGCTAAAAGGGACACACGCTCCGTTCCGCTCAACACACAACTCTAGCTGTCTCGCTCGCATTGCTTGTTCTTGTTCTTGTTCTTGTTCTCGTTGTTGTTGTTGTTGCTTTTGCTGCAAGTTTTGGCTCTTCTGTTTTATTTGTCCGACGGCCGCGCGTACAATGGAAAAGTCTGAGAAATTTTCAGATTACCTCTTCACCAAAATGGGTCCATCGAATATGACGGCAGCCGTGCACGGCACCGAGCTGCCACCGAAGACCACGGAGCGCAGCGATGCCCCCATCGAGCTGACCGGATATCGCAAATGGCTCTGCGATAATCTCATGCTTCTCGTCACGCTCTCCGGCGTCATGCTGGGCGTCATTCTGGGTGAGTAGACCTCAAATGGCCCAACAGTCAGTTGGGTTAGTTAGACTTCGACTTAGATATACTCTACCAACACAGCTCCCAACTAAAATCGTATGTGAATGTATCCTTAAATCAACTTTATAAATATTCTTAAATTAGGTATCAACTCTTCTTGATACTAAAAAAGTCCTTTAGGCAAATGGAAAAGAAGTTCGCGTACTTTTCGCAAGGAGATAGAAAAAAAAAGGGTATCCTCGACTTTAAAATATCCTTGTGAACATATTGTCGATAGATTATTCATATGACAGTTATGTCATATTACTTCCTGTTGTATATAGGATTTTGTTCATATTTAAGGAGCAAGGCTTAACAGATAAATGTTAGCCGGAAACGGTTCAGAATCAACTCAAACTGAAACATATTTGGACTTAACATTATCACAAACACAATCCAAGCAAAACGCTGAACTTCATTTGAGATCGATTTATGAAATTGATTAAAGTTTAGTTTTATTTTAATTAAATTAAAGATCCTAAGTAAATTTTTGCTCCTGATTAAATTCGCAAGATGTTAAACTATACATTTTTTATGCTGCGCATAAAACCAATATGCTGCTTCACACTTTGTGAACAGAGTATAAAGCACTGCTTGGATTAAACACAAACTGCTTTTAACAAGAGCTCGCATAGTCAAACTATTCGTAAAAAGTTCTTAATATTTGAGTCTCGCATTTGCGAGTTGAGGACTTGAAGGAAAGCGCTTGAACTAAGTTGAAAATGTGTTCAGTTTAAGAATTGACGACCTTGACTGCATTTTAATTGAAAGTCTTGCTTTTTTCTCTGCCTGCACTCACATGTTTCCTTCTCTCTCTTGTTTTGCGCAGGCCTCTCGTTGCGTCCGCTGCATCTGCACGAGGACTCGATCATGCTGATCTCGTATCCGGGCGAGCTGTTCATGCGCGTGCTGAAGCTAATGATTCTGCCGTTGGTAATTTCCAGCCTGATCGCCGGCTCGGCCAGCTTGAATGCCAAGATGAATGGCAAAATTGCGCTGCGCACGCTCTTCTATTTTGCCAGCACCTCGTTGTTCAACGCGGCGCTGGGCATTGCTCTGGTGCTGCTCATCCATCCGGGTAATCCGGACTTGCACAATGCGGATGATCGTGCGTCGGACAGGCGGGCGGTCAAATTGTTGGATAGCCTCTTGGATTTGGGCAGGTGAGCGAATACTTAAAAACGCGCGCGAAACGCGTTATATTGAACTGCTTGCAAGCAGTCGTGTGTGCACTGCTTATCGTGGTTTACAGAACCCAACATTTGTTAAGGGGAGTTTCGGGTCCACTCACATGATTTTAGTACGCTTAAGATAGAAAGATATATTTTGAAGCTTTCCTATATTTTTCTGTTGCTTATTCTTTATAAGCAATAGTTTAAGTGTTGAAGGTGTTATATATTTTATCTTATCATTTACCTATATTTGCATATATAAAAAGAACCATTAAACATATTAAGAGTAAGCGTCAAAAAAAGTAGTTCATTGCTATTGTTTTAAATAGCTTTTTATTGTTATTTATTTATTATTTATATGTTTTAATACAATCCTCCTATGCACATAGATTCAGTCCGTTAGATCTTTGAAGCATTTGTTGATTTTATTAATTTATTAAGATATTCCATTTGTTACCTTAAGTATGAACTTAAATGCCTTATGCGTTTTTATTTGGCAAGAAGATTCTTTTTAAATTTCGTAAAGTGGACTTTATCGTAAAATATCTGTGTATCAATAATTTAACGCACTGTTAACTGTTAGCAAAACTGTTAAGCAAATCTGCTTACCTGCCAGCAAGAACTGCTTGACTCTGATAAGTTGCACTGCTTATTACCTTTTAAAGTAACTGCTACAACTTCACTTCAACTGCTTGTTCCCTGCTTGACGTACTGTTAGCTTACACTGCTTACAAGACTGTTAACTTCTCGCGGCGTCCGTTACAGACTGTGAATATTTTGAATGCTTGCAGAAACGTATTTCCGGACAACCTATTCCAGGCATCGATACAGCAGGCGCACACCGTCTACCTGCCCAAGCCAATCCCGGTCCACAGCCCGAATGACACGGTGACAAATGATACGGCTGCGGCGCTGTTGCACGGCGTGGAGGCGCAACGACAGCTGCCGGAACTGGAGGAGGTGGTGCTGGTGCGGGACGTACAATATCGCAGCGGCACAAATACTTTGGGCATTGTGTTCTTTTGTCTTGTGTTTGGCACCGTACTGGGCACCATCGGGCAGAAGGGTCAGGTGGTTGTGGACTTCTTTGCGGCCGTCTTCGAGGTGATCATGAAAATGGTGACGTGCGTCATGTGGCTGACACCGGTGGGCATCAGTTCGGTCATCGCTGGCAAAATACTGAGTGTCGATAATCTGAGTCTGGTGATGGCGCAGCTCGTTTGGTTCATCATAACGGTGGCCATCGGTGTGGTGATCTACCAGTTCATTGTGATGCAGTTCATCTACTTTGTGTTCGTGCGACGCAATCCCTTCAAGTTCTACGCGGGCCTCATTGAGGCCATGCTAACCGCATTTGCCACCGCATCAACGTAAGCCATTAAAATCTATGCTCTCTCTCTCTCTCTCTCTTGCTCTCTCTTTGTGGAGACATATAATCCCCCCACTCTCTCACTCTCTCTGGTTGTTATGCGAACGTTTAACATGTTACAAGTATTTTTCCTTCTTTTTGGTTACCAATCGATTTGATATTCCATACGTTCTCTTTTATAAAAAAAAAAAAAACAAACTCTTTTGATTTGAAAACTCACAAAACTCACAAAAAAAAAAAAAAACAAAACAATCGAATTTAAATCACAATCGATAACGAATTTGAAACCACGCCCGAAACGCACTTCAATTGATCTGGCAACGCCTGCAGCGCCGCCGCCTTGCCGCTCACATTCCGCTGCATGAACGAGAAGCTGCGCATCGATCCGCGCATCACACGCTTCGTCCTGCCCATCGGCTGCAACATCAACATGGACGGCACCGCCCTCTTCATAGCCGTCGCCTCCATCTTTATAGCCCAGATGAGCGGCATGGTACTCGGCTTTGGCGAACTCCTCACCGTCCTGCTCACCTCCACGGCGGCCTCCATGAGCTCGGCCAGTGTGCCGAGCGCGGCTCTGGTCCTACTTCTGGTTGTCCTCACCGCCATCGATGCGCCCGTTCAGGATGTGACGCTGCTCTTCGCCGTGGATTGGTTTGTGTAAGTAAACCAGGTGAACATAGACACATACAGTGAAAACTCCCTTGAACGCACCAGTATGTTTCCACTGCAAAGGCATCGTTTCTCTTTTTTTGACTGTCTTTCGCTTAGAGGAAGATGTTTTTTGATACTATGCAAGCATGTTTAGAAGCATATTTTATAAGTGAACTGTTCATCATAGCCAGGTCTGTCTGTACCTTTGTCTGTTTCCATGCAAATTGCTCTACTTTCAGGAAATATCTACATTATTTCTCTTTTCTTGACTGTCTTTCGCTTAGAGGAAGATGTTTTTTGATACTATGCAAGCATGTTTAGAAGCATATTTTATAAGTAAACTGTTCGTCATAGCCAGGTCTGTCTGTACCTTTGTCTGTTTTCATGCAAATTGATCTACCTTCAGGAAAAATCTACAATATTTCTCTTTTTTCGACTGTGTTTCGCTTAGAGGGAGATATTTCTGACACTGTAAAGCATATTTAGAAGCATATTTTATAAGTAAACTGTTCGTCATAGCCAGGTCTGTCTGTACCTTTGTCTGCTTCTAAGCAAATTGATCTGGCCGGTTTGAACTTACCTCCAGAATATATCTACAAATATCTGATGATAAGTAGATGTGTAGATAAGTTACAATCGATTGGATCGGAGCACTATATCATATCGCATATTTATCAATCTGGGAAAAAAGAAGACAACTTGGAGCTCGAGTCCGCAGGGCAGCTGTGTCCGTTAGGCAGAGTTTTTACTGTATTTGCGTGGATGTTTAAAGGCTCAGATATTGCAGTGATCGCATTCGCACCACCAACAACATGCTCGGGGATTGCTATGCCGCCGCCGTCGTCGAGGAGCTGTCCCGCAAGGAGCTGATGGCTCTGGATGCCGCTGCTGTCAATTATCAGGTAACTCAGGTGATTCGCACTACCCTCTGATGCTTGATGCATTTGATGCAAAATGTAGGATCTGCCCGCTGGCACGCCCAATGGACTGCATGTTGGCCTGCTCGAGGGTCAAACGGAGCTGGAATCGCCCGGCAAATGCCAGCTGAACGATGCCGTCGTCGTGGACATGAACGCCGTCATGAACAATGTGAATCTGCAGCAGGAGCAGAGCAATCGACGGGTCTAAGCCGGATTTGGATGCAGCATGCAGCACCAGCACGTAGAGTACCACCAATAGACCACAGTGTTCCCCCCAATAACAACAACAACAATACCTTTTGAAAGACTTTTTTTTTTATATTTGATGAAGCCACTTTTCAGCGAAAAAATAGAAATATGAATCCAACTGTTTGAGAGACTGTCCAAATAGAATTTAGCTATGATTTGAGCCCACCCCGAAACAAATAAGAAGAAGAATCCAAAGTATATCATATATATACACACACACATATATACACCTTATATATATATGCACTTGTATACTTATACACTCAAAAAAAAATGTGCTACTAATTTTGAAAATTTGCCTTACATGAAAACTTTTTCTATTTTCCTTAAAATTCAAAATTGTTTTTTTTCGGTTGATTTTTTTTTTAAAAACGTAAACTTTTTGAAATTGGAAAACTTTTTTATTTGCGGCAAATCTTGATAAAAATGTAGGTAACAATTTTTTGTTGAGTGCACGTATTCGAATTTGAATTTTGAGATCTGACCAAAATATCAGTAGATAAAAATATATACAAGCGACTCGGATCGCAAATGAATATATATTAATAATAGTTGAAAAACAAAGTAGACTTCACTTGCAAGATTCGCATACATAGACATATATACCACACACATATGAATCAATTAATAGGCATATGAAAAACGAATAAAAGAAGAAAAAAAATGGTAGACAACAAATATTATTATATACACAAAACCTACTTCAAGAAGAAGAAAGAAGATGAAGAAGAAAACAAACATTTTTGTGATGTGTTTTAAACTATATGCATAATCTTTATGGGTATTATTTAATAAGCGCCTCGGTCGGCTAGGCGACCTATTTTTGTGATTGTGTCATTGACGGCGAGAGTGGAAAGTTTATAATATATTTATGATTTATGACAATTTTCTAATATATATCATATATATATCTATAACTATATGTACTATATACCTATGATTTCAAAGTGCAAATGCGCAGGTTGTAAACGAAGCTGGCCTAGTTTTAGATTTACTTATTTAGTTATTCGAGCCCACCTCAGTTAGAGTCCTTTAACTTTTCTTTTCTTAACACTCACATATATATATATATATATATATATATATGATTATATAACCCTTATGCATACGTAGACTGATAGTAGTATTAGTGTGATTATATTGAAACATATATACTTACTTATAAAGCAAACTAAACCATATCCAACATTCGATTTGTACGCATACGCTGAATACAATAAAAATACAGAAAGTTATAATGTCAATCTGCATTCGATTTATTCGATCTATACCTATATGCATATCTATTCATCTATATATCTATACATCTATAAATCTAAAGCCATACATCTCTAATTCTAATAATCTATATAGTATCTATATATCTATATTATACTTATATCTATATATCTATATTAAATATATACCTATATATTTATGTATCTTTTTATATCTATATATATCATCTATATATCTATATGTCTATATATCTATATATTTATAAACCTATATATCTATATATCTTTATCTATTTATATCTATATATCTATATGCCTATACATCTATGTATATACCTATATATCTATCTATCTATATATCTATATATCTTTATAACTATATACCTATATATCTTATAACTATATATCTACATATCTATATATCGATATATCTATATATATTATCTATCTATCTATATGTCTTTATATATGTCTATCTGTATCTATTTAGCTAATATCTATATCAAACTTCATCTATTTCTATATCTATCTATATCTGTAGCTATATCTGTACTCTATATCTATATTAAGCAATTATATCTTGTTACGCCATCGTATCGTTTGATTTATCGATACATGTATTACACACCAATCGATAAAAAAAATGTAACCCTTAAGTACTAATTTCGACATTTTGATGAGTTGCAGAGCTAAAACGGATATTTGCCTATCAACATGGCCATAAATCGTGTGATAGATCGATCGATCGTTGGGTGAGTAAATGAGTGCATGAATCATCTACAAGTTTATTCATTCTAATAATTCAACGCCTGCGCTGCCAAGCGCTGCGAGTGGTGTTCGCGCACAGGCCAACCAAATCGGGCCTTATATAATTATATAGACACGAGTCGTATCTAATATAAATACACTTAGGTATATTTGCAAGCAACTAGAGCAGACTCCGCCGCCGCAGCTCGAAGCCGCAACTGCCCCCTAGAGATAAGGCAATTTGAGTTGCGGGCCACTCGACTGACTATCAGCTGTGCAGCTCTGCAGCCATGTCAGGTGTCAATCCGCCAAGTCACATGCATACATATCCACACAGCCAGGTCGACCCGCCGACTCGCTGCCTGAATGCACTTGAGGCCAACTGCGAACTGCGAGCTGCGAGCGCAGGTGAATGAATCAAGCACTGAATAAACAAATGAGCTGCAAAACACATGGCGGCTATATTTCTTATATGTGTATACCCTAACAATGCGGGTATACGAATTTAGGCGTGAAGTGTGCATGCAAGTTGAATACTTAACGGCTTGCCTGGTTTTAGCTTTGATTTGGCTGCTTTTTTCTTAGCTATAGATATCGAAATCAAACAGTTCAGTCAAGATCAAGAGATCAAGATCTATATTAGAATACTTTAATTTCATGGGGTTCGATCCTCAAACTTCAATTCAATTGGCTGCATCCCTTATCTTCCTGGTCCGCACTATTTAAAAAATACATATGACAGAATTGTATTTCATTATAATTATTGGAATACGTTGTCTTCCTGTGGGTTCGAACCCTACACTTCCTGCTCCGTTCTGCTCACAAGGCGCTCAATCTCCAAACTTTCCGCTTCGCTCTATTCAAGGGGTACGATCTCTTAACTTTCTGTCAAGGAATATCATAGAATTGTAGCTGATAAAGCAAGGAAAATAAAAGATATATTTGATTTAACATTTATATTTGTCATTTTCCATTTTATGGTCGTTCTTTACTTATGTTTTTTTTTTAGGATTTGCTGGATTTGAACCAGCGACTTTTCGCTCGTTAGTTCGACGCTTGTTCATGTCTGAAGCTTTGCAAACTTTGACCTACGTTTTTATCCACTTAAAGTTCGAATTGTCCGAAACCAGGTGGAACCAGGAATTGTCTAGGCCCTCGCTCTTGCGTTTTGATAAGTTTTTAGTCATTCAGGACAAACTCTTTACTGTGCAGGGCATTAACGCATCGACTTACCAATATTCGAATGCTTGCCATTTTCAACTTATAAAGATGGAAGACCGCGCGGTCTCTGTGTGTGGTGTTGCCGCGTGTTGCTCGGTGGTGCTCGGTGGTGCTGTGTGGTGCTTTTTGTGGTGTTGTACGTATCAAAATTGTAGTCGCATTCAAAAGTGCGCAATTGCAAGCCCAACTGTCGGCTGTTACCAGTCCAACTGTCTCGCTGTCTATTTGTCCCACTGTCCCACCTGTCCCACCCGTCCAGCTGTCCCACCTGTCCCACTGGCTGACTGGCTGACTGCTCTTGTCGCGTTGGCTGGCTGTTCGGCTGGCGTTGGAGTGTTTGGCGTCTGAAGGTCTACTTGGCAGCAGCTTTGGAGTGTGTTGGCGTTGCCTTCGCCGTCGTCGTCGTCGTCGTCGTCGCTGCTGTTGCTGCTAAAATGAAATACGAGTGCAAACAAACCGCCATAAGAATGCACAGCTTGTCCCGGGCATGCCGAAGCTCAGATGCCCTTTACTAATTAACGCCAAGAAGCTTAGCTATAAAGGGATATGAAAATCAAGGGATTTTTGTAGAAAATATCTTTGGATTGAATTCGAATTGGTTAAACAAAATACCTAACATAATTAGACAATGGATTGGTTCACTGTCGGTTTGAACCAGCTTCCTGCTTTCAGTTGCGTTTAATTAACCTGGTTTGCGAGGGCCATTTATTCATGCTAGAGGACTGGATCTTCCATATAAGTTTATGGAAAAAGAATATATAGAAAAACAATATATAAAATAATCATATTTCATTCATGTGTAAAACAAGACAAATCAAAATGTGGTATGCTTCGTAGTTTGAACCAGCTTCCTGCTTTTAGGTGCGCCTGGTAAACCTTGCTTTCCCCATCCATTTATTCATGCTAGTGAAGTGGGTCTTCCATATAAGTTTATGAGAAAGGAATATGTAGAAAAAGGATTTATAAAATATTCAAACTTCTTTCATCTGTAAAGCATGACAAAGCCAAAGGACTCTCTAGATAGTGTATAGCCCATAAGAGCTCTAGATCGAGATCAGTCAGATTGCGGCTGCTTGCGGCGCAGTTTAAAGAATAATGGGCCAGCATATGTGAATACTTATGTGAATACTCATGTGAATAGTCATGTGAATATGTATATATATATATATGCGACTGTTAAGCTCACGTTATTTGTGGTGCTTGTGTTGTTTGTGTTGACACTTGGCGAACATGTTAAGTAAGTAACCATCTAGAGGCGAATAAAAATCGTAAAATAAATGTGCAACAAGTTGCCGCATTTGCATAGCTGCTGCTAATTAATTCAATTAGAAGAGCAGTCACTGGACAATTCCTGAATCGGTTTTCACTTTCGTGGCAAATACTGATGCTAAGGCTGCCGTTAAAGCTGATGTTACAGCAGCTGCCAGATGATTGAGTGCTTGCGGAAGTTGTTTTTGTGTTGACAATTGACAGGTAGCTTATCTACGTGCGCTGACGGACAGAAGATAGATAGCATCTAAAAAATAATAGAATTTCTGGTCTGGTTTTTAAAATAGGGCGTTTACCAAAGTTATCGATAATGCATGCATCAGATACTGTTGCCAGTCGACTATCGATAGTCAAATGCTGCCCTTATCGATTCTATCATTCATTCGAAGTAGATAATTTAGTTACTGAACTATTGTTTGAAATATTTGGTATGTAAAATTAATATATTGATATATATCAACACAATTGTTCATTGTTGTCTTTGCGATAAGGGTGAAAGAACAGAGATTAATACCTATCGATATTGTCAAGAACAATCGACAAGAGCAGCCAATCGATGAGATAGAAAAGTGCAATCGATATCTCTATACTATTAAACCTGCTTCAAATACAAAGCTTAACGCAATATGAATGGCTAATTAAAGAAGTTATGCCAATTTACTAAACAAACTTCAAGAGAGGCCACACAAAATGTACATACATAACATGAATATCGATATATGCGATAATGAGTTCGATTTTGTAATCGATACATTTGATTAAGCTATTGATAAGTTTGCAACTATTTAACTAGATATATCTTTTCCTTTGAAATAAAATAATCACATAGATTTACAAATGTTACAGGAATATCGATACATGCGACAATGAACTCGATTATGTTATCGATATATCGAGTTATCGATTGGTTTGTAGTTACATGTGTAGAATCACGTTGATATTTTACCATGACACTTTGAAGACATACATGTGTGTGTGTGTAGATAAA
Source organism: Drosophila novamexicana (assembly GCF_003285875.2). NCBI lineage: Eukaryota > Metazoa > Arthropoda > Insecta > Diptera > Drosophilidae > Drosophila > Drosophila novamexicana. The sequence goes on from NW_020824837.1 coordinate 1,331,648, forward strand.
TTGATAGATAGATAGATAAATGAAGCAGTAGATAGATTGCTATTCTAATCAAACTGGGCGCTTAAGTTGTTCCCGCTCTTGGCTGTTAGCTGGTACCTAGAGAGCGAGAGGGAGAGAGATAGGGAGAGAGAACAGGGAACTTGACATTTATGGCCAATCTGTGCGCGCGCACACACAGAGCTCCTCTATAAATTTGCAATCAACTTTTATCAGGCTGGGCACCCAGAACGTGCCAGCGCTAACGTTTCTATTCACACGCCTCGACTGAAACGGGAACGGGTACGCGATTGCTTCATGGTACGACTGGCCTGGAAGAGCTGCTGCTCCATCAGTGATAGATTGGCCCACATTCGTTGTGAGTCGCGTTTGGCTGCCAATTTTCCAGGCAACGTCCGCAGCAGCAGCGGCAGCGGCAGCTCCCCCAGCTTCAAGCTGCAGCCACCTCCAGCAACCTTCCCCTGGTCCATGTCATATGCTTGCATTGAATGCATCGTCATACGTTGCCGCCGCGGCAGAGCCGTCGCCTTGGTAATCTAACCAAATTACTGTGGTGTTCACAAACACGTTCTCTAAACGGTTTCATAATAACAACACGCTGCCGCAGAGCTAAAGAATTTCTTTGGACGTCTCCAGCTTCCTTCTCATAATGCGAATATGCAGCTAAAGCTCATCTCAAACAACCAGTGTGTGTGTCTCTGTGTGTGCCTGTGTGTGTGTTTGTCCGTCCGTACAGCGGCTATGTTCTAATGCAAATTGCAGCAATAATTGGCCTATTATGCCACAGAGCCAGGCAGTAGGTCGTACTGTACCACAACATTGTTGTTGTTTCAAGTACACTCGGCGAAAGACAACTAATATAATCTTTATAGAGTTCATATTTTTAAGAAAATTTCAAGTAAATTGTATGCAAAAATGTTCCTAAATTAAGCTCTAATATTGCTTGACTTAAGACTCTTCTTAACTTTAAAATAAAAGGAGGAAAGCGCAGAAAAATTTAACTAGAGGCTGCAAGACTTCTTAAATTCAGCACGCAAATCTTAAGCGTATGATATATTTGAATTAAGTTTTAATATTACTTAACTTAAAGCTGTTCTTAAGTGTAACAAACAAATATAAATTATATATAAACTTACCTTAATAAGGTAAGGAACTTCTCATAACTTTGAGGAAATTGCTTCAATTGAGCACAAAATACTTATGACAAGCATCTTTTATTCCACTCTTCATTTGGATCTGTATTCAATTATTTCCTTAAACTTTCTTAAATTAAGTAAAAAGCTTCTTAAATGAAATTCAAAATACTTTTTAGATTAAAATTTATAGCACTTGCTCACAAATATGCTCTGAAATGTTTGGAAAATAAGAACAAATATCTTGAATTCGTCAGTAAACATTTATAACAACAATTGCCACACTTTTAATAAGTATAAAGCGTGCTTAAATTAAGTTCAAAAATTCTAAAAAAAATAGTGATTATTTATAACAAGAAAAGCATACTTAAAGCCAGTGCAACGCGAGCTTAACTGAAGTACAAAAAAACTTATATAAATACAGCATTTCGTCAACTAATAAAAAAATTGTTGTAAAAATAGTTTTGTGCTTAGTTAAAGAGACTTTGAGCTAGAAACTTGATGCGAGCGCAAAGTACTTGATATTTTTGCTGAGTGTTGTCGTTGTTGTTGCTGTTGTTGTCGTTGTTGTTGCTGTTGTTAGTGGCAGTGTGTGTGTGGCACGCCCACCGCCCAGCCCCGCTGAACGCCCATTTGACACAGCGAAAAGCATTTAATATATGTTTTAGTCTAAAAGTTGGCATTAAACGTTCAGATCTAACCAAATATGGCAAGCACTCAGATCGGGCTTGGGGGGAAGTTGGAATAGTTGAATAGGAGGCTGCATTTGCGAGGCGGAAGCATAGATCGAGCCCAGAGGTCGCGGCATCGGCGCATTTGTGCGCTCATTAATTAGTTGCGACGGCAAATTAATGCCTAATCAAATTTTATTGAATTATAAACCAGTCGCCAAGTTGAGATGCAGATGCTCGATGCTCCGAGCAGGCGCAGTTGCAGTTGCACTCGCCGAAAGATGCTTGCGGTAATTAATGTGCGCCAAAGCTGCCGACGGCATTAAAATTAATTTGATTTGGTTAAAGGCAAAGGCAAAGGCAACCACAGCCCCGGGCCAGCGGCCAAAAGATTCGCCAAGCTGCCGTCGTGAGTTGTTGGTGGCGCTCCGAGCACTGCCTGACAAGTGTCGGGTGGCTACCAGTTGCCAGTTGCCAGTTGCCAGTTGCCAGTCGCCAGTTGCCAGCTGCTGCCCTGGGAGCTGCCCAAAATAGCCAAGCGAGCAATAACAGCAAAATCATTTACGACGACAAGTGAATGCTCTTGCCATCTATGCCTGACTATGTTATACCCTCTAGCCAGAACTCTGAGTTGTGCTGCAAGAGCTCGAGTCCAGTATTTGACCAAGATCAATGCGCAGTAAACGAGGCGAGTTCCAGTCAGGAGTTACTTTTTATACCCTGAACCCATAAAGTATATATATTCGTGATCAGCACCAATAGCCGAGTCGATCTACCCATGTCCGTCTGTCCGTCCGTCCGTCTGTCCGTATGTATGAACGCGAGGATCTCAGAACCTATAAGAGCTAGAGATGTAGATGCTCCTAGTTCCCGCGCAGATCGAGTTTGTTTCCGATAATCGATAACTTACTCCGTTCAATCGATAAAAATCGATATCGATATCCTGTTTTTTGGATAATTTTGGTAAATAATAAGAACTAGAGTCAGCAAACTTGACATATAGCTTCTAAAAAAGAATATATATATGCATTTGATGTTGTAAGAAGAGGGTTCAGGGTATCCCCTAGTCGTTAGCTCCCGACTAGAACCTCTTGTTTATTTGATTTATTTTGTTATTTCATTTTATTTAAATATTTAAGTGCTTTTTCTGCTGGTGCACAAGTTGCTGATTTGTCTGTTGCATACCCCATTTCTGATGGTTACAGGGTATAACAAATGGTCAACAGCTCGTTGCAATTTTAATTAACTGCCGCGTCTGCGCATTAAAATAGTTTTGACTTTGTTAAATGCTTGCAAATCAAGAAGCGACATGAAAATTTACGCGCAGCAGCCGAAGATGAACTGGGAAACAGCTCGCTGGGAGTGGGAAAACGAAACAGAAGGCGTGGCGTGAGGGAGCGGTAGAGAGAGAGAGAGAGAGAGAGAGAGAGAGAAAGATAGCCTGAAATCAATACGTGGTCAGATTCGATGCGGCTGGGACTGAGGCATTTGAGCCAAGCTGCAACCGTGCATTAAACAGTTCGAGCCAAAATACAACAATCAGGCAAATGGAGTTGCAGTCGCTGCCAGCAAGTCCAAGTCCATTGTTAGATCGCTCCTCCTGCTCCTGCTCCTGCTGCCTGCTGCCTGCTGCCTGCTTGGCAACGCGCAAATGTTTGCCAATGTAATTAAAAATGCATTTGCGGCCTAAAGAGGCGCGTAGACCGCCGCGTCGGCTGCCGCTAGGAAGTGAAGCCAGCCAGGAACACGGCAACAACGGGAATTCTCCAACTGCAATCGCCGATCAGCGCAAATTGTCGTGAATTAGCTGGCCAAATCAAATGTCTGGCATTAGAAGCTGCCACTGCCATTGCCGATCAGCTTTCAAGAGCCGACCAGGTTGTTCTTGTTGTTGCTGTTGTTGTTGTTGGCAGCCGGGTCACGGCATGCCAAAAATTATCACATCACGCATACGACGTGTGTGACAACGCGGACTAAACGGGCAACGCTTGCCGCAACGCGTGAAATGTCAAAAGCTAAAAATGCCATTTGTTGTCGACTCACTTTAACACACACACACACACACACAGACACATACAAACACACAGCAATGTATACTCTATGCAACAGATGAACGCGTGCCGTGACACGAGCTATATATTCAAAACTGTTTCGTGCTCTTTATATTAATAACTTATTCCTATAATACTTAATGCAAGACTAGAATTAAGATGTATTGAACTTATCTTCAATTTTTAGCTTCAATGAAATGTGCTTACAAATCGCGCTGGAAAACTTATCTCTTCAACTTAAAATGCTTCATAAATCTACAGCTCAAACCACGGCCAATATGTCATCAATCATGTGCATTGGTAGCTTGAGTTCTAGGTAAGACACTTATTAGAAACTTGTTAGGTTTATGTACCAAATGTTATCCCTCTCAAAATCTTATCTCTTTATACCCTGCACCCATTGAAAATGGGTAAGAAGGAACAAAGCAAGCATCTGCGATCCAATAAAAAGCATATATATTCTTGTTCAGCTTCGATAGTCGAGTCTATCTAGCCATGTCCATCTGTCTTTCCGTCCGCCCGTCTGTCCGTATGTTGAAACATGGAATAGGATAAGTTATTCTCAAAAAAAAAGGAAACGGATAGCCTGAAAATTGCTTTTAATTTTCATTTTTCATTTAAGTTAAATGTAACTCAAAGTAATTTGTTTGCAAATAATCTTCAAGAGGTGTTTCAAGTTCGTGCTCGTGCTGTGCCGTGCTTGGCTCGCGCTCATCTCTAAGCTGTTTAGCCTTTTGTGTGGCATGTAATGCTGGCTGGGCCGGACACAGCGGAAGGGGGAAGGAGATGGGCCAGGGGGTGGGTGGATTGTTGGCAAATGCAAAGTGCTCATGATTTGTTCATTGTTGTCATTGTCCGCTCTTTGCGGCGGCAGCGGCAGCGGCAGCAGCGGCAGCAGCTCCACCGGCTGGTCACACACACGCAGCGCAACGTTCGCCCAGGCCGCGGCGCATGCAGATTGGCCACAAGCGATAGCGATAGCCTTTTTTTTCGCTATGCGCTTTCGGCCGGGGCAACAACTCCATTCGGACCATTTGTTTGCCAGATGAAAAATTTCCTTTTCAACGCGCCACGACGACGACAACAGCCGCACCTGCCTTGGGCCCCGCAACGAGAGCTGAGGCCAGCCTCCATTTTGGTTGGCTATGCAAAATTTGCAAATTGCAAATGCACACATGTGTGTGTGTTTGTGTGTACCTATTGATGCATGTTTGATGTGACGCTTTTTGCTGCCCTGCCATCCTCATATGCTCTCGCTGCCGCTCTCTCTTCACTCGTCACTTTTCTGCTCTTTATCCACCCGTGGCCTAGCAGCGTGGGCCGCTGGCGACTGCGCAGTCGCGAGCCGCTGCTCGTGTTTGTCGATTTCGTTTTGCACTCGTCGTCGCTGCGGGCCACATTTACAGCGCTGTTTAGATCGCGCAATTCACACACTCACAACTTGCATGCGAAAAATTGTTGTTTGTTTTATGCAAATGATCGGCACGTCGCTGGGGGGCGCGGGTTACAGGTTTAGGTTGTAGTTGGTTACCTTTGCCTCTGCCATTTGCTGCCCGTTTCAATTTCGGCTTGCAATTAAAAACCGAAAGTGTGAATGCGGAGCGATCTAGACAGCGAGAGAGAGAGAAAGAGAGAGAAGGAGAGAGCGCGCGATAAAGAGAATGGACAACATTATGCGAAGATTCGATTCGGGACAAGTGAAAGTTAGTTTAGGCGTTAACATTTGTATTAACAGGGCTGCTTGGTGAAGCATGTCACTTGCATGAGAGCAGGGCAATTTCGAACTCGAAATTCGAGTTAAATTCGAAGCGAAAAGCAACAGCAAATGGTCTGCTGTTCAATAAGCGCTCTAACTCGAATTCGAACTTGCAGTAGAAATTGAAGAAATGTTTCATTTTGTTATATTAACATTGTTATATTTTTCTGGGCATTTGAAAAAAAAAAAACATATTTTGATATATATTTTTGGCACATGTTGAACAAATTAAATATATAAATATTTGCACACAATGTGTAAAATCATAAGCAAAAAGAAAAAAATACGTTTTGCTAATAAAAAGTTTCAGTGTGCCTTTAAAAAAAAAATAAACTCAATAGAGTAACAGTTTTGGTGTATTTGTCTCACCTTGAAAACAACGATAACAGTGCTGGTCAGCAAAATCTCACTCCAATTCGACATCGAATTGGCCTCGCTAGCTAGAAACAATAGAAAAGCTATGCTGCTCAGCTTATGCTGTTTAAATTTGTGACGTACGCATCATGCAGAAAAGGGAACAGAAGGAGCGCCAAAAATAGCAACAATGCAGGGCGCTATTGAGAGCGCAGCATAACTGTAACGGTGCCTAAGCTAAACCCATTGAGTAATTTACATACATATGTACATATATTTCGCATGCGTTCAGTGCTCTGCCAGCTGCCGAAGGGTTAGTGCGTGTCGGACTTATGTTGTGTTATACGTGTGTGCTTTCAAAGAACAGTTAGTTGTGTGGTGAGTCATAAGACTGTATTTTAATTGTTTCCAAGGCAAAGCCAAGCATGCGCAAATGTGTGTATTTATATATGTATGTAAGTGTTTATCAATTAAATTAAAATTATTTATGTATATCTGTATGTGTGCGCCAGCTAAGCTGCTGCAGCTCTCCCTCTCTCTCTCTCTCTCTCTCTCTCTCTCTCTCTCTCGTTCTCACTTCTAGTTGCTCGCTCAATTTTCAAGGTCAGCGCCCAGCTGCAATTGTGTGCACTAATTTTGCAGGCAATTGCCATTTTTCACAATTCGCCTGGCGCCGCTTTGTCTCGCTCTTTCTTTCATTTCCAATTGGCAGCTCTCTTCCCATTTCTGGCATAAATTAGCGTGCAGCTAATAAGAGCTTTGCACTGCACTGCTTTGCCGCCGCCCGCTCTTTTCCAGCTGCTGCCCAGCTGGAACGGGCTGCCATTTGGTAGGCAGCTGTCAAAAACGTTTTGCTAGCTTCGGATGCTGCTTGCTGCGACTGCGACTGTTCAAGATTTCACACATATCGCTGCAAGCCAAATGGCAAACGGTTTGCCTAACTGTGTTTGCTTACGTCGTAGAGGGGAGTTGAGGGGGCGGCAGTCAGTGTTTCCTGCACATTTGACGCGTTGATTGCCGTCTGCGGCGCAGCACAGTAGCCAGCTGGAATGTCAGCTGCGTTCCGAACGTTTGACTTGCCAGCATCTGCATAAAAGGTCGTCATGTATGTGTGTGTGCGTGTGTGTGTGTGTATCTAACTGATTGATGAGGCATTTGCATGCTGGAGCATAATCTCGGCTGTGAAAGTGTTGGCCACCCCGTTGCGCCCCGAGCCATAGAATCAACGTTAACTTTCGCCTCTTTGCGGCTTGATTCGCCAACTTCTGAGTTGGGCTCTTTCCACTGGAAGTCAGAGGGCATGATTAATTGGGCGCCCCGCGAATAACATCAGCAGCAGCAGCTCTCAGCCACAAGCTCCATGATTAACCCACTGACCGCTGGCTGAGATTATGTCTGGCTGCGACGATGATTTACAACAACAACAAAAAACAACATTTTCCTATTTGCCCCGCCATAACGAAGCTGTCATTAAATTCATGAACTGGCCGCAGCCAATGAAGTAGTTTTGGCCAAAATCAAAACAAAAAAAAAAAACTGATTGCACGGGAAAAGTCGAGTTCAATGTTGGCCAGAAGAAAGTTTTTAATGAGCCCCCAGGAGCAGCCAGGCTCAATGGGCATTTGCCTAAGTGCATGAAAAACATTCCAGTGCAAAGCGGCAAACAGTTAGCAGGCTCCCATACACTGTAAGAAATTGCAAGCTATAAACTTTTTTAGACCAAACGAAAGTTAAACAAAATATCTTTTGTCTATATTTTTTTTTCAACTTTTTTTATAATTTTGTGCAACACTAGAAGGCGACCTCTCCGACCCCATAAAGTATATATATTCTTGATCAGCATCAATAACCGATTTGATATAAACAAGAGTCCATCTGTCCGTTTGTCTGTTTCATTGCAAACTAGTCTCCCTGTTGGTATGGTATAACCGGAAATACTATATATAGCTGCTATAGGAACGATCGGTCGAAAATGAGGAACAACTTTTTGGCATCAACTATTTCTTTAATCTGAAAAGGTTCTGTCTGCAAGGGTATTAATTCTTCGGCGCGACGAACTTTAAATTTTTGCCTATAGGAAACAAAATGTTTGTAAATATGGGCAAAAGCTTCTTACAGGGTATTTCGGGCTGCTGCTGGCATCTCTCATATTGTCACGTCACGTGCGGTGTCAAGAGTGCACACAATTTTGGCTGCTCGTAATTAACTTTTTGACTCGATTTGACTTTCGGGCCGAAACGGAAAGTAAACCACAAACCAAAAGCCAATGTGCACCACCGCAAGCTGACTAACCGCTGGCATTTGTGGGCCCCATCGACAGGTGCGCTGCGACTTGAGCTGGGGCTGGGGTTGGAGCAGGGGCTGGGGTGTATCGATGCTCGTATGTGGCGGGGTTTTTGGCTGCGATTTCGATTTCGTTGCAATTAAAATTCCAGTGCAAACAGCCAACGCCACCGCCACCACCAGCAGCACCACCAGCACCACGCTGGCCAGTTGTCCGCTTGATTAGCCGTGGAATGCGTCGAATTCAATTTGTTTCTGCGTTTGCTCAATTCCAGCGGCGGCCAGACAAAGCGCCCAAGCAAATACTCGGCTGACTAACAATTAAAATTGCCAGCGCATTTAGTTGTTTTTTCTATTATTATTATTCAGTTTCGGGCCAAATAATTAGCATGGCTGCGGGCGTTGTTCCTTGAGTTTAGCATAAATCAATTTCAAATGTCAGCTAAGTGCAGTTTATGTAATACAAGAATAACAATTTATGGTACACAAATGTGCATTAAAGAAGCTATTAACATAATATTGGTCCAAACACATAAAGTACAATGTTTAAGAAAGGGATTTGATGGAGAAAGGGATTTGATGGCAGCAGAAAGTATTATTTTTCTTCTTTATCTTTGCTTCAATCTTATATTGCATTATTAAATCAGAGTGAGGATCGGTTGGTTCATTGCCTAACAATAGTTTTTTGATTGAGTAGTATATTTATATACAGTTAGTATAGGTATTTAGACTAGACTAGATTCTAGTGTGCTGGGCTGACGCTAAAGGCATCGCTGGACCAGATCTGTTGGGATGGTCCTTTTTAATCTCCTTCCTTTAGCAGGCTCCTTGCTAGGAGATAAAAGAATTTTGATTAAGAGCTTTTCTGGGAAAGAGAAACAAACATGAAATATAATTATAATTTGTTTCTTATTAAGCATTGAGTATTTATTCAATCATCACTTTTATCTTTTTAGTCAACGGAGCTTAACCTCAATGCCAGCTGCTATTCATACTATGTCTAGTTAGCCTGCGCTACAACAACATCTAAATTTAGTATATACAAATGCAACTGAATTGGCCAAATATTGGCCAAGTCGCAGTCGTAGTCGTAGGCTCCATTGTCGCATTGTCACATCTTGGACTTAAATTAATCCAACGCGCAACTTCACACGCTGCCATAAAACTAGCTGCGGCTGTTGCGGCAACAACTTAATGCATGCCAATTGTCGCGCCTTCATCTAGATACACTTTGGCCAACAACAACAACAAGCACAAACAACTGCAACAACAAACTAACGAGGAGCCAGGGAGGCCATCAGCCAGTGTTGCCATCCAATCTACGACAAGCCGCAACTCAAATTGAATGGCAAAAAACTTCTCTCTTTTTGGCTATTGCCACAGCGTCATGTCTTGCCCCTCTTTGCAACACACACTCACACACTCGTTCAGCCACTTGCAACACTGCCGCTGGCCAGGGCTGTCATTCTGGCAGCGGGCAGAAGCTGCTGCCAGCTTCAAGCTCCTAGCTCCGAGCTCCGAGCTGCCAGACTGTAAATCTGCATGCGCGTCGCGGTGTCAAAACTTTTTAAACAAAATAATTAAATGTGGAGAGGCGGGCAGCGAACTGCAGCAACAGCAGCAGCTAACAAGTAAAAGTGCCTAGCCCATGTGTGTGCTAGACGAGCAGATACCCTGTACAACCAAACCCCTTTCAATTATTTTTGTTTTTTTTTTTCGATTTGGGTCGAAATTTAGATTTTCATTTATTTAATAAATTAATTTTTTTTTAAATTCCTTTATTGGAATATTTTTTGATACTTTTCCTTCGCGTGTTAAACTAACTGTACAATCAGGGGATTAACATACCTAAAATTAATTTTTTATTTAAGTCTTATACTTCGTTTCCTTTTATTGATGAATTTTTGTATTTATTTATAGCGATCCAATTACCCAGTTTGGCAAAAGGACAGAGTGGATCCTGCGCAGTCTCAGCCGCATTTTACTGCCCAGCCCCTTCTTGCCAGTATTTAAGGAGGAGCGGAGGGACAGGCAATGCAGCTGTTGCACTGCTGCCGTACAAATTCAAAAAGGTATTACTTTCAAAAATCGAATGGTTTTTATATTAAATATTCCAATTTATTTCAGATTTTCAAAGCGACCCCGATTATCATATGTTTAATGCCAATCGATAGTAATCTCCATGATATAAAATAACCAAGGACATATAGGCCATGAATGGCGCTCAATTCCTGATTGTATGTATGTCCATGGACGTGTCGAAGTTTTAAGGATCATGTTCGCAAAAGAAAATATGCCATAAGTTGGCCATATCCTGGCGTATCCTGACGAGTCCTGTGGCAAATAAATTGTATTGACCAGCGCTACCAACTGGCCAAAGGGCATCAAGCTCGTCCTATCCTTTCCGAAATATCAAGGATTTTCTGTTTTCACCTAATTTCCAAGTAATTTTCGGTTGAAATTTTACCAAGTCGTGGATTCTTAGATGACCCCATCATATTTTGATGTAGATCGATGCGGGTGGTCCATACGATCCTAACGCACCATTTCCTTTGAAAATCTGTTAGGATATGGCCGAGTTATGGCTATTTTTCTAAAAAGGACATGATCACAAAATCGGCGATAACTCGGGCAATTAAAGAACTATGCGAATTTCCTTCGGTGAGCAAAATGTGCTTATCCTGCCAATTCAGAATATACAAAGAAAAGGACGAAAGTCCTTCTAAGAGCCGGGATATAAGGACATTTGTTTTCAATATTAGAAAGGCCATAGCTCAGCCGTATCCTTGTGTATCCTGACGAGTCCTGTGTCAAACAACTCGTATTGATCCCAGCTATCAACTGTCCAAAGGACATCAAAATCGTCCTTCTACTTTCCGAGATATGCCTTATTTACTAAAAAGGACATTTTTTAATTGGTCATAACTCGGCCAAATCCTTAAGGATATCGGAAGGATATACCTTTTTGAACTCGTGGGGAACAGGACTATCGATTGGCATTCAAGGATTTCCAAGATTCGACAAAAAATTTCACCAAAATTTTTCATAGGGGTTTAGTCGCAAAAGTGGCCAAAATCGAAAAATTCGGGTCTAACTTCGCCATTTGAAGGACTATCGGGATGTCCTTTGAACTGTAGAAAGTGCTCGGCCTCCCATTTAAGAAAATACAAAAAAAAGGACGATAGTCCTTCAAACGGCGAAGTTTTAAGGACGATTTTTGAAAGAGAAAATAGGCCATAACTCCGCCATATCCTGTCGTATCCTGACGAGTCCTGTGGCAAATAAATTGTATGGACCAGGCCTACCAACTGGCCAAAATTCATTAAGATCGTCCTGCTAGTTTTGGAGATATTGAAGGATTTGTGATTTCGGGCCATTTCCGTGCGCTCCGGGGACTGAAATTTTACAAGTCCAATTTCGGGTAATATGATCCTTAGATGACCCCATATTTTTATGATGCAGATCGATGCAGGGGGTCTATAGGATCCTAACGCACCATGTCCTTTGAAAATCTGCAAGGACATGCCCGAGTTATGGCCCATTTTCCTTACAAAAATTTTTTTTATTTATTTCATTTTAAATGCGTTTTTATCATTTCAGACTGACAAATTAAGGACTACAATGAGCTCTAAGGACCTCCACGACTGACAAAGCATATTTTTCCAGGATCAGACTTCAATTAAGCCAGATATAGCTATTTTAAGCGAAAAAAAGACAAAATTTGTAATTTATGCTCGATTTGTTTATTTTTAAGACATATAATTAAGAAATTAGCATAAAAAACAACAATTTTATACATTTAAACATAAATAAAGTAAATATTTAAAATAAAAAAGAATTTCCTGTTTTTTATTGCATACCCCAAGGGGCGTTTTTTGGCAACCGCTGCCTGCCGGGATTTTTCTTAAATTCTGCCAAAATACCAGGCGAACAGAAATGCCCAGAAGGTCGACAAAAAATATTTTTAGCTGCCGAAAAATTTCATTGCATACCCTCACGGGGCGCCCTGGTCGGCGGCTACGCCCCAAATTTGCCCTAAAATTCCACTCAAATACCAGGCGAACAGAAATGCCCAGAAGGTCGCCGAGTGGTTTGAATAAAAATTTTCATTGCATAGCATTAAGGGGCAAAAATGTAACTCAATTAAAATGAGTACTGTTAAATAGCAGATAATGTAAACAGCGTGATGTAAGGCGGCTGTTAAACAACAGCTGCAGCTGCAGCTAATGTAAAAGAAAAATCATACATGTTTTTGGACCATTTCAATGCACATTTTGCAGGGATCTGATCCTTTAGGTTTCCAAGGACTATATCAATGGCATGGTATAACCAAGGATATGTTAGTCAACTAGAAACCATCCAGGGGGCGGGACTGCTGCTGGGGGCGGCTGTAAAACAAAAGCATACATATTTTTGGACCCTGTTCTCGCGCATTTTGCGAGAACTCGGTCCTTTAGGTTCGCTAGGACTATATCCATGATATGGAACCAAGGATATATAGGTCAACTAGGTACCAAGGGTATCGATCATTTGCTGATTATATGTTGTCCATGGGATTGGCAGAATTGTCTGAAAATAGAAAATGAAAAATTTGCGAGAGATTATGTTGTTTTTAAGCGATATAACTCCGCCTACATACGACAAATCTCCATATTCGCGCGGAGATATGACGTTCCAAAACGACATATCTCCGCTTGGAGATATGACGTTCCAAAACGACATAGCTCCGCGGGAGATATGAAGTTTTAAAAACGACATATCTCCGCTTGTTATGACGCGGGAGATATGTCGTTTTGGAACGTCATATCTCCCGCGGAGCTATGTCGTTTTGGAACGTCATATCTCCAAGCGGAGATATCTCCGCTTGGTATGACGCGGGAGATATGTCGTTTTGGAACGTCATATCTCCAAGCGGAGATATGTCGTTTTGGAACGTCATATCTCCAAGCGGAGATATGTCGTTTTGGAACGTCATATCTCCAAGCGGAGATATTTGCGAGATATTCCAAAAAAATCATCAAAACAATTTTCATTTTTAAACCAAACCCGATTTTCGTAAAAATAATAATTAGAATTATTTTAATTAATTTTTTTTCCAATTTGGGTAAAAATGTTGATTTTGATTTTAAAGACGACATAATTCCGCGCGGAAACTCTTTGAGTTTTTTTGTTGTTGATTATCTTGGATAAACAATGTCCGGTTTGGGAATGATATACCTTTTTAAGCTGTGCGGATCCCTATTAATGATTCGCATAAAGGGTTTAAATTAAAGTTGTTGACAAAATCCGCTTAAGCATGCGAAGAGTAAAATAAACTAAATAAAAAAATTAGGTGCTTCAAACTCTTGTAACCGACGGGATGTGTTTTATATTTTTATCGATTGCCATTTCGATTTTAGGAAATAAAAAAGTTATCGATGACTTAACTTGCCAAATCGATTTTGATCGATTTTAAGGAATATTAAACTTATCGAGGAAATTAATAAATTTGTTTTTTCATATACACTTATAACTAATTTGAAACTCTAGACAGACAAACATGGCCAGAGGGACCCAGCTGGTTGTCATATCAATATACCCTATTCAATCAATAACTTAAAGGGTACAAAAAGCAGCGTGGTATGTGTGTCTAGCTACCCAACTCTGGACCCGGCAGCCGCCGCGAGGAGCGACAACAAAAGCGCGCCAGGCGCATGCAAAGAAATCCGCTAGAAAGTCATGTTCGTGCCGCTGCAGCTTGTACCCAGAGCTCGTGGCTGGCAGAAGGAGAAGAAGCAGCAGCAGCAGCGGCAGCAGCAGCAGTCGCCAAATGGCCAAAAAACAAAAAAAAAAAAAAATAGAAAAGAAGAGAAAAACGCGCGACATGCCTGCTCCAGCCGGCTGCCTTAGCTGCATAATAATTTATGATCGCGTCGTCCAAGATGTGGGTTAATCGTGTTATGGGCTAGTTTCTAACCAATTCGCCCCGTTAAGAGTTGGTGGTGGTGCTTGTTGCTGCTGCTGCTGCAGGTCTTACAAGGCAATTACTAGGTCAGAACCTGCAAGTCCTGGTTTCTGCTTGCTTGCAATTTTCACAACTAGGCAGCTGTGGGAGGAGCCGCTGCACCCGCCACCCCCCCGCCAACCGGCTGCTGTCAATCAGGCGGCTGCAAATGGAGCATTTAATCTTTGTGGCTGGCAATGAATGCGTTTGGCCACGCACGACTGCCGGCCAACACAAGTGCCAGCCAATTTGCCATGTCGCATGCCCCGCATGCCCCGCATTCCCCGCACAGCTCCCATTACCATTTTAGCCATGATGAGCCGCCAAAAAGCAATAAAATATCGTTTTATTAGCATGCCGTTGTGTCCGTTGTGCTGCGCGGCGGTGCGGGCGTATGCTGCTGGGCCATATTATGGATGGCTTCGCTCTGGTGTCTGCTGTCTGCTTTCCGCTGTCCCTTGTCTGTTGTCTGTTGTCTGTGTCTGAGTCTGTTGCAGCGCTCTTTTGGTGGCGTCGACAACAAACACGAGCCACGTGCACTTGCCAAACGAGTCCGCAAGTCCGCAAGCAGCTCAACTATCCGCATTTGACTTAATTCTTAATGAAAAGCACCAGCTGGGCCCAGCAGCGGCGGCAAGTGACGCGGGGTGTGGCAAGCGGGCTGCCTCTTGCATTTAGTATGCAGTTAAACATGCCGCAGCCACTGGCCTGGCCTGGCCTGGGCTGGCCTGCGCCCTGGCTCTCTATGGGTCTGTGGGTCTGCGTGGCAGGCGAGACACGACGTCGGCCCCTGACCAGAATTTATGCATATGACCTCAGTTATTGACATAATTTCGTGGTCGAATCGCATTGAAAACGAAATGTGCGCATTAAAAAAGGCAGTCAGGTTCTCGTTTTTTTCGTTTTTTTTTTTTTTTAACTTGAGCTCCCCTTTGGTAGCTGCAGTTGCAGTCAGTGGCGGCTGCACAAAGGTTTTGAAGGGGGGAATGACTAAAAAGAAACATTAATATAAGCTTGCAGGGAATTATAATTGTGAGACACAAAATATTTATGCCTAAGAGGTTTAAAGTGAATAATATCTTAGCCGGAATGAAAATTTGATAATAATATTCTTTGATAATAACATCCTATGATAACACCCAATAATAACACCTATGTAAACTCAGCTCTCAGCAAGGCTAACTCAATGTAATATGTCCGTTAGCCACAGACAAAATATAGCATTTATAGGTAAATCGCATAAAAATATCTAGCTATAGCTATAGTTATATATAAAGCTGTCAATGAGGCTACATTCATACAACAGTCTGGAACTCGAACCCTGGACCTTTTTTATCCTACAGTTGTTTTTCTAAATATCCAAACAAATAAGCAGAGAGTTAGAATCTCAGGCTACATTCAAATACCAGCCGGCGACTCAAGCCCTGTAGCTTATTATTCTTCATTCCATAAGATCTCTCAAATCATCAGCTCAAAATGCAGTTAATTACCCCTTTCCTGCACAGCTCAACATACGGAGGGGGAGTTAAATGGGCAGCCCCTGCCGGGCTACGCCACTGTCCGCAATTGCTGCTGAAGATGATGCGAATCATTGGTTTTCGGGCTCGCTGAATCGCTGCCTCGTTGCCTCGCTGATTGTGCAAATGTTCACGCTGCTTTGGACAAATGCGCAAATTTGTATGTTTCCGCAAATGTTGGCTAAATCTCTGCTCGAGACGGTCTCCGGCTGGCTGGTTGGCTGGCCGGAAGGCGGGCAGGGAGGGCAGAGGCAGCAGGTGATTATCATCCAGTTCGAGGCTGGGAGCCAATCTCAGCGCATTTGTCAAATTTCCCACTTAATCCGACGCGTCGCTTGGCAGCGCGTATGCATGGAAAATTGTCGCAGCCAAAAGGCGCCCCACGGTGCGCCCCCTCCAGCCGAATCCAACTGCGATTCCGAATCTCTTGGAGCTGTGACTGGTCCAACTGCTGCTGCTGCTCGGCTGCTGCTTCGACTCTGGCTCAGAGCGAGGCGCTTTAATTGGTCTTATGAAATGGACAAAGTGCGAAATGAGTTATGCGCACGCGCGCACCCGCCACAGCAGCCGAAAGAGTGTGTGTGTGTGTGCGTGTGTGCGAGTGTGTGAGCGTGTGTGTGCGTGCTTTAGTGCGTGTGTGTGTTGTCCGCGTCCAGACCGATAATGAACGCATGTGGGAATTCGAAAATTGGATTTGGGTATTGTGCAACACACAGCTCGTTGGCTGGCTTCGTCCAGCTGGTCGGAGCACCTCTCTACCCCCTGCCACTACCCCCTTCCCCCAACCGCTAACCCTCCCCCTCCCCATCCCCTTGGAAAGTGTGAGCACGCAAAGTATCTATTAGCGTCGCCTTTGCGCGCCAGAGTCAAACGGAATCTGTTTAGCGAGTCGCTCTTGTCGTTCGCCTCTTGCCACTTGCCACTTGCCAGTTGCCAGTTGCCACTTGCCAGTTGCGTCTCTGTTGCAACTGCAGCGAATTATCTGTTAATTTGTGGCAATTTAGAGATTTGCCGATACGCTAAGTGAAGCGCATTGAGCAGCTGATAGCCCGATATCCAAAAACGGTAGCCTTGTTGCCTTTTCGATCCACTGCGATTGAGTTGTTGACGTATTTGTCAGTGCAGTGCTATAGCAAGCTGCTTTTGTCAGTTAGCCGCAGTTCAACTAGAGGCCAACAGCTTCTGTACACGCCTGATTAGCCTTGTATACCCTGTAAACGTCTTACAATTGCTACAAAGAGTTTATAGGGAATTTTGCAGTTTCTATTACTTTTAATATTTTCACTCAATTTTAAAATCGATAAATATCGATGAATGAAAAATATTTAGAAATCGATATTGATTACTTTTGTTGTATACCTCATTCTTATATATGCTGGCAAACGAACTCAAGTTATTCAGAAATATCGACGTATCAATAGTTTAAAGAAAAAGAATATTTATCGATAACAGTAATATTCCTGACTATGCTATCGGTATAAAAATACATATATGTACTATACATGTATAATTTTGTTGCATACATGAACGATTTTATTTAACGAAAGTTATAGATAAAAATGTTTTACATTGATATCGATTTATCACTGAGTATGTATCGATCAAATCGATTTTATTTATGACATCGATTATTATCGATTCATTGACGATATCTATGGCATAAATATATCGATTTCTTAGCTGTATTTCTTTTGCTTCTTCATTTTAGGTTTAAGCCAGTTCCCTTAAATGATCGCAAGACACTTAATCTGATGAGCACAGAGTATTCGCCAGTCGCGCACACCCGACTAGAATATTCTTCGTAATTCTTAGCTCAAACTCAAATGGAGTCTTCTCGCTTGAAAAGGGCGGAATGTTAACGACTTTGTTTATAAATTGACATTGACAGCGACATAGACAGGCTTAATGGTCAAACAGGGCGTGGCCCGAGGAAGGGCTGCCCCAGCTGGCAGCTGCTTTAAGCCAGGGTCACCATAGCCAATGGCCCCGCTGCACAGTGGCACAAAAAGCATGCAAAATGCCAAATGATTATGCATTTTTACGGCCTGACGTAACCAATTAGCGGCAACGCTCAGCGCGTTGACGTTGCCGAAAATTGAATTTGCCGTTAACAATTATTTCCGCACACACTCACACACACGCACACACACACTCACACACACGCACAACACACGACCCGCACTTAAAAACACTGCGATAAATTCCTGACCAGCAACAACAAAACTAACAAGAAGAAGAAGAAAGCGAAACAACTAAACGTCGCGTCTTGGCCACATTTCAAAGCCACAAACAAGCTGCAGATTGATGCAGCCAGCGGGCCAGGAGAGTAGAAGGAGGGGGAGAGGGGCGGGCTATGCGGGGCACTGGAGCCCGCTCTCAATACGCATGCGCAATTTTTCAAAAGCTTTTAAAGTGAAGAGCCCCAACAAAATTACGTTGTAATTTTTGTAATTTCTGTAATTGCCTAATTCTGATTAATTTGAATTGACGAACGTTGAGAGCAGCTCAGCACAGGCCGCGCAACTGGAGCGCCAAGCCAGGCCGAGCATGCCCCTTCAGTCCGATGCCCTGCCCCGACTGTCTGCCTGCCGCTCGACTAGCCGCTTGGCTCCCTCCAACGGGTCCCTCGACGGCGAATTGAGAGGTCAAAACTGAAAATTATGCGCCATTGTTGGGCAGCAGAACCGCAGACACGGCCAGTCGCAGATTTATCCCATGAAGCAGCCTCCAAGCCAAGCCAAGCTCTGGGCCCAGACATTCGGGCCTCGCGCGTAATCCTTACTTATGCGCACTTGGGCATTGAGCTGCTTTGGCTGCTTTTGCTGCTTTGGCTGCCTCAGCCTGAGCTGGGTTTCAATTTATTTGCGCCTTGCAGTGCGTGGCTTCCTTTAATTTGATTAAAATTTATGTAGAACTACGCGTAGCTGCTGCGTCCGCTGCAAACCTGATAAATGTCCGCTTCAGAGCTAGGTTATAGGTTCGTTTTGGGGGCCACTGACCAAAGCAGCTGGAGAGCTAGGCTCGCCATGACATTAACTTGATTCCATTTTCTTATGCTTTACTCTTTTTTGCAGTTGAATTCTATGTGAAATAATTCTGTTGATTTTATTTAGTTCCATTTTGGAATGCGTCGAACCAAGGCCACAAAGCGTTTCGATCCAAGAAAACCAATTTATTTCTACTATGAACTAAAACTCTGAGCGAGACAGGCCCACTGACGCATACATTTTTTAGAAATGGTGTTGATTGAAATTCAAAACTTTATTGAAAGACTCAGCCCCAAAGCAATGCATTTATTTTGGTCCCAAATATTCGGTTTATTTAAGCCGAACCACAGACTTTTTCGGATTGCAGACCTGTTACAACAATTCTTGGGTTTCTGCCCAACAATCAGCTATTGAAAGCACAGTCAACTGTTACTGGGGTATTTCATTAGGTGCTGGCCGAGATTCGTCTCAAATATTTGTAGATTTTACTTAACATAAAAACTGTGATAATCTCTATACATAAAGCTGTTTGTCCTGACTGACTGACTGATTGGTGATAAGCGCACAGCGCAAGCCGTAATGAAATCTTTACAGTAGTTACCTTTTGTGATGAAGGTGCACATTAAGACGGCGATTCGGGAAATTCCACCCGCATGCCTTGGAATAATCGTTTGTATGCAAACATGCATATTTCCATACATACATATATATGTACACACATATGTATGTATCATATATACATACATTCATGTGCACATATACACATGCATACATACATAAATAAATATACGTACATACATACATACATACATATAAATATACATATGTACATACATACATACATATAAATGTACATACATACATACAAGGAATTAGCAAAAAAAACACCAGAAAAGCTAAGAATGAAAAACTGCAGAGCCTAATTGAATTCTTGAGAATCGAGGAGAAGGGCAGTTGGTAACAAATCGTATTATTTGAATTTGCAGCACAGTGAAATATAAGCTTGGTCTGCATTATATATATACACATGTATACTTACATGCATGCATACACTAACACACACACGCCTACACACACATATACATTCATACACATATATAATACTAATAAACGATTTTTCGAAGACTATGATTAATCTGGAATCATACCTCGGAGCAATAATTAAGAAAGGCTAAGTGCAAATTTGAAATCAAATCCTTTCGGTGCTGAGGGTATGTCCTGCGTGTGTCCTTCGCTTTAGACTCCCATCTAGATTATTCTTTGCAAGGTCGCTGGGTTAATGCGCCGCCAGCAGGCTCAACAATAACTCAATTAAATGCTGGCCATTAATCATACGCCGTGTGAGACGCGCCGAATGCGGACTCGCATCGGCCTCTCTCCCTGTCTCTCGCTCTCTGTGGCGCGTCGTCGTCGCTGTTGAGCTGCAGCAAATGTGTGAAAATCTCCCGTGGCGATGAAAAATTAAATGCAACTCTAGTCATACATAGATCATCAATGAAATTTAATATGCGAACAGCAACAAGCGTCGCACTGGTAGCCGCTAACATTCGGAGCACTCCGAAGTCCGATTCCGTGCCCGAGCCCGAGCCCGAGTCCGACCCGTTGACCAAACAGACCAAACACACAATGACATTGTGTAGCTTAATTAGCCAAAGTTGTTGCCAGTTCGCTGTGAAAGCCAAAAGGGGCAGGCGGCTCAGCAGCCCGCTGATTAGAATATGATTTGGATTGTGTGCGATGGAGGAGGAAGGAGAGGGGGGGGCAAAAATGCGTCCGATATCATTTTGTGGCAGCCTAATGAAGTTGTTGGCTGCGCTGTAGCGCAATTAATCAAAACTCTAATCAAATGGAAAATGGAAATTTAATGGCAGACAAAACGTTGCAGTCGTGTGACAAGTGTGGCATAGACGAAGATTTAATGCCCTTACTAGATTAGTTATAATCAGGTTGCCATGCCGTTGCTTTGCGTCTATAATTCTCAAGTGGTTTAAGGAGTAAATAAGATATTTACAATTCTAAAAACGGGAGGTTTTTGCATAAAACTTACTTTTATCTTTGTTTCTTTGCACTTACAATTCTCAACTAGTTAAAGCTTCGAGCTTAAAAAGAGAACTAGGTTCTTGCAATCCCAGAGTCGACAGCAAGGTCGACTGATAATAGAAGATTTTACATCAACCAATCTTTTAAATAGCATTAGCTTCTAGAGCCTTTGGCTTTATATATATAGCTTTAGTAAAAACAACATAGTGACTCCATGATATAGTGTTACGATCTGGTCGGCTTGGCCATATGTATTGCCTGGAGCTAAAAGCCTCAAGGGCACCGAGTTCTATCGGAAAGCTCACTTCGATCTAGAATATGCATAAATTGTTTCGACTTGATGTCGTCTTCAAAGGGTTACGTGTCACGTTACATATGGAAAATAGCTAACGCGGGTTAGGGTATACATAAATATGCCTAAATGATGAGATATAACGCAAGTGAGTAAATTGATGAGAGCTGCTTTGCAGTGAAATCTATGGAACAGATCTGGCTATCAACATGGCTAGCTGGCTGGCCGTCTGGCTGCTTGGCTAGTTGCTTGATTAGCTAGTTGGCCAAGTGGAACTCTCTCTTTCACTAAATGAGCCAACAAATTGCAACAAGCGCAATGTTTAACAAACTGTTGTTTAATGCGCAACTATAATTTATGCGGAGTGCAGCTACTGCAGCAGCAGCAGCAGCAGGAGCAGGAGCAGCAGCAGTAACTGGAGGCAATGCTAGAATACCAAGAACAAATGCGACTTTTGGACATAATGCGCGAACTTATGCAAATGGGAAAAGGCGAAACGCGAACCGTAAACCGCGAATGGCGAATGGCAAACGGCGAATGGCGAGTGAGTCCAGGCTGAGACGAGGCATGACTTATGCCTGAAATTTGTCTAGTTGTCAGTAAATATGGGAAATCAGTTTACAACATGCGTGCCACAGTTGCAGCAGCAGCAGCCGCAGCAGCACAGCTCCAACTGCAGCTCCTTCCCGGCCTGGCGACGACAGCGACATTGAGACTTAAGCGGAAGGCACAGCAGGAGCAGAGATAGCCAACATCAGATAGACTGAGACTCGTAATGGCGACAACAGCAACAAAAGAAGGAAAACCAACGACAGCGACAACCCGACAAACCGACAACCGGACAATCCGACAACCGAGTCGAGGATGGAGGATAGAAAAAGAACATGGAACATGTTGCTTGTTGCCCATGATGAAGCCCGGACCCAGGGACTGGGCCTGGGTCTGGGTCGCTGCTGCACACACAGAGACGAGGCATAGATTGATGCCTGCGTCGAGCCGGCGTTGTCTATTGACTATTGATGACTCGTCAGGGCAGAGTAAAAGCTTCTCTCTCTATCTCTCTCTCTCTGGGTGTGAGCGTCATATGCATATGAGGCCAAAGTCAAAGCCAATGTGGATGGCAAGTTCCGAGATTCAAGATCTGTGCACCTATAAGGATAATGCGCAAACACACGCAGGTTGCCACAAAATTTGCATTGCAAAGTCACAGTCACAGCCACCGTATGAGATACACTCAAAGAAACAAAAACTATATTTACTACAAAGCATAAATAAGCGAGTTCTGATACGATTATATTATTATACCAAGCATTTTATATGATGCGAATTCTTCTTAATCGAAATTCTCAAGACGGAAATTGAATTTGCGGTCATTCAATCTATAGTGAATTCTTTCCGCGCAGAGCGGTGGATTTGCCGAAAAGGCTGAAACAAAGCGACTGAGCCTAAAATTTTTTTGCATGGAGTTTAAAAGCATTTTTATTTTCGCTCATTCAAATAAATCAAAAGTAAGAGCTTGTAAATTTATAGAGTTTCTCTGACATGCTAAAAATGACAAAACTATGCAAAGAAACATTTGATATTCTAAGAATTTACTAAAATTTTCGCAGAGTGCATTCGAAGTGTGTGACTCAAATAAAACAAGAAGAAAATATGAGAAATAGGCATCGGAATACTTGGGGGTACTTAGCGTGCAGTTCGTTGAACCTAAGCAAATAAGTTGGAACTCAGCTGTGCGTTCTCAGATTTCAGGCAAACTTGAGAACACAAAATGCCGTGAATTTATGCATAATATGCTTCTTGTTTGACTGAGCAAAACAGGGGACAAGCATCGATCAGAGTGAGATCAGAGCCAGATCAATAGAGCAGTTTATTTTATTTATTTTATTTTTTGGCTTTTACAACCTTGCCATAATTCATTTGTGCGGTGAGATTTCAATAAATTTCGCATAAAACCAAGTAAATATTTAATTTGCTGTGTTGTGTAACATAAATTCACCGCTAGAATTAATCCTCAGCTGGAGTCAATTAGTATTTTATGGCGCTTTTATTAGGCCCGAGCGACAACCTTTTCGGGCATTCAGCAAAGATCAAAAGAAATCGAGCCCAGACACAAAGGTTAAGCCAAATTAGAATTCATTTCTTGTTAATATATCTATATATATATATTTATATATATATATATCTATATATTATGCCACTATTTATGCACGGACCCGACTTCATTAGCGAGCCGTCGCTGCCAGGCCTGGGAACCCACCCAAGTGGCCGCTGAATGCGAGCTAAAGTCATGTAATTGGAACGCCGCCTTATCAAAGCGACTAAATATTAAATACCAACCAGAACAAGTAAGTTCTGGACTAGTTTCCGCTAGTGCTCGACTAGTAAATACCCTGTACTCAGCGACAAGCTATACTAAATCCCAAATCCCTAGCTTGTGTAGCTTTCCAGATCGATTCAGAGGGAGAGATGGATTCACAACGTCGCCATGATCAAAAATATAGATTTTTTATGAGGTAGCAGATGCTTTCTTCTGCCTGTTGCATACATTTGCACAAAACCCTTATTCCCTTCTTACAGATTCTCATTTCATGGGTGCAGGGTATAAAAAGCCGAAGTCAAGTTCCAGTCGCGAGAGCCATTCCAAGCTTAAGTTTATAACGAAAGCGCTTTTCAATTAAAACTAAAACAGAAGGCAGAAGCAGCAACAAGTTCGATGAAATGGGTTGGGGGGGGTTGGTAGGGGGCGGCTTGGGGCACAAACCACATGAAAAATCGAACAAAATGTGCGCTCATTAAAAATTCGCATAATTTATAGATTAATGAATGTTGCCGACATATGGCCGAGGTCGACGCCAGCTACCGAAATAAAATAGCGATATTTATGTCAACAACTGAAGCTGAAGCTGATGCCAATCCGCGTCCCGCATAGACGTCATCAGCGGGGGCGATACCAATAACTATATATATATATATATATATATATACAGAGCTTATCGAAGTTATGATTCGTTCGATCAGAAGCGAAACGGCGGCATTTGCATGCCCGGATGACAATGGATTAGATGGATATGTGCGGATGAGCCGGCAGACAGAAGCCGGCCAGAGGACAAATACGCAAATAAATAAAACTTAACATCGGCCACAAGAAATCAACCAGACAAGTCGAACAGCAGCACACATGAGCTGCGAGCTATTCCTCGATCTGGCAAGCCGATATCAGTATACCCTGTAATAAAGAAATCAATTCATTTGCCTGCCGTTTACCCCACGCACAGCACAGCACGGCCGGACTTGCCATTTCGAGCAGCTCGCATCGCTTTGATTTGTGACGGCAGCTCATTAAGCAGATACCCTGTGATTATGTGCTTAGATCGATGCGTCTATTAATGCGAATGGCCTATAAATTAACAAACGTATTGAGCGAATTAGAATGCCCAATGTCTCAGAACAAACAGCATCGTGAACAAAACAAGCAGGAATGTTCTAGGTGAGAGCGTGCTCGAATGCAAGATACCCTTTACGAAAGCTGTAGAAAATAACTATGTAAAATATGAAAGAGAATAGCTTATATGCATACTGTGTTGGAATACCCTGTACCTAAAAATGTTGGCCTACTGCTCTAGGTGAAAGCATGTTCGACTGAAAGATACTCTGTATAACTTTACTATAAGTATGTAAAATGTGAAGAAAAATATGCTGAATTCCTGTCACCTGGAAACACCCTGTAAACCCTGAAGCAAAAACATAGCAATGTTTATTCTCCAGACGTGGGTGCTCGACTAAAAGATACCCTGTCCGAAGGCTTCAGTAACTATGTAAAATATGAAAAAGAATACGATATTGCATATTGTCTCGGAATACTCTGTATCTATAAAAAAGTAGCAAATATGTTGACTTAATGGGCAAGGCGAGCCTGAAACATACCCTGTACGATAGGTTTGGGAAATAACTAAGAATAATTTAAAGATGTTTATATATAAAGCTTCTGGGAATACCCTGTACCAATAACAAAATTTTTTGATATAATACTTAAGGCGACTGATACATACCCTGTACAAAAGCATATGACCAGCTATGTTGAATTGGTGACTATGATGTATATGATTGATACCTGCACCTGTAAAGAAGTAAACAAAATTTTATTTAAAAGAGATTTTACAAGAAACTTCTGGGTTTAATCCGATTCCTTTGACAAATTTAGTATAGAATATTAAAGTTGACAACTGCAAGTTCTAGAAAATGAAAGTGTTGTTAAAAATATCGCTTAATACTAAGGGGAACTCTGGCGTTGGTAACTACCAAGTTCCAATGCCAAATATATATATTTTTATGGTGTACAGAGTATTGAAAAGAAGGAAATCGGAAAATGTATCGATTATTCTTTTCTTTTTGTCAGTCAGGCGAAAGATGCCTGAAGCACATTTGTATTTTTGCCTTAAAGGGCAGCAAAGGCCTCTTTCTGCTAGTAACAGCCATTGTTACGGGCTACAGGGTATAACAAACAACAACAAAAAACAAGCAAACATACACAGAGCGCAGCCAGAGCAAAGCCTGCAAAGCAACTGGCAACAGGCAACCAGGCAACTGGCAACATGTGGCAGAACAACAATTTATGATGTTGCCGCTGACAGGCGAATGTTGTTTGCAGTTGTTGATGACGATGATGATTCCAAGGATGCGACGAACGGGACGACAACGACGACGACGTCGACGGGACAGCTATTGATTTGGCCTGGCCGGGGCCAAACTTGAACATCCCCAACTCTGCCAGCCGACGGCCAGCTCCCCGCTGGAGATGTTTTTTCTTTGGCTGTGCGATAGATTTTGCATATTACTTGCATGATGGATTCCGTTTGGTCGTTTTGTGTGGGCCCGAACAGCGCCTCATTGGAGCTGGCCAAGATTCCAAATGTCGTCAGAGAGTTCGATCTCAGATGCGCTGCCCAAATATTGTTGTGGATAGCTGCCGCTGCTGTATGATGCATAAATCCAGCCGAGCGCAATTGTGTCCATTGCCATTACCATTACCTGATTTGTTTAGATAGACCCCTACCCCAGGCCAAGAGGGAGGGAGGGGGCTTTGAATGAGACTCGGCGTGTGGGTGGCGTCGATCAACGATCGCCGATCAACTGGCACACAATGAGATATACTCGCATATGTATATATATATATATATATATGTGTATATATATCTCATGTGCTTTGCTTTTCAAGTGCCTGTCAGAGTGTCGCTCGTGTTGCCATAGTTGTTGTTGTTGTTTTTGTTGTTGCTCTGTGTGCGACTCATTCATTTCAAAGTGCAAATGCAAGCCGACAGCTAAGCGACGTCATTTAGAGTTTTGACAAGCGGCGCAGCACAGCAAATGCTGGCCAAATGCTTAAATGGACGCCCTCAAATTGCGCCGACGAATAACACGGAGCTGGCTTGAGAGCTTGTGCCACCAACGTGCATTCCAGCTAAAAGCCAACAGCAACAACAACAAATGAGCATAATTACAGCGGCAAGCACACGACTAGCAGATACTCTGTAAGCCGTCTGATACAAATAGTGGAGGATTCGCCTGTTTCAATTATGATTAATTATATATATTTTTTCAGAGACTCGTTCGAAAAGTTCTTGAGCGTATAGGGTAAATAATAGTAATTAAAAAATATTTCGATAGTCAAGCTATTCAGGCTAGCTAGATTAGCAAAAGGTTTTGGGAAATTTATAAAGGCAGCTTTAGTAGTACCCATTTGGGATTTTGAAAGGCAGCTTGGAAGAAATATTTTCGAGTATTTTTTAAAAGAAATCATTATGAATCTTTATATGAAAGACATCGGGTGGGTAGCCTGGCATACAACTGCTTGGTTGCTTTTACAAGGGTATAAGCTGTTTTTAGAGATTTTAAAATTTGGTAAGTCTAGCTACATAGCCTAGTTTGCAGAGGCGCAAGTGGGCGGGGCTTAAATACGTATTGGCCTTAGCCTGCACGAAAATCATTTGTTGCTAAATATACTCTTATTTAATTATAAATATATATATGACTTTGGGTTTCAAATGGTGACAGATATAGATTTTTCTCCGTTTATATAGGGAAACATTTGATCACATCTTGCCAGAGGATTATCAGTGGTTCCTATGTGTAACAAACTTAGATCAAAAACTGCGAGAAACTATAGGGGCTTTACTCTATGGGAGATGTTTTACTATACTTTGCCATAATGTAATAACATTTCTAATCTTCGTGCAGAGTATTAAGTGCAAAGTATTTATGGATGTAAGATCATCTATATATTAGAGCTATATATTAGAGCAATTTGATATAAAGAATGTTTCACACTTTTCACAAAATCCATTTCGCCATGATATAAATAAAGGTCCATAAGGATTGGCGTATGAAGTTTTGGGCTCAAATTTATTAATTTATATTTTAACTGATTTACATTTTACTTTTTACTAATTTAAGAGGGCGTGGCATATAATTGTAGGCAGTCGGAGCCGCAAATGCCTCTGCTGTTGCCCTTTCAGAACAGGGTATAATAACAACAACAGAGAGACAAGAACAACAACAACAATAATAACAGCGACAACAACAACAAACACTGACGATGGCACGCACATTTCGTGTACGATTCCCAGACAAATTGCAGAATTGGCGAATGCTTGAGAATTCTGCGGAATCGGAATCTACACTATGGGATCTATGGTGGTCCTTTTGGCCACAAGCCGAGCTGAGGCTAGAAGTTGCTAAGAAGTTGGAAGCTTGTCGCTGGATTGGGCTGGGCTCAAGCTCAGGCTCAGGCTCAGGCTTGGGCTCAGGCTGCTGTGGTTGTTTTATTTTTGTTGGGGGCGCCAAATTCGCACATGTTGCGTAAGAAACAAAGTTGCTGTTAATGCGCATTGTTGTTGTTGTTGTTGTTGCGCCCAATTTGGGCTGCGAGCACTCCAAGCAGCAGCAGCAGCAGCAACAAACAATAACAGCAAGAGCAACAGGGGCTGGCAAGGGGTCCCTGGGGGATGGGGCGGGGTGCAGAGCTCAGCATACCAAACACTCAACGCCAAAGCGCACTCCACTCGGCCACTTCACTGCACTCGGCGGCAAACATAGCCCAAACAACAACAACAACAACAACAACAACAACTACGGCAACAACAACAAAGTGAACTTGTACACAGGTGAGCGCTGGTCTGGGAGCGCGCACAGCCAGCGGAGAGCGCTGAAACCGGTTTATGCTCGCATGTGCTCTCTGATACTCGCTCGCTCTCCCTCTCTCTCTAACTATCACCCTTTCGCTCTTTTTTTTTTGTGCAGCTAATTTACATGCCGCAGCCGCTGCCGCTGCTTCAGCCTGGGCCTGAGCCTGGTTCTTGTGGGCAGCACTTGGCGAGGCGTTGGATGCATTGCTGGACTTGACTTTTATGCTTTTATTGAGGCACGAATTTAAGCACGATCACAAGCACGAACTATCGCCAACACAGTGCGTGTGGGTGCTCAGCAGTGAGAGCGAGAGATTGAAAATGCGAGAGCGCGTTTGAGCATAGAATTGCTGCTCTCTCCGATTGCTGTTGCTGCTGCTGCTGTGGTGCTTTTTAGCTAATTGTGGACCTGTCGTCGCTGGCTTCTTAGCTGTTCTTGTTGTTGTTGTTGTTGTGTGTGTTGTGTTGCTGCCTTTTAAAATTCTTGTCTTGCACCGCTGCTGCTGCTGCTGCTGCTGCTGCTGCAGCCAATGCTGTCTCCGTTTTGGCATTCATATGCAATTGCCATGTTGCAGGCCAAGAAACTACCGCGTGCTGTGCAGAGCGCACCAAGATGCTGAGCGGGCAGCAGGGCTCCAGCCTGTGGCTGAGTGTGGCCAAAAGAAACCGACCAAACCACTTTTGGTGAGTTGCCAGACGCCAACACACCACGCACACACCAAACATACCATACACACAAGCTAGCTCTCTCTCTCTCTCTCTCACTCACTAACTCACTCACCACGCTTGCCGCATGCACTTGACCACAGGTGAGTTGCGGGCATCGCCGCGAAGAGAGCCAGCGCTGAGAATTCAGTCTGTCGTTTGTTTTCGTCGCAGAAACATTGAGCAATTGCAGCGAACGGATTAACGCAACTCTCGTCGCAGTTGTCGCCGTCGCCGTTGTTGTCGTCGTCGTCGTCGTCGTGCTCGCAACAACACAGCTTCAAGAATCCGTTTATCGGTATTAGAAACGATATCGATAGCTCGATATCGAAGTGCAAGTGTAGACAAGTGCCAAATAGCGTTAACTGCGGCACAAAACAAGTGCTAACGAAATTTATATTCTTTGAGCAAATCCAAGCATAAATTCTAAGCCCCAGAAGGCATCTCTGCTGTAGCCCATCCGCCCCTCGTTAACCGATCCCCACCCAACTCCCATCTGTTGGCGTTTGTCGCCGCGTTTTTATTTTGTTTTCGTCGCGGTTCCGTCTTCGTCGTCGTCGTCGCCGTTTTCGTCTCTCGCCGTGCAACAAAAATGTAAAAAAAAAGAGTTGCAAACACAACAAAAAAAAATAAAATAAACGGAATCTGAATTCAAGTCTTTGACTGAGTTTGAGAAAACTTCGGAGTGGGCTGCGAGTCAATAAATGCCGAATGTTAAGAAAATTGCAATATTTGCATTTTAATTAAATCGCAAGAATTTCCGTGTGTGCACGCGTTTTTGTGTGTATGTGATTGTGTGTGCGTGTGTTTGTGCCCCCTACAACAACAAAATACACACACCAAAAATATATAATCAAAAGAAAAAAATACAAAAAGAAATAAACCAGAAAAAGGCGAAAAGAAATATTGTTCAACAAGTCAAACGAGTTCTTTTGGCTCGCTTTGGCCGTGTGGCCAGCAGCAGCAGCAGCAGCTACAACAACAACAACAGCAACAACAACACAGCAACAACAACAAATCGACTCAACATCGCATTTGGTGGCAGTGGCAGGCAGCAAGTTTTGTTGTTTGCGCCTTTGGTGAAAAATATTGACAGCATTTAGCCACAAAATGTAAGAAAAACACAGTATAAAAGAGAATAAAAAGGATAAATAATACATAAGGACACATGTGACATTTTTGAAGGCGAAATTATTCTAAAGCCCAAACAGCTTCACTTGCTGCACAAATCGTTATGGTCGTACAGATAATTCATGTTATGCCCAACTACAGCAAGGAATAAATTTGGAAAAATGTGAAAAAAATAGTCGACTTTTTTATCAAATTATGCCAAGAAATCATCATCATCATTCATAGATCACGATTAGTACTCATACAAATATGCATAGTGAGCATTGTACTCAAAAGAACGCATAGTACGCATCGAAGTACGCATTCCACTCATAGAAGTACGCATCGTACTCATCCCAGTCGGAAAAGTACTCAAATTATATGCGAAATTCTCGTTAAGCGTAATTTTCAAAGTACGCATAATATTTGTCGACGCACACAATTTACTCATAGTACTCATAGAAGTACGCATTGTATTCATCACTGTTGGCAATGTACTCATAGTACTCATCAACACATGCATTATGCCCAACGTTATATTCACTGTACTCATCAGAGTACGCATTGTATATTAAATAAACAGGCATAGTACTCACAAGATCTGTTTGATTAGTTAGCGCAACTTACGCAGCCTAATTAGATGTTCAATAAAGTAAAAGGTAGCAACAACAACAACAACTGCGTCGGCGGCTGCAGCAGCAAGGAAAACAACTTGAAATAGTCAAATTGGTAATCGAATTTGACTTGTTAAATGTTCAGAGCCACGGTAGACACAAAATGTACACAAAACGAAAAAGGTAGAAAAGCAAAACACACACACTTTGCAGCTGCTTCTTTACATGCATCTGTTTCCTCTTCTTCTTGTGCTCTTTCCCAAACGTTTTTTTCATTTTGCCGCTTTGTCTTTTGTTCCAAAAAAAAAAAAAAAAGTTGTGTGAGGAAAATGTGAAAAACCAACAAGGTTGTGATCTTTGATTTTCGTATTGAAAAATTCGAGTTTTCGTTCGTTTTGTTTTACCTGTTTAAAAAGAAATATCGGTGCGTAAATCTCTCAATAGGCCGTTTGAACTGTGAGTTATCGTTATCTATGTGAGCAATACGTGAGCTGCCTGCGCAAAGTGTCGCCAAACGTGCGGATTCCTGGAAAATTGACAGCTAGAGACCTGCAAGTATTTCCAAACGCCCAGCAGCTAATTCTATGTAGGGCTTACTTTTTGGGTCTTTTTTCGTGGCGTAATAAAAATCACAAAAAAAAGAATGCAGGAAGTGTTGACGTCGTGCTCGGATTTCTTAATGCTTGTTGCCATTAAAGTGCATTAAATTTTCCACTGAAAATTATATGAAATTATTACAAAAAGTCGACCAGAAGCCGAGTGTGTGTGTGTGTGTGGTGTGCGCAAGCATTTATAAACCAATTTTCGAGCTGCTGTTAAAAGCCAAAATAGCTTGACATTAAGGCAAGCTAAGAGGCTAACTGAAAAACAAAATTTGGGCTAACAATGAGCGCAGCGAGTCGCGGGGTTTTCTGTATTTTTATGGCCCTTAATTTACACTTCCTTCCAATGCGCTGCGTAGAGCAAGAGCAAGTGAGAGGAAGAGAGAGAGAGAGCGATGGGGAGAGAAACAAAAGATCGCCGAGCTCTCTAGTTTGTCGGCAGCGACCAAAGGCAAAGGCGCAAGCGGCAGCAAAAGCGAACAAAATATAATTTTCATTTCCCATTTTCATTCCATGTTTCTCACAGCAAAACGCTCGCCGCTGCGGCTGCTGCTGCGGCTGCTGCTCTGCATATTTTTGCCTTATCAGCGCCGGCGGCGGCGGCGGCACTTGGATGGCAGCTAACGGTCGAGACTCGCGCGACCGTTTCGTTTTTCTTATGCTCTTTCCCCATTTTCTTTTTATCTTTATGCGCCGGTGCGTCAGATGCGGGTGATTGCGATTGCTGTGACGTATGCGGCGCGACATAACGAAAGACTTAGGCAACGAACTTGCAAAACGCAATTTAATGCGCTTTAAATTGCCGAAGACGTCGACCGTTCACCGCTCCCCCTGTCTAATTGCTGCAATGCTTAGCGCTATACAAACAAAAATTACGCTTTAATCTATTTTTGCCCGGCCCCATACACATACACACACACACAGGCACGCACAACAGGCATCAGGCCAGCAGCTGCCCCCTTTTTGCGGACCACACGCGCGTCTCGTGCGCCATGCCAAGAAAATTACATTAGACGTGGAAACGTTTCAGCTTTGCTCTTCGGTAAAAGCAACGCACCATGCTCCATGCAACACACACACCACCCCCCTGCTGCCCCCCACTCAACATATACAATGCCTAGGCCATGGCCACCTGCTCCTGGCTGCTGCAAGCGCAGGCCCACAACTAAACACCCGCTCGGGTCTTGCCCTCAGCTCAGCGCTAATTTCTTTGTTGAGTCTCATGCGAGTTGGCACCGCGGACATACGAATGTGCTAGCCTGTGATTAAGTTTGGAATATGTTCATCGTTTTGTGCAAGTGTCTTCATCCGCCACAATCCACAGCGAGAGAGAGAGATTGCGGCCGGCTCTGCCTGGCCATGCTGGATTGTGATTGAGTTTGTGCCCGCGGCTGCTCGGTCGTGCTAACTACGCATAAATATTTTCTCTATGCGTATTAAAAGGCATAAAACAATAAACATTGTTAATTTCAGAGCAGTTACAGTTTGCAGGCACTGTTGAGGTGCATTTGCCTATTAAAGGGGACCGCTTGAGTTGGCAAAATGCTTGCAACAGGCGGGGGCAAAGAGAACATTAATCTTGTACGAGATATATTATTGGATTTGGCCCTTGACTTAGATCTGAGAATAGCGCAGCTAATGACACTTAATTATTCATTTTTGTGATTGTTTACTATGTTAGTTAAATATTACAGACTAAAAATAAAAATCAATTAAAATTAGAGCTGAACATAACGAAAGACTTAGGCAACGAACTTGTGAAATGCAATTTTATTTATAACTAGCATTTCTCTTTTATTTGTTGAATAAATTTTTATTGTCATCTCATATTAAAACTTGAGTTAAAATAAATTTTTGAAGTTCATATTTCATTTACTTTCAATCGGATTTGTCGACTGGCAAAGATGTTTATTTTGTGAAATCTACGTTCTTTGGCTTTCAAATTTCATACAAATTTGACGATAAGCTAGGAGCATACGTATAATACTCGACTAAGTAGAAACATATATGGTACCAATAAGAAATACATGTATGAAGTGAATAAAACCCCATTTATTCAGTTAAAAGAACCTAGGGTAATTTCATGTCTCCAGAAGATCGATGCATACATAATTATATAATATATATACATATATGTATATAAATATTATATCTATTTTCTGTGGTTTACGTGTGTAGTATGTAAATATTTTATGATTCAATTCAGAGTATCTAGAAGTCCAGCAGCCTGACCTGGTTCAGTCCGATTAAGTTTAGTTTGGGATTTAGTTTTATGACCCACATGTGCTGCCTGACCATGCACCAAGCATGTGTGTGTGTATATTGCACGAGAAGGTATTAAATTAAGTCAAGATTGAGCCCATAACAACAACAAGAGCTAGAACGATCGTAAAGCAGGGCACTATGCCCGTCGATAACAAGTGTATTTGTGGCTTCGGTGTGGCAAAGCATTTTGTCTGCATTTGCATTTGTGGCATCGAGCCCATAAACACTTGGTCTACATAATTTGATTGTTTTAATGGGAGCAGCATTCTTTATGGAGGCAAACTAGTCGCATACAGCATCAGCTCAATAGCGCGATAAATATAACGAAATGTTAACAATTTTTTTTTCCGATTTTGATTGAAAAACATATTTGTATTTAATTTTTTTTATGGCATAGCGTGCGGGTTAATGAACGCGCTGTGAGATCAGTTTCTCGCTGGCTGATTTGCACTTTTATGATGAGCCATAAAACGGGCCAAACAATGGCCAAAAAGCACACACAGACTATGGCAATAATTGCTAAATGCTTTTGGCTACCCCCGAAAAATAACTAAAACCAAAAAATAAACACTCCTTATAGCTAGATCTGAAGCTGCTGCCCGAAGCTTCCGGTTCTCGCAAATCTATTAATATCCCATATAAATTTGTGAAAGATGTTACTGGGCGCAGCCCCATAAACCGCAACGGATAGCACAAACAAACGTGGGGAAGGTAAGGCAGGTGGTGCAGCACACACAGACACACATAGTCGAGATTAGAAGACACAGACACATGACAAGCTGCAGCCCATTCGGATTCGGATTCAGATTCCAGTTCAGCTACAGCTTCAGGTTCAGCTTCAGCTTCAGGTTCAGTTCGGCGGGCAATCTGTAATCTGTGTGAGCGTCATTTCATATTTTCTTACACTTTGGAAATTGGTGCACTTGACGTCTTGACGGACGCTGTTTTCCGATAAGATATGATAAATAATATAATAAATGCCGCTAATTAATGGCACTTTAATATGAAAAGAGCCAATGCCATGCTAAATATAGGCAGATCAACTGTTTGCTGTTGCTTCCCTGAGAACCTGTGTGCTGCCCATTCCGCTTCTTGTTCCCGACAACTCTGCCATTTTCATTGCAGGCTAATTACGAGAAAATTTCAATAACAGGGCGCTTTTCTAGCTAATGGTAATGTGTGCTTGGCTAAATTTCAATATTTAACTATTATTGCATGAAGAGGTTCGGGAGTTCTCTAATTAGGCTGATGACTATCGAAAATTTATACAGAAAAACATCGATTTGTAAGTCAACATGATGCATACCGATTAATTTCATAGAAAAAATCGATAAATCGCTATCAGAGACATGTACCAAGCATTTTATCGATAAGATAAGTTCAAATCGATAAGTCAGAGTCGTATGCTAATTTAATAATAACAATGATTAAATATCAAATACATCTGTATCGATAGATGTACTGACAATTAGAATACCGATAGTTCGTACTAGCGAATATCGATAAGATGGCAAAGGATAATTGACTAGTCTTTCAAGTTTTATAAGATAACTTAGTAAATTTTTCATATGAATCTAACCACACATATAGTTAAAAGTTTTAAAGTTCCACAAATATCGATATATATCGATAACTTGAAAAATCGCAAATATCATCAAAATATAGCAAGCTGACCACACAAATTGACCCCGATTTTTTGCACTTGTTTTGAAAGTGAAATTCATGGTGAAAATTTGTAAATGAAAATGGAAAACAGTTTCGTGCTTTGCTGGTCAGCTGAAGCGTTTAGGTGTTGGGCCGTTTGCGTTCACTTGCATTTTCGCACTTTTTCTTGCAGAAAATCTCATGCGAACTTCACGCTTTCTGAGAACCGTCCGTCTGCATGTCTGCGTGTTTTTTTCTGCTCGGCTGGCCATCAACAGAGACTCCAGTTATAGGCGATATGCACATATGTACGCCGCAGATTTGCATCTAAATGAGCTCAATTAATATGCAAACAATTAAAATGTTACTGCTTATGGCTAATGCCACGAGTCCAACGCGACTGTCTCGAATATATCGTGTACGGCAATTAGAAAGCCATTAGAAATAACTTATTAACAACCGCAGCCCCCACAAGATTGAGCATCACCCCTCCCTCACTACCCCCCCGCTGCCAAGCACTGTCGCGGGCCACTTCAGTGAGCAGGCGCACTGGGCATGCTCCATCTCGCACATTTCATAAATTACTCAACATTTAATTAAACACGCTCTAAAGCGCTACTTACCACCTACTTAGCCGCCGGTTTTAGACAACAATTTTGCATAATTTGAAGTTAAATCATGAACACACAACAGCAACAACAACAACGATAACTGCAGCAACAACAACGACATTAACAGACGACAAGTTGATTATCAGATTCGTTTCTTTCCTTTTTTTTTAATTGTACAAGTTGAAGTTTCTTTAATGCCCTTTAATAAGCGGGTATTTTAAGTGCGTTGAGGCACATGTAACGCGTTCAAAAAGACTTCGACCAAGGTCTTCATTGTTGGACATAGGACATAACCGCAAACTATATGAACTCATATCCCAGTGCAGATATCTTAATGAAATTTTGTGCAGCTGCTTCTTAAAGTTGTTGGCATTATATCTGACAGAACCGATCTGATCGGTTTACTATATCGCATGGCTACCATACGTGTGATTGATCGTATCGATCGATCGTAAAGGTTTTGAAAGGAAAATTTTGGTGTTGCTTATGAAAAATTAATCTAACTCAAGATTAATCCCTCCAATTTAATAAATATGAAATGTTATGGCATATAACTTAAATAGAAACGATCGGTTAATATAGCCCGGCAATATACTGCATATTATCTATAAGTATGCAAGGCATTTAAATCATTTAAATATCTTGCATATTATATGCAAGTATACAGGGCATTTAATTCTCCCAATAGATTTTTATTAAATGTCTAGTTTTTCGACAAAAAGGAATAAATAAAAAACCAACTAAAAATCGCTTGAACATTAAATGCTTCTATGGAAACCCCCTTTAGATATTTTGGCAATACACCTTTTGCCCGCCTATTTGACGAGCTTTTGCTTAAGATCTGATGAACATATTTTATAACTGCCATAAATCTGTAAGGGTATTAAATGGCAGTACAAAAGAGTTATTTTTTCTTCTGGTTTTTATAAGCAATTAATGAAATCCTAGGCACTCAAAACATGTGCAGTGCTCATGTTAAGCACTGTACGCGGCGCTCTGGGCCGCTTCCTGCCTGGCAGCTGGACAGAGGCGCCTCGGCTCCTTTGGCTGGCCCAAATTGCGGCGGCCATGCTTGGACGCTCAGAAAAACCGCCTGCTTTTCGTCTGATGTTCGTTTGATATCAGAGCAATGCCAGGTGAGTGTCCACTGTGCACAGCAGTCGAGAGTTGAGAATATTGTGGCTTTTCTTTCGTTGCTCCCTTTGTCAGTTTTGTGCCAGCCCCCCTTTGGCTAATTAGTTGAGCCGTAAAGTTTATGCGCCTTTCGTTATTGTTTTTTTTTTTTGTTGTTTTGATGGGGTTATGGTTATATAGTATTTGTTGTAACTTTTATTTGCCATTAAGTAGATTTTATTAACGCGAACAGCCTTTACGAGCTTTTGTGCTCGTAAAAAGAAACAAAAAAAAGCGAACACAGTCCCGGGAAAAGTAATATTTTTTTAATGCCCAAGTTATGAGATGGTCAGGCAAATCAAAGCCAAAACTACAATATGTCTAATTACATGTTTGTCATTTGATATTAGACAACGGCACAGTGCACAGTTCGAGTGGAGTCTGCCTGCCTGCTGGAGCCACACACACGCAACCAACCAGTTGCTGTTGGGGCCACGCTCTGTGCGCTTTCTAATGTGTTTGGGTATTAGCAGTTCATCTAAACTTATGACAAGTGCAAATCAAACTGACGTTTCCGTAGTAGCTGCAGCAGCAGCAGCAGCAATAGCCCAAGCCTCGATCTCGCAGAGGTAATTTGCGTATGGGCCGCCGTCAAGTGTCAAGCCTGGCCCAACCAGAACCGGGGGTTCATGTCTAATGTGCTTCTCTTATATTTTTTTCTGTTAGATTTTCAACCCGGTTTGCAGTTTATTAAATTACATTTTCATGCCATGGCTGCGTTTCCAGGAAGGTACTCGGACCATGATTATTAAGTTATTAGAGGCCTGATGGACACGCAGCCTGGCCCCCATACCCTGTACCCGCTCCCGGTACGTTATATCAATCAGGCATTCAAGCTGTCACATAATTGAGCCCAAGCTACTCTCACATGCAATGCACGGCCTTTCGCATGGTCTATTTATTAATTCACTTTTAATTGCTCGCTTTCTTTTTGATCCTGTGATCATCTGACGATGAGCGGGCAGTTTTCTTTTCTTTTCTTTTGGAGGGTGCCCTTAATGCTAGATTTCTATCGCTAGGAACATCACGAACCCAAATACCATGTGAAACTAACAAATTTCTATTTTGGGTATTTCCACCATTTGCTACGGCCTGTTGAAACAAACAAATAATCATAATTATACCCTGGATTTTAGAAGAACATTTTTGAGAGGGGTGTTTTGAATGCTATTAAAGGTAGATTTAAGAATAGAAAAAAACAGCCACTAAAGTATTCAAAATTCATTTTATGATTTTATGGCGATAAATTAAAATTTTGTTATTAATTTCAACCAATTTTCATTCAATTAACTAGCGACTTTGTCGATTTTCCTGTTTGATTTATATTTTTGTTACTTTGTATAGTTTTGGTACTTCAATTATGATTCGAAATAGTCAAATCTATAAAGAAAATATAACTGTGGTAAGAGGATTCTGACGAGGCTGTGATACTGTACTTATAAAGAGACATCAGCACACATTTACAGCTCTTTCTTGTTCTGTTTATGTGGCCATAATTTTCGATCCCAGCCACATTTAGAGCTGGGATTTTAACATTTAGCATGCTAGCAGCTTGACTAAAAATTGTGATTGTTGAAATTAGTTTAAGGTACTCTAAATCCCTGTTGAAATGCTTATTTCAAATATATATTATGCCCCGCAGTCTGATATCAGGCATTTTCCTATTCGGTTTTGCTTTGTTTAAGTTTTTTTTATTTCTGTCAATAACCAACTTGTGTGTAGGGTGTTTGCTAGTGCAGCACGCCCGTCTAAAGTATTTTTACTTCTTTCATTTTTCTTCTATTTTTTTGTTGTATTTTTTGCTTATCGCGCGAGAAAAATCTATAAAATTGCAGCAGCCGCCGCACAGCGTTGTTTGTTGTTTTTTTTTATTTTCGGGGCCACTCGAATGTGCCGAATATGAAAAGTGTTAGTCATGGTCTTGTTAACTAAATTGTTGACCACGAATTCGCTGGCCAGCCGAGCCGCAGTTAAGACTCGCCCTCTCTCTCTCACACACACATACACAAAATCTTTCTTCTGTTCTTTGGCTGATCCCATGCGCTCCAATCCAATTTCAATACAATAAAAACTTCAGTTGTGTATTTTATTTGTTCGAATTCTAAATGTGCGAGTGTGTGTGCGTGTATGTGTGTGTTACCAACAGTTTTAGAACATCAATATTTCAGACCAGCATAGGCCCCAGCAGAATTGCCGACTCGGACTCGGACTCGGACGTGGTCTCAGACCCTTTTAGCCTTTGAACCTTTTGGATGCGCAGGTAGTTGTTTTTTGTTGCTGCCAGCCGGAGCTTCTTTTGTCTTCAGCTCGTTTAGTTTATGTGTGTATCCCGTCTTTTTTCTTAACCCACCCCCGGTATATGGGCATTTGCCTCGTTTGAATTTCAAATTGTGCTGCGGATGCTTGGACAATGCGTAAGCCGCTCTCAGAACCATCAACGTGATGAGCTTCATCAGTCTGCTAAGCGCGTTAGTGCAGTTATCAGTCTATTAGTTGCCATCTATCACGGGCCTAAGAGGAAGACATCTAACGCGAAGACCCACCAACTTTCCACCAAGTCGTTGCAGCGTGGGCAGGGATTAGTTGGTCACGTTTATGCTCTGCGTTTATAGTCGCCCATTTGTCCCTGCTTTTCAAAAAGAAAAATAAGCCCGGTGCCAGTACTTAATCACAGTTTGTCGAAGGATCGCTTGGTGAATCAATGCCATGTGTTGACACTTATTCATGTGTTGAACCTAGCTCGAAGCTTGGCGAAGTAAATATTCCTCACTTTTCTGTATTAATTATGGTGTGTGTGTAGTAGAAGCAGAAAATTTAGTTTTTCTCTAATTGAAATGCAACAAGAAAGAATACGGGTGGATTGAGAGCTGAAGATTAAATATCCTCATGGATAAGCGTAAAATTGGAATAACAGACATGATAAAGTAGTCTGTTTCAGCCAGTTACCATGTATATACGTCCTGCACACTAAAGAAGGAACTGTGCTTAATTTTATGAAGAGAGCTGTAAAACATAGAGACTAGTTTGCATAAAAACAAACAGAAGAACAAGGCTATCACAACTCGTATTTGTACTGATCAAGAATATATAGCTTATGTGAAATAAAATTGATATTTATCAATTAAAACCAATTAAACCTTTTTCTAATTTTCAATATTTTTTCTCCTTCCATTTGCAGCCCAAAATGGCGCCTGCTGCTGGACGTAGCGTAGGGCATACGCAGTCGGTGATATGCGATTAGCGTGTTGTTGGGTTCTTAGCACGCAGCAGCAACAAGACGAAGAATACCCAAACGCAGACAAACTGAAACAGCGAAAGCGACTGAAAGCCCCAAAAAACCCAACGAGATGCATACGAGTTCGAGCTCCAGCTCGAGTGCGAGTTCTGTGAACTCCAACAACAACAACAACAAGATCTGCAGAAGCAGCATAGCAAACACAAGCCGGCGTGCCACGCCCAGAACGCCTCAGAAAGATTACACAATGTTTCACAGATGCCGGCGACGCAACCGGCAAAGCTCAAGGTCAATTTTACCCGCCAACAACAGCAACAACAACATGAGCTGGACGCTGCTCTGGCTGCTCCTAGTCTCCTGCAGCCAACTGTTCGGCTGCAGTGCAGCGGGCAACGCGGGGGACAAGCAGCAGCACGAACGTCGTCTGGAGGTCTTTGAGGGCGTGCCCATTGGCCA
The DNA here is from genome assembly GCF_003285875.2 of Drosophila novamexicana. Taxonomy (NCBI): domain Eukaryota; kingdom Metazoa; phylum Arthropoda; class Insecta; order Diptera; family Drosophilidae; genus Drosophila; species Drosophila novamexicana. The sequence goes on from NW_020824837.1 coordinate 1,372,311, forward strand.
TCAGATTGGCTATATCGGTGACTTTGACAGCATTGACAGCGGTCCGCCCTACATCATAGTCGCCAATCCCGGCGTCGAAACGGATCTGGCCATTGATCACATCTCAGGCGAAATACGCACCAAGGTACGGCTGGACAGGGAGACCCGTGCCTCCTATGGCCTGGTGGCCATACCCATGAGCGGCCTAAATGTGCGTGTTGTGGTCATCGTGCGGGATGAGAACGACAATGCGCCCACGTTTCCACAGCCCGCCATGCACATCGAGTTCCCGGAGAATACGCCGCGCGAGGTGAAGCGCACGTTGCTCCCAGCGCGAGATTTGGACCTGGAGCCGTACAACACGCAAAGGTATAATATTGTGTCCGGCAATGTGAACGACGCCTTTCGCCTGTCCTCGCATCGGGAACGTGACGGCGTGCTCTACCTCGATCTGCAGATCAGCGGATTCTTGGACAGGGAAACAACGCCCGCGTATAGCCTGCTGATAGAAGCTCTGGATGGTGGTACGCCGCCGCTGCGTGGACTCATGACGGTCAACATAACAATACAGGATGTGAATGACAATCAGCCCATTTTCAATCAGAGTCGGTATTTCGCCACCGTGCCGGAGAACGCGACCGTGGGCACCAGTGTGCTGCAGGTGTATGCCTCCGATACGGATGCGGATGAGAATGGACTCGTGGAGTATGCGATCAATCGCAGGCAGAGCGACAAGGAGCAAATGTTTCGCATTGATGCGCGCACGGGCGCTGTGTACATCAACAAGCCGCTGGATTTTGAGACCAAGGAGCTGCACGAGCTGGTCGTCGTGGCCAAAGATCACGGCGAACAGCCGCTCGAGACGACTGCATTTGTGTCCATACGCGTGACGGATGTCAATGACAATCAGCCCACAATAAATGTTATATTCCTCAGCGAGGATGCCTCGCCAAAAATCTCGGAATCGGCACAGCCGGGCGAGTTTGTCGCACGCATTTCCGTGCACGACCCCGACTCCAAGACGGAGTACGCCAACGTGAATGTCTCGCTGAAAGGCGGCGATGGTCACTTCGCACTGACCACGCGCGACAATAGCATCTACTTGGTCATAGTCAATCTTCCGCTGGACCGTGAGGCGACCTCCAATTACACGTTGAGCGTGGTGGCCACGGACAAGGGCACACCGCCGTTGCATGCCACCAAGTCGATCTTCCTGCGCGTCACTGACATCAACGACAATGCGCCCGAGTTCGAGCAGGATGTGTACCATGCGAATGTCATGGAGGTGGCCGATCCGGGCACCTCGGTGCTGCAGGTGCTGGCCCGCGATCGGGACGAGGGCAACAATGCGGCCTTGAGCTACGCCCTGGCGGACACGCCCGACACGCATGCTCAATGGTTTCAGATTGATGCGCAGACCGGGCTGATTACCACCCGTTCGCACATCGATTGCGAGACGGAGCCGGTGCCACAGCTGACGGTCATCGCACGGGATGGCGGCCAGCCGCCGCTCAGCTCCACGGCCACGGTGCTGGTCACCATACACGATGTCAACGATAACGAACCGATCTTCGATCAGAGCTTCTACAATGTGTCCGTCGCCGAGAACGAACCTGTGGGCAGGTGTATACTCAAGGTGAGTCACTTCCCCATCTACCAAGGGTACCAGATGTCTGTATCTGGATATCCATCCATCTATTTGCCTATCTACCAGCTTTTGTTTGACCCATTTTGTTTACTTTGTTTTTTTTTTTATTTTTGGCTCGCCTCGCCTAGTGACTCGAATCACACAACAAGCGTCACTTATGGATTTTCTACGTACTTGAAACCCAACCTAATCTCATGCATCAATTACCCTCAGACTCAGGCCCAGAGTCAGTCCGAGTAAAACTTTCTGACCGATCACTCAGACATCGACATCCGTAGGGAATTGCGGCGGCTGTCGTTTCGGCTACTTGCCGCATGCCGTTTGCCTTTTGCCTCGTAGACACATTTGTGCACAGCTTGTTATGCGCATACCCTTATCTCAGGCTAGAGGTCTATGCGCTTTTTGACCAAGTTTGTAGTACTTAAACAAAACTCACGCTAAAAAACTGCAGATGGGCGAGGAAGTGTGATGAATTTGAAGACTGACAGATCTACCAAACTAGCCCAAATGAATTCATTCGATAAACGATAACCTTTGCAATCGAAATCGATCAATATTTCTTATATACAATGTCCAAATATTGATGTTGTGTGGTCAGTAATCCTACAAGATGATAATAGCTCAATACCATTGAACATTTTTAATATCGATAGATTTCTTTAATTGAGAATTGTTAAGACAATAAGATTTCTTGATATATGATCAGCTACTGATGCGCTTTAACGTTTTTTTTTATCGATAATTGCAATCGAAATCTCGGAGCATAACGATATGATCGAGAAACGATAAGCCCAAATCAATACTAATGACATTTGTAATATCGATTAAAAATATTCTCGATAGTCATTTTTTACGATTTTGCTCACTTGACAACTAGTGTATATCCGTTTCGGTGTTCACCTGTTGGCATTTCCTCCTTGTTAACTGTTTTAGGCAGTCGAATTCCAAATCGTTTCCAGCTTGTTCGGGTCCCCGCAACCCCCTTGGCGTTACCCCGTTGCCATCCGCACCCGAAGCAATGCAGGCTTCTCACTCTTTTGTAGTTAATCCATTCATCATCGGGTAATTACATTTTTATAACATTTTTCCCCGCTCACAATACAAATGGGCAACCAAAAAGAAACAACTGCAACAACAACAACAAGAACAACAACAGCATGAAACCGGGGCCTAAAACCGTTTCTAGCGCTTAACGAAGGCATTTTGTTCGCTGTTGTTGGTCGGCTCTCAGTCTCCGTCTCCAGCTCCATCGCCGTCTCCATCTCCGTTCCCGCCTCAAACTCTTGTCTTTCTATCACCCATTTTTTTTCTTTCACACACACACACACACACACACACATATACATACACGACGTCGACAAGATTTTGTTCGGACTATCAAATGTGACCTCTCTTGTCTCTTGTCTCTCGCTGTGCGCCAGCCGCAAATAGCAGAAAAAAGCCCATGAAATGAAAAAAAAAAACAACTAAAATGTTGCTTAGATTCCGAAAAAAAAACTTCTCAGCAATTTAATAACACGAGTTTCAACTCAACGCAACAACAAAAACAATTTATAAATACGAGTAACATATCAAAAAAAAAACATTGATTACCGTTTTTGTACAACATTTTTAGTGTTGTAAAGCGCTTTGTTTGTGTAAGCTTGAGAATTTGTCTCCAATTTTATGTATTATCAGGAATCCCATTAAGTGTAATATCTTAAATTGGGTCAGTTAACAAAAAAAACGTACAAAATCTTTGTATAAATGGAAATGCCAAATAAAAAATCAGAATTTTTCATGTTTCTTTTGAGTTTTCAATGTTGTGCAGCGCCTCTAAATGGTATTTCCTAGGCGACCCTTTTGGTTTGTAAATCTCTTCACCACAATTACATACTCTTTTTAACAATATTACTGGCTCAAGTGTCTTTTCGTCAACAGTTTTCAGTGTTGCAAAGCGCTTCGTAAGTGTATTTAAGTTCAACTTGTTAGCTGAATTCATATTTTTTTGATTCCTGGTCTTAGTTAGTAAAAAATCGCGAATTTAGCTACTTATAAACAATTACAGGGCGCTCTCGTAGACATTTCCGCCAATCAAATCAAATCAAATCAAATCGTATCGCTGCAAAGAAAGAGAAACAGCAAATGCGAGAGTTGAACGAAATTAAAGGCTGCGACGGGCCAAAACAACAACAATTTGAAATAACAACGCCAATTCTGTGCTGGCAACAACAAAATTTTCGATGAAATCTGAAAAAAGTCACGTTTCCTTAATTACAATGAAAGAAAATCAGTTGCGTCTCGGTGTTGCCGCCTCCCCCAACCCACCCTCGCTGAACCCTTCAAGCAAAATATAAACCACAGACACAGAAAGAAATACAAAATACGAAACACAAAACGCATAATTGGTTCACGCAAAAATGAAGAAAAAATACAAAATAATACCAAAAAAAAAAAAATAAATAAAAATTCAGTCTGCGATACACATCTACAGTTTTGGGAAAGAGATAGCCATATCGCTGGATCGTAGAGCGCGAGGTTTCATAATCATAAAAGCGGCGGCCAAGAGAGGAAAAAAAAATCGAAAACAAAAACTAAATTCGGTGCTCGGGTTACTTCTTTTTCATATTGAAGCCAATCTGTGGTTGTGAACACAATAAAAAGTCGAAGCTACTTCAAAAACAAAAAACAAAAAAAACGCAAATCGGAATTTGGAGTATAATAAAAACAAATTCAAAAAAACAAAAAAACAGAACAAGTAAAAAGGGCAACAAGCTGTTCCAAAGGGCCCGAGAGACAAAAACGAAGACGAACTAAACATTTTTTATGGCGCAAACCAGAAGAAAATTAAAAAACCCAAAAAGAGAAAAAAGTTCGTAATATATTTAATACGAGCGAGTTGGAGAACATTCAAACAGGCCAGCGCCAAAGCCAACAAACAGACAAACAATAAACCGAACAATTCTGAAACAAAAAGCCAAATATTTGACTAAAACAAACCGGACAACGGTGCCCAGTTTTCTGGACCCCAAAACCCCAAGCCAAATAACTGCGCTGCCCGGTCGAGTGAGAACAACAAATACTTGCCAGCTGCTCGTCATTGTTTGCTCGACTTTTGGCACTGCACGTGGGCGCAAGGCGCGGTCAGCGGAGCGGAGCGGAGCGGGGCGTGGCGACTCGCTGCGTTCCATCGATTGGCGGGCAGGCAGGCAGGCAGCCAGGCAGACCGGCAGCGCAGCTGCGAATGGAATTCGCCATCATCATCGAGGATAATTGCAGCTTCATCAGCCGCAGACGAAGCTGACTTTAATTTCGTTCCTTCCACAACGCAGAACAGGCGGGTTTCTCCAGAGCAAAGTGCAAAGAAATATGCCAGAGCAGCGCTGCGAAGGTTAACAGAGCACAACATTTTCAGCACCCTGAGAGTTTCCCAGGGAAAGTTCTGCTATTATAATTAGTATTTCATATCGCTTGTCATTAATGTTTATAATTCAGCCCAAACACTGGCAAAGATATCAGAATACTTGTGCCCAAAACTGGTATTCAAATTCGCAGCATAAGGCTCAAAGAAATGTCAACTATTTTTACTTCCTTTGTATTTAAAACAACATTTATCGAGGGTTCGAACCCTTTACCTAACTATTCAGTAGCTGTACATCTTTAAAGGAGAAGCCATGCAATCTAATACTAATTATTTTTTTTTTTAGCTAAGTTTAAAGAAATATGCAAAAAGAAAGCCAAGAAATCCATAAGATGGCTCGAGCCCCCAGCCACAAATGTATATTTTATATATTCATAATAGATATCAATGCATTATGAGCTAAAATTTGTGTTGACTCTTAGAGAAGTTGGAATCTTTTCCCTTAGTATAAGGAAACTGAAGTCTGCGGTTCAAGCTCCCAGGCTCAATTTCCAATCAGTTCTATAATCGAAATAGATTGAATGAACTCGCATGTAAATAGCAAAGTCCACAATTTTGATGGTTTTTTAAGCTGTAATTTTAAATTTGTTGTATTTTTATTATTAAGAGTTGGGAGCTCGAAACTCTCGGCCAGTTCTTGTGGCAGTTACTTGCTCATAATGCAAATTGTTAAACCAAATGAAATGGCACAAATTGATGGCAAAGGCCACGTACTTGTTCCAAATTCGGTGCCCTACAAGCTCTGAAATGTTGGCCGACTCAGTTTCGCCCTCCACACAGACAGACAGACAGTCAGACAGACAGATGTACAGGCAGACGGAGCGCGTCCGTCCGTTGCCGTTCCCATCTAGGCCACACCTATTTCGCCAGCGAGTGTATCATTTTCGAGCGGGAGCGGAAATGCTATTTAATTAGAGGCGATCAAATGCCGCCTAACTCCAACTCCAATTCCAAGTCCGACTGCGACCTCGAGATGGACTATTACTTGGCCTGGTAGCCATCTAATGGCTGACCAAATTACACTTTAATTCGGGCCGCAAGACGAAAGACTTAGGCAACAAACTTGCCCCAGCTACGCCAGCATTAATATTGAAATGAAAAAAAAAAGAAAAAATTAAAAACTCATTATGCAAATTGCCAGCGAGAGTTGAGTCCAAGCTGAGCACAATACGAATTGGAGCGCCAACTGTGAAGCGTCCTCTACGTTCTGGTCCTCCGCTTGCCGCCGCCGCCGTCACCCCCCCAATCGCCCCGCGGCCACCCCCGCAGCCGCCCTCGCAGCAGTCAGTTGATTTCTAAGACAACATAATTTGTTCAGCGTGTTGTCATTTCGGATTTGTTGTTGCTGTTGTTGCTGCAGTTACACACTAAATTACATGCAATTACATGTTGCAGCTAGTTGACTGGCAATTGGCTGGCACCCCCTACACCCCTCTCCCCGCACCCCTCTCCCACCGGACAGCACGCGGAACAGATTGGCAGCCAAAGTTGTTGCTGCAGCAGCCGGCGCTGAAATTAGTTGCATTTGTTGCCGTTGCTGCTGTTGTTGTTATTGTTGTTGTTGTTGTAATTTCGCATTGTTTGGCTAATCTACGTAAATCTCATTTTGGAGGCTCCCACAATTACAAAAGTGCCCGCTGCTGGGCGCAGGGGAGGGGTCGGGGGCGGGCAGCATTAGTTGGGCTCTAGCTGCGAACTGCGGCCTGCCCATTTGGCAAGTTATGTGGCCGCTTCTCTTCTAATGCCATTGAACTGGTTTGCGCCGAGGGTGCAAGTGGCAGGTTTGCCGCGCCCCTTTGGCAGCCCCCCGCACAGCTGCCGCCGCCCCTGTGGCTCCACTTGCTGCACATGCGTTGGCTTTGCACCAATTTTTCTTTGTCTCTTGCATCAATTCACTTTTTTCTAAACATGGACTCAGCCTGCCCCTCTCTCTCTTTCGCACTCTCTCTGAGCGAGCTTCTCTCTGTAGTTCACGCTCTCTCTCTCTCGCTCTCTCTCTCTTGTCCGCTCTCTTTTGCACTGCGTCCGCAACTTGTTTTGCACAATTTTAATTTTATAAACACCTTTAACGCATTTTTGTGCGCTCACATTCCATAAATGCCACAGCAGAGCGTAGCGCAGAGACACAGGGCGAGAGACTAAGAGAGAGTGAGAGAGAGAGCATGTCTTGAATTCACCTCACTTGCTGCACGTTGTTTCTGTTGCTGGCAAACGGCGCATTCAGCGTTTGTCATTCAGAAATTCAGCGTGTTCTCTAGCTCTCCCTCTCTCTCTCTCTCTCTCTCTCGTTCTCTCTGTATGTCTGTGTGTGAGACAAAATGGTTGGAAAATCATGGCGCAGGCGCAGCGGCCGAGCCGGTTTTTGGGCTCGATATTTTTGTAGTACTTGTCTTTTGTATCATAGCAAACAACGCGCTACAACTTAGCGTATGTGTGCGTGTGTGTGTGCACATGTGTGTATGTGTGTATGTTTGTCTCGCCTTGTTTGTATTTGTGTTTGCGGGGTGCCTAATATATGCAGTGGCTGCAGCTACCATTTGTGCTACCAACTGGCGCTGATATTTAAAACGCTTAATAAATTAATTAAGTTGTGTTTTCTTGTTGAACCATGCCACGTCCCGCCCGCCCCGCAGGCATAGAGAGAGAGAGAGAAAGGAAGAGAGAGAGGGAGGGGGCAGCGATAAGCCCAACATAATTTTTGACACAATTTTGCAAAGTTAAAAATCGCCAGATAATCGCCAGTTGCCCGAGCGTTTCCTGCTATGCAAAAAGCAGGCGGAAAACAACAACAACAACAATAAGAGGAACAAGAACAACAACAACAACAACAGCAGCAGCAATAATAATAACGACAGCTACATGAAGAGGCAGCCATAACAAACACCAACAACCCACAAGCGCTGCCCGGGCAACCGCCACAATAGCCACAAGCGCTGATCACAATCAAAACATCAATAAACCTTAACTGATAGCCAAGGCAGCCGAGGCGGCCAAAAGGAGCGGCTGTGCCACAGTTGATGTTGCACATTTTGCATTGCCACTGACCGAAAACTGCGTCATCCTCTTCGACTTGCAACGCGCATGTGTCTGTATGTGTGTGTGTGTGTGTCTGTCTGGTTGTGCACGTCGTCATCACACATCAAATGCGCATCAATTTGCGGCCCAAACGCGACAACAGCCGCGTACTCTGGCCCAAAACCCCGTTCCAGACACGCGTGCAACATTGTGGCAAGGCAGGCAGGCGGCGCTTTTGGGCCAGAGCATTGAGCTCTGTTGCTGCTGCTGCAACTTCTGGCTTGGCTCTGGCCATATTTAGTAAATGCCGCTTCTGTAGCCTGCCTTTAAACGTGCAATTAAAGCGCACACACACATACACCAACACACACACACACATATATATATACATATCGCGAAGTGCTGTTAGGACTGCAAACTGTGGAGCAGAAGCGCGCGCGCGCGCCCGTTCGCTCGCTTGCGCACATCACAACAACCCGAGGGCATTGGCTACTGCATTTGCATAGCCGCCGCCACTCACTCGCTCGCTCGTCCTCTCTCTCTCTCTCTCTTCCTCTCTCTCTCTCTTTCTCTTTCTCTCCTCCACTCTCTGGGCAAGAAAGAAAGACAGGCCCTGGCAGCAGGCAGCACAAAATATGCACTCCAGCTCCTTCTGCCCGTACCTTTTGGCCCGACTTTGGCCGTCAGTTTCAGTTATGTTGGCCAAAATAGCTTCTTTTGAAGCTGAATCTGAAGTCGTGGCTGGAGCTGGAGCTGTTTCTGGCTGCGTTGTCAAGTGTGCACAGCTCAAACAATTAACTCGTCTCGCTGTCCATTAGCTGCTCAAGCGTTCGCCCCCTGCAGCCTGCTCCAAAAATCAATACAGCCGCGTTCCGCTTAGCACTTTATGCTCCTTTTTTCTTTAATACCCTGAATCCATTGAAAATGGGCAGAAAGGCATTATACCCATTTTACCAATGTGTGTAACAGACGGAATATATATATTGTTGAACAGGCTTGATCAGCCGAGTCGAGGTAGCCTGGCTGTCCGACCGTCCGTCTTTAAAAACAAATCGAACCCAACAACTTTAACAGCTAGAGATTTAAAAGTTGAAATATATCATATTATTACTGACCTTATTATTTTCCCCATATCTCGTTCCATTATCGTAATATCGATAAATAGCCATTTGGTCTTTGGTATTTGAAACCTTAAAGCATTAATATTCCGCATCAGAATGGATGTAGCACGAGTCTATAAAAACAAATCGAACCCAAAAACATTAAGAAATATATATTTGAAAGTTTGCACATACGCAGAACGGGGTATCTGATAGTCGTGCACTGCCGACTAGAGCACACTTGCTCTTTTTTATAGTTTTGTGGGGCGGCTCAAAACGCGCTTAGCCGCCATTAGCTGAACGTAAGAAAAAAACTGAAAGTGCGTTGATTGATGGGCTGCTTTGGGTACCTCTTGGCCACGGCTAGTTGGCCAATTGGTGTTGGAGGTCAAGTGCGTGTGTATATATGTGTGTTTGAGTGTGTGTGTGTGTGGCAGCAGAGGCATTTGCATATTGGAGTAGCAATCAACGCAGCAGCTCGTTCTGGCTTCGTCTACACTTCAGCTGCTGCTGCTGCTGCTGTGTGTTCTTAACAATTTCTGCTGAAAAACGTGCGATTCTAAATGAGCATATCAACAGCTTACAAGCCAAAACCACAAGGCAACGAACCAGCGAGCCACACACAAAAAGCAGCAGCAGCAGCGGCAGCAGCAGCAACAAGTACCTACAGACGAAATACGAAAGACTGAGGACACAAACTTGCTCGCTGGCTGCCTGGCAAGATGCAGCGTTGATAGCTTTTGCATATCGTTGTCGGGTCGCATTCGAAGTATTTACCACAGCAAAATAAAAACCAAAAAAAAAAGCACACACAGCAAGTTGGCAGCTTATTTGGCCCTAATGTCTGCTAGGCTGTTGTTGTTGTTGTTGTTGCTGTTGTGTATTTGGCATAGCGCCGCATGCGGACAGCAGCAGCAGCAGCAACAAGCGAGTTCACAATTTTAATTAGTTAATTATTTTTACTTTTAAGCAAACAAGATTTCAGCGACAAATAAAAAGCAGTCAACAGACAACAGGCAACTGGCAGCAGCAGCTCCAGCCACAGCCGCAGCCGCTTTTGGCCAAATCCCACATGCAGCGGCTCAGCTTGAACCCCAAAACCAAACAAAAAATCCCTGCAGCCTGCAGCCGGTGCCTGTGTCTAAGCCAGACACAGTCTTAGTTTCATAGCCATGGCCGGCAATCTGCATACGTGCATCTTGCTACAGTTGCCGCAGCGCGCCCTTTGCATCTTCCTCTCCCTTTCTCTCTATCTCTCTTTCTCTGTCTGTCTCTGTCTTTCGCTGAGTTTCTCATCTACGCCAGCTTATTTGTCGTCCTGGTCTCAAGTCTCTCTTCTCGTGGCACCCTTTTTAACTGATTTTTTCTTTTGCCTTAACTGATTCGCTTAGCGATTGCTTCTGCTGCGGCTGCTGCTGCTTCCGCCTTGGTCCGGCATGCAGCAGCTCTCCAAATCGACATCTGACCAGCAGTCGCCACAATTTTCGGCTAAATTCCGCAGCGTGTGGGTTGCTGCGCTCAAGAGATGTTTGTGATTTGCCGGACCATTGTGGGCCCATCAATAGACTCTAACAAATTATTATTCTCCCAAAAAAACGAAGCAGACAAAAAAAAAAAACAAAGACTGTTAACATGTGTACGGATTTGCATATTTTCAATGGGCCAACAAATAACAAACAAAATATTCGAATCAAAGCCAAATATTTCATAAATCCCCCACAGCCGCAGCGGACTTCGAAATTAAATTGTCAATCATTTTTATAACATGCCCACAGCTCGTGAGAATGTATGTGTGTGTGAAAAGAAGTTAATGCCAAAATGATATGTGAAAAGCAAAAACCATAGATACAAGAAATACAAGTATTTATGTTTAGCTATGCCCTGCAAACAGTGGAGTATTGAAAGTGGGTAGCATAAAATAAGAGGCAGGCAGCTAAGTTATATATATATTTGATGAGCCGCGACAACTGAGTTGGAAAGTTTTGCCTGAGTTATCAGGCACTAAAGAGCTAGGGTATTCGGAAGCTCATCTCTTTTGTCTTATCGTACGCTCAAAAGCATCGCAATTGGCATCTACTACTACTACTACTACAACTATCGACTAACTATCTAAACAATTGTATATTAAAAATATCAACAGCCTCTTAACAATACAAAAAGCTGCACAACTATCGCCATTCATATGAACTATCGATATTGTCGATACTATTAACAGGCTTAAAGCAACATTTTTGTTTATATCATTATCTAGCAACAACAATAAACCAATGTAATGAACCAACTACAGGGTAACTGTTATTCTGTCATTCTAGTCATATCACCTGTGTGCGTTGCTTGAATTTTAAACAGTCATTGGCAGGCTTTGTTCGCAGCTTGTTGTTTGTTGTCTCTTGTCCGTTGTTGGCACTTTGTCGATTTGACGACGCTGACGATGATGGAAGATACGATAGACAGATAACAAAAAAAGAAGTACACATACATATTTGAAAAGACAAGGATCTAACGATCTTGGGGTATTCGGTTGTTGACTGAACGCGTAAATATAAATAATGAATTATGCTGATTATTAGGTGACTTATGCAAAACTTGGCCACAGAGCTGAAAAATCACAGTGATTAGCTGATTTGAGTGTTTATGGCCAATAGCTGCTACCAATGAGCTACTTGGCCATAAATCAAGCGCGTGCTGGCCAACAAAAAAAAAGAAGAATCCTCAAAAACAATTGGAATGCCAAAGCGGCTTTTATCGATGCGCGATGCGCGCTGCATGCTGCATGCTGCAAATGCATACAAAAAAAGAAAAAACGTAAAAATTAAAAACTTGGCCCAAAAAAAAAAAAACCAAAAAATGGAAGAGGCAGCAGGAAAACATAATAATACTTTGTTTCTGCCGCAGCAGCAGCAGCCGCCGTCGCCATCGTCGTCGTCGTCCGGTGGCAATAAAGCTGCAACATTGTAAGTTGTTGATGAGCTGCCACGACATCAGCGCACGGCTGTAGCTGGCGGGCTAAGGGGGAGGAAGGCACAGTCAGAGACAGAAAGAGAGAGAGGGGCTTTGCACACCACAACACAGTTATTGATTAAGGGCCATAACAAAGCAAAATTGCTGATTGAAAGCCAAAGCACAAATCACAAAGGGACCAACACGCAAACACAGCACAAAAAAATATCGAAAAATCAAAAACAAAAACTCGCGTTGAAAGAATCTCCCCCCAACAGAAAATAACTGTGCAGCCAAATTCGAGTAATTGCAGTTGCAATTTGCAAAACGAAACAAAAGTAAGCCGCGCCGGGCCTCCACAGGCTTTCCAGCTCTCGCTACGCAACTCGATACTTGCGGCTCGTCGCTCGAGTTTTGGCCTTCTTTGCCCTTGGGAGAGGGAAACACACAACCCAAGGAACTGCTAGACAGCCCAGCAGGCCAAAGTCAGCCAGAAAGGTGACCACCTATGAAGCACTTCAAATGAACACTTTAAAGCAATCGATAAGGGCAGACTTTAACATTTATCGATAGTCGATAGAATTGATAGAGTTGAGGTATCTTTTATCGATTGAAATTGTTGATATGAGCAAAATTGCTCGATAATCCCATTAATATTTCTACTGAGAGAACTTTTATTGCCAGCGATACTTCTGATAAAAGAACAGTGCAGTATTCATACAAATAAAAGTATCATCGAGAAAAATACTAAGTTAGCGATGAAAAAAGTAATCGAAATTGTGTATATAAGTTTTGTAGCAGATAATTAGGTACATTTATCGATACTAGTTGCATTCAAATCAAAGTATCATCGCTATTATTAGCCCGATACTCTTGATGCTATTATCGATTCAGCTAGTTTGTTTGATAGATATAGTTATCGTTGTAGTATTCTACGTTTTATATTGTAAACCAATTACTGCTAGTTCGACTTTAATTACAATACAATTAAATGTTCCACAATCCAGTTCGATTTTCGATAGCATCGATACTTTTGAAGCATTTCTATGAACAACTTTCTGCGCAGCTTTCTATTTCCGCTCGGGAAAGTTTCGCTTATCGCATTAATTAAAAGCACAATTCTTATTGTTGGGCACAAAAGCGCTTGATATTGAAGAAATATTGCGTGGCGGAGTCGAGTTCGATTGTCCGTTGGAATTCATAAATTAAATCAAGTTAATATTTCAGTGTCGCTTTGCCGCAACACCCAGTGGTAACACCTACTTTGGTACAGAGAGATATTAAAATGCTTAATTGAATTTGTTAAACACAAAAAGACGGCGAAGCGCCGAATCCGCCAGATAAGGCACGGACTCATACGTACTCTCGCACTTCCTACAACCAAAAAAAAAAATAAAGAAACAATAAAAAAAGGAAAAGAAGTGCGGCGTGCAAGTTCACACCGCACTGCCTGTGGGCCAGTTGCTGAACTCAATGGTTCGCCATAAACAAACGCAAACATTTATTGCCGCTGATTGTTAATTTGTGAAGCGATAACGCAGCCGAGTCCAACTCGCAACTCTCAACTCCACATTCAACTCGGAGTCCCCCACATATTCTGCGACCTCAATAACCGCAGAAAAAATGCGTGTATGGCCGCAGTGCGAACTTGTGACACCAGCAAAAGCTGAAGCTTAAGCTAAAGCTGTAGCTGTAACTGCAGCTATAGCTGGGCTGTCCCTACACTCAGAGAAAAACTGCCTACTAAGTTCTAGCTTGATGCATTTTATTATCAAAATTTCAAACAATTTTCCTTGCGAAATATATTGTTATAAGTCTGAATTATCTTAATTTTAAAGCAAAGCGCACAATTGTTCTAGAGTTTTGAGAATAATTATGAAAAAATTGCTTAAATTTAGCACAAAATCTTTTTAGCCAGAATTTGCTTACTTAAAATGTGTTTTAATTGTTCCTAATTTAAGAAGAAGATTACATTGATTGAGTATTCTGTTTGGGTTATGTATTTAGGATTATTTAGAAGACTTCAGTAAAGTATTTTAATTTAGACTCTTGTCCTAAGCCTAAGCGATTTCTAAAGCAAATAAGCTTTAATTTATTTTAAGCAAAATATTCATAATTTTCTTTCTGTTGAGTGTAAGCCTTGACAGCCCCTGCCCGCAGTCGCCATGACCCTGGTCCTGGCTGCAGCTCCTCCTGGCATACACTCACGCCTGCTCGCATTGCTTCACCTTTTGTGCTTTCGCTCTGGCTGAGGCGGCCGCACTGCACCCGCTTCGCCTCTGATCTTTTGATATCGGTAAACTCATCCTCATTTTTTTTTGTCTGTTGGTTTGGGTTATTGCCACCCCCCCTCCTGCTTCAAGTTCCGCGCGTCTCGCTCGCACATTAGCACGCATGTCGTTTCCTGCGCCGACACACAAATGACATGACAAATGTCTTTGACCAGAGCCCAGCGCCTGCAACTGACACTCCACACACACACACACACACACACACACATACAAAAAACTTTGCGATTTGGCCAAGAGAGACGACACCCAAAGGCAGCAAAAAGAGCCTCCCCTTGCACCCTTCACCCAGCCCCTATGCCCAATGCTGGCCCTGACTCTGGTTCTTGTGGCTGCTTTTGTTGTTCAATTCAATTTATTGTCGAAAGTTCGTAGTTGAAAGAACATTTTAATTTGGCTGGCAGTGCTGCGGGGCCAGAGTGCGGTTGGCGGGGCGGGCGGCGCGTTGCTGCTTTTCTTATAGTTTATGTGGCATGAAGCTGCGCTGTGGCACATTCAGCCTTAAATTCAGACGCGCTGGCAAATTGAACTTCCAACTTTATTTTTTTTTTGCGGTCGAGGACAACGCGCGGCGATTAAAAAGTAACTGTTTTGCACAGGGTGTCGAAATTGCCGTTTGGCTTTATTTAAACGTTTATTTATGCACTTTTTGCACTCTCTTCTTCTGCCTGTTTATTTTGCAGCTGTTGTTGTTGCTGCTGTTGCAGTTGTTCCGCTGCTTTTTTGTGGCTTCATTTTATGCACAAATTCAACAAATTTATTTGCAACTCTCTTTTCGTGTTGTTTTGTGGTTTTGCTGTTGTTGTTGTTGTACTTGTTGTTGGCAGTGTTTATTGTTAAATTTATAACGTCTTCTGGCCGTGCCGCTCGTTAGTCGAATTGTAAACTCTGACGGGCCATCAATTGGCATCAATCAATTGCAGCCAACAAGCTAGCTGCCTGTCCGCCTAACTGTACTTTAATGCACAGCTATACACCATATATATCGATATATATCGATTTATATATATATATATATATATATATATATATATATATATATATATATATGCATATATATGTTATAAATATCTGAGGCAATGCTCGAACAGAACTGCGCCTGCGCACCGGATCATAAATTTGTGCATACAACTCATTAAACAGCAAAGGGAACCAAAAGTATCCGATTACCAACACTGCTCAGCCAGAGAGAGAGAGAGAGAGAGAGAGAGAGAGAGAGCGCAAAGAAGAGAGAGGGACGGGGAGAAAGGCTGAGAGAGTTTGCAAGCGAGAACATATTTCTTTACTTCCATAGAAGCACAGGCTCAGACGTAGGCGATCGCCGGCTTCGTTTCGCTGGAGCCAGGCTTGATGGACACGAAAGTGGATCGATGCTGGCATGTTTGAAATTTTATACACATGGGAGGTGGATTAAGAGATTCTTTCAGCTTTTTGAACAACAACTAAGTCAACAAAATAAGGCAAATTGGGAGAAAGAATAAATAAGGAGAATATGAATAGATGTGGGAGGTGAAGAAGTTAAAGTGCGATTAGAAGGAGGAGGCAGTGATTCGGGGGCGAACTGTTAGAAGCTGCAGTTAGAAGAGACATTGGAGAAAGTGGAGACAACGTACTTAAATAAGGAAAATAGACCAGAAAGTAGAAGAATTAGCAGCAAAAACAATGAAATATATAAAGTGGGAAAGGCAACGGAAGGTTTAAAAGTCGGAGTGAATGGAGGAGGAAAACAACTCAGAGGAGAAATGGGAGCATGAGAGGAATAGAAATTTGGCAACGACTAGAAGTTGGTGGAGAAGACGTAGGCAGAGAAACTGAATAATGAATAATAAATACGAGAAAGAAAAAATATGAGACAGAAGAAAGGATAAGAGCAGAATTAGGCATTGGAATGGCAATATGTTAAGAAGTCGAAGGCGTTGAAGTATAAAGAGTAGAATATTGAAAAACAAGTACGAAAAGAAAAACAAAATCAGCGAATGAGGAAGACGAAACCGTAGAAGTAGTAACTAGAGCTAGACTTAATAATGAAGGCAAATGAGTTGGTTGAGGCTCACACAGAATCGGAGTTGGCAACAATGGAAATAAAGTCAAAATACTTGGATTATGCGACGCCTGCCAAAGTAATTGTCAAGCAACGTAATAAACTTCACTCAGCATAGACCTTAAATTGTCAGCAGCTGCGTTGCAAGGGGATTGAAACTGTGCCAAAGAGCCTGAAGAGGGGATATGGCAGCAGCAGCAGCATCAAATTAAAGTTAACAAGACAAAGTGTTAATGAATTATTTGGAGGACACGTCGCAATGTGCCCAGGCGAGGGCAACAAACAAACGAATGGAACGGAACGAAAGGAACAGCCACAAGCCAAAAACCAAACCGCAGACGGCAACGCGAGGCACTGGCTCAGGGCCATGCCACAAAGGCCGCTGCTGTTGCTGTCGCTTGGACTGTTGCAATCGACATCGTTGCACAAATGAATTTCATTAAAAACTGCAACAAACATTGTCGACAATTAAAAAAAAGCTCAAAGCCGCAGACCGTCGCTGTCCGAGCCCATGTCCCTGTCCGTGTCCCTGTCCCTGTCTGGGGATTGGGGATGAGCTGCGGCAGGGTCTGGCTGCGGTTGGGGCAACGCGTACAAACTCTTAAGTGGGCTCAGGCTCAACACTATTTTTAGGCAGCGCCGATGGGCATTGCGAATGCTGAACTGAAAACGAGTCGAATGCAGCCTCTGAAATTGAAAGTGGAAACTCTCTGGAGTATTACTAGCTTATGTTCTTCTTCTTGTTATATTTTTTGTTTTCTAGTTGTTTTTCATTCTCATTGCCACTGCCATTGGCATTGGCATTGCCATGGGCAGAACGAAAGCGAACACGCCAGCAATCGGGCAAATTAGCAAACATTTAATTTCAAATGCGTTGGCAAGTTCGTTGCCTAAGTCTTTTGTTTAGCGACTGCTGGCTGCCGCCTGCTTGCATTTATTTTGCATGGCAGCCGCAACTATTTGCTTTGCTCTCCACTTATGTTGGCAATCAGCTTAAAATTAACCAACTTGATGCGCATTAAGCGTGCAGCAGCAGCAGCGAGAGCGGGTGTATGCCAGTTGGCCACTTGGCTGGGCAAGATGCGTGCGTGTTAAATTGGCCGCCCTCTTAAGCTGCAGTCTCAGCTTGTTGTTGTTCATGGGGAGTGCCTGAAACTAGCTAAATATTTTGCATAATCAAATATTGATCTTTTGCATTCCTTTATTATGCGTTCTCATGGGATTTCTGCTGGAGCCCAAGAAACTTTTGTTCTTTTGCTTCGAGTTGTTGCGTTCGGCTTATGTGTGGGCGACCCTATAATTTGCGCGCGCCTTTAAATGTTGCGTTCTTAATGACAATTGGACACACTTAAGACATTTACATATACATTTTAACGGACACCAAATCGGAAATGCTTACAGGGCATACAATGAGCCAGGGTTAAGACGGGGTGAAAACAGCAATCAAATTAAAAATGCAAATAAGCTACTAAGCAAAATGCTGCTGCCTGGAAAAAAAAAACAAGTCAAAGCATGAACAAGAACAAACACGAGCGCTCTAGTTGACAGTGCTCGACAAGGCAATACCCTGTCTTTAAGCAGGGTCTCCTTAAATTGCTTTCTGTTTTCTTTGTGGAGTGTGCAAGTTTGCTGCCTAAGTCTTTTGCTATATTCAACAAGTTTTTATTGAAAACTAAAATATATTTGAGCTGTGAACTTTGCAAGTTTGCTGCCTAAGTCTTTTGTTATATTCACTTGTAATCTGTAAAAACAAAAATATATTTGAGTTGTGAGTACCTTATTTGGTGTATCTAACTCTAATAGCACAGAACACATAAATGGAGCTTAGTCGTACCTGGCAGAGCTCTGCAATTTATGATAGTCATAGTCGAAGATACCTCCTGCTGCTTGTCACATACATTCGCACAACTTAATAATACCCATGCTTTCGTCTTGTGGCTACAGGGTATAACAAATCATAGTTCTTGCCGACATTTGTTAAAGTTCATTAAACGCAACGCACAAAAAAGAAAACAAAGACAAACACAAATAAATATGAATGTGATGGCGGAATGAGGAGTCAAAGCCAAATAAGACGGCGCAAATAATGGCCACGGCTTCTCACTGGACACAGGCCCAGGCGGCCCACCAGCAGCGCGATCGGCACCAGTAGAAGCAGAAGAAGAAGAAGCAGCAGCAGCTCCCATACTTATATAAAAAAAATGAAAAAAAAAGAAAAGACGCACGCACTCGCCCCGCTGGCTGTGATCGCTGCCATTGCCAAAGACATTGCCAACATTTTTGCGAGCCGCGCTGCGTTGACAACTTAATAAATTTTGAGTGAGCAGCTCGAGCGATGCGCGACGAACGTTGCGAGACGAGAGAGAAAAATTTCTCCACTTGGTTAGTCGTCAGTTAGTTTAGTTGCTGGTTAGTTTAGTTGCTTAGTTTAGCTTGTGGATTGGCTGCCTGGCAGCCTCCTGACCGCCTGCTTGGCTGATTATTAAACGCGCATATTTCTAATAATTTGCTCAATGTCTGTGCAGACATTTCCTCTATTTATCAGAAACGCATAAATTTCTCAAATATTTTCAGCGTTGAAGGCAGCAACAAAAACACGACTCGGCCAGATAAAGACAATATCTAAGAGTGAAAACCTCAAGACGGCGAGATGCTCTCTTTTGAGTGGAATAATAATTGTGAAAGGGTTTTGTTATTTAAGAAACCATTAATCGAAATACATTTAATTTATCGATAGTTACTTTATGAGCTACTTTTGATGTCACCAATGGCAGCGACTATAAATATTGTTTATAGTTATCAACTATACAAAGTATAGAGAGATCGACTGCCCAAATTATCAATTGTTGATAGATATTAAAATCTATCAATGAAAAGCTATCGGCTATTTAAAATATCGATTGCTTCAATTATCGAAAGCGTTGCAGCAGCATAAAAATATTATATGACAGCCTCTTTATTGATAATGACAACTATTTTAAACATATTTTAGTGTCGAAATTATGCATATCGAAATTATGCCTTGTAGCCTCATAATTTGCACACACATTTGCATACTCTTTCTTTTCCTTTGCCAACAGTGTATCAAAATAACAAGCATCAGAATAACAAGAAGAACAACACCAACGTGCACAATAAATATAAGTACAAAGTACAAGTACAGGCACACGTGCAGTTAACACACGCCCGAGTATGAAGATCGCACTCGCAGTTATAGTTAGGGTCTGATGTTGCAGCTATGGGCTGCAGTTGGATTCGAAGACGTACTCGGAGTCGGAGTCGTAGTCGGTTCTAGCATTTCATTTCAACACCAAACGTAAATTTGTATTTCCTCAAAGGAGGCAGCGGCGTATCGTTCTTGTTGTTGTTTGAAAAAGAGATTTATGTTCATTATAGATTATTTCTGTCTGATGATGTTAATTTTGTTGCATTTCTCGCATTTGCTGCAGCCAAGCAGCCAAGCAGGCTTGTACAAAGTGTGTGTGTGTGTGTTGCTTGGAGAGGAAATTGTAGAATTCAGCTGGCGCTGCCACAGCTGTCTCATAAATGTTGTTGCTGGCTGTTGGCTGGTTGCCTGCCGCTGCTCGTGTTGGCCACATTGCATGGCAACATTTGATTTGTTGCCGCGCACAGCTTGGCAACATTGTTGCTGGCCAATCGATTGTTGCCAACACGATTAGCACATGATTTTTCCTGCAGCTTTTCTTTTGATGCACTTAACTAATACGCTCTCCCTCTCTCTCTCTCTTTCTTTGCAGGTAAGCTGCGTTTGCACATTAAACAAACTAAAGGCGTATTAGATTTAAGCTATGCGTGAGTATTATGTGACTTCTCTGGTTGCTTGTCAGACGTTTGTCAACACATGTCAAGATCTGAGGCTAACGTTGCCGCTAACTAAAGTAGATGCAACAGCAGCAACAACAATAGGCACAACAGCTGCCGCCGCCGCCACCTGCGCCCACTGACCACACCCCGTTCGGCTGGGAGCCGGTGCTCAAATCAGCTGTCATTATGGGGCTCAGGCAGCCATAATAATGCCATGTTCACTTTGTGTTACACGTCAGTTGCTGTTTGCAGTCGTAGAAGAAGAAGAATAGTTCTCCACGCGCTGCCCTGCTGTGGCAAGGCTGAGCTGTTGTTGTTGCTGTTGTTGTAATAAAACTTTTGTGGCACATAAAGCCATAAAGTTCGAGCAACGCGTTCAGTTAACCAACGGGCGCGCATGTTACCAATTTAACAGCGCCGCAAGCGCTCCCTCTCCCTCTCTTTCTCTCTCTCTCTTTCTCTCTCTATCTCGCCCGCTCAGTGTCATTTATTTTGGTATCAGCTCGGCTCAAGCCACGCATGAACGAAATTCTAGACTTTTATGTGCGCTTTTCAATGCTGCCTATGAAAATGTGCAGCGCAGTCCGCAGCGACGCTGGCAGCGACGTCAGCGGCGACAACGACGCCCTAATGTCGACTGTTGTTCGGTTTATGATCGCGTTGACATTTTTATTAACGCTTGCCTTAATAACACACACGCACAACAGCTAGTCGCACGGCCTGCACACACACACACAAAAACACACACACCCATTCCCCCAGTCCGCCCGCTGGTTGGGAATGTCGGCAACTCCGTTAACGCTCGCTGGAGCGCAGCGCAGATTTATGAAGGCCATAACAATGAATTAAATATGACATTGATTACTATCGATAGAGTTGTGGCCCGTTCTGTTTTATCGCCGGGCATCAACGAGATGCACATGAAATGCATCTTGGCATTGTTCAAGACTTGCTATTGATAAGCCATGCGGGAAACCCAGCACATTGGACAGATCCAAACACAGTTTCACACACAGACACACACATACATGCACACACACACACACGTATCCATCAGATCCCGCTGCGTGCGACTTATGCAACCGCCCGACTCATATATCAAAATGCTTGACGTGTATATTTCATTTGGGGCAGAGAGCTAGCTGGCAAAGTAGGGTCTGCAAGGGGGGCCAGCAGCGGCAGCGGCGTCTACGTCTGCGTTTCCCTGCACTATATAATTAGTTTCATCAACGCAATAATCATGCTGCAATCGGGGCCTGAAAAGGTGCAGAGCGCCGGGTCGGGCCGGGTTGCTGCTGAGGTGCAATAAAAACTGAAAATTACCAACTGTCTTTGTCTGTCTGCATCCTCTTTCTTTCCTTTTTGCCTTAAATTAGGCAAAAGTCTGAGCAAGAATGACAAAGGAAGATGGAGAGCGGAAAGGAATAAAGCAGAGATCATATTTAGCGAAAAGTTCATTTCAGATGGCTAAAGAACTATGTTGATGTATATCAACTATTTCTTAGTATTTTATCGCCAATTTTAAATTGTTCCAAGCCAACCTTTATTCCATTTGGCAAGTTCCTTGCCTAAGTCTTTTGTTATGCTATGTTATATCCTGTACCCATGGCTAAGAAGGATTTGTTGTAGCTCTGCAAATGTGTAACAAGTCGAAGTAGGCATCCGCGAGATCTTAAGTTTTATATATTCCTGATCAGGACGACGAGCTGAGTTGATCTAGCCAGGTTTGTCTGTCTCCCCGTCTATGTGAACATGTTGTTAGCCGCTCGTTAGGTTTTCACTGATAGAGAATATTTCACATTTTGGATATCTTCCCTCTTTTCAAGTTATTATGTTTCAAATTTGATGTACATACTTCAAGATCAACGTACAAGCAATTTGCTTAAAATTTTAACTCGGCTTAGTTTTGAAATTGAAATCGTTTATCGCTCTGCGCGGCGTATTTTGGGTTACTTCATTTGGCTATTTATGAATGGATTTTTGTATGGCCGCCAACGTAGCCGGCAGCATCAGATTACCAGCTCAATTCATTAATGGGGCCAGCAGACTGAGACTCGAGACGCGCGACGCGAGACTCGAGACAGAGATTCCAATTGAGACAGAGACAGACAGCTGGACGGACAGTTGTTGTAACAAAAGTGTTTAGTTAACCACACAACAACACGCTCGTGGGCTTTTGAGCTTGCATGTAATGTAAAACAAAACGCCTCGGTACTTAGGAGAATCCCCCCTCCCCGCCCACAACCACTCTAAAGCTTGTGGAGTGTGTGAAATAGACGAATTGATTTCGCGCTTCGATGCAAATGATCAAAGCGGGCTCTTGTTCAGGGTTGCGTAGTGTTGTCTGGCTTTTCTTTTTTTTTTATTTTGTTTTTTTGTCTTTTTTGATGGCTGAGCTCAGGTGTCGGTTCTGGGCTGCAGATTGACAGACAGGCTGACAGAGTGCGAGGGAAGGGGGCAAACGTACAGACACTTTTGCGGTTTGCAGTTGCCAAATATGCAAGACGAAGACTGTAAAAAAAATGGCAACTTTTCATCGTTGTTGCAGTTGCAGTTGTTGTCATCGTCAAGGCGGCCATTTTGGGGGCTGGTTACTTTGTTTGCCTGCCTGGAAATGGGAATGGGGAATGTGCAGGAGCAGCCAACAATGTGAACTGTTCACAGCACGGGGCTCCTGCTCTCTGTGCCAGCAATCGGACAGTTTACGACTTGGAGAGTCGAACTCGAAGAGTCGGACTCCAAGATGCAGTTGGACTTTGCGACTTGGCGGTAGCGCATACAATTAGAGTTTTAATTATCGTATTTTTGCAGTTGTTGTTTTTGGTTGCTTTTTTTTTTTGTCGTCAGCGTAAAAACTAATAATTTGCAGTAAAAAAGATAACAACATTGGCATTGGCAAAGCAGCCGCAGCCGCCGCAGCAGCCACACAAGTTGCACGGCGTGCGCAGAGCCAAACTTGAGTGCAGCCTGTCGATTCTGCAGGCAAAACCCCGCAGCCCGTGCCGCGGAGTCGTTAACATTTTGTATGCTTAAAGCAGAACAGAACAAAAGTTGGCAAATAATTTGCAAAATTTTATGAGGCAGCGGCGAATTATTGCAGGAAGCTGCTTAGTTAAACAGTTGCAACTGGCCACTTGCAGGTTGCAAGCATCCAGTGGCAGGTTCCAAGTTGCAAGTTGCTGGCAGCCACGAGTACAAGTCGAAAAGTACGCAGCAGTAGATATGAGCACGCCAAATGAAATTCAAGCCTTACATTGCCCATGGAAAACATATTTCTTTATACAACTCGCAATATTTCAGATATTCAATGTCCAGAATTTTATTCATACACTGAAGATACTTTTAATATTTTACCAATTAGAAAGTTTCAATATCAGATTTGATACTATTCGAATAAAAAACAAGCAAGAGGTTCTAGTCGGGAGCTCCCGACTAGGGGATACCCTGAACCCTCTTCTTCCAACATCAAATGCATATATATATTCTATTTTAGAAGCTATATGTCAAGTTTGGTGGCTCTAGTTCTTATTATTTACCAAAATTGCCCAAAAAACAGGATATCGATATCGACTTTTATCGATTGCTTGGAAACGGAGTAAGTTATCGATTATCGGAAACAAACTCGATCTGCGCGGGAGCTAGGAGCATCTACATCTAAAATTTCAAGTCTCTAGCTCTTATAGGTTCTGAAATCCTTGCGTTCATACGTACGGACGGACGGACGGACAGACAGACGGACATGAGGGAAAACCATGAAGAAAAAGCCAAACTTCGTGGAAATCGGATGAGATTTGACCGAGGTATGGGGGTGGTAATTTTTGACCCATGTCTATATACGAATCTTGGGGTAAGATTTGGACATGAATTTCGACCAAAAAATCGGTGTCGAGATTTGAATGCCAGATTAATCTAGAGGGAAAACCATGAAGAAAAATACAAACTTCGTGAAAATCGGATGAGATTTGGCCGAGTTATGGGGGTGGTAATTTTTGACCTATGTCTATATACGAATCTTGGGGTAAGATTTGGACATGAATTTCGACCAAAAAATCGGTGTCGAGATTTGAATGCCACATTAATCTAGAGGGAAAAACATGAAGAAAAATACAAACTTCGTGAAAATCGGATGAGATTTGGCCGAGATATGGGGGTGGTAATTTTTGACCCATGTCTATATACGAATCTTGGGGTAAGATTTGGACATGAATTTCAACTAAAAAATCGGTGTTCAGATTTGAATGCCAGATTAATCTAGAGGGGAAACTATGAAGAAAAAGCCAAACTTCGTGGAAATCGGATGAGATTTGACCCAGTTATGGGGGTGGTAATTTTTGACCCATGTCTATATACGAATCTTGGGGTAAGATTTGGACATGAATTTCGACCCAAAAATTGGTGTCGAGATTTGAATGCCAGATTAATCTAGAGAAAAAACCATGAAGAAAAAGCCAAACTTCGTGGAAATCGGATGAGATTTGACCGAGTTATAGGGGTGGTAATTTTTGACCCTTGTCTATATACGAATCTTGGGGTAAGATTTGGACATGAATTTCGACCAAAAAAATGGTGTCGAGATTTGAATGCCAGATTAATCTAGAGGGAAAACCATGAAGAAAAAGCCAAACTTCGTGGAAATCTGATGAGATTTGGCTGAGTTATGGGGGTGGTAAATTTTGACCCATGTCTATATACGAATCTTGGGGTAAGATTTGGACATGAATTTCGACCAAAAAATCGGTGTCGAGATTTGAATGCCAGATTAATCTAGAGGGAAAACCATGAAGAAAAGCCAAACTTCGTGGAAATCGGATGAGATTTGACCGAGTTATGGGGGTGGTAATTTTTAACCCATGTCTATATACGAATCTTGGGGTAAGATTTGGACATGAATTTCGACCAAAAATTGGTGTCGAGATTTGAATGCCAGATTAATCTAGAGGGGAAACTATGAAGAAAAAGCCAAACTTCGTGGAAATCGGATGAGATTTGACCCAGTTATGGGGGTGGTAATTTTTGACCCATGTCTATATACGAATCTTGGGGTAAGATTTGGACATGAATTTCGACCAAAAAATCGGTGTCGAAATTTGAATGCCAGATTAATCTAGAGGGAAAACCATGATGAAAAATACAAACTTCGTGAAAATCGGATGAGATTTGGCCGAGTTATGGGGGTGGTAATTGTTGACCTATGTCTATATACGAATCTTGGGGTAAGATTTGGACATGAATTTCGACCAAAAAATCGGTGTCGAGATTTGAATGCCACATTAATCTAGAGGGAAAAACATGAAGAAAACGCCAAACTTCGTGAAAATCGGATGAGATTTGGCCGAGATATGGGGGTGGTAATTTTTGACACATGTCTATATACGAATCTTGGGGTAAGATTTGGACATGAATTTCGACCAAAAAATCGGTGTCGAGATTTGAATGCCAGATCAATCTAGAGGGAAAACCATGAAGAAAAGGCCAAACTTCGTGGAAATCGGATGAGATTTGACCGAGTTATGGGGGTGGTAATTTTTGACCCATGTCTATATACGAATCTTGGGGTAAGATTTGGACATGAATTTCGACTAAAAAATCGGTGTTCAGATTTGAATGCCAGATTAATCTAGAGGGGAAACCATGAAGAAAAAGCCAAACTTCGTGGAAATCGGATGAGATTTGACCGAGTTATGGGGGTGGTAATTTTTGACCCATGTCTATATAAGTACGAATCTTGGGGTAAGATTTGGACATGAATTTCGGCCAAAAAATCGGTGTCGAGATTTGAATGCCAGATTAATCTAGAGGGAAAGCCATGAAGAAAAATACAAACTTCGTGAAAATCGGATGAGATTTGGCCGAGATATGGGGGTGGTAATTTTTGACCCATGTCTATATACGAATCTTGGGGTAAGATTTGGACATGAATTTCGACCAAAAAATTGGTGTCGAGATTTGAATGCCAGATTAATCTAGAGGGAAAACCATGAAGAAAAAGCCAAACTTCGTGGAAATCTGATGAGATTTGGCTGAGTTATGGGGGTGGTAAATTTTGACCCATGTCTATATACGAATCTTGGGGTAAGATTTGGACATGAATTTCGACCAAAAAATCGGTGTCGAGATTTGAATGCCAGATTAATCTAGAGGGAAAACCATGAAGAAAAAGCCAAACTTCGTGGAAATCGGATGAGATTTGACCGAGTTATGGGGGTGGTAATTTTTAACCCATGTCTATATAAGTACGAATCTTGGGGTAAGATTTGGACATGAATTTCGGCCAAAAAATCGGTGTCGAGATTTGAATGCCAGATTAATCTAGAGGGAAAGCCATGAAGAAAACGCCAAACTTCGTGAAAATCGGATGAGATTTGGCCGAGATATGGGGGTGGTAATTTTTGACCCATGTCCATATACGAATCTTGGGGTAAGATTTGGACATGAATTTCGACCAAAAAATTGGTGTCGAGATTTGAATGCCAGATTAATCTAGAGGGGAAACTATGAAGAAAAAGCCAAACTTCGTGGAAATCGGATGAGATTTGACCGAGTTATGGGGGTGGTAATTTTTGACCCATGTCTATATACGAATCTTGGGGTAAGATTTGGACATGAATTTCGACTAAAAAATCGGTGTTCAGCTTTGAATGCCAGATTAATCTAGAGGGGAAACTATGAAGAAAAAGCCAAACTTCGTGGAAATCGGATGAGATTTGACCCAGTTATGGGGGTGGTAATTTTTGACCCATGTCTATATACGAATCTTGGGGTAAGATTTGGACATGAATTTCGACCAAAAAATCGGTGTCGAAATTTGAATGCCAGATTAATCTAGAGGGAAAACCATGAAGAAAAATACAAACTTCGTGAAAATCGGATGAGATTTGGCCGAGTTATGGGGGTGGTAATTGTTGACCTATGTCTATATACGAATCTTGGGGTAAGATTTGGACATGAATTTCGACCAAAAAATCGGTGTCGAGATTTGAATGCCACATTAATCTAGAGGGAAAAACATGAAGAAAACGCCAAACTTCGTGAAAATCAGATGAGATTTGGCCGAGATATGGGGTGGTAATTTTTGACACATGTCTATATACGAATCTTGGGGTAAGATTTGGACATGAATTTCGACCAAAAAATCGGTGTCGAGATTTGAATGCCAGATCAATCTAGAGGGAAAACCATGAAGAAAAGGCCAAACTTCGTGGAAATCGGATGAGATTTGACCGAGTTATGGGGGTGGTAATTTTTGACCCATGTCTATATACGAATCTTGGGGTAAGATTTGGACATGAATTTCGACTAAAAAATCGGTGTTCAGATTTGAATGCCAGATTAATCTAGAGGGGAAACCATGAAGAAAAAGCCAAACTTCGTGGAAATCGGATGAGATTTGACCGAGTTATGGGGGTGGTAATTTTTGACCCATGTCTATATAAGTACGAATCTTGGGGTAAGATTTGGACATGAATTTCGGCCAAAAAATCGGTGTCGAGATTTGAATGCCAGATTAATCTAGAGGGAAAGCCATGAAGAAAAATACAAACTTCGTGAAAATCGGATGAGATTTGGCCGAGATATGGGGGTGGTAATTTTTGACCCATGTCTATATACGAATCTTGGGGTAAGATTTGGACATGAATTTCGACCAAAAAATCGGTGTCGAGATTTGAATGCCAGATTAATCTAGAGGGAAAGCCATGAAGAAAAATACAAACTTCGTGAAAATCGGATGAGATTTGGCCGAGATATGGGGGTGGTAATTTTTGACCCATGTCTATATACGAATCTTGGTAAGATTTGGACATGAATTTCGACCAAAAAATCGGTGTCGAGCTTTGAATGCCAGATTAATCTAGAGGGAAAACCATGAAGAAAAAGCCAAACTTCGTGGAAATCGGATGAGATTTGACCGAGTTATGGGGGTGGTAATTTTTAACCCATGTCTATATAAGTACGAATCTTGGGGTAAGATTTGGACATGAATTTCGGCCAAAAAATCGGTGTCGAGATTTGAATGCCAGATTAATCTAGAGGGAAAGCCATGAAGAAAACGCCAAACTTCGTGAAAATCGGATGAGATTTGGCCGAGATATGGGGGTGGTAATTTGTGACCCATGTCCATATACGAATCTTGGGGTAAGATTTGGACATGAATTTCGACCAAAAAATTGGTGTCGAGATTTGAATGCCAGATTTATATAGAGGGAAAACCATGAAGAAAAAGCCAAACTTCGTGGAAATCTGATGAGATTTGGCTGAGTTATGGGGGTGGTAAATTTTGACCCATGTCTATATACGAATCTTGGGGTAAGATTTGGACATGAATTTCGACCAAAAAATCGGTGTCGAGATTTGAATGCCAGATTAATCTAGAGGGAAAACCATGAAGAAAAAGCCAAACTTCGTGGAAATCGGATGAGATTTGACCGAGTTATGGGGGTGGTAATTTTTAACCCATGTCTATATACGAATCTTGGGGTAAGATTTGGACATGAATTTCGACCAAAAAATCGGTGTCGAGATTTGAATGCCACATTAATCTAGAGGGGAAACTATGAAGAAAAAGCCAAACTTCGTGGAAATCGGATGAGATTTGACCCAGTTATGGGGGTGGTAATTTTTGACACATGTCTATGTACGAATCTTGGGGTAAGATTTGGACATGAATTTCGACCCAAAAATTGGTGTCGAGATTTGAATGCCAGATTAATCTAGAGGGAAAACCATGAAGAAAAAGCCAAACTTCGTGGAAATCGGATGAGATTTGACCGAGTTATGGGGGTGGTAATTTTTGACCCTTGTCTATATACGAATCTTGGGGTAAGATTTGGACATGAATTTCGACTAAAAAATCGGTGTTCAGATTTGAATGCCAGATTAATCTAGAGGGGAAACTATGAAGAAAAAGCCAAACTTCGTGGAAATCGGATGAGATTTGACCGAGTTATGGGGGTGGTAATTTTTGACCCATGTCTATATACGAATTTTGGGGTAAGATTTGGACATGAATTTCGACCAAAAAATCGGTGTCGAAATTTGAATGCCAGATTAATCTAGAGGGAAAGCCATGAAGAAAAATACAAACTTCGTGAAAATCGGATGAGATTTGGCCGAGATATGGGGGTGGTAATTTTTGACCCATGTCTATATACGAATCTTGGGGTAAGTTTTCTACATGAATTTCGACTAAAAAATCGGTGTTCAGATTTGAATGCCAGATTAATCTAGAGGGGAAACTATGAAGAAAAAGCCAAACTTCGTGGAAATCGGATGAGATTTGGCCGAGATATGGGGGTGATAATTTTTGACCCATGTCTATATACGAATCTTGGGGTAAGATTTGGACATGAATTTCGACCAAAAAATCGGTGTTCAGATTTGAATGCCAGATTAATCTTAAGGGGAAACCATGAAGAAAAAGCCAAACTTCGTGGAAATCGGATGAGATTTGACCGAGTTATGGGGGTGGTAATTTTTGACCCATGTCTATATACGAATCTTGGAGTAAGATTTGGACATGAATTTCGACCAAAAAATCGGTGTCGAGATTTGAATGCCAGATTAATCTAGAGGGAAAACCATGAAGAAAAAGCCAAACTTCGTAGAAATCGGATGAGATTTGACCGAGTTATGGGGGTGGTAATTTTTGACCCATGTCTATATACGAATCTTGGAGTAAGATTTGAACATGAATTTCGACCAAAAAATCGGTGTCGACATTTGAATGCCACATTAATCTAGAGGAAAATTCATGAAGAAAAATGCTATATCATATATATATTATATTTTAGAAGGTATATGTCAAGTTTGGTGACTCTAGTTCTTATTATTTACCAAAATTGCACAAAAAACAGGATATCGATATCGATTTTTATCGATTATTTGGAAACGGAGTAAGTTATCGACAATCGAAAACAAACTCGATCTGCGCGGGAACTAGGACGAATGGACGGACGGACGGACAGACGGACAGACAGACGGACATGGCTAGATCGACTCAGCTATTTATGCTGATCAAGAATATATATACTTTATGGGGTCGAAGTTGCTTCCTTCTGCCTGTTACATACATTTGGCTTTCGCACAAATACAATATACCCTTATACCCATTTTTGAGGGTATAAAAACCCAAAATAATATAATAATAAGTGAAATATTGTATCCAATTAAAACGAAAAGGTTTTCCCAAGTAATTCACAGTATGCCGCAAAAATATGTCCAATAAATGTATCTAAATAAATCTCAATCTTTAATGCTCAATAAATTTAGAGTTCAAGGCATGACTAAAGTGTGATCAATCATGAATATCGTTGATCTTCGACCACGTTATGAAGTCTATTGAGGAGATTGAAGAGCTTGAGAGCTTTACAAGCAAATTCTATGATATTTTTGGCATGATTGTTAACCGAATTATTCATCATGAAAATTATGTTATTTTATACTTATTTTCACACGCAACATTGATTTAAATAAAAACTTCAAGATTCTGAACTTAATAAAGCAGAGAGAAAAAAATACTTACCAAAATAATAACCAAATCAGCAAATTGTGTATTAAAATATTCCCCAGTTGAAAAAGCAGCATTAATCTAGACGAATAACGAGAAGAGTAAATGTTATCAACCAAGAAAATCAATTGAGTCTCAACAAACTTAAATATATTAGGACTAGAGAAGTGACATTATTTGCTGGGGACTTGAAGTAAAATTTAAATTGATCTAAATGGAAAGCCTGTCCGGCTCTTGGCGTTCTATTTTCAATTAAAAATAGATGCAGCTCCTTATCGAATTGGCCGATAAATCTCGAAATCTCAAATGGCTGAATGCATATTAACGAAGTACATCACATGAATTAATGGACTGCATGAAAGTCTCGTTAGTTGTTTATCAATTGCCGTGTAATTGCTGCCATTTTGTAGTGTATACGTGAGCCTTCTAGTAAACGAAGCGTTATAAATCGCTTTGCCTAATCAATTATCTTTAGCATCTTTAATTAATTTTATATTATTCGCGCTTGTGTTTTGGACAGCAGCTGCTGCTGCTGCTGCCGATTGCTGATCAGCATCATCAAGAGAGGCAGCTGAAGCATCTGGCCAGCACATCTAAAACTCTCTCTCTCCCCCTCTCCTACTCTCTCTGTCTTTCTTTCTCTTTCTGTCGCTTGCATGCAATTGCAAATTGTAAATTGCGCTCCCTTTAGCCATAAATCGTGCCGCACATAACTCAGCCCCAATCGGAAATTGGTTTTGCGCTTATCGATTTACGCGCCTAATCGACACAAGACAATTTTCAATTTAGCACTCATTTACTTAGAATGAGCTGGCCCACACCCCTAAGCCCTGGCCCGCCCTGGCAGGCAAAGCCAGTCCTCCTTCAGGCCTAGCTTAAGAATTTAATAAGATTTCTAACTTTGGCCTCAAATTCTTGTAAACAGAACGGGTTAAATGAAACAACGGCAACGTCTTCTCATATGTTATATACAAAACGTATATCATATACCGTACATATGCATGCATATATAATATTATCATATACCACACATATATCTCGCATTTGATTTGCATAATCTGCTATTAATTGCGCTGATAGCGCATTGGAATTAAGAGAAAAGCAAGAGAAAGGCCGAGAGCAAGGGCCAACGCCAGGGCCAGGGAGAAAATGGCCAGCAAAAGCGGGCCGCAAATTGATTGGACTTAAATACCAAACAGAAACATTTGGACAGCCGCAACGGCAGTCGAACTCTGTGGCCACAAGCCAAAAAAACAAAAATACCCAAAAATAAAGTCAGCTCCTACCCATAAATATATGTTGGTAGGCCCAGAGTAAGCGACTCTGTACGGCTTATCGTTGGGCCTTGTCATCCATTGATTAATAAACACAAAATGGAAATTTAAATGGAACCCAAACGTAAACCCCAGCAGCAGCAGCAGCCGCAGCAGAGAGTGGGACAGACAGTCGGGAGCAGAGTTGAGGCCATGTATTTAAATGAGCATTAGGCACAGTTCGAGCTGGCGTCTCGAATCTCCCACAAATGACACTAGCTGAAAATAGCATTTAAATTAAAGGTTTTCCAATTGGAATAGAAAAGGAATTTAATCAAATACCCATTAAAATGTGCAACTGTTTCCAGCGCGTCGTGAGCTGTCGTGTCACGACACTCACGACTTTCATCAATACATTTTCAATAAAATTTGATAAACATTTCTATAACAAACCGCCAGCCAGTTGATTGACTGAGTAATATATAGACTTTGTATGTATATCTACACAAATATATTCAAACTAGCGGATATACCCCGGCCTTGCCCTTCTCTCAAACAGAAATTTCGACCTATGTCTATATGGGATATTTGAGGGTATTTTAGTATTTTCACTTGAATTTTGACCAAGAATAATGTTGCCAGATTTAGATGTCAGCTCAGCTGGGCAAATTGTTTAGATTAATATCTCATGCAGTTGCCTAGACATCAAAGTTGAAGCAAGAATAGCATAAATTTCCTAACGTAACAGTCTGAAGTGCTTGTCTAGGGTTTGGCAATCTCATACAGAGCATTGCGTAGTCGGCTTTTGAACTATTTTGTTTTTCTAAACTTTTCAAAGCCGTTCTCTATTCCACTTCCTTATATCCCATTGAATACCGCTAGGCCAGCCGCAGCGGCCACTTGTTTTGCCCACATCTTGGGCCAGGTTCAATGCGGTGCGTTGGCCAACTTATAGATAGTTAGCTACTCATGTATCTTAATGTATACAGATGCATGTATATACAGATACTTGTGCTCATACATGTTTGGTAATGGCGACCAACACCCACAAATTGTTGGCTGGCCAGGAACAGGCTAAAGGCAGCGGCTAAACGCAGTATGGCTAAAACGGACAAAATGCTTTAATTAAAAATCTCTGTTGGCCTATTTGTATGTTGTTTGGCCGTTGTTGTGCTGTGCGCTCTATCATCTGGCTTTACACCATTAACCGTTACTATTAACCAGCCCAGCGACACACACACATACACACACCGAGCACACAATCGACTTCACATGCAGGCGGCAACGTCAGTCGAAAATCTGTCATAAATTTATTATTTTCAATTAATTATGAGCTGTCGTTGTTGCTGCTGTTGCTGTTGCTGCCTGTCGAACGGCAGCGCAACGCCCAAAACGCTGCTAAATAAATTTCTAGGCACAGCCGCACAGCTCTAGTGGGAAGTGCACGACTAGAAAATACCGTAAACCCAGCGCCAAACTTCATCCATATATAATAAATGCGTTCTTGGTGAACTTTGATGTTGTTAGTACTGTATAAAATGTTCAGGACATAAATATGGCATAGGCAAGTGTGCATAAGTTTCTCAAGTTTCTAGCTAAGGTATTTTTCCAATGGAAAGGGAGGGGTATGTTAGCCTCAAATAACCATGTCTCTAAATCGATATTTACGATAGCTCCTAATCAATCTCATTGCTATCGGTTAAATGAGAGGATCAAAAAGATCGGAAATGTATAGTTAAAATCCAACTTTGTAGCTTTTGGCTAGACGAAACAGAGTCAGACATGTCTCCGAAAACATCATACCCTTAAAGTTAGTTTTAATTGGTTCAGGGTATAGAAAACGCTTATTATAGACAACAACAAATGCGGCGTGCAAATATTTTAGCCAGGCCAAAATGCCAAAGTGCTCATTAACAGCAGCCACAGCAGCCGCAGCGAGACGAGCTGTGGGACCCGCTTTGCCCAATAGATAGCAAAGAGTTTCAAATCGAACCGTGCGTAATTTATTGCTGCCAAAAATAGGCGTACAGCTCAAATTTGGCCAAGACCGGGACGAGTAGGCACTAGGCACTGGCTGACAGTTTTTCGGTTTTTGAGGCTGATGACAAAAGTGTCGCTGGAAAATGTTGCCATTAAAAACGTTTCGTATCAAATCCGCCAAATGACCAAATCACCAAATGGCAATTTAGCAACGCATCGGCATGCGCGCTATTGATTGAGTTTTTCACAGTTTTGCGATGAATGGCTGCTGGCTCCATGAATGAATGAATGAATTGCAATCGCCTGGCCAGCTAGTGCCCGAAACGTCAAACGGACAACGTCTCCAACTGACCGCAACAATCCGAAAACAACAACTGGACCCAACTAAATTGCAGCGTGTTGTGTGTGTTGCGTAAATCGTGAACCCATTTTTGGGCTTTCTTGGACATTTGAAACAATTTTGTGAATTAAAATTCAGCGAGGCTAACGCACAAAAATGCAACCACAATGCAATTGGCTAAATGCAACAAAGCCATCAAATGATTTCATAATTGCGGGTCAAGCAAACAGACTGTGACTCAGACTAACAAAATCTAGGAGGGTTAACAGATCGTAGCGTGAGAGCTGAACTGCGAAAGTTGCTACCTAGACTGTCCATTGTTTTGACAGAAAAGAAACATTGTTATGGATAGTATAGTAAAATGAGTATCAAGAAATCAGCAGAGACTGTCAAGATAGAGAAATGACTCGAAAGCATCGATTGTCTAATGAATACTGTCGATTGTGACGCAAAACAGATAACAATCGGTATACCGATAATGCAATCGATAGTTTTATGTATTTAAAGATTAAAGCATCTCGTTATTGGATCTTAATCAGCATCCTGTCAAATAGTTGTCAGTAAGAAAGTACGGCTGTCTTCTACACTTATAGACAAAAGACTAATGGCTTAGCTTAGAAATGCTAGCAAAATTGAAAAGCCCATAAGTGCTGGGTTTGGAGAAGATATTATATATATAAAAAAAAGGGTTTTCCAACTTTTTCCCACCAACTCATATAGTAGTCCGATTTTGATAAGGTTTGGTTTGGGGTAACGACATATTTTCGCACGACATATCTCCGCTATTCTACAAACGACATATCTCTACGCGAAATTATGTCCTGTTCATAAGTCATATCTCCGCACGAGCATGATAAAACTCCTAAATCTAAGATCTAGTTAAAATATCTTAAGCTACAAAAGAGTTTCTCTTACAAGAAGCAAACTTTCGAGCGATCATTCCTATGGCAGCTTTATGATATAGTGATACGATTTTGCTTAGATTTAGGCAGAATAGAAAAACTGTTAAGCGACGGGTTTGTATACATTTCTTCAAAATTTATATGGAACCACCATGTCAAATAGGACAAGTCCGATTCCGACATAAGGTAGAAAGGCAAACTAGGAGCTAGTCAGACATGGTTAAAGGAATTCCTGCTTAGGTATATATATATATATATATTCTATAAGTTATGTCTGCAATG
This sequence comes from Drosophila novamexicana, assembly GCF_003285875.2. Taxonomy (NCBI): domain Eukaryota; kingdom Metazoa; phylum Arthropoda; class Insecta; order Diptera; family Drosophilidae; genus Drosophila; species Drosophila novamexicana. The sequence goes on from NW_020824837.1 coordinate 1,407,808, forward strand.
CGTTACACATTTCGTGACAAAATTGTAAGAGCCTATGCCCAATGGGCATTAAATATGAGTACTCATAGTATTCATGCTCGTAAATGCAATCCACATACACACGTGCACACACACATACAGTCGCAGCGGCAACAAGTGCCGATTGATAGCTGAAAAGGCTGCTCCGCATGGCTATCGCCACGTTGTTGCCACATCGATGGGTGGTTGCATCTTTGCATTTTATGGTTCAGGCTTTCGAAAGAAACCCAACCGGCAACTGGCTCTGGCTGTGGCTCTTGCTTTGGCTTCGACTTGGCTACGACTCCGGCTTGTAATGTGTTCATGGCCACGGCGAACTAATCAGAAAATTGAATCGCTTTAATTACTGCAAAAGCAATGAGCATCGTTTGCCCGCCAGAAAGGGAACTGCAGGCGTTGAGTACTCATCAGGCAGCAGCAGCAGCAGCAATAACAACAACATGCAGCAGCAGCAGAAGCTGCAACATGCAGCAGCTGCTTCTTCTGTGGGCTGTGGCTACTCGTCTTCTATGAGAAATTACTTTAGAAATTTTGCAATAAATTTTAATATGCGTGTAATGAGTGGCTGAAGAATGCGCCAAAGCAAATGGCTAACAAAATGGCGCAATAATTAGAAAAGGAATTTATGCAGCAGCTATGCGGGGCATGCCACCAACCAGCAGCAGCAGCAGCAGCAGCAACAGTTGCTAGCATCCTCATCCTTCGCTGGCTTTAATTGCCCAAAATAATGGCTTAAACTGCGCCCACACTCAGCGACAGGCACAGAGGCGAGTGGAGGGGGATTGGGCAACCCAGTGACACATTAAAGTGTCGCTTGTCAAAGACCGAAAAAACAACCGTTAAGCCACGCTTACACAGTGGCTTTCGGGGGGGGTGGGGGGCGTGTCAGTGTCTAAACATAAATAATTGAAGTAAACGAGCGGTCAATAAAAAAACAACAGCGGCAGCGGCAGCTGAGGCCAAGACATGCTCGGATGGGCCCTCGACTTGGAGCTGCAATTCAAGTGGCAGTTGAAGTTGAGAGCTGCAGTTGCAGCTGCGGCTGCACTGCAACAGTTCCCAGTAGACAGTAGACAGTGGCTGTGGCTGGGGCAGTGACTGCCTGCCTGTGGGCCCCGAGGGCGTTAGCTAAGCTGCCAAATGTCGAACGGGCTGGCAAACATTTTTGGCCAGGCTGCGCGCTGCACTACATGAGTTGGCAGCAACAGCAACGGCAACAACAACTTCATTTACTGCCAGCAGTAATGCCAAATATTTACAGGCCGAAGCGATAGCAACGAATTAAAAAGGGCGACCGGCACACACACACACACATAACCCAGTTGAAGCCAAATTCCCAGCGCTTGCCACTGTTAGCTGCTACTGCTACTGCCGCAGTCGCAGCCACAGTCACAGCGACTGCCACTTGGCTGGCTGTTGGCTGTAACTGACACTTTAACAGCAACAGGCAGCAACAAGTGGGTGGACGTTTATGTCTCTTTGTTTTCCGTCTGTTGTCTTCTGTCTGCGCCGCAGCAAAGATTTTTCCAGCTTTGGTTTTTATTTCATTTTTATGCGCTGACTTTGCAAGAGCATACCTAATATGCCATCACATGTGTAACGCTTTGCCAGAGACATGGCTCGGCCCTTTGAAAGCTAACTAAGTCAAGCTCCATTTTATAAACTCATGCAGAACCAAGCTCTCAGTAAGAAGAAACTTGGTATAGTTGATTTTTATGCTGCCATAAACCTAGCCAATATTTTGTATTGTTTTTACTGAGGTCCGATCCCTTAACTTAAAGCCTTACAAATATTTTGTATTCTGTCTTTACCAGAGTTCGATACCCTAACTACGACCTATTACATTACATCCAGCAAATATTATGTATTATATCCTTACGAGGGCTCGAGCCCTTAAACACATACAATTAAAATTAAAACCTGCAATTGTTTTGTATTCTGTCTTTACGGGGGTTCGATCCCTTAACTTTATGACCTTGACTATAAGCCCAGCAAATGTTTTATATTCTGTCTTAACTTTGAACTCAGTCTGCAAGTAATTAACAAACGAAACACAAATGCCACACAAGGTGACAGATTTCTTACAGCCTATTTAGTAAATATGGTATGCCCACTACAAAAAGTAAAAGCAGCTCTAAAAAAGAGCATTCGATCTTCGGCGAGTGGCAGCTAACTAACTGTTCTTTCTTGTTATTTCATTTTTCGTTAACTAAATCACACAAATGTTTATTTCTTTTGGTTTTTGTTGTTGTTGTTTTTTTTTTTTTTTGGATTCGAGCGCTTCGAGCATTGCCTCTGCCATAGTTTCGAGTTGTGAGTTTTAAGTTTTCAGTTTTATGGGCTGCTCATGCTTTTTTATGGCCACTTGGAATGGCAGCTACTCGTACTGTGAAGCGTAACAGCATAACCAACCCGACCGCCCGCCCGACCGCCCGCCTCATGTACCCACCCACAGCTGACACAGTTCAAGATGCTTTCATTGGCAGCCAGATTGCTGTTGCTGGCGTGTTGCATCCGTGTTTGCCTGCCCCTTGCTGGTGGCCAAGCTTTGGCTGTCAACAAATTTGACAGTTCGACGAGCCAAAAGCTTTGCCTTTGGCCGAGTGGGCGCCGCACTCATTTGTCGTTTAGTGAAATGAGTTGCCGGTAATTGCTCTCACACACACAAACTCACACACATACACACACTCCTCAGCGGGCCAAATATGGTGGCATTTAATGGGCGGCGTGGGCGTGTCATTTGATGAAGTGCCATCCAGCCAAAGAGAGAACATTTGCACGAGGCGAAAGCAAACGCTGCGCCAGTAGCTCAGCTCTAAGACAAAGATCTCAATCTGTTCAGCAGGCGATCGACCTTATTTAATTTGAATACCCTGCACTATTTTGGCATGACTTAAAAATAGGCATGCTAATATATATATTTTGTGAGATTAAATAAATTATAGATCAATATTTTTACCAGGTTAATGCAGATCAAGCAGTTGCTTTAAATTTTCAAGTTTGATATACCAACATTTTCTGGTAAAATGAATAAATAAAATTCAATGAAATTCTTGAAATTTCATTTAAAGGGCATATCTAAGTCGCGCATTCTCATCCGTATTATTCTCATCTACTCAAAGACCTTTCTTTGATTCATGTGATTTGGCATTTGTCACTCGCTCTCTCTCTCTCTATCTCTCTCTCCTCCTCTCTCGCACCCATCCTTTCACCGTCTCAAAATATTTAATTTCCACTTTCACATAGATTAATCACATTGCTCGGGACCACCCGACGGTTTCACTTAGCTCTTATCGCAGTTCACAATATAAATTATGTAAATTTTGAATAGCTAATTGAGTTGCTGCCTAGTTTAAAGTTGTAGCATTAAAAGCTAGAAAAATGTTCGCATTAACATTTGCTTTTTCTTTTCAACTTGCAGGTAAGCTAATCCCAAACAATGTTTGTTGCTTCTAAGACAATTATGGCCACGCCCAGTTGCTGGCCATAAAAAAACAAAGAACGAAGCGTTAAAGTTAATTTGCCAGGTGAGAGTTAAGAGCCAAGAGCCAAAAGCCGCAAAAGCGGCTTAAGAAAGCAGCAGCAACCACAGCAGCAACAGCAACAACATGAGGGCGTATTATTTATAGTACGTGCATATGTTATTTGGGGCTGAACCCTTAAGTCCAGTTGGCCAAGGAGGCACTAAATTTGGTAGCCATTTTCTCGCTGTTCGTCTCCCTCTCTCTCTCTCTCTCTCTTTCGTTCTCTCACTGTCTCTCTTTCTAGCTGTTGTGCTGCCAGTTTTTTGTTGTATATTTTTTTTGTCTTTCCTGCTTTACATTCTCACATTATGCTTTCCTTGGAGTGCTACTGATTGCCTCTAGAAGGTACTCACATGTACCGCCTTCTCAGACCTTCGCAGTTGGCCATTTTGACAAACAGCAGCAGTCAAGTTTCTTCTGCTGCTGCTGTCGGCTGCCTGTTGCTCATCATGATCTGCACGCTGATAATGATGTTGCCGATGACGTGACTGTGAGATTCTCGAACTGAGAATGACGCCCGACACTGACTGCTGTCTGTCAGTGGCCATTTGTAGTTGTTGTTGCTGCTGTGGGCAATCAAGTGGCTCGCCTGGTGCGTGCAGCGAGTGGGCACTGTGGGTGCTGCTGTCATATTGTCTTAGCCCATTTTTGGGTCACAAATTGGTCAACAATTTGCGAGCACAAACGTTGCCAAATGAAATAAAAACAAGAGAAGAGGAAAAAGTAACTTCGTTCAAGTTTGTGTCCTAAGTCTTTTGTTTCGGCAGACTGCCATGTTGGTAATTACAAATGGCCATGCTTTGCATGTACGCTGCACGTATGCATATGCATGTGTGTTGGTGTGTGCTCGCATGTGTGTGTGTGTGCACAGCCCCGACCCAGACCCCTTGGCCAGAATGGAACAGGCTACATGACTGCAGCAGCCAAATGGCTAAATGTTTTGTGCCCAAAATGGCAAATTCTAGCAGATTTTCTTGTGGCCACAGCATCTGTGTCTATGTGCTCTACGGCATTTTACCCTTTTACGGAGAGCAGCAACAGCAGCAACAGCAACAACAGCAGAAACAGCTGCAGCTGGCCCTTGAAGCCAGGGCCAAGCTGCTGCGCTTTGAGCTTTTTGGTCCGTTTACACGGGCCGTCTAGGCCGGAGCACTCGCACAGTCGCTGTCAAGACTGCCTCGATTTGCATTTCGCGTGACTTTTGTGTGCCCACTTTTGAGGCGTGGCTTGGGGCGTGGGCATTTAAACGCATCAGTCGACTTCCCACTAGCAGCAACAGCAGCAGTAGCAGCAGCGACAAAATTAGCCGCAGCCTCATTAGGAGCAACTGATACTCGCGCCGCTTATCAAACGGGAAACGGTTATGCCAACCCCCCCCACTCTGCAACCACAACCCCTCAATTCGCTGCTTCCACGTTATGATTGCCTATGACAAGTTCTGGCCAAAAGCGTTCCGACTCCGGCAAGACAGTCGACAGCCTGTCTTGGCCGACTAGTTCAAGGTGTCGCCTCATGTAAATGGCGCAGTGCCCACAGCTAACAGCAGCAGGCAACCCGCAACCCACCTCCCTCCTCTGGCCAAGAGTACACGCTTCAATGGCGGTTAGTTGCCGCATGATTGATGCCTGTTTTGCGTGTCGTGCGCTGCTTTTCGAGTTTATTTTTGTTTTTGTTGTTGTTCTTGTTGTTGTTGCAGTTGCTGTTGTTTATCAAGCTCTGTCTTTGTCTTCTTCTTGGTCTGCGTCTCGGACATCGCATGCCGGCGGCGGCAAGGCCATAGACACACAAGTACAGTTAGAAGCTGGCTCAATCTGCGTTCGGCTGCAGCTGATGCTCTTCAGCTTGTTGCGACATCTGTCGTCTTCGCCTGATTGTCACCAGTTGTCCCCTTCTCCAGCCCGACTGCACCCCTCTGACTGCCCGCCACACTTTCTGCATAACTTTACACAGCCCCAAAAACCACACACAAGAAAGAAATGCTGCGAGCGAAATGGAGCGCAAGAGAACAAGAAAGAACAGTTAACTTCGGCTTGCCGAATATTAAATACCCTTATTTATTGCGTTCCTCTTTCATAATAATAGCAATTAAACAAATAGAGAAATTTTAAATTGCTGCTGAATTTGAACCGGCGAGCTGGCGCTTGTAAGTTCGACGCTCTGAAACCTAAATTGCATTTTTGTCAATATTTTTCATTCAAAGCTTAATCAGCTTTTTTGTCCAAAATAAGTTAAGGATATCCCCGTTTTGGTGCTCAATCAAAAATTTCATTTTTTTTATGTTATACTGATCCGTTCGCCGGCAGCAGAACCGAATCCATGGCAGGTCTCATCAATATAGCTTGAAAACTATATATAAGATGAGGCACACAGAGATATGGATATATTAAGACTGATCAATGAGATTTCCTTTCAACGCGTCACACAATTTGCGACAGAATTATAATACCCCTTGCAAGGGCATAAAGAAAGGAGACAAAGAGAGAGAGAGAGAGAGAGAGAGAGACAGAGAGAGAGGGAGATATAGAGACAGCTTTAGCATTTTGTTGCGCTCGTTACGCGCAATAGTTTTATATATTTTCGCTCATTTTCCACTGAAAAACGCACTTGACTAACATAAATTTTCTCATTGTTTACTTGGCGAGGCAGAGACTGCGGCAGGGACTGAGCCTGTGGCAGCAACTGCTGCTGCTGCTGGTGCTGCTGTTGCTGCTGCTGCTGCTGCATCACTTGATTCGTGGCAAAGTCCAAACTGGAAGTGGCCGCAGCTTGTTGTTGCCTGTTGCTGGTTGTTGTTGCTGCCATTGTTGTTGTCAGTGTCAGTTGGTCCGGGCAGCAGCAGCAACAGCAGCAGCAGACCGCGAGCGCGCGTTGTTTGTTGTTGCATTTACATTTTTGGTGTCGATTCAATTAGTAAATATAACCAAAAGCAAACAGACAAACAAACCCAAAGAGAGTCCAAAAAAACATACGAGCAAATGCGGCAGTTGCAAGTTGAAGAAACCTGTACATTGTTGACCATGCGCATGCCTAAATAGCCGCAGCAACAACTGGCCAGCAGCAGGCAGCAGCAGCAGCAGGCAGGAGGCAGGCAGCAGCAGGCAGAGGCATCCGATGCTGCAGCCAGGCCACAAAAATATTGCTGATAAATCTTGGGGGCAGCGGCAAATGCTAACTTTGGCAGACGTTGCCCAAGCAACGACTTCCTGCTGCATGCCGCAGTGTCTATATATATATATATATATATATGAATATATACATGTATGAGCATGTGTGTGTGCGTATGTGTGTTGAGTTTCGAGTGTGTGTGCAAATTAAATTGCACGCTAATGAAGTGCGGAGCGTCTAAACATGCCAAAAGGAGCCACAGCAACAGCCGCAGCCGCAGCCACAGCCCTAGTCCAGGCGCCCAGTCGATAGCTTGATACTGCACCTATAACAACAACAACTATCAACAACAACAACAACTGACAACAACAATTGGCAACTGGCAACAACAACATTGTTAGTAATGGCTTCATTTCTGGACAATCGACAATATGACACAAATTGCCCAGCAAAAATCGGACAGGCCTGAACCGGGCCTCTCTTGGGGCCTTGTCTTTAGGTCAAGTCGCGCATGATTTGCTTTGCCAATAAATGGCAATAAATACGTTTTAAAGTGTGAGCTGATATCAGGCACAGCAAAGGCTGTGAACACTTTTTTGACATTTAAGCAAGCAAAAGGCGCCGCCTGCAACAGCAGCAACAACAGCAACAGCAACAACGGCAACAGCAACAACAACAACAGCACGCCGGCAACATGCACACACACGACTTTATAATGTGCACAAACATGGTTAGATTTTGATTAGAAGGTGAAATAATGATGTTAACCTCTTGCGAAGTGTGTTGTTGTTGTTGTTTTTTCTGCGACTGCTGCTGCAGTAGATGTTGCTGTTGTGTTTCATAAGCATGGCTATGGCCGTTTATTGCTGTTGGCTTAAATGGGGCCGGGGTTAGAGTTGATTTTAGCGTATTGCATTTTAAATATGAACATTTTTTGTCAGTTTAGAAGAGCCAAAGAGCAGCAGCAGCAACAACAACAGCAGCCCGCAGCAACACAGAAAACAGCGCACAGCAACAATATGCGCAAGAGCAACATGTTGCTGCCTGCTGCTTTTGTCGCCATTGCCATAGCCAGAAGTTCAAATATTTTTATACAGAAATGAAGTGAAAGAAAGAATCGAAGAAGGCAAACTGTTGGCCCCGGCCTGGCCCTGGGTGCCAGACAATCAGCGAACCACTGCACCACTCTGTTCCTGCTGCGGTGGTGCAGATGATTTACTGTCCAGTTAGGTTTGTGCACATAAATTCACCTGCGCTGACAGTTGCCTGCCCAAGAAAAGCGAAAGGCAATTGCAACAAAATCGAATGCGAAGCAGCTTAAATTGAATCGAAATCGAAAAAGACATATATATGCACATTTTTGTTTAGTTCTGAGAAGCGCAGAGAAGGGCGCGGGCGGTGGTGGGGTGGAGAGGGTTGCTTACATATGCAAAAGACGCGACTATTGATTGACTCATGAAAAGGCAGCGCAGTGTGTGTGTGTGTGTGTGTGTGTGTGTGCTGAAACAACAATTCGAATCTAATTCAAAAGAAATGTGATTAAAATCGTACAGCCCAGGCAGGCTGGCACGCTGGCAGGCTGGCAGGCAGGACTGCGCCGGACGGCACAGTTTGGTTGGGGCCGGACGGAACTGCCAGCCATGCGGCTTATTGGCTGCTGAAAGGAGAAGCCGTAGCTGAAGCTTTTGTGATGTCATTATATTGAAGAATGGCAGCCAGGGGCAGACATTGACATTGAAAGCAGGCACAGGCAAATGCTAAAAGGAGCTCAAATCGAGACCCTTTTGACGCTGTGTGTGTATGCATATGTGTGTGTGTGTGTGTGCTACCTGTGACTGACTGAATGTCCATGTGGGTCGCTGCTTGGCTGCGCTGGGCTAAACGCAATGCCAAAGCATAGCTAATCGCTGCGCCAAGCATGCCGCAAAGCCACAAATGCAAAAACGTAGCACACAGGCAACGGCAACGGCAAAGGGGTAAGGGGTAAGGGTAAGGGGTTGTGGTGCGGCTGCAGCAGCAGCAGCTCAAGAATGGCGGCATTTGCGCTTAAACCTTGGCAATGAATTCATCGTTGACATATCTCGTTAATTTAATTTCTTATCGTAGGGATAGCATCGTTGTCTCCGTCCCTGTCGTCGTCGGAAGCCGCATGGCTGACTGATTTCGGCGGCGACTCGACTTGCTACACTCAAAGAAAGGGGGAAACTTTGCAGTGCTCAAATCGAGTACAAGATTTCTTTGACTAAGAACGAAATTACGAATCAGTAAACATGATTTCTGATGCCAGATTTCTTTGACACAGAACTCAAACTGAGAAATATTGCGCTTACAACTAAATGTTTAATGCTTAGTTTAAACATATAAATTCTCGGTTTAGGTACTTAGTGCTAAATTCAAGCTTTTTGTATACCTTTCTTTTGTCTACTTAGTCAACAATGAGACCTGCTTAATTTAAGAATATTTAACTTGATTATTAAAACCCAAAAAAATTTTAAATTCTCGCCCAAACTAGAATGTGGTACACCTTTTTTTCTCCAAGTGTATCAGCTGCGAGGGGAACTGTGCTGTCTGGTATGCAAACTAGCAGCAAGGATGCGCAGCGCTCTTGACTTGGAGCTGTTCAGCTCTGTTGTCTTCTGTTGTTGTTCAACAACAACAACAACAACAACAACAAGGACAAGGCAACAGCAACATGTGGCTGCTGCGACTGCTGTCTAGTTGTGCAGCCCCCCTCTCACTGTTGTCCCCTCCTCCAACCACTTTTGTACCTTAGTTTCTTTTCATTGGCTGCCTCTTTTGCTACTATAAATTTTTGTCAACGATTTGTACGCATTGTCTGCGCGCATTGCCGCTGCCGCTGCTTCTTCTTCTTCGTTTGCATACGCTGCTGCTGTTGTTGTTGTTGTTCGCCTTGGCATTGGCAGATTTTTAGCATAACATTTGATTATCATTGTCAATTGTGTGTATTTATGTGGATCGCTTGAAGCAGTCGGTGCCGCTTTGTGCTTCAATTCCAGCGCCCAGCTTCAGCTCCAGCTCCATCTTGAGCTTCAGTTTTAGCTCCCAACTCCAGCTCGTTCTCAGGCCTCGTTTGGGTTTGCTCAAGGACCTGAGCCTGACACTTTGGCAGCACAAATGATTTAGCGTAGCTGTCAATCAATTTGGTTGCAGCTTCAGCAGATTCCTCTGCGATAAGCACTTGGCAAGTTTGTTGCTTAAGTCTTTTGTTTTATTGCAGCAGCTGCCTTTGAACTTGTTTTGCTTTTGCTTTTCCATTTTAATTGTTATTTGCTTATAGTAAATAAAAGCTCTTTATATATGCCTTGCTTTCGCCAATTAGCGATAAGCCATCTAGAATGGACGTAACCACCACCCCCCCGCCAACCTCACCTCCCTTGGTTGATCTGCCATATTTATTTTTTATATATTGTTTTTGTGGAGCGCACATTAAGCAACATTCGCGCAAATTAACGCAAAATGCTTATCACACAGCCACACAACCACCGCAGAGCCGTGTCCAAATGGAGTCTGGCGGTTGCATTGGCTAACGAAGTGCGCGTACGCCGCCGTGGGTTACACCCCACGCGCGCTGCCACCGCCCCCACCCTGCGCTGCCGCCTCGGCTGTCTGAGCCCAACAATCGCTGATGCAAGCGTCGCCGTTGATGGTTTTACGCACCAGCCGTGCATTGAGTGCACCACCAAGCTGCACCGCCGCCAAGCAATGCAGCCAACTGGTGTTGAAAGCAATTTCAAAAATGATGAGTATGATCGAAAATGTTCTGTCCGCTTGTCCTTTATTTTCTCTGTTCTCCTGTGACGGCTGCTGTTGGCTTTTCGATTTGCTTTCAATATAATTTCTGTGTCCGCTCGCTTGGCCCCTGCCCGCTGTCAGCCGCCCGTTCGAGCGACCTGTACAGCAAACGTGCGCGCATAAATATTTGCGGCAAAGACCCAGCCCGACATTGTCTGTGGCACATCGGCTCCACCTGGCCTTTTGCGAGAAGCCAATAAGCAGTTTTGCTTTATCGCTTATTAAAAATCATTTCGCTCTTCGTATTTCAGTTTCACCTCCATCAGCAGCAGCAGCAGCTGCCCCCTCTCTACCCCGCCGCCCTCAGCCCTGGCAAAACTTCATTTCTACTTTGCAGTCGCTCTTCCCTTTTGCCCAATGCCCCTTCTTTGTGGCTTTGTTATTAACTTTGGCTCACATGTCGATCACTCTTGATGATTTTGTTCAATTTTAGCGCACATGCGAGCGCCGGTCTACGTCTCCATCTTGCATCTACCATCAAAATTGCCGCCGCTTCGCCGCGCCGCGCCCGCTGCCTACATTCCACGCAGTCAGGTCTGTTGTGTGTTGGTGTTGTGATTGCTATCGCAGCAGAGAGAAATATTTATTCAGCCCCCAAAAAATATGTAATGTTATTTTTCGGGCTGCCGTCGCTTCGAGTGGCCCATCAAAGTTGATGACGCTGCTGATGATGACGTGCCGTTGTCAGTGGTCCGAGTGGTCTTCAAGTTCTTCGACAGTTGACTTGTCCTCGCTTTCATTCATGCAACAAGCCGCAGCGGTTCTCCCTGCCTCCCCCCCTTTTCTCTGCCCCACTCACTCTCTCTCGCTCTCTCTCTCTCGCTGTCTCTCCCTTTCGATGCAGCCATTTTCTTGTGTTCGCTGTGGCAAATTATGGCAAATACACACCTTAACTTGGCTTACATGTTGACCCCTTCCCCCAACTCTCTGAACTCAGCCCCGCACTAGCCACAGACAATGGCCGTGCACGCACCCGACGCACACCAAACGATTCCCAGTCTACGTCTCAGACAGGCCATCAGCTTTTAATGCCAACTTTTCGTTTCGTTTCGTTTCGTTGTGTTTCGTTCCGTTTCGTTTTTCTTTTAGCATTTTTATCGATTTTATTTCTTATTGTATTCATGCCGTAACCCCTCCCGAAAGTCTTTCCCCCCGTAAGCCCAGCACACGATGATTACAAGATCACTTATCTGTGCCTTCAATAAACTTCGGCGTCGCTGGCAGTTATTATTTTTTAATGTAGTTTTTAAGTACCATCAAACACTTGAGACTATGAAGCGAGAACCAGCCCCAACCCCAACTATCGCCGGGCCACGCATCTGGTTCGCATACCCATTAACGGAGACCCTGCCCGCTTTGCCCATCCCAATTGCACTTGTTGTTATTGTTTTGTTCACTCGAAAAATCATCTAGAAGTTGTTTAGCTCCACAGCAGCAGCAGCAGCTGCAATTACTGGAGCACTTGAGCGTACGTATAATCTGTCCATTATCATCCTGCGATTTGGGGGCGGTGATTATCCCAGTCATGTTTGAGAATTTCAATTTTCCAAGCGCATTTAATGCACACAGTCAGAGTCAAAGTGGTGAAACTATCGATAGTGTCAATTGCTGACATATTTATCGATATATTTTACATTTATGCGATTCATTTTCTAAATATCAAGCATGTTATTTCATATACCGAGTGTATATAGGTTTCAGCATATTCTTTATCGAAAATTGTATCAATATATTATAACTCGGGGGCTTTTTACTGCTCTGCCAGAGACGACTTTATTTTTCGACTATTTGCGATACTCTTAATATATTTATCGATATCGGTTTGTGTGCTATATTCGTTACATGTCGATCTTTTCCGATTAATATTGTGCTGCTTCTATCGATCAAAGCGATGGTTCTTTTTTATCGATATTTTCGGCTGCTTTTCTTATTATTGCTTCAACTAATAACCTAGCTGCATATAATTTTATTTATCGATGTTTTTCTATTGTTGAAGTAAGGAAAAGGTATCGTAGTAATTTTTGCTGTGTCACTAGTTTGAAAGCTTGTCTGGCCGCAGTTGCCGAACTGCACCTGTTACTAACACTTTCTTCTGGTGCCTATCGACAGTTTATTGATATCTCCTTTTTATTTTGTGCCTTGGCAGTCTACATGGTGCCCTTTGTTTGGCTGATCGCTGACCATTACACGGCTGCTGGCCATCAATTGCAAGTACAGTAATTTGGCCAGAGGTGGCCGCACATGCTTTATGCGTGGCTCCGATGCATTCTGGCCATTTGTTGCCATCATTACCACATAACTCGGCTTTATGGCTCTTGACTGGGCTTACACGCACGCACGAGTAGCCAGCGAGAGTGCACGCTTCTCTTGTCGGGATTGCCGCGGTGACGCACTCGCCATGGCAGCTACTCAATCCACATTCCAGGCTCATGCTGCCTGCTGCCTATTTTCCAGTGCCTCTTTTCATTTTCCTTGCACTCTTCGTTACTCAATGTGCAATTTTCGTTGTCCAACTTATTGCCTTAATAGCAGGCTATAGCCTGAGTACCCCTGCTCCCGTCTCCTCGCACCACTTTTAGCTAAGCTAATAACTGGCAATCTGCGCCCTTTTCAATCTCATTGCACATTTCAAGCTCCAAGTTTTGAGTTCGAGTTCCAGTTTGTGTTCTTTGTTTTAGCAAGTTGTTGCTATACCCTGCATTCATTGAAAATGCGTAATTAGAGGGTATAATAGGAAGGCATATAAGATCTTAGAGGAAACATTTGTCGGACAAGTCATTGTAAGCCGTTTTGAGACTGTAAGAAACCTAGAAGTTTCCATTGATTCCTAATGAGCGATAACTTTTACCACTTCCCCCACAAGACATACAAAGATGAGCTAAATATGGTTTATAAGATTTTGTAGATTTTTTTCCGCTTCTCTAAGTTCGATAAGTATCGATTTGAGAGGTAGATAAACAAAATATGTATCGATACATTTTCGATACATATTGATAATATCGAATGGCAAAGCTAGACACAGCAAGTTCAGATTTTCAGTTTGTTAGGCATTGAGTTGCATATTGTTCACAAAATTGAGAATCTAAGCTCGATAATTATCGATTTGCAACAAATTTTGAATATAAGTTTTAGAATTTATATTTTCAGCACCGGCTTGTTAAGCTTTTTATAAGCTTAGCTTAGCATCTAGATTTTGAGGCTGGCTTCAAGGTATCTGTTAGTCGTCTACTCTCGACTAGAACTCGCTTACTTATTGCTGCTGTCGTTGTTGTTGCCACATTCTATTCTATCGATCTTGCGTTGATTCCCTTTTTTGCCTGCACGCCTTGCTGCTGCCGCTGCTGCTGCTATCATTGACTGTTTTACGCTTCGCTGCGAGCCCAGCGCTGCTAACATCTGGCCTTTTTGATTTTAATTATATATTGTGACCACTTCAGTCCAGGCCAGGCAAAGGCCAGCCCGGGCTGGGCGAGGCGAGGCCAGTTGCCCAGTTGCTCGGTTGCCCGGTTGCTTAGTACCTGCGCCAGCGCCAAGAAAAACTAAGATTATTTCGCTTATAACGCTGGTGGGCGTGTCACTAAATAAATTACTTTTCTATATATAACGAACATATGCGAACGATACGATATATATTATTGCGCATATGTGTGTGTGTGTGTATGTGTGTATGGGTTAGAGCAGAGTTTCCCACACGTGCAGTCGCTGCAAGTCGGAAAATTGTTAGCTAAACGCCCTTTCCTGTAGCAGCAGCAACTGTTGTTGTTGCTGCTGTGACTGTTGCAACAGTTGCCGTTGCTGTTGCTGTTGCTGCTGTCGCTTGTGGGTTGCGGCTGCTGCTGCTCGTAATTAGCATAAATCACTTCAAAAAAGGCTTCCTTTTTGGCTTGACCAAATTTGTTTTATAGTCTTTGTGGCTCTTTTGGCATTTTGGCATCTCTGACTGGCAGCAGCAGCAGCACTCGCTGCCATGTACTGACCCGCCCCCGTTGCCGCCTACACCGCCCACCACCCGTACAACAACAACAACAACAAAAACAAACACGACATCGACAAAGTCACGCATCGCTGACCAAAATTGGCACACAAAACGCTGCACTGGGAGATTGCGAGGTTTGTTTTTTTTTTTTTTTTGGCCAAAAGTTGAGCAATCAAATACCATTTGCATTGACTGCCCCTACGCCGTCCCGCCTTCCCTGCCGCCCCCCTACCAGGTAAGTACTGGCAACAACTGGCAAATAGAAAGTCGATTATTGTGTACAATAAGAAAAACTTTAATTGAAAGTTTAACAAAAAGTTTTGTTCCCAGCTCTTGAAAGACGTTCAAACCAGCGCCTTACATTCCACCTACCCACCCCCCTCCACCATAGCTAGCCCCCGCCATTAGCGCATGCGTGCCATTTATGAGCAGCTACAAGTGCAATGCAATGGTTTTATTTTTATTTACTTTGCGGCAACTTTCCAAACGCCAGCATCGAATACCAATGTCATTAAGCTATTTCAATGATCAATTAGTGTCCATCAGAGCAGCTTGAAATAATGCAGAGATCCTGCAGGTGATCGGCTGTCCGATTAAAATCGATAATTATCAAAAGGGGTGTCAGATGTGCTTAGCACTTGTTTTAACTGGAAGTAAAAGCTAAAGCAACTAAAAGGTCGCTGCAATGGTTTTTAATTAGGTATTGCAGCATGGATCGACAAATCGATAGTTTTAAGCCGGACTATCAGAACCTAGCGTGTTCTTAAACTTTCATTGCTTTAACATGCTTGTCAGGCTGCTAGATCTGCTTATCGATTGATATTTTCGATAACAAAATAACCTAACCATCGATTGCAATAGTAATAGTCGATTACGTCATTTTATGCCTCGCAGATCTACCAACGTAATGATTTATATATACGATATTTGTATTATTTGTCTTGTAACTTTGCCTACTTATCGATTGCTTTTATCGATAAAGCATCTTTTGTCTCGCAGCTCTGCCTACTTATCGATTGCTATTATTGATAGTTTGACTTGCGGCTCTACCTTCCAGTTGTCATTCATTGCACAACTTGAGCCATTCACTGAAGTTGTCAACTTGATGTGTGCGTGTCCATGTCTAAGTCTGTGACCGTATCACAATGACGATGTTGATGATGATGATGACGATGATCATGATGAGGCTGGGGGCCACCATGAGCAGCGACATAATTTCGCGGCCAATTGGAAACTGTCAAAAACTATTTGGCTGCGTCTTCATAACTCGGACAACAGCTCGACGCTCGACGCTCGACGCTCGACGGCTGAGAGACTGGATGGAGCTAGGCAACCAGTCGGGCAGTCAGGCGGCAGGCAGTCAAGTCAACTTGTTGGCCATTCCATTAGGCCACCGCATCGTCGATGGCCCACTTGCCCCAGTTGCAGCTGTTGGCTGGCTTTTTGGCCTAAACTATGCGCATTTTTGCATCGGATTTGCTCGCTTTTTCAGTTTTTTTTTTTTTTTTTTTTTTGTTGCAAGCGCTTCCCTGGACGAGAAGGCTAATTGAAAAAATGGTTTATTAAAATGGCATGCGATAAGCCGAGCGAGTGGTGCGACAGTGCGGTGCAGCTTTGGAGCAGGCAAACGCATTATATTTCCGTCATTAGAGGCAACGAGTTTCGGGGCCGTTGCATAAGAAGTTTGCTTGCGGTTAATGGTCAATGGAAGTGCACGCGCAAGTTCGTTGCCTAAGTCTTTTGTTTTAGTTCCCATAATTTGCGAATCGTGGCCCCAGCGCACACAGCTTGGCCCGCACACAATCCTACACTCCCACTCAACGACAATGGAGCGCGTCCCAATTAAAAAGTCGCGCGTTATTTTGCCAATTGTTGTTGTCGCTTGTTGTACGTTGTTGCTGTTGTCTATAGCTGCTGGTCATAAATCGCGTCTGCTTATCATTTTCATAAACAACTGCACAATAAAAACGACGAACGCGCCAACTTATGCAATTCTGAGTGTCAGACTCGGCCCAGTCTGGGCAGCAGCCCCGTCTATGGCAGCAATATGCACCACAGCAATATGCACCACTGCAATATGCACCACCATTTGCCATAGTAATGACAGGTGTTTGTAACTCGTTTGTAACAAGCGCTCGGCCACAGCTCTGGAAGCTAACGGAAGGCACCCAGCTACAGCGCCGAAAAAAAACGAAACAAGTCAGAATGCTAAAGTTGGGAGTGCCTCACCAGCAGTTACCCTGTAATTTGTTTTTGGCATGTCCTTAGATTGGAATGCAAAGAAAGCATGGATCAAAAATATAGGCATTATTGGACTACAGTCTGATTTAACTTAACTTAACTGGAACTTAATTCGATTTTAGCGATCCAACAGTTATCTGTTGTTTATTTGCTATATAAAGCATATAGTTTTTTTTATATTATATATCCTGTAAATAAATAGCTTAGGTAAATTTAAATTTTATACCTTATATCTATATTTATTTGATTTATTCAAGTTTTTATCGATGGATCGATGCATCCATACCCAAAAGACGCGATCTAGGCTACACTTTCTGTATTTAGATGCCCTTTTCCCATTTGATGTGTACAGGGTATAAAAATATTGTACTTATATACATGTTGCGCACTGGCCAGGAGAGGCAATCGGCACAGCCATCGCCAATGGCAGGCTGAGCGACTGTTGCTGATGCTGTGGCTGTGGCTATGGCTGGTGCTGTTGCTGTTGCTGATGCTGGCGGGGGGTCGCCAACGCAGAGACCCCAACAGATATTTGCATTAATATAAAGCCCAAACCAATTTATGCCCGCCAGCAGCAGCTGTGCAGCGGCAGCCAAAAATTATTGTACAACGAAATGTTTTGCTAGGCAGACAGTTAGACACACACACACACACACACACGCACACATATACTAGACTTATAGGTCGCTGAAGTCAGCCGTAAATTGCGGTCTATCAAAACTCGACGAGTCCAAACTCCCAACTAGATTCAAGTGAAAGTGATATCTGGGCAATGGAAATCGAATAGCCGGCTGCCTGCCAAGTTGTGATTCTTACATTTTCATTATCGCCGTCATTTGTTCCTGTGGTCGGAACAAATCGCAGCCGAGGCAGATGAGTAGTAGCTGATTTTGATTGGGTTTCTGCCGCCGCCGCCGCTGGACCTGTGTCGCTCGATCTGTACTCTTTGCGGTTTTCAGCTATGGCCAGACAATAAAATTGATATTTGCGGTTTGTGGTTGAAGCCTGCTCGCAATGGAATGCGCGCTGTTCCATGGCCTCTCACTGGTCAGTCTGGAGAGGGATGGGAAGGGGAGAATCTTAAGACGAAGCAGGGTGGCCATTGAACTCTTGCCAGCCTATCGAACTGATTAGCTAACTTGACGGGCATTTGTCATTGTTAGCGCATAATTAACACACGCCCCGCCTGACGCCCACTGCCTGGCATTCAGACAAATCACAAGAGTGGCTATGAAGCGGGAAGGGGTAAGAGGGGTTGCTCCATCTGGCGACTGGCAACTTAATTGCAGAGTGTGTTTGCATAATGCTTTTAGGAGTGAAAAAGTGCGCTTGCATTGCGGCCGTCTAATGGCTAAAAATATTTCAAGCCAAACATTGAAAAACACTTGCGGCCAACACCAGACCCGAAAAGTGAAAATTGAATTTGCCTCGACTGCAAGGGGCGCGGCGAGGGGGCACAGGGAGACACACTCATAATTAATTTGACTGTGACGCTTATCGGCTGGGCAGCGAGCGCAGAGCAAACCACTCAGGCAGCACTTGCACCACCTGCCAGGCTAAAAACCGCCTGAAAAATCAACAAAATCGATATTTAAAATCGCATAAATCGTTGTGGCTCCACGTTCCACTTGCAGTCCACATGCGTTCCACAGACTTTGCTGGCTTTCCGGCTGCAGCCACTTTGTGGTTTGATTTATGCGACTCTTCGACCCACTGGCTGCCTGGCTGGCCGCCCGACTAGTCGACTGGCGCGGGGGCGCGAGGTGTGGGTGCGTCGGTCGCCAAATAACAGGAATTGCTTTAAATTACGCAAATTTTGAAATTTGCTGAAAAACAACGAACCGCAGCGAGTCGCTGGCAAAACTTGAACTTTTGATTAACTTATGGATTGCTACCCAACCAACCCCCCGCGACACCACACACCACACACCTCGCACCTCACCCTGGCTGTCTGACTGGCTGTGCCTGGCACTTGCCAGCTCCAGACTTGTCCACTTTACGTGCCATTGCGCGCATTTATCAGCCAGCGCTGGCAAAGGCGAATGAAACTGAAACTGAAACCGAATCCGACTCCAACTCCTACTTCAAATTCAAATCCAAAATCGAAAGTGACCAAAAGTCAGCGACAATGAAATAAAATGCCACAATATGTTGCCTAATTTATTAGCCTTTACGGGCACTACAATTTACGGTTATTCATGCAAATGTATTATCCGAAATATTATTATACCATAAAGATAAAATTCATTCAAAGAATCGATTCCTAGAACGGCACAAAATGTTTCTATTTTTTTCATACCATGCATTCAGCATTAATCATTGTCTCTTAAAATTAAACAAGTAAGAGGTACTAGCCGGAAGCTCCCCCGGGGATACCCTGAACCCTCTTCTTCCAAAATCAAATGAATATATATATTCTATTTTAGAAGCTATATGTCAAGTTTGGTGATTCTAGCTCTTATTATTTACCAAAATTGCCCAAAAAACTAGATATCGATATCGATTTTATCGATTGCTTGGAAACGGAGTAAGTTATCGATTATCGGAAACAAACTCGATCTGCGCGGATCTACAATTAAAATTTCAAGTCGCTGGCTCTTATAGGTTCTGCGATCCTTGCTTTCATACATACGGACGGACGGACGGAAGAACGGCCGGACGGACGGACGGACAGACAGACAGACGGACATGTCTAGATCGACTCAGCTATTTATGCTGATCAAGAATATATATACTTTATGGGGTCGGAGATGCTTTCTTCTTCCTGTTACATACATATGGATTTTGCACAAATACAATATACCCTTATACGCATTTTTAATAGGTTCAGGGTATAAAAAATAAGAAAGGGGCTCTCGTCGCGATTTCCCGACTAGGGGATACCCTGAACTCTCTTCCTCGCGCTACAAGCTCGTTTGCAGCAATAAGAAACTAAGGAGCATAATATCCACATTGAGACAAAAACTTTTTCGTAATTTAAAAATTCGCGTCTAATCGTTATGTGCCTTAAACATTGGAAATGTCCTCAATACGGACCACAGAAAATATAAATTTGGCTAGAACAATTTTCCACCCATTCACCGCACTTTAGAGCGAAATGCGAAATGGATTTGGGGAAAGATAAAAGTTGCAAACGATTCTTTTCCGCCCATTTTGCGCACTTCAAGGCTAAATTCACCAAACCCAATACTTATTAAATTTATTGCTTGAGAAGAAAGCTTAAAACTGCCCGAAAAAAATAAAAGTTGTATGCTACAACTTTTCAAACTTCACTTCCTTCACTTTTCCGGCCTTTACTCAAAACCACATTATTTTGAGTTTTTGAATTTTTTAATTTCTTTATTCATTTTTTTTTTTGGCAATTTCTCGTTATGCCTGCTGATTTATAGAGCCTAGCATCCAATTTCCGGGAGCCTTTATATACGTTGTCTACGTTTTTGATTTGCGGCCAAGCGATGCTGCGCAAATATTTACACAATCTCAATAAATTTATGCGCTCTTCTTCACATTTTCAATTTGCAATTTTTTCGCTCGCCAGGCGGCGGCTGCTGCGTCCAGAACTGGGGTAGCACAGGGGAATTGGCCGTGGTATTGGGACGTGGAGTGCCAGTTTTTTTTCTGTTTTTTTTGCTGCTAGCAGAATTTATGCAAATATCCAAAACACAAACTCTGGCTGTGATTGTTATTGGCCTAGAGAACGATCAGCGATCAACGATCGACGATCGAAACATGGAACCACGTGGGCGGACAAAATTGAATGCGTGGTAGGAGCTGAGCTGAGCTGCATTGAGCTCCTACTCGGAATTGGAACTGGGACTGCGAATGCGAGTCGTGGAACGGCATCCGTGGAAGGGCTGCTGTGATTTTTATCGCATGCCTTTTAGTTAAAGGCCCGATATAAACGACGGATAGGAGTGGATCAGACGACCGGCTAACTGTGCCAGCCGGCGCGCGTTGTGTGGCCCACTTGCTCCAGTTAGACATAGATGGAGACATGAGAGCGCAAGAGAGGAGCAGGCGACACAGTTGCACTTGGAGATGCAACTGGCAGTTATGGTCAGTTCACAGTGTGTTGCAGCAGCAAGTGCAACAGCTTTGTGGCAACAGCAACCACAACAACAACAACTCAGTTCAAGCTCATTGAACAATTTCCTAGTTTGACAATTTTTGGTGCGACTTTTGTTGATTGTGGCCAGAGGCGAAAGTCAAACGGCACCAAAAACAACAAACACAAATGCTGGCCATTAAAAAAAAGTGCTTTATTAAAACCTAACAGGAAAATTGAACAACGTTGTTGCTGTTGCAGTTGTTGTTGTCTCTTGTGTGAGAGATGTGCAGGAAAAGCCCAGTGAACGCAGTTTCCCAGACTTTTTAACCGTTTTCAGTTGGTGTATTTTGTTGTTTTTTGTTTTCTGCTACAATCGATAAATCGCGCAACAACTGGCAATGCGACAACGCGTAGCTTGTTCGTTGTTTTTGGTTGTTTAAATTTGGTTTTATTTATTTATTTCTCTCTTTTTTTGGGGCGGAAGCAAATTGCCATTTGAGAAACGCGACAGCTGATCAAGCCATACATAAAACTGTTTATGGTGCAGGAATGGGAAAGTCTTTTATTATACCCTGTAAAGTGTGGCTTAATTGTCTGGGTGTGGGTCTAGCAAGCGGCAGTTCGCAGGTGCAAATTAAGCAACTTTTTTTCATATTTACATATTTCTTTTTCATTTGTTGTTATTCACAAAGCCGATCCTTAGTTTGTGGCCAATCTAGCAAACGAATTCGGTACCGGACAACGCCGCTTAATTTCTGCTAGTCAAATGTTTAATAACAACATCAATTGCTAATATATTAACTTTATATAAATACATTATAAGCCTTCATTTTATGCCCATTTGCATGCTCCTTTATATTACAGGGTACCTTGTAATCGCTCAGGCTCGTCTAAAGCTTTTCTTATTAATTTCCCACAACAGTTTAATTGATGTTGTCCAAGCAACATTTGAAATAGTTTGATTAATTGCTGCTCCAGTTAGCAAACACTCCCAACTTCGAGCTCTCAACTCTAGGCTTCGAGCTACCCGTTGTAAACGCAACAACAACAACAACAACAGAAGCGGGCGCCATGTCAAAAACAGATTTTTTGGTTTTTTGCTTGGCCTGTGGCCCCACGCTGCCTGCCAATTAGAATGTTTTGTGTGGCAGCCAGACGACACATCCAGCCAGGCTGCTGCTCCCACTGACTCAGAGCCAGCCACTGGGCACCCGCATGCAGCAGCGGGAGCAGCAGCATCATTTAAAGCTCTGTTGCTGATTTTGTCCATGACCACATCACTTCCGTCCGCTCTTGATTTCATTAACGCGCTGCGTAGGCTGCGCCGGCAAAGATGCGAGCACTGGAGGACGAGCTGAAGAGCCCGTGAAGCGTGCATCCAACTTAATTAGCTCTGAGCGCGAGAGGAACTTCAGTTTAATGAGAAATGGCTGTGCATCGATAAGCGTGCTCCATTGGCGCTAGCTTAATTCTAGAGATGAGCCCGTGACAGCAGCTGAAACGAGCACGAACACGAATAACAAAGGGAAAGCACGGGGAATGTGCACGGGGAACAAAACTAGGACAGAAATTAAAAATGTCAAGCACGGGGAATGTAACACAAGCACGAACAACAAATTGCAAGCACGAATGTGGCTTGTACAAGAAGAGTTGTACGGCTTAATATGAATACATAAATGATATTTCCCTTTTGAAATTATTATCAAAGCTCACGAACACGAATGCAGGCCAAAATGAACATGCCGTGTTGAGTCCTGAATTCCTGTGAATTGCGCTATGTCGTATAAAGCCGTGCTGGATGAAATTACGTCGTGTTAAAGCACGAGTTAAGTCGTGTCTGTCTAGGTTTAGTCCTCTTCTGGCCATGTTAACTCCTACGAGGTCGTGTTTTCGTGCTGATATTCTGACCTTGGTTAGACACGAGCACGAATGTCTTCCGTTGTAAGCACGAAGAGGGCTCCTGTAGATAGTGTTGTATATAGTGTTATGTTGTATCAAAGTTTATAAGGTCACATTAAATTTAGACCACACGCAACATTTTCACACTTCGAACCCATCGTCCTTTATAGTTGTGTTAAGTCGTAGCACGCACGACTTGTGTGTCTTGTGTCGTGTCACGCCGTAAAAATGAACGCGCGCTCTACTCTATGCGCTCCATGCATATCTAATCCCTGAACTTTGTCGCAAGCACTTTGGATACCTTGCCTCTATTGGTCAGCTGCGATGCGACGCACATTTCTAAGCGACGTGAGGACGTGCACATTCCATTCGAGCTGGCAACGTTCACGAGTTTATGCAACGATCCATCATCTAAGCCAAGATTTGTTTTTGTTTTTTTTTTTTTTTTTGGAGTCTGGACGGACAACGGCGGGTGGCAGCTGCAACTGCCAACAACAACAAATACAAAAACAAAGCGAGAGGAACAGCAAAAAAGCATTTTTTAGCCAATGCGCAAACACAAGAAACGCATTCGCGGTGGTTGTGACGATGGTTGTGGCAGTGGCAGTGGCTGAGGTTGAGGTTTTTCCCCTCTTCATGTTTATTGTTGTTGTTGTTGTTGTTGCTGCTGTTGTTGTTGATGTTGGCCAGGCTGAGCATTGACTGAGCTTTTGCATACTTAGTTGCCTGTCTGGCAGTTGGGCTTCGCATGTTTTTGGCCATTTGGCGTTGCGATCGTTATTGTTGTTGTTGTTGTTGTTGCAGTCACAGTCAAGTCCAGCCACAGGCTCCAGGTTCAGCCCCATGTCCAGCTCGGCGCAGCTCTATGCAAATCTTGCGCCGCCTCGCCCCGTTGCTCGGCACGCATGTATTGGAATTTTGATTTATCAATAGATGGCAGTGGGCGCCCAATGAGTCCGAAATGGAGTTGGACTTGGTGCTGGGAAGTTTTCTTCGTTTTTTTTTTTTTTATTTTGTTTTGTTTTGCGGCGAAAGCAAAAGTTTCCGTTGAGCGAAAGGCGACTGGCTTAAAGTTGAAACGTGGCCTGGCCGTGGCCAGACAGCTGCAACAGCTGCCTGCCACCAAGTGCCCGTCTCCATGGCTGACTAACATTAAAACTAACGCTGCCCCACCGCCGCACCACTGCATCGAGGCACCGCCAGCTCATTTGACTTCTTTGGCTGGGGCGCGCAAAACATAAATCAAATGGAGGAAAATGTACAAGATAAATTTTTAAGCACACTTATTTAACACCTAACAACCTTGTTAGATGCATTTTGATGATGCAACCAGTCTCCGGCCATGCCACAAGCACAGTCACAGTCACAACCACAGCCGTAGCCGTAGCATCAGCCTCAGCCGCAGCCACAGCCGGCGACAAGGTGGAGCACACACACACCGAGAGACTAAGGCTCAAGACACGTCGCATCGTCGCACTTGTGGCTCAGAAATCTATACCGGAAAATTAAAAATTGTTAATAACACGACAAGCATGGTGGTGCGGCGGTGCAGTGGTGCGGCGGTGCGCTGGTGCACTGACGCTGCCAACAACTGTTAGAATTGCTTTTCGGTGTTTGCGACTCACCAAAGCAGCGACAAAGAACACAACGCGGTGAATGTGAATGTTGGATGTGGTTCAACTTTTAAATTGCAATCGCAAATAGTTGCCACACACACCAACACACACACACAGGGGAGAGTGTGTGAGCGAGAGAGAATGAAGAGCTCCTCATCAAAGCCTCACATCTGCTCACATATAAATCTTGCGGCCTGGCTAAAGGGTGCCGAGAACGCGTTGAATTTTTTCAAAAAAATAATTTCTAAAAATTGCAATAAATATTGAGAGGCGCTGATAAGGCGTCAACATAAATCAGGTGGCATGTGGAGGCAGATGAAGAAGAAGAAGAGGAAGCAGTTGTGGAAGAAGAAGCAGAACAAGCAAATGCATAGAGCATAGCGGAAATATCAAGACTGGAGAGTCGGGCATGGGGACCCGTGACTAATCAATGTAATTGTGCGAAATCTTCACACGACGCAGCCAAAGACAGCTACGACGACTGTGGCATGCCCCTTGTTGCAAGCTGTAAGGCTAAGGGACGGGGCGCGTCGGAGTCAGCTTGCCCAGGTCTCATATTTTTTGATAAACTAATTCGCTTGGTGGTCAACTCTAGTCATCGATACAACTGCACGCTTTCTGCACACAACATGGCTGCTGTGGCAGTGGGCACCACCCACGCGCACCACTAGCCAACCAACACCACCACACAACCACACAGCCACACAAGCAGCAAAAGTCGACAAGCAAACACTTTCATTGCCCCCAATTGCAATGTGTGCCATGAAGATTGGATTACAGCGTGGTTCGATAGCGTCGCCAGAGACTCTTGATTGATCCATAAGTACGGTATGCTAATGCCCCATAGAGACAAGAGACAGAAAGAGCTCAAAGCTGAGAGTCTAAGCCAAGAGCATTAGAGATGGGCACGTGTGGCATATTTTGGCAACACGAGCACATGATTTTATGCATATAATATATTTAAAGAAAAATTTAATGCTAATACTAAAGCTTAAAACTTTACATATGTACTGAAAAGAATTTGAAGGTTTCAATAAAACCCTGTTGAGGTTGAGAATTTCGCTATAAACACACATACAAATTTCTTTCTGAAGTGTAAAATAAAATAGCTTTTGATTTGCTATCTTTTCATACTTTTCTATGCAAGAAAAAGCAATTAGATTGTTCAGAAATTGTCAAAAACTTTTAAGGACTTAAAAAAAAAAAGGAAAAGAAATTTACGCAAACAAATTGCATTTAAAATATATTGTAGTACAATAAATCTGTGTAGGTAGATAGATAAAACATGAACCGTTGTTTTTGCTAAGCACCTGGAAATATCAAATACAACTCAAATCGAAGCTGTTTCGTTTATCCGATTAATCGATGTTTCTCGGCATCACCAGAGCTAGCTGCTATTTAATCTAACGTGTCACGTTAGGAAAACACGACTCACATTTAACATTGAGAATGAATGTTGTTCAAATGGTTGTGGATAAGCACAAAGTATTTGGCAATCAGCACTCTGCACTCTTCAGACCTCACTCGTGCTCTCCGCTCCACGCCCCACACTTCATTTGGCGCTCTTCTCTGTGGCACGTAGTCATTTCTCATCAGACGCGCTGCGGCACACTCATGGGGCAGGTAAATCATCCACATCTGCCGGAAATTGCATAAAAATATGCAAGGCTGCGTTGTTGCTCGGCCTAGCCAAGAACAACAACAACAACAACAACAACAACAACAACAACTGCACCAGCAACTGCCACATGCTGTATGTGGCAGGGGCAGGTATGGCAATGCTGCAACAGTGCAACTACAGTAAGCCACGGGCCGCAAGACATGTCCGACTCTTATCAAAAGCGCTGGCTGCTTGATAATCCACGGCAGAGACACGACCGACATTTGGCCACCTTCTATTAGCCCCAAATGCAATCCCCGCTGCCCTCTGCCCGCAGCCCGCTCCCCGTCGCTTGGCCGAGGTGTTAATCAAGCCAAACCACGATCCGATGGCTCAGGATGTGGCTGGCTGGCTGGATGGCTGCATGGGGAGCTTTGCTCGGATAGTTTCTCAGCACCTCGAGCCTCACACGCCAGTTAGCCAGAGAAGCGGGGCAATCAACTGGCCAACTGCTGTTGCTGTGTGTGTGTGTGTGTTTGAGGCTCGACCGCATTGTTGTTGGCCGTGCTTCGTGTTTGGTTTTGGCCATGACAGAATTTCTCCTTCGTTTTGGTTGTTTCGTACGATAAATAAGGTAATTGAATGAAATTACTTTTGACAGCTTATTTGCATACATCAACAGCGGTCGCAGTAGCTGGATCCAGCTGAGGTCGAGAAACTGAGGCCTTGTTAGGCCATAATTGGTTATTGAATGCTGCTGCTGCACACACCAAGCACACACCACACACACTGGCACACACCCCACAAGTGCTGTGCCTGAGTGTGTGAGGAAGTGCGTGCTGACAAAGATGAATAACTCTTGAGAAGTTTTGACGACAACTTCGCTTCGATTTCTGCGTCTGTCTGCAGGCAAAACGAATGACTTAAGCAACGAACTTGATTTTTATCACACAACTCAGCCCTTGCATTGTGAAGTACTTTAGTGACGAAATGCGTAACGCATTGAGTGTGGCATTTCGAAACCCATTCGAATATATATCTTTTCGAACAAAAAGAGGAGCTGAGCTTATTTTATTTATGCATTTTATTTTATTTATTCGGTTAGCCTTTCCCTAGCTGAACCAAGCATATAGAAAATATTTTTCAACAAGACAAGGCTCAATCGGTCGTAAAGAGGAATGCAAATTAAAATGTTTCCGTATCTGGGTTATGTGGTTTGACAAATTCAAAATCGGACTGCAGCACGATATTATAACATTCATCAATTAGAATTGTTAAGTCTAACATCTTAGTCTTTCTTCACAAATCTTCTATACGGATGTTTGGATGTTTTCCTTTACCGAATACATTAAATTTCGTTTTAAATTAAAATGATAAATATCGATTTTCAGTTTGACTTCATTGGCCTCACGTAGAGGATTATTGAACTTAAAATAAGCCCGAACTTCGGAGCAAATATTTACTTCTACCGAACGCACCTCAATTACATTTCGTCTAATCGACAACTGCGCTTGCTTCTTATTTATCGATAAATATCGGTTTCCAGCTTGCGTTAATTGACGATATGTCAAGAATTTTCAGTCTTACAACAACCGATTTTCACCCATTTATATTGTTAATTTTTATCATTCGGCATTACCTTTCCAGTTTTCATCAAATTTATCATTTTATCGATATTTGACTACCTTTTCATGTAAATCCCATAGGAATAAACGGCTGTCAGTTGAGTTCATGTCTGAAATTCAAAATTTAACAGACCCAGACTGTTTAACAAGATGTTGGTTAGGATTAGCTAGGATCAGCTTAATAAAACCAACAACTGCCTTATGTCTGGTCAAATGTTGTGTTTGTTCCTTTCCAAAACGTAATGCTAACTGTTCTTTGCCTGGTTTTACATTTGGCTCATTGTCGTTATTTCTGGCAATTGGCGAATGCTCCGTTTTGATTTACCTTTCACTGCAGCTGCCGCTGTCCGCAGCTGCTGCTGCTGCTGGCAGTTATCAGTGGCCCAGGCTGAGCCCACGAGGCGTCTGGGCCGGCCAGGCCAGGCCAGGCGTTGGCTGCTGCTCATCCCCACTCGAAATTCGTGTGGGCGTTTTTGCAGCTGGCGACTCCGCCGTCGCCGTCGGGAACTGTCTTTGGGCCGTGTTTCTCAACAGCAGTTCCATGTTGTTGACAGATAAAATTGCCAATCTGTTGGCTCTGACGACATCGTCGTCTTGGCTTGGCGACAATTTCGCTCGGGTTAAACGGGTTTAAACGGCTGCCAACTAAGCTTAATGAAAGTCTTTAGTCAGCACAGCAGCCCAGCAGTAAAGCAGTACAACAGTCCGGCAGTCGGGCAGCCCAGCAGCAATCTAAGCAGATCTTCGCCAGGCGGACCCAACCGAAGCCGAGCAGTTCGATGCCTTTGGCTTACAAAAAGTGTAATTAGCGCAGAAATTGAACGTGAGGAGTCGCCGCGACGTGGACACGTTTCGCTTTAAATGCATATCAGTCTGGGAGTCTCGAGACCCAGACTGAGACCGAGACAGAGACAGAGACAGGGACAGAGTCGCAGCCTGGCGGGGATCACTCGTCTTGTTGTCGTCTGTTTGGCCCTGCAACTGACTGAGAGGGGGTGGGGAGGGTATATTCCACTATTTAAAGTGAAATAATGACAGTTTTAATTGCTGATTTTTTGTTGCTCCATGTTCGTTGGCGTCAAAATGCCAGAGCTCTGACTCTTGACTGTCCCCCTCCCGACCCACACCACCTACCCACTGGGTGCTACTGGTTGTTGGGGCTGGGTCTATTTTTAGGGTGGCGTAGGCCAGCGGCGTGCAGCCTGTAAAATGTAAATGCTGATTACGCAAATGCCAGCTAATTGGCAGCCATTAAAGCCAGGTCAATGCTCCCTTGCGGGCCCCAAAAAAAAAATAAATAAAATATAAAGAAAATAAATAAATAAAAACCAAAATTTAAGTTGACATACGCTTAATACGCTGCCGCCGCCTGAGGCTCGAGCAGGAGGAGAACAAAGCATGACCAGAACAAATTGCTCCACTGACTGTTGCAAATTAAGTTAAGCTGTGTGCGGCTTAAGCCGCGCTGCCTTTAAATCAAATTAAGATTTTGACAACTTCATTTGTAATTGGCAGCGCAACCGTTTAACCAGCAGCAGCACCACCAGCAACAGCACAAGCACCACCGCAACCACCGCAACCATCATAATAATCATTATAATATCGCGTTCCCTTTTTGTTTTCGCCTGCAGGTCTCGGCCAGCGATCCGGATTGCGGCGTCAATGCCATGGTCAACTATACGCTCGGTGAGGGCTTCAAGCATCTGACCGAGTTCGAGGTGCGTTCCGCCTCGGGTGAGATTTGCATTGCCGGCGAACTGGACTACGAGCGCCGCAACAGCTACGAGTTTCCCGTGCTGGCCACCGATCGCGGCGGCCTGAGCACCACGGCCATGATCAAGCTGCAGCTGACGGACGTCAACGATAACCGGCCCGTGTTCTATCCACGCGAATATAATGTGTCGCTGCGTGAGTCTGGACCGGCACAGGCCAGCGGCACGCCCATGCCCATTGTAGCCGTGGTGGCCACGGATCCGGATGCGGGCAGCTTTGGCCAGGTGTCGTATCGCATTGTGGCCGGCAACGAGGCGGGCATCTTTCGCATCGATCGCGCCAGCGGCGAGATCTTCGTCATACGACCGGACATGCTCTCGGTGCGCACCCAGGCGATGCACATGCTCAACATCTCGGCCACAGACGGCGGCGGCCTGCGCACCAGCACCGATGCTGTCGTCTTCCTCAGCATCATCGATGCGCAGCAACGGCCGCCGATCTTCGAGAAGGCCCGCTACAACTACTACGTGAAGGAGGATGTGCCACGCGGCACAGTCGTCGGCTCCGTGATAGCCACCAGCAGTGACACGGGTGAGTTGTATAGCCAAACCCCAACCGAAAACCCAACCTGGAGTGCAGCAGACTCATCTGTTTGTCCAAAAATATGTGCATGTATGTAGAGAGCGAGCGCTGGTTCTGACCGTGGCTACCTAAGTTGGCGGCCAGCATCGCGACGTCTTTGTATTGGATTGCATTCATTAGTTCACTGAGCTGGAAACCAAAATATGCGCATATGATGGACAGACGGACGGACAATGGAACGGACGGACGATCGAATGGTCCAACGGTTGAATGGTCCAATGTTTGAGCCAAAAAAAATAATAAAAGAAGCAAACCAGAAACAGCCTACGTTAGATACAGCGAGTATTAAATACCCTTACTTTGATTTGCTGAGAATTTAATTAGACGTCATTCAAGCCTTAGTCAATCTGGGAGCAACATTAAATTATATATTGTGTAGTTAACTTTGAAGACGCGAACTCTTTTGAGTATCACAACTTCAGTACCCATTTCCCGAATTGAATGAAATATTTCAGACTAAGTAGCTTAGGTTAAAACAGACTAGATAAGGTAAAGGTTATTTTTCGCACTTACCCGAAATCCGACCCATTTTTTAGTAGTTTTATAATATAGCCAAATTTTATACACCATGCTCGAATCTACAAAAGATTTTAAGTTATAAAAGTAATTAAAATATAGTTTAGATTGTTGCTATTGTGCATATATAATGTATTAGTCCGAGTTTTATAAAATTATTAGATATTTAACAGGTAAAGAGCCTATAAATTGCTGAGTTGAGGAAAAAACAAATATTAATCTAGAACAACCCAACGATGTTTTATATCTGAACATCAGTTCGTAGCGATATGTTACAGATGAATGATACAATATTTTTAGTTTTTCTTTTTACCAAATGAAGCGCAAGACTGTTGCACACGGCATGCAAAAACGGTCATACTTTTTATGAAGCGTATAACAAGCCAAGAAAATTAAAATAAAATTTGTACAAGCAAAAAGCGCTTGCTTGCAACAAAATGGGCCACTGGCCAACAGAGACAGGCACAGGGAGAGAGAGAGAGATAGAGAGAGAGAGAGGGAGAGGCACAGTCAGAGGAATGATCAGGAGAGGGGGCAGACAGAGTGGGGGTCTTACTGGCACAACAAAGCCAAAGCAAAACACTTCAAACGCAAATTTCGGCAGAAATCTGCACCCATCAACAATATTCCACGTCCTCGTCAGCGCTCGCTCGCTCGTTGATACAAAAGGCCAAGACACGAGCTCGAGTGCCTGTCTACCGGTTGCAGGGAGGCGGGCGGGAGGGGAACCGGCGATCAAGTGGCAGGGGCAGTGGAGAGAGAAGAGGTTTAGCTGAAGTTGGGAGTCTTTTTTTTATTTTTGTGTGCCCGGGCTATGCAAAATGAATTTTGAGCTTTAATTTGCTGCTTTCGCTGTGCACTTCCTTTCATTGCTGCCCCTTGCTACACCATCAGCACCCCCTACCCCCCTTCCTCTCTTCAACATGTGTCAATCTGAAAGCAGACTGAGCGCTCGTTCATTCTTTCGTTCTATTGTTCCATCTGCAAACTCATTGCGAGTCCTTTGTTTGCATCGCTGGCATTTGAATTGCCTTTAATGAGGCACCTTTTGGGCAACCCTTTAACCCCGCGCCCCCTTTTGACATTCTTCTCCGTCAATTTGTGTCTTTTGCTCATCTTTCTGTCTCTCTCTCTCTCTGTATTTTTACAGCTCAACGCAGTCCGGTGCGCTACTCTATATACTCGGGCGATCCGGATGGTTACTTTAGCATTGAGCCCGCCTCGGGCAATATACGGATTGCCCATCCGCTGGACCATGAGGCGAAGGCGCAGGTTCTGCTCAACATACAGGCGACGAGCGGGGAGCCGCCCGTCTACGGGCACACGCAGGTGAACATCGAGGTGGAGGATGTCAATGATAATGCGCCCGAGTTCGAGACGAGCATGGTGCGCATATCGGTGCCCGAGAATGCCGAGCTGGGCGCACCGCTGTTCGCGGCCCATGCCCATGACAAGGACTCGGGCAGCAGCGGCCAGGTGACCTACAGCCTCAAGGGCAATGCCACCCAGCAGCATGGCAAGGCGCTGGCAGCCGGCTCCGCGCCGCTTTTCGCTATCGATGCACGCTCGGGCCACCTGGTGCTATCGCGACATCTTGACTATGAGACGGCGCAGCGGCACTCGTTAATAGTGACGGCCACCGATGCCGGATTGCCGCCTCTCTCTGCGGATCTCACGATACTCGTCGATGTCCAGGACGTCAACGACAATCCGCCCGTCTTTGAACGCGACGAGTATGCGGTGAATGTGTCCGAATCGCGAGCCATCAATGCACAGGTAAGATTACACTCAAAAAAAATATGTATAGTAGAATCATAGAAAAGAGTACACAAGTTGACAAGCTTCTTTTAAGCAGAAAATTGAATAGGCAAAGTAATATATTTGTAAATTATCTTAAAAGGAAATCTGTTAATCTGGTTAAATTCTGATTATAGAATTGATATACTCAAAATTACCGACAAATTCAGTTTTGTTATTTTCAAAAAATTAAAAAGTCTATAACTCGGGTAAAGGAATTCCAATTTTTAAAATAAATGGCAATTTTTGACATCAAATTGCAACCAATTATTGAAAAATTTTACAATATTACATTATAATAATAATATTTTTGTCTCAAAAATTTTCCATATCTGATCGTAAATTGTTTTCCATGATTCGAAAAGAATATTTTTATAGTTGTATCTATTATTTTTCTAAGTGCATTTACTCCGGACTCTACAACCCGCCGCTCGCCCACCAACATTGGCTGGCCAACGGGCCACGTTTGGCTGCCTGAAGTTTTATTGAAAAATAAATTTTTGTAATGCAAACTAAATGCGCAACATAAATTTGATTAACAGCCCGTAAAAGTCACGCTTTTGTCAGGCAGGCTTCATATCTTTTTTAAAATATCTCAACACCCCAGAGAAGATGCGGCTGTTGCAGCCACGTCCATGCTCTGGACAGCAACTGGCAGCCTGTGTTGCATGTTGAATGCGGCCTGTTGCCTCGCGCCTCGCGCTGAACTAGTTTTGATCATAAAATCACTTTATATCTTTTGGCATCACGAGGCTGAAACGAGTTGCAGCAGTTCTAGGGATTCCTCTAGAGATTTACGCAGACATGCATCAGAGATTCCAATGCCGCCGCTTCAGCGGATGATTGATGACCGCCAGCCGTGTTTGGCATGTAGATCGTTGCCTCCTCTCGCTGTCAGTCCCCCTCTCCCTCACTCTCTCTCTCTCTCTCTCTACTGTTTATCTGACTGTTTAAAATTAACACTTAACTCTTAACTCTCTTTGTTTCCAGATCATCCAGGTGAATGCCAGCGATCTGGACACGGGCAACAATGCGCGCATCACCTACCGCATTGTGGATGCGGGCGCGGACAATGCCAGCCAAAGCCTGGCGAGCGTTGGCGGCGGCGGCCCGGATGCCGATCTTGCCCAGCATTTTGGCATCTTTCCCAACTCCGGCTGGATTTATTTGCGCGCCGCTCTCGACAGAGAGAGCCGCGATCGCTATGAGCTAACCGTTCTGGCCACCGACAATGGCACACCGGCGGCACATGCGCGAGCTCGTGTGCTCGTCCGTGTGTTGGACGCGAACGATAATGATCCGAGGTTTCAGCGGGAGAGCTACGAGTTCCGGATTGAGGAGAATCTGCGACGCGGCGCTGTTGTGGGCGTTGTCAGTGCCAGCGACGCGGATCTGGGCGAGAATGCGGCCATACGCTACAGCCTGCTGCCAGCGAATTCCAGCTTTCAGGTGCATCCCGTCACAGGTGAGTCGATGCATCCTCTTGCCATAAATTAGTGTCGCGGCGCGGTAGCCGCCAATCCAAGCAAATGTCCCAGTCGAACAACTCACTCAGCTCAGCTCCACTCAGCTAGGCTGAGCTCAGCTCAGTTAGAGTTCGTGTCCGAGTCTCAGTCTCTGCGAGTCCAAGGCAAGGAGAAGCCACTGTCAAGCCAGCAGCCATGACCCATGGTCATTCATTACTGCTCCACTTGGCTGTCGCTTCTGCACTGCTCCTTGGCATTGCCCACGTCGCCCATAGATCAAACGCGCACGAGCAAACGGAAACCTGTTCTCGCTCTGCTCTCTGACGATGGGGCAAGCGATAAAATGCGATCTGTTTGAGATATGGCTAGATGGGGCAGCCGGCAGCCGGCGGGCAACTATCTGGCTGCTCTGGCTGCAGGCCGGGAGTAGCGCATGACCATTAGTGTTTGAGCAACAACAGTTTTAACGCTGTCAGCTCATCCGTCAATGGAATATCATTGGGTTGACATTTTGCCGGCCACTGTGGCCGAGTGTGTGTTGGACTGTGTGTGTGTGTGTGTGTGCGTGTCCGCTTTAGGGGCCTTGCTGGCAAAGGAGCCACAGTCTGTGCCAGCGCCAGAGTCTCGCTTCATTTAAATTAAATATGGAAATCGCGTGCAGCTAATCCTGGCAGCAGCAGCAGCCAAAACAGAGGCTCCGGCAAACTCGTTTTCCCTGACATGATTTTCTTTTGGCCGCCACGCTGCCAGGCATGACATTTTGATGGCAACAGGCGGAGGCACCACCAGCACAACGACCAGCCAACACTTTGGCATTAATCATCTGCGACCCAGTTACGAGCTACATTTTCCAAACTAATCAACAATTGTTAGCGGTAGCTCTCGCTGCCTCTCTCTCTCTCGCTCCTTCTCTCTCCCTTGCTGCTGTTGAGAGCCATGAGTGTCTAGGAAAAACGAGGGTACTCAAATAGACACCTCCCACCCGCCTTTCATATTTCTTGCTCAGCATGATGAACTCTATCCAACCATATCCATGTACTCCTTGCTTTTGTGTGGACGCGTTGATCTCGGAAACTACAAAGGCTAGAGGCTTGAAATTTAATATATTTATTCTCCTACACCAATAGGAAAACGAGCTTATCATTTGATATATCCTTCCATTTTCATATTATCGATAAATATCGATTTCTATACATGGTTTTTAAACATAACTCGAAAATTATAAGAGTTTTATCCACCAAACTCTTTATGTAGCTGCTCGCATATTAAATACGGATTACACTTTGGGTACCTTCTTACATTTCTACCCAATACAGAAAATCCTCATTTTCAAATAAAGAGCCTTGCGCTTTGATATGCACATACTTTCATAACCAACATTTCAACCCAGAAAATTCCATAAAGATCGGACAATGAGCACCGAAATTAATCAAGAGTGCATTTCCTATACATAGAGCGAGACCAAGGGAAGAAGAAGCGCAGTTGATGTACAAAGAGCTTGTGTGTGTGTGTGTACATGTGTTTTTGTCTATGTATATAAGAAGAAAGGCTTTTAACCTCAGCACTTCGCCGAGTTAAGGGTATCTCCTAGTCGAGGACTGCGTACTAGAGAACTCTAACTTATTGACACTTGATTAATTACGAAAATCCTTCTCTTTGCCTCCCTTCAATTACAGGCGAGATAAGCACACGCGAGCCGCTGGATCGGGAAATGCGCGAACTATACGATCTGATGGTGGAGGCACGGGATCAGGGCACACCGACGCGCAGTGCACGGGCACCGGTGCGTGTCCATGTGACAGACGTGAATGACAATGCGCCGGAGATAGCCGATCCGCAGGAGGATGTGGTTAGCGTGCGCGAGGAGCAGCCACCGGGCACTGAGGTGGTGCGCATACGCGCCATTGATCGCGATCACGGCCAGAATGCATCCATCAACTATTCGCTGCTGAAGGGTCGTGACTCGGATGGCCACGGCCTGTTCAGCATTGATGCCAACACGGGCCTGATTCGCACACGCGTCATGCTCGACCACGAGGAGCGCAGCATCTACCGCCTGGCGGTGGCCGCCACCGATGGCGGCAATCCGCCCAAACAGACGCTGCGAATGCTGCGCGTCGAGGTGCTCGATCTGAATGACAATCGGCCAACGTTCACCAGCTCCAGCCTGGTCTTCAGGGTGAGTGAGAGATTTATGGGCGGGTCATTTGCCCGGGCCGCAAGGCGACAAGCAGCAAGACGTGGCAGACGTGGCAGATCCCTCTACTCTTCTTTCCAGTTGGTTCCAGGAAAACTTTTGTCTATTTGACGCTTCTAGTTTTACACGACGCGACGCGTTCAACGTTTCTCGTTTGATTTCCTGCTTCTCGTTTTCTTCTTCTTTTCTTCGCCAGTCGTGATCAGCGCGTTTGTCGCCTGCCTTTTGTGCGGATGATTTGTTGCATCGGGCGTCACGTGACAATGGCCAAGAACACGATTCCCCAGCTGCCAGCGACAGCCTCGGGAAAACAGACATCACAGCAGCTCGGACGGCACAGGGTGGTCAGCGCGGGTGCCAATGCGGCAAACGCTTCCCGATTTGCATGCACAGTGTTGGCCAGGTGGTTTGAGGGGCGGGGGCGGGTTAAGGAGCAGCAACATCTTCGTTGCCTGTCGTTGTTCATGGCGCACGCGTAATTGTCACTCTGTGAACTGTGACTGTGACTGCAATCCCTTCCCCCTCCACCACTCTCCCCTTGGCCTTGGCCCTTTTCCATTAACTGCGATTCGTAACTGTTATACCCTATCAGAGAGTATTATGAATGCAATATCTAACTTATAAAGCACTGAAGTAGACTTTTTGGATTCACTTAAATTTATATCTGTCCAAACAGAAAGTCGTGTAGATCCCGTATATCCACGTAGGACCGCCTATTTGAAAAAAGCTCGCAATAATGCCACTTTAGCAAAACTTGACAGCTTACATTATGTCGGTCCATTTAATGATTATGTCAGCGAGTGTATTAAACAGTCGGTGC
Organism: Drosophila novamexicana; assembly: GCF_003285875.2. Lineage (NCBI taxonomy): Eukaryota > Metazoa > Arthropoda > Insecta > Diptera > Drosophilidae > Drosophila > Drosophila novamexicana. The sequence goes on from NW_020824837.1 coordinate 1,444,424, forward strand.
TCTTTAGTAACTTTTCTGGCTGTTTAGATTTCGGCATGTTGCAGCGCGTCGCAGTTAAAAATGCTGCGACTTTTAACATTTTTATCACGTTCGATTCGCACATGTTTTGCATACCCCGCACATTATTGCATACAACACATGCCTATCCGCAATCCGGCACCAAAAGCATTCCCATTGCTCAGGCTCGGACTACTCCTGTGACCACTCCATCACATCCTCCTCCCGCTCCTCCTCCCACTTCCCACTCTGCTCTGTTGATCATTTCCAACACACTCTGTGTGTGGACGAGGACGAAAAGCCAGCCGAGGCACTGATGGCTGCGACGCTTTGACATGCATTTAATTGCCTCGCCCTCTCTCGTTCTCTCCGTCTCGCTCACGCTCTCTGTCTCTCTCTTTTTCTCTCTCAGTCTGGCTTTTCTGCCGCGGTTTGCCTTTTAAATCCGCTGCGGCAACAATTAAAATTGACACATTTCGTTGCGTTTCGTTGGCGGCTGCCTTTGATTCCACTCGCTTTGTCCTCAACTGCATCTGCATTCTTCTCGCTTTGTTCTTATGCGTTGGCGTTGGACCTGGCTCCGTTTGGCGGCTCACAAATAAATCTCGCCGAGCCCCACTCACCTCCAAATATGCGTCGTTGTAATTAAGCAATTTCCAATGAGGCAACCGCCCTGCAGCCTCCTCCGTAAATGCAGTCAGCTATAAAAGTACACAACAAATCATTCGCCATTTTGGCAGTGTCCATTTTTGTGGCAATATGCCCGTGCATAATTTGGTAGTCAGCCGGCGCAGTAGTCGTTAGCAAACCAAAAGCCACCACCAACAGCAGCAGGAGCAGGAGCAGTTGCACCACCAGCCGCAGCTCCAGTCCAGACCTGCTTGCTGCGTAATCTTGGCTGCGGCATAAATCTCGTGACTGTCATTTTTGTGTCTCCATTTTGGCGACCCAAACAATATTTTCAATGTATATTATGAAAAAAAAAAGAAAAAGAAAACGATGCACACACACACACACACTCCGCACTGAGCCCTGCAGAAGAGCCAAAAAGAACGCAAAACCTTTGCTTGTGTTTTTTTTTTTTTTTTTCATATGCTGCGAAACGGTTTTTGCGGTTTTGCATATTAAATTCTTATATGCGCTGCACCACCACACACGGACCCTCTCCCCCCTTTTTTTGTCCCCTCCCCACACTCAATTCGACTCACATTTTTCTTCAGTGATTTTTCGGGGCCGGCAACTTTGGTCGGAATGCATAATTTCTTTTTAATGCCATTGCCAATGCCTGTGTCTGGGCCATGGCCAATGCCACGGACTTGGCTGGCTGGTGGTTGCCAGCTCAGCACCTCGCACCTCTCCCCGCTCAGCTGGGCCTGGGTATAGGCAGCTCAGAGCAGAGAGAGCGGGGCAAGCAGCAGACAACGTTGTTTTTTGGTGGAATGAAATTTTTAAATGTTTGCTGCCTTCGTAATCTTGAAGTATGAATTATTGCTTTAAGATTGGATTTTCAACACTGTTGTTGAGATTAAGATACCCCGGACCAGACGACAACCAGCAACAACAACAAAAGCAACAAAAACAACAGCAGTAGGAGCAGCAGAGGCGACCAAGTAGAGCGTCGAGCCTGAGAACTGTGGAGAGCCCCTCTCTTAATACCTCCACAAACAGCAAATAATCTATAATTGCCTTTGCCGCATTTATTTACTCCTTTTTTACTTTTTTTTTGTATTTTTTTTTTTGCCTCTTTGCAGGTACGCGAGGATGCGGTCGTTGGTCATGTGGTGGGCTCGATTAGTCCCAATGAGCGCAGTGCGGAACTGCCGCCAGTTAATGGCAACAGCCTGGACGAGCTGGGTGACCAGCTGTGCGTCACATACACGCTGAATCCGCTGAGCAAGGATCTAATTGAGGGTGCCTTTGACATAGACAGGAATACGGGCAATCTCGTAGTGGCCCGTCAGCTGGATCGTGAGCTGCAGTCGGAATTTCGCCTGGAGATACGCGCCCTGGACACCTCGGCCAGCAATAATCCGCAGAGCAGCGCCATAACCGTCAAGATCGAGGTAGCCGATGTGAACGATAATGCGCCCCGCTGGCCCAAAGATCCCATTGAACTGGAGGTTAGCGAATCGCTACCAGTTGGCGCCATTCTGCACAACTTTACAGCCACCGATGCCGACTCCGGCACCAACGGGGAGCTGCAATATCGTCTGCTGCGCTATACGCCGCAGCTAAACGAGAGCTTGGAGCAGGTCAGCCCACTATTTGCCCTGGACTCGCTCACGGGCTCGCTGAGCTTGCAGGCGCCTCTGGACTATGAATCGCTGCAGGAGTATCTGCTCATTGTGCAGGCTCTGGATCAATCCTCGAACGTCACAGAACGCCTGCAGACCTCGGTCACGGTGCGGCTGCGCATACTGGATGCCAACGACAATGCACCACAGTTTGTGGTGCCCAGCATAAGTGCAGGTGGTGCAGCCACAATGTATGTAAGCGATGCCACGCGCATTGGCGAACTGGTCACCCACATTGTGGCCGTGGATCGCGATGCCGGCGAGAACGGACGCATTAGCTACGATATTGTCAGCGGCAATGGCGAGGGACGCTTTCGCATCAAGCCACAGTCGGGCATTATTGAGCTGGCCAAGACGCTGCCGCCGGCCTCCGAGCAGCTGGACAAGACCGGCCGATTTATGCTGACGATACGTGCCAGCGATCATGGCGCGCCCACAGCCCAGCAGACAACGCTCAGCCTACAGCTGCTCGTGCAGGGCAGCCACAGCAATCCGCCCAGATTTCTGCAGGCCGTTTACCAGGCAACAGTCCTGGAGAACGTGCCCAGCGGCAGCTTTGTGCTGCAGGTGGCCGCCAAAGCCTTCCATGGAGCGGACAACGGTATGTAGTCAAGAACCTAATTAAAATAAGTAGCAGGAGAAACAAGCCACGACCCCTCAAAGCCCCGATCTTAATCAGAAAGTCAAGTCGAGTCCATCTAACCATGTCCATCAGTCCGTCTGTATTCAAGATTCAAATTGAAGCTTCACAAATTCAACAATGAGATTGATTTACCGAACTCCCGAGTAGGAAAAATAAAACCTCTAGTTCTGAGTTTAGGAACTTAAATTTAACTTGAATATAAGTAAATACACACTTTGCTTTCTCATTAACTCCCAACTCTAATCTCTCATCTCACTTTCGCATTAACAGCAAATCTCAGCTACGAAATACCAACTGGGGTGGCCGCTGATCATTTCCATGTGGATTGGCAACGCGGCATTGTGACGACACGCGGCCAGTTCGATCGTGAGACCCAGTCCCAGTACACACTTCCCATATATGTGCGGGATGCCAATCGCATGGCTGCCACGACCACAAGCGCAATACGCAAACAACGCTCATCGGAGAGCAACTCGGAGCCGGCAAGTGGACAACACTTCGATGTGGCCACGCTGATCATCACCATTGGCGATGTCAATGACAATGCGCCCGAGTTCCGACCCGGCGCGTGCTACGGTCTATCCGTGCCGGAGAACAGCGAATCCTCCGTCATTCACACGGTGGTGGCCAGCGATTTGGACGAGGGCGCCAATGCGGAGATCGTTTATAGCATAATTGGTATGTTTTGCTTGACGGTAAATCTCATATTTGACATAGATCTAAGCCGAGTTCTTCTGTTCTCTCTCTTCCGCACAGGCGGGAATCTGGGCAACAAGTTCAGCATTGATGCACGCACGGGAGAGCTGAGCGCCCGATCCTTGGATCGTGAACAACACGCTCGCTACACGCTGCAGCTGCAGGCCTCGGACCGGGGTCAGCCCATCACGCAACAGGGTCATTGCAATATCAGTGTTTTTGTCGAGGACCAGAATGACAATGAGCCGCGCTTTGAGCTATCCAAGTATGTGGCCAGTGTGCCGGAGGACGCAGCCATTGGCAGCAGCGTGTTGAGCATTAAGGCCAGCGATGCGGATCTAGGTGTCAACTCCAGACTGGTCTACTCCCTGGCCAATGAGACGCAATGGCAGTTTGCCATCGACAGCAAAAGTGGTCTGATTACAACTGTGGGGTAAGTTTTCGAAAGTATATTCCACTATACCGTTCGTTGTTATATAAGTCAAGGCTAGTTAGAGTCCAAAACAGTCCAAAAATCGATCGATTAATAGAAACTTGATCCCTTGAAGCGCTCATCTCTAAAAGAATCCAACCAATACTGAGGGCTCTCTTAATTTAACTGAATGACACGATATATTCTGTAGCGTATTTGTTATAAAACAGAATTCCCTAAAAACCGAAAACTCTAGAAGGAATTCCTATTAAGACTGCCTGCCTGTACGACGGAATATAGCTCCTAATACATCTAGAGACTTAGCCCTAACCCACATTTAGCCTGTTTCTATCCGTGCTTTCGAATAGAAACGAAATTAAATCGTCAAAACAATTTTTGAGTGCGTACCAAGTCGACAACAAGCTGAGTCTAAACGGATTTGGTTTAAGACAAAAGGTAAAAGGTGGTTTGCCTTGGGTCAATGCAGTGCGACATCTTATCTGCGGGCCAGATCTCAACGCAAGGACAACATTGAAATACTTAATTTCCTCAATAACAACGCGAACTAATGCGACTGCGACGATTGCGAGTCCAACTACAAGTCGACAACATCCTACGCAGCGACAATCCGGCAAAAACCCTCCGCTGCGGCTATAAATAGGGCTTGTAGCTGGCTGTGAGTGAGTGACTGTGTGTGTTTAACGCATACGCACAAAAAGGATAGGCCCTACTTTTTTGCTACTTCAGCGAGCTGGCTTATAAGGTCTGAGGCCTCGGAGCTGGTCTGAAAAGCCTGTACTTGGGGGCCCCCTCTGGTGCAAATTTATGCTTATTGACAATCAATGATGACAACAATTGCTTGTTCCGTCTGATGCCAGAAAGCAGGGCGGGAGGAGAGCAGGTTGTGTAGGAGGGGTGCGTTACTAGCCGCTCAGTTCCGGCCCGACCGAGGAGCAGGTCCTCCACCTCCAGCTGCAGAGTTGCAGCTTCTCGTACTGCGCTAAGCACTCGCCTGCTCGCCTGAGCCTCTCTAGATTTGGGTTTAGCCTTAGCTTTTTAGCGCTGGAAGCACACTTGAGTTGACAGTAGCGTCAGTGTTTGCCATTTATACAAACGCGATCCGCTGTCATGTACCAATTTTTATCTTGCGCTGATTGTCGGCAAACAATAAAAACGAAAAACCCCGCCAGAACAGAGGAAAAATAAAAGAAACCCAACCAACGCGAGCAACCACCGCGAACAGCGATGAGAACAGAGCGCAGCACCTCCACATGGCGAGGTAGAAGAATTGTAGAGCGACAGTCAAGACTGGACAGCGCGGACAGACCGACAGACGGACAGCCGGACAGGCAGGGACGTACCGACGGGACAGACAATTCGTGACGTTGTTGTTAGTCTTGGATCGCTTTCGCGGTCGCGCTCTTAAACTTGGACTTGGACTTGGAGTTGGACTTGGACGCTGCCCGCTGCTGGGGCCTAAATAAAGTCAGGATTGGAGCAGGCAGCAAAAAAAAAGCGACAACAACAAAATGTGTTGTTGTTGCTAGCTACTTTTTTTGCAGCAGCAGACTCTGACGAACTGACTGAAGCTGGACAAGACTAGGCGCAGTTGCTGCGGCTCTCGCTTGTTGCTTCGCCTGTCTGATGATCAGCAAGCGCAGCCGACAATGACAACAACAACAAAACTGTTGACTGACCCTTGGCAAAAGCATTTCTGTTGTTGTTTTAAATAGACAACAACAAACTGCGAGCGACGAGCGCAGGAATGTTTCTGCAGCCAGTTCCTTCACTTTGACTGATTCGATTCATAAAACCAGAAAGCACAACCCAACTAGGGCATAACGCCCAATAAATACCCTAACAAGCCCAGGGCAACAGTCAAAGGATTGACAGCCAGACAAAGCGTTAAATGTGTTTCAAATTCAAAATATATAGAGCATATTATAAAACAATAAATACTACAGTTTTAGCCTATATACAAAGGCTAGAGAAGATTTAATCGAGGAGCCTGACTAAAAAAAGGCAGACCTTTGGGTAATTGAGCTTAATTTTTGACCCATTATTCCTGAGCTTATAACGCGATCCGATCAGACTTAGATATATTTAAATTCGATAACAGAAAGAATTTTTATCTAAACAGCTTTACTGATAGCTCGATTCGAGTAACTGCATACCTAGTGCTCAAATATGGATACCCCACTGTTAGGGTATAATGAGGCTCAGCAGTAACATGGAGCTCTCGAGCTCAAGCTGGAGGTAGAGCTGTGGAGCCGCATAGCTACAGCTGAAACTGGATGAGCTCGTAATTTGCTAAATTCGTTTTATTGGACGACATGCAATCGCGACGAGCACAGCGAAACTTGCTCAACCCTTTGACTATGGCTAGGATTTTAATCATTTTGGTTTATTATTTGTGGCAGATACCACATACCAGAATGCCAGTTGCGCAGCCAGCCGCAGCCAGGGGAGGGATTCAAGAGCGTGCAGCGTGCAGTCAGATTAGCTGCAACGCGAGTGGATCATTTCAACAGCAATATTTGCTGGCAAGCAAATGACTTAATTACCAGATACCCCTTCCCCTTTAGTATCATGAGTCGTCTCTTGTGTGTGTTCGCTGGATTAATTCCACATCATTTCGTGCGGCTAATTGTGGCTAGGATTACGTTTAGGCATAGCAACGGGGCGACTAATTAGTGTCGCTAAAGATACCCTTTCGCAATCATTGATCTCACAGACATTCAGCTTGAGTTAGCCCGGAATTCCTCTACAGATACCCTTTCAGAAGTCTAAGCCAATTCGTAGCATGTGTTAGGTAGGAATTCCTCCAATTATGATTGACTTAGCTAGGAATTCCGCTAAAGATAACCTTTCGCAATCATTAATCCCGCAAACATTCAGCTTGAGTTACATATACGCTTTCGGAAGTCTAAGCCAAATCATAGCTTGTGTTAGATAGGAAGTCCTCCATCACCTTTATCATTGATCCCTCAATTGTCCAGCTTTTCTTAATTATGTATTCCACTTGACACCCTCTAATTGTCTGCATTTCTTTGCATGCTCTTCCGAACAGCAAACTGGATCGCGAGCTGCAGTCGAGCTATAGCTTCATGGTGCTGGCCACCGATTGTGGACGCTATGAGGTTCGTTCCGGCAGCGTTGCCGTGCAGATCAATGTGCTGGACATCAACGACAACAAGCCCATCTTCGAGCGTTATCCCTACAGTGGGCAGGTGGCGGCGCTCATTCAGCCCGGCCAGACGCTGCTCAAGGTGCAGGCGCACGACGCGGACCAGGGCACCAATGGCGAGCTGCTCTATGCCCTGAAGGCGGACAGTACATTGACAACACCCGCCATGCGCAGTAAGTTTCGCATTAATCCCAACACGGGCGCCCTGAGTGCCACCCAGAGCCTGGCCAGCGAAACGGGCCGTCTGCTGCAGCTGGAGGTTATTGCGCGCGACAAGGGAAATCCACCGCAAAGCAGCGTTGGTCTTATCGAGCTGCTGGTGGGTGAGCCCAACCCGGGAGCGCCAGCTCTGCTCTTCCAGAACGAAACGTATCGTACCAAGCTGCGCGAGAACTCACCCGCGGGCACACGGCTGCTTCATGTGGCCGCCGTGCGCAGCGATGGGCGCCGCCAGAAGCTGAACTTCTCGTTCGGCGCGGGCAATGATGAGAACATCTTTACGCTAGATGCCGGCACAGGTGAGATACGTGTAGCCAACCCTCAGCTGCTGGACTACGATCGCTTTGCCACGCCCACTCTGGCGCCGCTAAGTCGCGGTCGCGCCATGCACTACGAGCAGACGGAGCAGACAGAACAGGCGGAGCAGCAACAGCCGGACAATACGAACAGTTCGCGCAGTCAACGCGCCCTGGCCCAATCCTCATTCGCCCTGGCTGCCACACAACCGCACGAGCTGCGTTTGGTGCTGGTGGCACGCACCACGGAGGCACCTTTCCTATCCAGCTACGCGGAGCTGGTGGTTGAGCTGGAGGATGAGAACGACAATAGTCCGCAGTTCTCGCAGCGCCAGTTCGTGGCCACCGCCTGGGAGGGCAACAGCAAGGGCACCTTCGTCGCCCAAGTGCAGGCCTTCGATGCCGACGAGGGCGCCAATGCCCGGCTCCGATACCACATTGTGGACGGCAACCATGACAACGCGTTCGTCATCGAGCCCGCCTTCAGTGGCATTGTGAGAACGAACATTGTACTGGATCGCGAAATCCGTGATGTCTACAGTCTGAAGATCATTGCCACGGACGAGGGTGTGCCCCAGATGACGGGCACCTCAACGATACGCGTCCACATCGTGGACGTCAACGACAACCAGCCCACGTTTCCGCCCAACAATGTGGTCAGCGTCAGCGAAGGTAAGTTTCAAAGTTGTGAGTTGTAGTGAGAGAAAAATCAATTCTTAAATTAAGAACCGATTCGAATGTTAAAGATTTACACAGTATCGATAATGAGACAGGGGTTTTTAAGAAAAGCCCAATATAGAGATCCGAAGATCCCTCCCCCCGTTCTTATAATTTCTGTGTTAGTTAAAAAATATAATTATCTATAATTATCTGATTTGGTTGGTTAAAGAGAAATAACGGCATATTGAAGGTCTAGCTAGATCTAGCTTTAAAAAAAAGCAAATAATGTAATAAACGCGACTTAATCCAGCAAATTTCGTTTATAGTTTGTCCCAATAAAGAAAATATATATACTTTATCGGAACGATTAGATCATCTGCCAAGACGTTCAGATTTTCTTATGTGATTAAAAGCAATCACAAACAATCCAAAGAATTAATTAGCTGATCAAAAAGATTTACCAATTGATCAATCAATCCAAATAAAGAACCCAAGCCCAACATGAGAGATTCCCGACTAACCCCCAACTCTTCCCACTTGCTCTGCGTCTTGTCTTTCACAGCCACCGAACTGGGCGCCGTGATAGCCTCGCTGTCGGCCAACGATGTGGACACCTACCCGACGCTGACCTATCGCTTGGGCAGCGACTCCGCCGTAGAAATGGAGAACCTGTCGCTCTTCGGCCTGGATCGCTACAGTGGCAAGCTCGTGCTGAAGCACCGCCTGGACCACGAGCTGCAGCAGGAGTACCAATTGGAGATCATAGCATCCGATGCGGCGCACGAGGCACGCACCACGCTGACGGTGCGCGTGACCGATGAGAATGACAATGCGCCCCGTTTTCTAGCCGAGCGACCGCCCGCCTATTTTGCCCTGCTGCCCGCCGCAACGGAGCTGCTAGAGAGCAGCTCCTCCATGGACGTGGAGCTGCTGTCGGTGAATGCCACCGATGCGGATGCCGAGGGTCGCAACTCACAACTCAGCTATCACATCGAACCACCTTTGGCTGGTTTCAGCATACACGCCACAACGGGCGTGGTCTCGGTCAACATGAGCCAGCTGTCTGCGGCAGTGTCCAGCAGCGGCGACTACTTCCTGAGCATTGTGGCACGGGATGCGGGTAAGCCCCAACTAAGCGGCAACACGCTGCTGCGCGTGCAGCCCGGCGACAGCGGCTCGGGCCGGCAGCAGTTCCAGCAGACACAATACCGTGCACAGATTAGCGAAGCGGCACCGTTGGGCGCGGTAGTGCTGCAGCTGGGACACGATGTCAGGGATCAGGCGTTCAGCATAGCCGCGGGCAACGAGGAGCAGGCCTTCGAGCTGCTGCCCAACAAGGCGCTCGTGCTGGTCAAGCCCCTGGATCGCGAGCGCAACGATCTCTACAAGCTGCAGCTGCAGCTGAGCCAAGCAGGCAACACGGCTAGCTCCAGCTCCAGTTCCAGCTCGAATTCCAGCGCAGGGATCACGGTATTTGTCAGCGTGCTGGACGCCAATGATAATGCGCCCATCTTTGATCCCAGCGCCAAATATGAGGCAGAGATTAGCGAGCTGGCGCCGCTGCGCTACTCGATTGCCCAGCTGGTCGCGGTAGATGCGGATCAGGAAAATACGCCCAACTCGGAGGTGGTCTACGACATCAGTTCCGGCAACGATGAGCACATGTTCACCATCGATCTGGTCAGCGGCGTGCTGTTCGTGAACAATCGCCTGGACTACGATAGCGGCGCCATCAGCTACGAGCTGATCATACGCGCCTGTGATAGCCATCAGCCGCGTCCGCTGTGCAGCCTGCAGAGGTTCCAGCTGTCGCTGCACGACGAGAACGACAATGCGCCGCAATTTCCGCTTGGCGAGTACGTACACTTTCTGGCCGAGAACGAGCCGCTGGGCAGCTCCGTGTTTCGCGGCCAGGCCAGCGATCTGGATCGCGGCGCCTTTGGCCAGCTCAACTATAGTCTGGTGCCGGCCGCCGACGTCGACGACGACAGCTCGTGGCGTCTGTTTCGCGTGGATGCCGTCACGGGCATTGTCAGCTCCGCGGCGGTGTTCGACTACGAGCAGCGGCAACGCTATCATCTACAGCTGCGCGCCAGCGACATGGGCGGCAGAAGTGCGCGGGTGGCGGTGCGCATCGAGATCGAGTCACGGGACGAGTTCACGCCGCAGTTCACGGAGCGCACATATCGCTTTGTGCTGCCGGCATCCGCTGCGCTGCCGCTGGGCTTTGTCGTCGGCCAGGTGACGGCCACAGATGCCGATAGCGGTGCGGACGGGCGTGTGGTTTACCAATTAAGCGCACCGCACAGCCACTTCAAGGTGAATCGCAGCAGCGGCGCGGTCCTGATCAAAAGGAAGCTCGACGACAGCCTCATCGACGATGGCCGCGATATCAGTCTGGTGATCTCGGCCTCCTCGGGCCGGCACAACTCGCTGACCAACATGACTGTCGTCGAGATCGCCCTCGATCCGCTGGCACATCCCAACACGAATCTGGCATCGATTGGCAGCGCCGGGGGAGCTGCTGGCGCGGGCGCAGCTGGTGCGGGCGGCTCAAGCGGTGGGCCAAGCGATTGGATTGTGGCTCTGCTGGTCACGCTGCTGCTCATCCTGTGCGCCGCCGCCGGCATCTTTCTGTTCATCCACATGCGCAGTCGACGACCACGCAACGCGGTCAAGCCGCATCTCAGCAGCGAGACGGTCGGCGTGGGCAACTCCAACAGTTATGTGGATCCGAGTGCGTTTGACACAATGCCCATACGTGGTGGCGGCGGCGGCATGACGACGGCGGGCGGTGGTGCCGGTGGTGGTGCCGTGGCCTCGGGTCAGTTTGCGCCACCCAAATACGATGAGATACCGCCGTTCGGACCGCATGCGGGCAGCTCGGGCGCAGCGACCACATCGGAGCTATCCGGCTCGGAGCAATCGGGCTCGAGTGGACGCGGCTCGGCGGAGGACGATGGCGAGGATGAGGAGATACGCATGATCAACGAGGGGCCGTTGAGTCATCGTGCCGGCGCCGGCGCCGGCAGCGACGACGGACGCATTTCGGACATTTCGGTGCAGAATACACAGGAGTATCTGGCACGCCTGGGCATTGTCGATCACGATCCCAGCGGCGGCGGCGGCACTGGCGGTGCCTCCAGCATGGCCGGTTCCAGTCATCCCATGCCCATGACCATGCCCATGCCCACGCTGCACATGTTCGATGCGGACGAGACGGCGCGCTCGGACATCACGAATCTGATCTACGCCAAGCTGAACGATGTGGCCGGCGGTGCCGGCTCCGAGCGTGGCAGCAGCGCAGATGACGCGGCCACAACAGCGGGCAGCATCGGCACCGTCGGACATGGCCACGGACACGGCGTAATGGCCAGCTACGGCGAGGTGCCCGTCCCGGTGCCCGTTGTGGTTGGCGGCAGCAATGTCGGCGGTTCGCTCAGCTCGATTGTGCACAGCGAGGAGGAGCTGACGGGCAGCTACAACTGGGATTATCTGCTCGACTGGGGGCCGCAGTATCAGCCGCTGGCGCACGTATTCTCCGAGATAGCAAGACTGAAGGACGACACCATGTCGGAGCATAGCGGTCACAGCGGCAGCGGCGCCTCGTCCAGCGCCAAGAGCAAGCAATCGCTGGCCCACTCTTCGCACTCCTCGACGGGCGCCGGCAGCGTAGTGCTGAAGGCGCCACCCGCGCACATCCCACCGCCGCTGCTGACGAACGTGGCGCCGCGCGCCATCAATCTGCCCGCGCTGGGCAATGCGGTGGGTGGGCTGCGTCTGCCGCCGCATCTTAGCATGTCCGGGCTGCCACGTTCGCCCATTGGGCACGAGGCCAGCGGCGGCTTCAGCACCTCCTCGGCCATGTCGCCGTCGTTTTCGCCTTCGCTCTCACCGCTGGCCACGCGCTCACCGTCGATTTCGCCGCTGGGCGGGCCGCCCACCCACATGTCGCATGTCTCGCTGCCGCGCCACGCCCCACAGCCAAGCCAGCGCGCCAATGTGGGCACACGCATGTGAACCAGAAACCAAGAACCAGGAACCAGGAACTGAAGCCGCAATCCCCCCCCAAAATCTGTGTGATCACCATTTAGAGTTTAGCATAGCGTACTTAGTTCTAGTTAGTGCCAGAGACTTGAATTTGAATGGAGCGCAGCTGCACATGCATAGTATTACTTGCACCACACCACAAGACACCACCCTCACACATACATCCACACACATACATGCACACGCACATACGCACACTTACATACTTATAAACATACCTACACAACAGAGTCTCAGCGACACTGCCAACTTGATGCTTAAAAACAGTTAACTGTTATTACTTAAAATCATAAACAAATCTCTGCATGGCAATCACATTTAAGTGTTGGCAACGCACGAGTTCTATCTGTATCATAGTTGGCAACACGATTCAAGCAATTGCCAATTGCCGATCTCGGCGATATTTGTTTAAATTGTGCCCATGAATTTTGTTCTTATATTTTAATCAGTTCGGCTGTTAACTCTTTAAGTCGTCTGCGACTAAAGTAAACATATTAAATTAAGTTCTATAAATGTCAGGCATGCCTTTGATGCCGCATTCTATCGCAGAGTGTTGCTGGGAACTCATTAGCCAGATCAACATGCCAACATATTTAAACGCACGGGCACACACCAACATGCACACACACACACTCTCTCACACACACACACTCTCACACACACACACACACATTAGTTGTTGTATGTAATGTATATATAGCATATGTACGATTGTAGTAGTAAACGACCACAAAGCCAACAAAGACTCTCTGATAAATACGCTTGGTTGGCCGCCTCGAAGCGCCAACGGGCCCCTACAGACAAAAAGCCAAGCCAGCCATAAGTTGTAAGCATTTCTTAAAAGCTAAAAGATACAGGAAAAAAAAAACAAAAACGAAAAACGAAATACAAATAAACGTAGACCTTAACGTAGTACGTAATAAGTAGTACGTAAAACGTAGAGTTAAGCATAGGAACTAAACTAGTTTTTCGCAGCGACGCATCGCATCGCATCGCAACGAAAGGAAACGCGACTAAACGAACCAAGTGCACTTAAACCATTAAACATTACCATTTAGAATCGAACAAGAAGAAGAATAAGCAAGGCTCGCTCGCATGTCTGCCTCCATTCCCCATTCCCCATGCCCCATACCCCATACCCCATACCCATAATATCGCGCATTATCAAAATAAAGAGAATAATCAACTGAGATACCGAGAATTGCGGAGAAAGAGCGTAGAGTGTTGTGTCAGGGGAGGAATTTGTAAAAAGTTGTTTTTAGTAATCATTGGAGAGCCCTTGTAAATGTTTTTCCACACGAAGAGCGTACATATATACCATATATATACATATATATACGGTATACGATTAACGATATTTGTTTTACGATATTCGATTTTAAGTTTAGCCTCCTAAGCTGTAGTTTCTTAGTTATTTTTCACTTTATGTGTGATGCTACTTGTGTAATTGCCTTACGATCTAGCAAAGCTGTAAAAATTAAAAACTAAATAAAAAAATAAATATATATATATATAGAATTATATATATACCTTGTATTGCCCATTAGATCGTTAGCGTTATGTTTAAGCCTTAGCTGGTAATAGCGAAAGAAAATCAAAAAATAAATACGAAATATACTAAAAAAAAAAAAAATTACAAGCCGAGTTCTTGCTTCTTACAAATTGCTGTTGTGTTTGTGATTAATTTCCATTAAGGTTTCAATGGCCCCAGGCGGCAACCACCAACCACCAACCACCAACCGCCAACCACCAAGCAGCAACTGGCAACTGGCAACCACAAGGACTGCAAATTTGTGGCCATCGACAATGCATTTTGTGAGACGACCTGGAAATGGATTGCCGGGCGAACGCCTTCATTATTATTATTTTTGCAGTTGTTTTCTTTGCATGCCCTTACAGTGGGTACCATAATTATGTCACGCAATGTGTTACACATTAAAGAAGACACATATGCCCATATAGCCCATAGGCTATATAAATCTTAATCTCAATCATGGACATGAATTGAGTTGGATGTGAGTTAAGATCTGTTGCTGGTAGCTCTTATATAGACATCAGCCAGATCCAGAACGTACCCTCTGTATCCCACAACTGTCGCGAATTCGACTTTTTATTGAAACCTTTTTAACAATAATTGTACGGCTTAATTTTTTAAATCAATGCTCCTCTTTCAAATCTAACTAAAACATATGCAGAGTGTATTCAATTTTTGTTCTTCTTGCTTGTTATTCACATTTGTTCGGGCGGACAAAAGCAAAAGTGGCAGCCACGCCCCTGTCAGAGGGAGAATATTGGTAGGGTTAAGCAAAGCTCTTGTATGGCTGTTTCGCACATGTTGTAGGTGGCAAAAAACGTAGCTGAACTCTTGAACCGGCATGCCACATACGCAGCAACTGGAGTCCCCAACAAGCCACACTCCAACCTGCAACATCCTCCTCCTCCTCCTGCTGCTGCTGCTGCTGTTGCACGCTGGCCTGTTGTCGCGCTTTGCAATCTGAGTCGACGATAGGCGGTGGCCGCCTTGTTGCCACAGCTGCTACGGCTGCTGTTGCGGCTGCTGCTTACCTCAAATTCTAGACGCTCGGCAGCCAAAGGCAGCGACAGTTGTCGGTGGACAGTGGGACGGGGGGGCAAGTGCGGCGACAGGGAGCCAACGCGACGTCGCAGTTTGTCTTCATTTCAAAGCCGTTGCATGAACTCATTTATTTGTTTCTGATTTCTGGCCACAAACACGCCCTCCTTTTCTCCTCCCCCCCCACACACGCTCCCCTCGAGCCCTTTAACCGTCTGCTGTCGTCATTATCATTATTCTGCTGCACACACTCCTTTTGACCGGTTGAGTTATTTCCATTTGCCAGTTTCGAGTTTTGGACTGCTTTTGCTGTGGCTCCTACTGGTATCAGTTGCAGTGGATCTTGCGGAAATTTGTTTTTCTTCTCCTTTTCCTTTTTTTTTTTTTGGTCACACTGCGTTCTACTCCTGACTGGGTTATTATTATTAGTTGCCGCGTCAATACATATTACAGCCAATACAAATAACAACAACTTTGATTTCTCAGAGTGCAGCCTAGAAGCTTTAGCTGTGGGATTAGCTGATGCAGCAACAATAGCAACAAGAACTGAAGGAACATCTCTGATGATGATTATGGGTTATGCTCTCTCGCCTAGGTATTCATTTGGGGCACGCAGCATTCCTTTGGCTTTTTCGGGGTGTGTACGGCAGACAACAACGCGACGGCGGAAAGTGAAAAGCCTTAATTTGTTACAGGCCAAAAACAACACCAGCAACAACAACAACAACAACAACAACAACAACGTCAACAACAACAACAACATCAACAACAACAACAGCGACGGCAACAGACCAGGCCCGTTGGGTTTATTTTTAAAGCCATTTAAGTGGTTGTGTGCGCCTGTCTCAGCTTTAAGCACGTACACGTACACGTACTAGCCGGGCCTTTACATTGTTCTGCGCGTTGGACGCATGGACATTTTTCACTTGGGCCTGTCAAATCGGGACATCGACAGCTTTTAAACAGAGCAGCGCCACCAGGCCACACCACTGACAGCCGCAACAGAGCATGCACCGCCCGCCCTAGCCTGTCCCTGCCCCTCCCCTTACCAACACACTCGCGACTCTAGGCAGTGCATTGGCTATATATTCCGCTTCCCTTATACGCTGTAGCCAAGATGGCAAATGGGGTATATTGGGCGAGCTCAATGGTGTACTTGTATATGCCTGAATAATAGTTTGTCACGCCCATTTCGAAAACTGAATTGTGCAAATTGTATAAACCTTTCCTAACATTAAAGTCTTGCCTAGTTGGGTTCCCTTTTAGGGTATATAGATCACAACTATTTTACTTTTTGGATACCTCACCAATTTGTTTGTAGAAATTGGAAAAGATCTACCATTAGAAGGTAAAGCCTTGAGCTTTGCTTTATGCACACTCTTGGAAACCATCTTCCAGCCCTGAAATTCTCAAAATGATCGGACTATAAGCTCCGAAGTTATTTAAGAGGAAGAAGCATAGCAGCTGCATAAGGTTTATGTATATACAGAAGATAGTTAAAGTGTTTAAACAGCTTGGCGGCAGGGTATCTGCTAGTCGTTAGCCCTACAAACATATTATATTATAGCTGAGAGTCTCCTGCATAGCTTGAGCAGCAATTGTTAGGGCTTGAAAGTCAAGGAAGGATCTGGAACTTGAAACTGGGCCTGTTCCAGCGCCAATTCCCGTGCCCGTACCGATGCCTGCGCCTGCGAATTGGTCCAGCTGATGGCAAAATAAGTGATTTGCGAGCTGCTGCTGCGTGATAAGATGCAATCAGTCGTAGAACCGTGCTGCGATGCTGCGGATGCAGCAGGGCGGGCGGCGAACAGACAGACGTTGGGCATGCCTTATGCCTTTATAATTTGTCAATACTTCAAGCGGACAATAAAGCGATTACGATTACGATGGGGATTACGATGACGATTACGATTGGCCGTTGCCAAACGACAACGAGCTGAGCCTTGAAATCGGCATGGCCAGCACATCCTGCCGCCTGCCAAATTCTTGACATTGGCCAACGGCGACGACTCCGACGACTGCGACTGCGCTTGAATTGTTGGAAATACAATAATAATTTTATTTCAACTCAAATGATCGCCTGATGAGAAAATTAAAGCCGCCGCAGCCGTCAGAAGCCTAAGCTGAGCCGCGCTTCGACTTCGCAACAGCGACTGCGACGGCGGCTTAATAACAATTCCATTAGCGGCTAATGTCTTCATTGCAAGTGTCAGAGTTATGGGGGCGCAGAGTGCGTGGAAGAGAGCGAGAGAGGGAGAGTGGTCCACCCCTAACCCCTGTCTCTGACGCTAAACTGGCAGCCGGGACGTTGTCTGGCAGCCATCAGCAGCTTGGACTTTTGCTTAACTCACGGCGTGAACACCTTCAGAATTATGGCTTACAGTCTTATGCTCTACTCCTCCTCCTCCTCCCTCCCTGCTCCACCCAGCTGCAGTTGCATCTCTACACTCAGAAAAAACTAAGACAACACAAAACAGCCCCAAAAACTAGAACTAAAGGGGCTTCCAGAAACCATAGTTCTGATAAACAATAAATCTATAAGCAATGATCATATACAAAATTTTTAAAATTAAGTATTAATTATTTTTTAAATGTACTGTACTTTTTTTTGTGTGTACCCGCGTCTGGCCGTCTCGCATGTCAGTTTAACACTTTGGCAAATCCTTTGAAGTTGTGGCTCAGTTGATGTGCGAGCAGTTTTTATTGTAGCGCACGCTTGATTATTGTCCAAAATTTATTGCAATGTGCGCACTAATAAGCTCGTTTCCCAGTCCTTTCAGGCAGCAACCCCCTCATCCCCTCTCCAAAAGATGCCTTGGCATTAGCATTCAAGTGGGCAACAAATGCGAAAATAATTGCTACCACGAAAAGATGCGCGGGCAGGTGGGCTGGAACGCGAGGCTTTGGCTAATTGCCGACATGATTGGCGTAGTCGCAGCACGACAACAACAATAATTACAACAACAGCATCTGCACAACAATAAAGAGATTTCTTTTGCTGCTTATATATACAGCACAAGTTCGTTGCCTAAGTCTTTTGTTTGGCACTGACCATTTCCGGTTCCGCTAGCGCAATAAATGCCCACAGCCTGGGAGCAGCCTGGATATTGGCCAGCTCAAGCGCCGCATATGCTCAACAGAGGAAGGGGCGGTAGGGTAGGAGGCGTGGCATGCATCAAAGAAAAGATGCGCCGTCGCCGTCGCCGCATGTAATTCGATACGTTTGTGGAGTTGGCACTGGCGCCGCTCCCCACCAAAGATGAGCGATGTCTGCGCCAGCTTGTATTTCAAGCATCAAAAAACCAATACCAATTCCTCCGCAGCAGGGGCAGGGGCAGCAGCAGAGGCAGCAGTTGCCATTAGAGACTGGAACAAGGAGCAGCAGCATAGAACAAGGCGGCCGCATAATGAAACACGCGCAATGTTTGCCATATAATGGCAACGGCTCCGGCCAATAGATGTGCAGCCATCCATCCATCCATCCATCCAGTGTACGGCAACCAAAAACTCAATTCCGCACAAAGGCAGCCATTAAAATATAATAATAGCTGCAAAGGCAACAACAGCAGCAGCAGCTACCGTGGCCAAACAATTTGAACATGACACAGCCAGCTAAGCTGGCCCAAAAGGAGCTTGCGATGATCGAATCTCATAAAGCCAGCCAATCTGTGCGGGTGTGTGTGCGCGTGCAGGCAACGTCAAAGCTAAACAAGAACAATCTATCCAAATGTCCATCTATTGCCCAGATAAAGCAGCACCATCTTCTTCTCTAACTTAACACACACAGCCCGCACACACCCCACACAGCCCCCTTTGGCCTAGCTGCTGGTCATGTGTCTAGGGATTTGTGTGCGGCTTACACTTTGCGCCAACCGCAAATCCAATGCCAACTACAAACGGCGGCTGATGAAGATTAGCCTGGCTACCCCGGCACCAGCAAGCCGAGATTGTGATGCTGCTGCTGCTGCTGCTGCTGACGTTGATGTGCCACCAACAGCAGCAGCAGCAGCAGCAACATGCAGCCATTGTTTCGCCAGCTCATTGTTGTTTTTGTTGTTGTTGTCCTTTTAGCATCAAAAGAGATTTGCATTTTATCGCATTGCGCAGCGGAAATAACAAAATCAACAGGCAGCAGCAACGCTGTTGTCGTTGTCGTTGTCGCTCTTTGATGCCCGCTGACAGTCGCGACAGTCGCTCAGTTTTGCAATTGAAGCTGGCATCAGCAGCAGCAGTAGATGCAGCCATCGAGCTGCTGCTCAGTCATTTTCGGCGAGCTGTCAGTTAATTGAAATATTCGTGCCGTCGTCTTCGTCGTCAATGTCAGTCGCTTTTGATACTCATTAAAGCAGCGCTTAGGAATCAAACAGCGTTTTGCATGAAGCGCGTGAGAAAGAGAGAGAAGCAGAGAGAAAGAGAGAGAGGGAGGCGGAGGCAAGAGTTTCACCAGCTGGAATTTAAGCACAAACGTGTTAATGTGCCAAATGAAACGAGGCAGCAGTTGTCAAGACGCAGAGTTGGGCGGCACAGGCCCAGTCAGATTGCGAAGAGAGTGCCGCAGAAGTAGCCCCAAGGAGCTAACCCGCTGTGCCACAAAGTTAAACAGAATCAATTTATAAATCAGCGGCTTTAAAGGTCAGCGATAACAACAACAGCAACAACAACAACAACAACAACAGCAACAATGAGGCAGCTCGCGCTGTTCCTGCGACTGCGGCTGCTGTTGCTTTGGCCCAGCTCTCGTCCGCGATGAGCAATTTATTGTGTCAAACTCAATTATACTCGTGTGATATTTTTGTTGCCCACAAAACAAAGCAACAAAATGCCAAGCGCACACACACCAAAACACACACACACACAGTTACAGTCAGCAAAAAGGAGCAACCCAAATTCTCGAAATGCTGCAACTTTGGCCCGCAAGAGAGCAGCAGCAGCAGCAACAGCAACAACACACAAAAAACACACACAAGTCTTCAGCCAAAAGTTTGTGCATCTCCAGCCCCCCTTCCCACCCTTTCCACCTCACCAACCAGCTGGACCAATGTCTGGCCACAAAACTGCAGCCGAAATGAAAGAAGAAAAGTTTCAGATAAATGAGCCGAATGGTTTGGCGAAAGGCGCAATTCAACTGCCAAAATAACAAAAGCCAAAAACACAAAAAAACAGAACAAGAATGCTTCAGTCTTAAAAGTACATAACTTTCAGATACCCTGTAGAGAAAAGCTCATGGAGAATGTACAAAAATTGTGCAGCATTAAAGACATAATATAATATGAGCAATAATTAGAAGAGAATGTAGAAAAAATAATGCAGAAAAATTGAAAGCATACAAAAAGAATATAATAAGAAATAATACTAATATACTAATAAATAGTATTAAACATTTTTAGGACGAAATTTTCAGTTCCGTCCTATAATATAATAAATATAATATGATTAACATACCGAATTTGAAGGCTGTGATCGTTCGTATATTCAAAATTCCAAAGTAAAATGTGTTTGTAAGAACAAAATCTATTCCTGAAAAAAATAAAATAAAAAATACATTAAATTTTAAATATAAATTATTGAACAATAATAAATAAGATTAAGACATAGAAACATAAATTTTGAATATAGTATATTCAAAATATTACTAAAGAGGAATCAACATAAAAAATATTTGTTCTTAAATTATTTAGAAGTTTTAGATTTAGGAATACTTCAAATATTTATTTTCCTATATTTATTGTATCTTTAGACCTTGGATGACAATTAGTTTCAGAGTTCTTAGCTTGAAATTCGTTCGAAATTTTCATATATTTAATTTTCATTTGGCAATAAGAAACGACATACAAAATTTGCTCTCCCTAGCTTTGACAGTCGCTGAGTTCTCTGTCAGTTGAAGCAAGAGACAGGTCTGATGCGAGATGCTGATAGACAATTGAAATGATATGATCGACTAGATCGCCAAATGCTAATTGTGGCTTTTTGAAGTAGGGAGCTGCCTGCCTCGAATGATTACACATATACACACAGCTTGAATACACTCTTTTCAAAGACTTTTAATTAATACAGGGTATGCAAAAGGGTAGGCAGCAATGTGCAACTAAATGTGCTGAGCAATGGCAAATGGCTCTTTAGAGACGATTCATCAATGCCCTACATCGCATGAGAAAGCTTGCTAATTAATTGATTTCATGTTAGCACAAATATATACTCTACGATTGGAAGCCTTCTTTAGAAGATCACATAGAAATAAGGGAAATAACGATTTTATAATTTACAGTTTTCATATTAAGATATCTCTGTCGATAATAAAATCGCTTAAAAAAACGGAAAGCGCCTTATGGAAAGCCTTGACTCTCCTTGCCACACCCACTACGGTCCCTCCGTCGACCAAGAAGCCACGCTTAAGGAACCTGCTGGTAAATGCGATCCAAGTACTTATTTTTTCAACCTGGATTTATCTACCGCCTCGCTAGCTTCTTTATTAACAATTGTAGCTCATTGGCAGCCTCAGCGTGGCTGCACACAGCCCGCTCGTGTGGCAGACCCCCAAAAACAGAAGTCGACCAGTCGAGCATAAGAACTGCACCCGCCCGCTGCTGTTGCTGTTGCTGCTGCTCCTGCAAATGCTGCCTCGCCTGCTGCAGCTGCTCCTCCAGCTCGTTCCCTTTTGCGGCGGCTCGCGACCAGGCAACACTCACTTTTTGTGCACTGGGCAGCCAAGAATTTCACGTTGACACTTTTAAGTGGACATCAAGCAGTTTGCGCATATTTCCCCTCCCCAATCCCCATGGCCAGTTGCCTGGCCCCCACCACAGCAGTCTCCAGGCTCCAGGCTTCAGTCTCCAATCGGGGCGCAGCTGCAGCCAAGTTTCGGCATTGGGTCTTTTCGAAATTTACAGTTGGAGTCGCAGCAGTCGGCGGAGCGGAGTGCAGCGTGCGAGTTATGCGATCTTTGGACTCTTAACGATTCGCTTTTGTTGTTGGCAACTCTTTTTTCTCTCCCGCTCCCGCTCCCGCTTCCTCTCGCTCTCTTTCTCTCTTTTGATTTGGCCAGTTGTCTCTCGTCCTGCGCTGGGTCAGAAATTCAGTTAATTTAGCAAGAAATGTACAAAAGTTGTCAGCCAAGGCTATGGCAAGAAGGGGGAGAGTAGGGAACAGGCTAGAGGTCGCCAGAGAAACAGAGAGAACGACAAGGGGGAACTGTGAGACTTTCAGCGACTTCTATTGGCAGCTTGGCAAATATGCGAAACAGTTGCATCAAAAGGACACAATTAGGCAGCGAATGCTGCTCGAATGCAGCTCGAATGGTCCATCGAATTTTCGGGGGCCTCATCAAAGCGGCTAAGCCGACAATAAATCTTCAAGCGCATATAACAAAATCCAAGCGGAATTTTTATTGCTTATTATTGGTCAGTTTGGAGAACTTTGGAGCTGGTCATTTGGGCCTGGCATTTCGCAGAACCCCAAACAGCAACAGCAACAGCAACAACAACAACAACTGGGAAAAGTATCGAATTTCATTTCCTGTGTCCCAGACCCTATAGAAAGCAACGTTCACTTGTCATTCTGATGCCGAACAATGGCAAATTTGCAGTGACCTCTGCCGGCAGCTTCTCTTTGTGGCCCATTATCCATTTATATATATATATATATATATATATATATATATATTTGGGTATATAGTTCTGAAATCAGATCCTTGTTGAAAATCATTCGCACAATCAGCGCACACAAATCGTAACGATTTCTCATTTTAATCAATTAAAAAGTCAACGGCCGCCCCAAACGACTGAGGTGATTCTCGTTGCCGATTTCGCCAGCTAACTGTAAATTGGTCTGACACTTGCCGAAAATATGCCAAAAAAAATTCCAAACTTACAAAAATACAAAATAACAACAACAATCTGAATGTGAGACGCAGTTGGAGTTGGCTTTCGGACTTTTGTGCCCTTGCATTTTGTTTGATTAATGAGGTGAAATGTTGTGAAATATTGTCAGTTGCTTGTTTTCCCGACAGGTGCGGCGAGGG
Source organism: Drosophila novamexicana (assembly GCF_003285875.2). Lineage (NCBI taxonomy): Eukaryota > Metazoa > Arthropoda > Insecta > Diptera > Drosophilidae > Drosophila > Drosophila novamexicana. The sequence goes on from NW_020824837.1 coordinate 1,467,467, forward strand.
GAGGGATCGAGAATTGGCCGTATATCGTGCTGCAGGGGGGGGCAGAAGTGAGGGAGGCGGTTAGGCAGCATGTCGACAAATCAAATGGAAATCAATACCTACATGAAATTTAACGCCTCGCAACGATTCCCGTTTGTCAGCTCGTTACAAGTTTGGCTTTGCAGCCAAAAGAGAGACGCCCCCGTTGACAACATGCGAGCGGTGCGCACCACCGCACCACTGCACCACTGCACCCCCCTCGCCGACCAACCCTTCACCATAATTTGTTGCCAAATATGGAGAGACAACTGCAGTTGCCGCAGTTGTCAAGAGCAGTCAAAAAATGCAACCAAATACAAATAAAAGAATTGCCAAATAACAAAAATAATAAATAATATTGTGTTGTTGCGTGAGTGTTAACGACTAGCTAATACCCTGTAAGCACATGCAAATTATTCGAGCTTATGTCTAAATATCGTCGAACGATTGTTGTAGAGACTGTAATAAGAAGAATAAAGAGTTTTATAAAGAGAAGGAACAACTCTTCTTTGCCTGAAAAGATCTCAGTCTTCTTTGTAGCTTATCATACATTAGACTTTACTTTTATGTAAGTTTTGTATTCTCTTTTCTTCACATTTCTCCATTAAAACATTAACGCCCACGCCTGAAATTCTACTCTGGCCCAAACTTTGTATGCCATTGTTGACTAAAGTTTTCAGGGCGTATTTAATATTCCATAAGTCAAATCTCACAGCTGAGCCATATAAATTTCTAACGTATAAATTTCCCAACGTTATTACACCCTTTTCGTGCATTTCAATTTACTACAGGGTATACCAGCAGCAGCAACAACAACTACACCAAGACGAGCATAAAGTGTGAACATGTAAACGTCACTCGAACGAGTCGATTCGCTGCAATTGGAATGGAGTTGCGGCAACGTGAGACCCACAGCTGCAGGTGTTCCCCTCAAAGCAAGCGCTTGGCAAATAGCTGACTTCCAAATTTTTAATCGCTCCCCCCCCCCCCCCCCCCCCCCCCTTCTCTATGCTCGCTTAAAGCGTGAAACGCGCAATTTGAGGTGAAACTAAATCAATAAGCACACGGCGTATACTTAATCAAGACATAATGTTGGACAACAAACGCTGGGCGTGGCCAAAGATAAGCCGCAATCCGTTGAACACGATGATTGAAGCAACAGCTGCAGCAGCAGATCTTGAGCCAGAGATATGAATATTCATGCCTCTAATCAGTTGCGCCCCGTTTAGCAATCGATAACCAGAGAATCGATTGCTGGCGAAAGCGTTGCGACGCCCAAAACTGAAACGCCTTTCATTGCAACAGCAACAGTTTCTTAGATCGTCTGCTCAAAATATATTTTTTTAAATATTCATTAAAGCATCATATACTCATAATACATTCATCAACAAATCTTTAATCCAACAAGAGTCGTATACTCATCATATATATGTAACTAACGGGTATACCTTGGCCTTGCCTTAGTCATGCCTTGGTTCGTATGAAATAAATTCTCGCAAAATGAAAATCGGATGGGATTTGACCGGATTACCTATCTATATAGGATATTTGAGGGTACCATTTTCACATGAATTTTGTTCAGTCAGTCAGTCAAACAGTTATTTTATATAGTTATATATACATATAAGTATCGTATGAGTATTTTATTCATAATATATTTGTCAAAGTATGGAATACTCGTTATATTCATCATCGCACAGTCATAATATATTTATCAAAGAGTAATATACTCATAATATACGCGTAGTATACTCTCAATATACTCATAATATATTCAATGTAATCGATATTTACTTATAGTATATTCAACATACTCGTAAGATATGTGTTGCATATTCGTAATATACTCAATACATACTCATGTATTATGAGTCAAACTATTCTCGATACATACTTGTAATACACATCTTAGCTACTTGAAGTATACTAGTTTATAGTCATTATATACTTAAAATATACTCGAATTATACGGGTATTAAACTCGTTTTATACTTAGAAAATACTCGTAGTAATATAGTCATAAAATACTCGTAAAATACTTGTTTATTCATAGTCACACACTCAAATTATACTAGAAGTAAACTCGTTAAGAAAATACACGTCACGTTCTCATCAAATACATCTAATATGCTCGTAGTATATTTTTTATAACTTACTCGTAATGTATTCGTAATATTTTCATAAATTACTAGGAAATTCACATAAATATATTTGCATATACTTAATATAATGAGTTATATGAAGAGAACTTCCCAAATATCTTCAAGTGAATCAGAATGTGCAAGACAAAACAATAGAAATATGCTGAGAAATAAAAGAAATATTATTAAACGAACCTATTCAAAAGGAAAACTTTTAGATCAATTAACTGAAATTCCAGATTAAGAACAATTATTTTGTAATACTGCATATTGTCATACAACTACAAATTCGAATAAACATAGTCCAATAGATGTCTTTTCCCGCATCACAGTCGAATGGTAAGGATGGAGAAGCGATCGGGGGAGAAAGAAGAGCATCTGACTATTTGACTATACTGAACTGCAGAGCAGGCAAAGCTTTGCTTATAAACTTGGCCAGTTTGGTGCATTGACCCGCTTCGACTCCAATCAGTTGCGACCAATTGGTACGCGCAGCCACACGGACCAGCATCCGAACGCATTGATGCTAGATGCAAAAAGCTAAAGCAATTTTAGAAAGAAATATTATTATCTAACCAAAGCTGGTTAGGTTTTTTTCATTAAGCATTGCTTTTGGAATCCCCTCACGATGCTGGCAAACAGTTGTTGACCCAGTTATTGGTTTTTAGGCTTGAATAAATATGGGACTGTGGTTCAGTGGTTCAGTGCGGCCACATCTGCTGTCTGCTGTCGGCCGCCCGATGTCTGCCGTCTGCCGTGTTGGCTGTTGCCTGTTAGCTGTTAGCCGGCAGCACGGCTCCACATTGCAAGGCGCATTAAATTCTAATAATTCGCTATTATGACATGATAGTCACGTATTAGGCAAAGCAACAGCAACAGAAACCAAATTATGAGACGGGCCGAAACGGCAACCGGTTAAACAGCTAACCGAAAAAAAAAAACTCAAAACAAAAACAAAAACCGATGAAAAAATAAAAATAAAACTTTCCGTGCACCCCGCGCCCAAGACGCCAAGTTGCAGCCACAGCGATTGGGAAAATTTAAAATGAATGCGCAAATGCCAAAATATTTGAGGCAAAGCAGCAGAAAAATAAATTTGCATTCGCATCGTGAAACTGGCCCAAAACCAAAACCAATGCCGAGCAAAATGCTCAATGCAAAGTGCTGTGTGCCACATGTGGCAAGGCAGGCACGGGGGTTGGGCGGGAGGCGGGAGTGTTGCCACAAATGCGCGCCACATACGTGTATCGAAACTTGGTTGATTTTCTTTATACCCTGTACCCATTAAAAATGGGTATAAGGGTATATTGTATTTGTGCAAAATCCAAATGTATGTAACAGGCAGAAGGAAGCATCTCCGACCCCATAAAGTATATATATTCTTGATCAGCACCAATAGCCGAGTCGATCTAGCCATGTGCGTCTGTCCGTCTGTCCGTCCGTCCATCTGTCCGTATATATGAACGCAAGGATCTCAGAACCTGTAAGAGACTGGAAAGATGTCGGTGCTCCTAGTGCCTGCGTTTCCAAGCAATCAATAAAAATCTATATCGATATTCTGTTTTTTGGACAATTTTGGTAAATAAGAGCTAGAGTCACCAAACTTGACATATAGCTTCTAATATAGAGAGTATATATGCATTTGATGTTGGAAGAAGAAGGTTCAGGGTATTCCCTTGCCGGGAGCTCCCGACTAGAACCTCTTACTTGTTTATTAAATATTTTTGACACTATTAGTTTTAATCTTTCAATAAGCATAAAGCATTTTGTTCTTTTGTTTCATATAGTTGTTCTACAGAAGTCCTTTATGATCCTCTTTAGAGGCTGGCTGCTTTCATACTTAAGATTTTCTCCCGGTGCTGAGAAATAAATGCTTTTGAAAAATGTCTATGGATGATTCTTTCTATGATTTGGCCTTATAGTACTTTACTTTACCGACCTGCCAAGGTAACAAGGATAGAATCGCTTTTTAAACACACTAAATTTGATTATTAAAATTAGACACGAGTGAAATGGAGCTTGTTTTCCGGATGATACACACAATATAGATTTAAACTGTATAAATATTTTATTCTCGCTTCAGTCAACATTTTTCAACTGCGGTTACAAGTTCTCAAATCTAAGAATGAAGCTGATTTTATATTTTTTGGTTCTCTCTGCATACGTGGGCAGTTCCTTAGCCCTTAAAAATGGTTAGTAAAAGACACCGAGACAAACTTCGAGTAAATTCAGCTTTTATCTCGTTATTACCAACATAGAGGTGTGCGGATTGCCACATGCTCAACCAACAAGTGGAATCATGTGCTTGGCTAACTACGAAAAATGGTCCTATAATACTGTGACCAAAGAATGCTCAATGTTTATTTATGGAGGCTGCGGTGGAAATGCTAATCGCTTTTCAAGCCAAAAGGATTGTGAGGATAAGTGCCTGGAATAAATACACAATGAAGAAAGCATGATAGGTTAACATCTTCTAACTAATTATGTTAGCCAAAATTGCTTTATCAAATTTTTAGAATATCCAATCGGGCTAAGATATCAAATGAAATATTAATAATCCCTTAAGTCTTGCCCATCGATAACTTACTCCGTTTCCAAGCAATCGATAGAAAGCGATATCGATATCCTGTTTTTTGGGCAAATTGGGTAAATAATAAGAGCTAGAGTCACCAAACATAAAGCTTCTAAAATAAAATATATACATATATGCATTTGATGTTGGAAGAAGAGGGTTCAGGGTATCCCCTAGTCGGGAGTTCCCGACTAGAGCCTATTTGCATAACAAAGGCGCAAGACTTGGCGCCTGCAGGCGAGTAAACAATCTACCCCCCTCTTACCTCTCCCCCCTCTCTCCGACCACTTTGCTAGCCACATAAACAGATCTAACTGGCAGCCATTTTGGCATTTTGGCTAGCTGCGTTGACACATTGCGCAGTCGCTGCACCAATTGAACGTTTTTCATTTCTATTTTTTCGTTTTCAATTTTTCGCTCAAGTAGCCCACACACAGTCGCACACACACGCACACACTCGCAGCACACACGCACACATTGTTCTACGGCTGATCGATTTGTGCCACTTAATTTGTTGCCAAAATGTGGCGCACACACGACTTGTTTATCTCATATTTAACGGCCTGCTAACAATACGTTTAAGCTGCAATGACACCAGCTGCCACTACACGATACTTTATGAAATCGATAAGTAAAATAAATTTCAAGAATTTAACCGATCATACGTTATTCGTAAAGGAAAGTATTTAGATAGAAGCTATCGATAAGTCTTAATTTATGATAGTTATCGATAGCTTATAACAATGTCTGTTATCGATGACTGATTACGATTAATGCCCAGTTGTTTTCACTATCAATTACCGATTGCTTATACTGTTATTGATGGCTGTTATGAATGACTGTTATCGATGATTGGTATCATATCAACCTCTATTATCGACCATTGCTTTCGGCTATTCTATTTAAGTGAATAACCACAACCATTATCGCCTACTGTTATCCATGACATATTTCGATTAATGTTATATCATCAGTCGATGACTATTAACAGCTGAGCTTATATATATATGGCCTTTTTCAATGACTGCAGCGACACCTATCGTAAACTGTTATTGAGCTCTGATTAATGACTTATGCATTTATGACTTTTATCGATCCACGAACCGGTTGTGCGATAAGTCATTCATCAATAACTGATATTGATGTCTCTTATTGATTAGAAAGATTGCAAATGCAAAAATTTGTAAACAATTGCTACCAATTGGTATAGCGATAAGAATTATCATCATTCATTTACAACAATTATTAGTTGATGTAATCAAACTGCAGAATGTGATATATACAATATAAAGCTGATAAGATTGAACTTTTAAACAAAAAAAGTGTACTCAAGAGCACAACGAGAGAGGGGCAAAAGTCAGGAAAAGAGAAGAGCTTCCACTTCTTCCCACTCGATCGGTTAAGCAAAAACAGAGAGTCTGATTAACTGAAGTTTTCATGCAGCTTTTATTGGCAGGCAAGTGTCATTTTAAGCCAATGTCATTGCAGCTCGCCGTCGTCCAAGTGTTTAGTAGCCGAGTGTTTTTGTTTTGGTTTCCTCTGTTGCTGTTATTGTTGTTTTTGTTGGTGTCCCGCTGGTGACGTGTTTATGTGGAGCTTTGCTGCACCCGCACATTGTGCTAAAACTTGAACTTCGACTTTCGAAAAGCCAACGACAGCTGACTAATGAGAGAATTATGCAAACAGCTAGAACGGCCCCCGAAGCCGTTGGGACTCGTGTCTGGCTCGACGGCTGCGGCAACGGCAACGTTGCGTATGCGCAACGGGAGGCAGCAGCAGTCGCAGCAGCCAGAAAAAAAAGGCTCATTAGCCGCTGCGCTGGCTAATCGCATTGGGGCTTACTTGCGCCCTGGTGAATGGACAGCGTCCAAACGAGCGAAAAGGCAGGGAGCGGAGGGGGGCCTATCAACGAGTGGCTGAGCAAAACGGCCAGCGACATGAACACATCTTATCAGGCAACCAATTAAGACAAAAAACTAAACGAGACTAAACTAAACTTGAAAATGCCAGCAAATCGAAATGAAAATCAAACGCAGACACACACACAAAGACAGACGGACAGCCAGACAGACAGCCAAAGAGACAGTCGAACAGACGGACAAGCCACACACACACACTATTTGGATTTTAATTTGATTTAAAGCCAAAGCTAAAGTGTGTGGCAGGGACGTGCTCAGGGGTAGAAGACGCAGCGTTATCCATGTGGCAAGTTTTTTGTGATTTGTATACCCTGTAAACAGTAAAATTTGGGTTAAGTGGGGCATAACAACAGCAGGCGAATGCATGTAACAGCCAAAAGCAGGCAAACTGTGTTTCCTTTAAATAAACTTGTCTAAGCTCATTCATATTCAACTTCAAGAGACGATCTGTAGCCAAGACTAGCATAGCAAAAAGACTCGAGCTCTAGTTAAGGCTAGTTGAAATTGGAAATATTAATTCTCCTAACACATACGCAGCAAAAGTTTATCATTTTTCTTCGATATCTCCACCTACTTTCAAAATATCGATAAATGTCGATTTTAAGACAGGGTTTTTTGGGCATTACTCGAATGGGATACTCTAAATTTGGTATATTGCTTCTCGTCCAGCATTAACAGATTCCAAATAAAGTATAGATACTTCTAAAGACACTTGTATAGATCTATTCAAGCCCTGAAAATTGCATATGAATCAGATTGCAAATACCGAATTATTTAAAAAGGCGTTCCCCATCGTCTGGAATTAAGTAAGGAACACGATGTCCATAGAAACAAACCAAGAATTCGCTGTATGTATGTGTACAGGGTATATGATAGTTTATAACATTCGACTGACACATATGCATACGTGTTGCTCGTAGTTTTCGATTTCATTTGCGATTAACAAACATGGAAAACAGCAGAGGTCCATGCGGATCTAAGCTGAGCCCGAGGCATGTAATGAGCGACGTGCGACATGGCCAATGGCAATCGCCAATTGCCAATTGGCAGTTGGCAGTTGGCAATTGGAAGCTGTGGCTGCCACCTGTTGCTATTGTGTTGCAGTTGCTACCAATTTAGCGCGCGTGTGTGTGTGTTTGTGTGTGAAAGATGCAGCGATAGAGCGAGTGAACAGTCAACAACATGTCAAAGCAATCAACAGCAATTGGCCATAACTCAGAGCAGATCGCAAAAAAAGTGACATGAGGATCAACAGCAAAGGGCGGGCTGGAGGAGGACAGGCAACTAATTGAATGCATTTGCGAGTGTGTGTGTGTGGGTGGAGATGGGGGTGGGGATGTTTACAGCAACATCAACAGCATCTCGCATCTGGCAACACCATCTGCAGCAGCATGGGCAACCATGTGCCGCCAACTGGGGCAACAACAGCGTCGTGTGGCTGGCTTTGGATTTCACGTTCAAAGGTTATGACGTTGTCGTGTCAACGTTTCATTATTTATTGTTTGCCAGCCAAAAAGGGTTTGCCGCCCAAAACAAAAGCTAAGCTAATGCGCCCACCACTCCTCGACCTGCATGTCCGTCCGTCTGCCTGTCTGCCTGCCTGCCTGTCTCTTGCCTGTCGCTGGCTTTGACTGCAAGCTGTTCTTGTCCTCGTCCACGTCGTCGTCCTCGTCCTGGTCCTACACCTCCGCCTTTCTCTGGCTGCGCCCTGCGCCTGTCAGTTATTAATGGAGCGTACGCTCCATTGTCTGGCCTAGCTTCTTGGATCTGGCTCTAACGGCGCTTTGATTTTGCCTGGCAAAATTAGCATTCAATACAAGAAATTCTGCAGCAAATGGACGCCAATCAACGCCCAAACTGAAAAACCAAGCGGAGCCCAGGGGAAAATGTACAACCGACCCCCCGCACGCCCGCACTCCTGAAAGGCAGCTAATCAAACATTGTGTGCGTTCAGCTTTGATTTGTGGGAGGGGGTGCTGCAGTTGCCTGTTTGATCTGCACAAATTATGCACAATTATGCGAGTGCATAAAAAATAGAAACTTTAAGTCGTAAGCGCCTGACTGCGAGATACCCTAGCCTAGCGTAAAATAACTTCAAATCAATGCACAGCCCAAACTTAAAGAAGCTAGTCAAGCGTCCTCCTGGCTCCTCCTGATGATCGAGCAGGCGAAGAGAACGCTCGTCAAAGCTTGTATGCAAAATATCAGAAAGAAACGCTGCAAAAATAAGCTCATAACATCATAGCTTAGTTGTTTGCACGTCGAACTGACAGGCGAAAAGTAGCCGGTTCAAATCCAGCATCAAGTATATCTTCTTATGTTGGGTAATTTCTCGAGTATTTAAACGTCGGACTAACAGCAGTTTAAGTATAGTTAACTTCTTTTGTTGGGTAATTTCTCGAGTATTTTATCAAATTGATTTCAAGTTTTCTTTAAGCCAATAAAAGTCGCCGCTAAAGCCGCCGGTTCGACTTCAGCAGCAATTTCCCTCAGTATTCAATTGAATTGTTTTAAAATATTCTTGAAGCCAATATACCCTTTTGGCCTTATGCTTAGTGAGTGTAGTTTAAGCCCAGCGACAACTTCCGCAGCGATAGAGAAAGCAATAGCAGCAGCTCGGCAAGTTGAATGCAACGGGCGGCAGTCACAAAAGCCTAGGCCCGCAACCACGCCCCACGCCCCTCAATCCTCACTGCCTTAGTCCCTCCTTACCGCCTTCCCCCTTTAACAGTCGCTCACATGTAGGTGGCGCTGTCGACATCGACATTGCTGCGGTACACACAGAGATGGGGGCATTAGATAGTCAGAACTGCGCGCGAGATTCTCGTCTGTTCGTTTTCTCGAGTCTTCGCTCCTAATCGCAATCGTGCGCGGTTTTCTCATTCTCATTTCTCGTTTCTGTGATTGTTAGATGAACGCAGAGACGCAGTCGCCAGATGTTGGCTGGGGACGCGTCTTGTTGCCGGAGACAACGTTGATTTCAATGTTTCATCTGCCGCAGCAACAACAACAACAACAACAACAACAGCAACAATGAGGGAACAACAGCAACAAGAGCGCGCCTTTTAATTGCCGTGCCGCCAACAGACATTAGAACAGAAAGACGGCTGAGGATGACAAAGATGATGATCATGATGCTGACATTGTTGTTGTTGCTGTTGCTGTTGCTGTTGTTGTTGTTGTTATCTGTATCCGTGTCTGTTGCTGTTGTCATGTGGGTGGAGAATATGACGCTGATGTCTGTTGCCCGGGCAACCCCTCTCCACCTCCACCAGTCGTTGGGACTGTCTTTTCTGCATAAATGGAACAATGCTAGAACTTAAAGCATGACAGTCGTTCAAGCTGAGAGCCACAGCCCACAAAACAAGGCAATCACGTGGTTGTTGTTGCTGTTGTTTGACATTGCAATTGTTTTTAATTTCAGCGACAACATTTCATTGTGAATAGCCAAAATGAAGTGCAGACATTTCCGGACTGACACAAGGAGACAAAACAGAGAGAGAGGGAGAGAGGGAGATAAATAGATAGAGATAGAGAGAGAGTGACAGCAGGGAGAGAGAGGCAAAGAGAAAATGTCTTGGGCATGAGAAATGTTGGCGAATTCAAGTGTAACCATCAGAAACCGCTTATCGTACGGTATTGCCAGCTATTGGGGCATGTGTCTGCCATCGATATGAGAACTTCAGCTGCAGCTGTGCCGGCTAACAACAGCATTAGAATTGCTAAAACCACTCAAAATCAGCGACAGCAACAACTGCAGCGGCAGCAGCAGCAGCAGAGGCAGCAGCATCGGCAGCATCGGCAGCAACAAGCAAAAATGTTAAAGTGATCACGTTTTCCTCAGCTACAAAACAGCAGCAGCAAAATCCTTAGGAAAAGCGCTGCACCAACAACAACAACAACAGCAACAAAAAAATCTCAGCTGCGGCTGCCGTTGACATTCCAAGCGTTGCTATTGTTGCTGCTGCAGCAGCAACTGTTGCTACTGCCTTTGCGCATGCTAATTTTTGTTGTTGTTGTTGTGTGACTGCCCAGCACTATAGCGTATATATATAAGTATATATAAAATCTAGGACTGCGAGGCCCTCGATGCTAACTGTAAAATGCAACGCAAGGCGCTCGCCAAGTGAGCCATGAAGCATGAAACTCAACAGCAGCAGCAACTGCAACTGCAACAGCAACTGTTGCTGGCAACGCGTATGTGTGATTTTGTTCAACAGCGCTCAACTCTTGCCATCAAGTAGCCAATTGTCATTGAAGAGCCGTTGCTGTTTCTTGCTTCCGCTACGATAGATACCCTGTACCTAATAAGTGTGAATGAGCTATATGTCAAATTGAGCCAACTATTTGGTATACTTTTCAGTCTATCAACAGAAATATAATAGATATTTTTAAAAATTTGTGGCAGTGTTAAAATTTGAATAATAATAAAAGAAATAAGTACAATATAATGCTATTAATATTAATAATAATAATAAAAATAATAATAATAATAAAAATAATAATGATAATAACGATAAGCTTAGAAATAAGAGTAATTAATAATAATAATAATAATAATAATAATCAGAAAGATAGAGATAAAGCCTGGGTCCAAGACGGAGTTTAACCTCATAATTGTGTTGGCAGATATAGCACAAAGTACAGCACATTTTCCGGCCTTGCCCGCGTTTTTTCCTATATCAGCTTATAACAAATTTCCCGCCCAATAGAAATTCAAGTCTCATTGCTTCTATACCGTTTATTTCAATTTGTGGCAGCAATATTCTATGATTTCAACGATTGTTCTTATCTATGTGCAACATATGATAGGTAAAAATAACTCAAACTAGAGGGTATCTGTAAGCCCAGCTCGGGATGCCTCTCTCCATCTCTTTCTCTTGTTTTCTGTTTGCTTTAAAGTTTTTAGTGAATTAAAGGCAGAGCATAGGTAGCAACAGCAACAACAGCAACGGCTAGTTGGACAGAGAGAGGGGGGCAGGGGTGGCAGGGCTGTGGGGTTTCCAAAATGCAAATAAATGCCGATAATTCAAACGATAAGTTTGTCTTTTGTCTTGTTTGCAGCTACCGTTTGTTGTTTTTTACTGTGCGCCCAAAGCAACAGCCATTACGCCTTGCATAGACAGGCCGACGGACGGAGGGGTCGGTCGGCGGGGAACAGGGGCTAACAGAGGAAGGCAGCAGCCAGGACCATGATCACGATTTTCAAGTTTCGACATTTGATTGAGTTTTCGTACTAACGAATTTTTTTTAACCAGACCCCCGACTTTTTGTGAGACTGTGTGCATGGGTGTGGGAGGGGTATGCCATATATACATATATACATATAGTGTATATATATATATATATATATATATAGACGATTTTTTGCCGTTGTCTCGTTATCTGCGTTGCATACGCTAAAAGCGTTAATTTGACACAAGTGACCCGATTAAAGCCGCTGGCGGCAAAGCAAAGCAAGGCAAAAGACGACGCTGAAAAACGAAAGACTTAGAACCCGAACTTGCTATGCAAGCAGCAACAACAGCAAACGAGGACGGCAAAACAAAAATGTTAACTTCACATGTTGATAAAAATATGACAAGTTGACTGTCATTAGTCACACAATTAACATATACAAATATTGTAGGAAGCGAACGCGAGTGTCCTCTCTCTGTCTCTCTCTCTCTCTCTCTCTCGCCGAATCTGGATGCAACAGACGGTCACGTATCGTGTGCGGCTTGAAACGAGGGTCCAAAGCAGACGCAGGAGACACGCTGACTTCAGCAAATTGTCAATTACTCATGCGATGAGCGAAAGGAGCAACAACAGCGACTGGCCAGCCCGCAGTTGCGCAACTGTTGCTGCCGCTGCTGTTGTTGCTGGCGCGTCGACCGCCTGTCGTCGACGACTGCCTTTTAAAGCATCATTAGCAGCGATAATTAGCGCCGTGCAACGACAGCCCAGAGATTGCCACAGGAAGCCACACGGCCCAAGCTCAAGCACAGGCTCTGGTCCAGACCCAGCAGCAACAGTCGCTCACCGACTGAATGCAACTGTTGCTGCTGCTGCTGTCTGCTGTTTGCTGCATCCGCGACCCGCTCCCTTCGCATCACGCAGACTGGCACATTTTTGGCTAATAAATTCAAAAATTTTAAACGTTTTCGGCGATTTTTGGTTGCGACTGCCTTGGCAAATTTGAAACTCGTGAGAGATTTGTTTAGTTCGACGACAGCAACTTGTGCAGGTTGCTGCCGTTGTTGCTGGCGTTTATTAAGCTGCTTCTAAGCCGTTCGAGTTGCATTTGTGGAGTTGTCATGCGTAGCATACGTAACAGTAAATGCTCAGACTGAAAGGGGTAGCTCAAGGTGTGAGGGTGCTGCAATTGCTGCGACTATTGCTGCTGCTGCTGCTGCTGCTCTTGCTGCTGCTGCTGACTGACTGACATGTTAATTAGTCGCTTACATGACAGCAGTTTGTTGGCCCAGGCTTAAAGTCTGGACTACAGGCAGCGCATTCAGTTTGTTATTCATTATTCAAATGTTAATTTCACAATAACAGCAGCTACAGCAGCAACAGTTGCAGCCGCCAAAATGTTGAGTAATTTTAATTGAGCAATTTGCGTGAATTTGATTTATTTTCGCAGCGACTCGTGGCTGAATAAAATGAAAAATAATATAAATAAAATTTTAACGTTCACAATTCCGGTTCGATATTTCATTTGCAAATAAATGAAGCAAAGCGTAGCAGTTCTTTATGCTAAACAATAACAACAGCAACACAACAGCAACAATTGCCGCTGCTCCCTTGTGTTGCACGGTTTTGCAATCTTGGCCAGAAATTTGCAATGTTCAACTTAACAAGCTCGCCGCGTGCAAATGATGCTATTAAAGTGGCATTTAAAATTTAAGTTGCACTTAAGTCGCGCCTCTCGCTCTCGCTCTCACCCTCGATCATTCACACAATTTTCTCCCTCACTCACTCACTCACTTTTGAGTCGAAGCCATTTCTTCTGCAACAAGAAAATAAAATAAAAATAGAAAAAAAAACCACAACAATCAGCACAAAAGAACAACAATGGCAGCAGCAGCAACCGACACGACTTTCGGCCTGCCTTTTGCATATGTATGAAGAGGCATCTAATCTGCACGACGCGCTGTCTATGTGTGTGTACTGGTATGTGTGTGTGTATGTTTTGTTGTTGTTGTGTGCTGGTATGTGTGGAGTCGTATAAGCATCTAAGATGCCGCTTGCGATGCACGTTGGCCGCTTAGATCGTCACCATTGCTGGCAGCGCCCCGATGTTGCTGCTAGACTAACAACAGCAGCAACAACAACAGCATCAATAGCCACAGCAGCAGCAACAGTCGCACTTTTGCCATTTGGCTAAACTGTCGACTGTTTTGCTTTTCACCCGAAATAAGAAAAAACTGCAAATAATCAACAGCAACAGTTGCAGCAGCAGCAGCAGCAATTGTTGCTGGCAACAAACAGCAACAGCAGCAACTTCAATTGGCCAACTCAAATGTGTTACGGTCACAAATGCTTAACTTTTACTAATGCTTTTTTTCTTGTTGTGTTTTTGTAGCAATTGCAACTCCTTCACGCCTTTATCGCCTAGCACAAGTTGTTGCTGTGCTTGCTGATGTTGCTGTTGTTGTTGCTGCTGCGCGTACGATTTCATAGATAAACATTCTATTTGGCAATTAATTGGCGTTTTGTTAGTTTGCCAGTTGAATTTGTATAAATGTTTTTTGTGTGTGGTTGTTGTTGTTGCTGTTGTTGCTTGTCGACCCGCGCACGATATTGAAATGCAGGCAGCAACAAGTTGCAACTGTTGCTATTGCTGGCTGCACAGACTTTTCGTGATTGTCAACAATGATTACTAGTTGACTTGCCTTGACTACAACACAACGCCCCGCACCACAACTCCCCTAGCACGCCTATACTCTCGCCTCTTCTAGCAGGCAATTAGAAAGTAAGCGCAGAACCTGCTAATTAAATTGAAGGCGGATTCTGTATTGCAGGATGTGAGACAATGCAATCAGCCCCTAGGGCTCTCCCTCCCTCTCTCTCTTTCTCTCGCGCACACACTCGATCTACCTGTGCCAGCTCACCTTTGTGCCCTCAGCAACTGCAATCGTATTTATGGCATTGGCAGTAGCCAGGCCAATTGACATTAACCCTAACAGCGACAGATGCTAAAAATGTGCAGGCCGAGAGTTGCTGCTGCTGCTGTTGCTGCCGCCGCAGTTGAGGCAACTGCCAACTGCGAGGGCAACAGCCAGTGCAACTGGCACAGATGAATTTATGTATGCAAAGCGACAGCAAATGTTGGGCAAGGGGGAGGGCGGCGGGGTTAACCGAAAGCGAGCGTCGAGCTGGCGATCGTCCGTACCGCTGACTGACAGGACAAAGGAGTTATTTTTTACAAAAGAACTAAAACAAAAAGGGACGCGACGAAGACGGCGGCTACTTCAAGTGATGCAACCACAAAGGGCAGCAGCAACAGTAGCTGCAACAGCAGCAGCAGCAGCAACACGGCAGCAACTGGACAAAAGTAAAAGTAAAAATAAGTGCGCTTGCGATTACGAGTGTATGCAAAAATGCCAGGACATAAATTATCTACGCCCAGGCGGCGGACAAAATGCTCAAGATGCAGAACCAAGACAGTCCGAGTCCAACTCCACGTCGCTGGCTGTCAATTGGGCCAAAAGCCAAGAGCAGACAAAAGCGTAGCCGAGCAGCAGCAGCAGCAGCAGCAGTTGCCGCCGCCGGCTGTCAATAACCGAATCTCGGCTCGATTTGCAGATGGACGCATTCAAGACAGACGCTGGGCAGCCAAAAGCAAAAGTGCGCCTCTGGCAAATAGACAAGGATACACAAAGAGAGAGAGAGAGAGGGAGACAGCGACAGAGAGAAAAAGAGAGCGAGACAAGGGCCCAAGAGCTTGATTAATTTATGGCCTCAGCTTTTGGGCACAGTCAAAGCCAGATTCAAGTCCAAGACCAGGTTTCATTGTGAGCAGTTTGTTGGCCTTGAATGACGACAATGTCGCTGCTGCTGTTGCTGCCGCTGCCATTTGAATCAATGCAACCAGCAGCAGCAGCAGCAGGAGGAGGTGGTGCAGGGGCTGCAGCGAGAGGTGTTTGTTGCTGGGTTTCGGGCGAAAATTTCGCGGAAAACTCTCTCAGCGCATAAGTCATGATGTGCAGCGTTTGGGCTTTGGCATTGTCTTTAGCATTTGGTTGGGAATTGGATTTGTTTGAGTTTGGGCTGGAGTTTGGGTTTGGGCTTGGGATTTGTCTTGTTTCCGCTTCTGCTTGCACGACTTTCCAGACCGGACAACAGCAACAGGCGAAACAACAACACAGCAGCACCCAAGCAAACAGCGTGATACTTTTCCAGCCGCCTCATTAGACGAGCTCCAAAAACAGTTTGTACAAACTATGGGAACACACAAAGCCCCAGCATGTAATAGATAAATAACAAGAAATTCTATCGAACCAAAATCTATTGTATTTGCTGTAAAATATCTGCAAATATCGGCCAATTGTTTTACATCTAAAAATGGTTTCGAACTTTTGATTCACCTCCTTAAAACGCCTTCTAGCTATGAAGTTTTGAGCGAATCGCACCCAGTTGCTCTAGATGTTGCTTTTGCCCAAAGAAATCACAAGCTTGAACGTCAGAGAGCTGTATACATTTTTCTTTCTGCCCTGCTCATTAGGCATGTGAATGTTTTTCGACAAATTCAAACTTGTTTCAGGCTGAGATTACATTTCTATCGGCGTTAGGATAGCTCGCTCCAAGCGATTTATCAACTAGTATACCCTATTCCCTATTGAAAAATGGGTAAATCTAATCAAATTTTACAAAAAAAAAAAATTTGATTTTTCACATTTGATTAAAAAAAAATTTTAGCTTGAATATGAACAATATGCATTATTGTCGAAATTCTACCCGTTGGGAGAGTTTTTCATATGTAAATTTATTAAAAAAAAATTATTTCTTGAAAATACAACTATAACGTCAAATTTTATACAGCAGAAATACCTTTGGAACGTGCTGAAATACTTCCAGATGGACCATTATTGTTGGTCAAAATTCATGTCAAAATGATACCCTCAAATATCCTATATAGACATAGGTCAATATTTCCCACCCCCATAACTCGGTCAAAACTCAACCGATTTTCAAAAGGTTTGGCTTTTTGTTCATGGTTTGGCCTCATTATCATTTCTGCATCCAAATCTGGCAACATAATTTTTGGTCAAAATTCATGTCAAAATGATGCCCTCAAATATCCTATATAGACATAGGTCAATATTTCCCACCCCCATAACTCGGTCAAAACTCAACCGATTTTCAAAAGGTTTGGCTTTTTGTTCATGGTTTGGCCTCATTATCATTTCTGCATCCAAATCTGGCAACATAATTTTTGGTCAAAATTCATGTCAAAATGATGCCCTCAAATATCCTATATAGACATAGGTCAATATTTCCCACCCCCATAACTCGGTCAAAACTCAACCGATTTTCAAAAGGTTTGGCTTTTTGTTCATGGTTTGGCCTCTATAACAATTCTGCATCCAAATCTGGCAACATTATTTTTGGTCAAAATTCATGTCAAAATGATACCCTCAAATATCCTATATAGACATAGGTAAATATTTCCCACCCCCATATTTCGGTCAAAACTCAACCGATTTTCATAAGGTTTGGCTTCTTGTTCATGGTTTGGCCTCTATAACAATTCTGCATCCAAATCTGGCAACATTATTTTTGGTCAAAATTCATGTCAAAATGATACCCTCAAATATCCTATATAGACATAGGTCAATATTTCCCACCCCCATAACTCGGTCAAAACTCAACCGATTTTCAAAAGGTTTGGCTTTTTGTTTATGGTTTGGCCTCATTATCAATTCTGCATCCAAATCTGGCAACATTATTTTTGGTCAAAATTCATGTCAAAATGATGCCCTCAAATATCCTATATAGACATAGGTCAATATTTCCCACCCCCATAACTCGGTCAAAACTCAACCGATTTTCAAAAGGTTTGGCTTTTTGTTCATGGTTTGACCTCTATAACAATTCTGCATCCAAATCTGGCAACATTATTTTTGGTCAAAATTCATGTCAAAATGATACCCTCAAATATCCTATATAGACATAGGTCAATATTTCATACCCCCATAACTCGGTCAAAATTCTACTGATTTTCAAAAGGTTTGGCTGTTTGTTCATGGTTTGGCCTCTATAACAATTCTGCATCCAAATCTGACAACATTATTTTTGGTCAAAATTCATGTCAAAATGATACCCTCAAATATCCTATATAGACATAGGTCAATATTTCCCACCCCCATAACTCGGTCAAAACTTAACCGATTTTCAAAAGGTTTGGCTTTTTGTTCATGGTTTGGCCTCATTATCATTTCTGCATCCAAATCTGGCAACATTATTTTTGGTCAAAATTCATGTCAAAATGATACCCTCAAATATCCTATATAGACATAGGTAAATATTTCCCACCCCCATAACTCGGTCAAAACTCAACCGATTTTCAAAAGGTTTGGCTTTTTGTTCATGGTTTGGCCTCATTATCATTTCTGCATCCAAATCTGGCAACATAATTTTTGGTCAAAATTCATGTCAAAATGATGCCCTCAAATATCCTATATAGACATAGGTCCATATTTCCCACCCCCATAACTCGGTCAAAACTCAACCGATTTTCAAAAGGTTTGGCTTTTTGTTCATGGTTTGGCCTCTATAACAATTCTGCATCCAAATCTAGCAACATTATTTTTGGTCAAAATTCATGTCAAAATGATACCCTCAAATATCCTATATAGACATAGGTCAATATTTCCCACCCCCATAACTCGGTCAAAACTCAACCGATTTTCAAAAGGTTTGGCTTTTTGTTCATGGTTTGGCCTCATTATCATTTCTGCATCCAAATCTGGCAACATAATTTTTGGTCAAAATTCATGTCAAAATGATGCCCTCAAATATCCTATATAGACATAGGTCAATATTTCCCACCCCCATAACTCGGTCAAAACTCAACCGATTTTCAAAAGGTTTGGCTTTTTGTTCATGGTTTGGCCTCTATAACAATTCTGCATCCAAATCTAGCAACATTGTTTTGGTCAAAATTCATGTCAAAATGATACCCTTAAATATCCTATATAGACATAGGTCAATATTTCACACCCCCATAACTCGGTCAAAATTCAACCGATTTTCAAAACGTTTGGCTTTTTGTTCATGGTTTGGCCTCTATAACAATTCTGCATCCAAATCTGGCAACATAATTTTTGGTCAAAATTCATGTCAAAATGATGCCCTCAAATATCCTATATAGACATAGGTCAATATTTCCCACCCCCATAACTCGGTCAAAACTCAACCGATTTTCAAAAGGTTTGGCTTTTTGTTCATGGTTTGGCCTCATTATCATTTCTGCATCCAAATCTGGCAACATAATTTTTGGTCAAAATTCATGTCAAAATGATGCCCTCAAATATCCTATATAGACATAGGTCAATATTTCCCACCCCCATAACTCGGTCAAAACTCAACCGATTTTCAAAAGGTTTGGCTTTTTGTTCATGGTTTGGCCTCTATAACAATTCTGCATCCAAATCTGGCAACATAATTTTTGGTCAAAATTCATGTCAAAATGATGCCCTCAAATATCCTATATAGACATAGGTCAATATTTCCCACCCCCATAACTCGGTCAAAATTCAACCGATTTTCAAAAGGTTTGGCTTTTTGTTCATGGTTTGGCCTCTATAACAATTCTGCATCCAAATCTAGCAACATTATTTTTGGTCAAAATTCATGTCAAAATGATACCCTCAAATATCCTATATAGACATAGGTCAATATTTCACACCCCCATAACTCGGTCAAAATTCAACCGATTTTCAAAAGGTTTGGCTTTTTGTTCATGGTTTGGCCTCTTAATCAATTTGACAACTGAATCTGGAATGTTTATTTTTGGTCAAAATTCGTGTAAGCATGGTACCCTCAAATATCATATATAGCGATTGGTCAATATTTCCCACCCCATAACTCGGTCAAATCTTATCAGATTTTCATGATGTTTAGTTTTTTCTTCATGGTTTGGCCTCTCAATAAATCTAGTATTTAAATCTGGTAACTTTTTTTTTTGTCAAAATTCATGTGCAAATGGTACCCTCAAATATCTTATATAGACAAGGGTCTAGATTTCTTAACCCCATAACTTTGTCAAAACTCAGCCAATTTTTAACTCCTGGTCGCCCTCTTCCCAACTATATAACACTTGCTTGGTGCGATAAACATCGCTACATCCATTCATCGACGTTAGCTTAGCTATTTTTTACCCTCCCCGAATCCGACGCAAGACACGAAAAGTTCAATGTTAACAAGAAATAAGTCGTCTGCGTGCTGGGTCTCTAATTTCCTGGCTCTGTTCCACATTTAAATTCCAAAACCAAAAAATCCGCGCCCAAATCCACATTCAATGGACTAAATTGAGAAATTGAAGCCTAATCAGATAAAAGAGCGTGCGACTCAAGCGCAAGCAACAACAGCAACAACTGAGGCAACAAACTATACCAAAAAGAAAAAAAAAATTGATTAAATATGAAACACGCAAACGAACCACCTGCATCCCCTGTCTTGCCTCCATACAAATCTTTAGCCGCATCGCAACGCAATCGCCTTTGCGCTTGCCTCTGCACACCTTGCTGCGGCTCCTCCTTCCTAGCTGTGCCTCATTCTTGGGGCTGGTCGCAACGTTTGAAAAATTGAAAAATAAATTGAATTCATAAAAAGATTTATTAAATAAAGCCGGCAATTTTGGCAACGGCGACGGCAACGGCGGCGGCGGCGGGCAGCAAATCCGAAGCTTATCGCAAGCTCAAAATCACACGATCTGTGGCTGCCTTTTTGGGCTACAACAGAGGGGAGCAGCTGCAGCTAGCTGCAACATTGCGTTGCATGTTGTCGCCGGGTATCGCTTTTCAATGGGCGGGCGGGCGGTTGGTGGGCCATGCCAAGGTTAAACATCAATTAAATAACGTAAAGTGGCAGCGCCAGTGGCAGCAACATCAAATCTAACGCCTGCAATATGCTGTGACTTTGTCACCAACTGTTGCCAGTTGCAATCGCTGCTGTTGCTGCTGCTGCTGTTGCTGCCTGCTGCCAGTTGGCAATTGCAATTGCTGCCTGCGCTCGGTTCATTTGCATAAAACAAATTTGGTATTAAATGCTAGGCCCGGCGATAAGATCATTTAACATGCATTCAGTGCATTCGCCGCTGGCGAGCTGTGAGAAAAATTGGTAAAAGCAGAGTAGCTGCTGCCACTGGCCCGCCTCCTTGCCACCGCGACTCTTACCGCCCCTCTGGGCGGTCGGCTAGTTAATCTGCCAAAAACAATGATAAGGCAACTGGCTAACCAATTGGACACATTACAAACGTTGCCGTTAGTCCAGTTGCAGTTAACGGCATATTATGAAACAAGTCAAGAATGCGCTGAATGTCAACGCAAGCACGACTCGTAGATACCCCGTAGGCAAGTGCAGAGTGTACTAAGACACATTCCTGCTAAGTTTATATGCAGCAATGCAAAAACATTGTTATCGATAATTAATTAATTATTTTAATTTATCGATATTAGAGAGTATATCGATAGTCGAAAGAATATATTTATTGAATATTATTTACTTTATATATATTAAACGAAATTAAACTAAAAAGTTGGATAACAACAACAGCTTTCGCTTGTTTGTTAGTTAGTTTTTTAGTTAGACATTTAATAGATAGCCGATTGCTTGCATCATTAATACGATTAATATCGATATCGAACGTATGATTTCAATGGAAATACAATACTTGTTTGTTTGTGAACTGTATTTGTATCTTGCACTTGCATGGATAAACATGTCTCTTCAATTTCGGCCTAGCCCGCATTTTGACATGATTTAAGAATAAAATTCGATATTTTCTCTCTGAGATTAATCAAAAACATTTATGTATATATACTTTATGGTCCCGCAGCTTAGCATGCTATCTGTTAACCACCTTTCTAGGGTATCTAAACGATGCCAAGTTAAGTTTCATTCATGGCACAAATCAAATGCCACAGTGGCAACGGGAACGGGACTGCCCGGTAGTTACCCGCGGCACACCCTCCCTTTTGGGGCTGGCTCATCAGCAACAATTGTCGAAGTTTGTTTGCATAATCTTGGCCCTAATGAAACCATGGCCATGAAACCGAAGCAGTCATGGATATGCCTCGGATATGCCCAGAATATGGCAGCGATTGCCAATGGCTAGCCAGCAACAGTTGCTGCTGCTGTTGCCTCGTCGTGATTCTACAATTTCTTCATTTTATTTATTTAAGCATTGCGAACATTTTTTCCTGTCTGCTGCGATTCTAGTGCCGTTGCTAGACCCCTCAACCATCTCCTGCCCCTGCCTATGCTTCTGCCTTGGCTTGTTAAGCATGCCCTCTCTCTCTCTCTCTCGCTCTCCTTTTCTCTCTGATTCTCTCTTTCGCTCTATCTGTCGCTCTGCATGAAGCGGCAGGCGCATTTCCCATTTGCAGATGCACTGCTAGAGATTTGCATTATTAGAAATGCGCGAGAGTAGGGGGCAGTGAAGAGGGTGTTGAAGGGGGCGCAGCATTGGGAAATTAGCCAGAAATTGTCCATGCACTGTGGGGCGCAACTGCAGCTGCAACGTGCTGTTGGTCAGTGGGCTGCCAAACATAACATGCAACACTTGCCCGTTGCCAGTTGCCGGTTGCCAGTTGCCGGTTGCAAGTTGCAGCAACAAGCACCGCCTCCATTTCTCTGCACGTCCCTCCACGCACCAAATTGAACCTGACCCCAAGAAGAAGACGACAACAACGCAACGCGCGAAATGCGAAACGCCGCCGCTGCAGCAGCAACAGCAGCTCCAGCTACAGCTCCAGCTCCAAGTCAATGGCCAATGGCCATTGGTAGCCACATTTGACCCCGCCGGTAGTCAAGCGGTTTCGAGGGCAGCTGTTTCAGTGTGGTCCCCCCCCCCCCCCCCCCCTACTCCAGCGCCAGAGGTTAATACACTTGCCTCATGTTTAATCCTAAATGGCATTAAAATATTTTTAATAAAACATTTGTATACCCTGGACTTGTAAGACAGAGGGTTCTTCAACTGATGCAAGTGAAAGATCAGCTCGGATCAGCTCTTAGGGAATCTCTTTCGATAAAAGTTGCAACTGCTTACAGGCATTCGACACACAGCTTACTAGAGACCTAAGTGTAACCTAACCTTACCTCACCTAATGTCCTTTTCTAGTCGAGCCGAAACTAACCTAACTAAATCTAAATTAACCTAACTTAACGATTCCTAACCTAAACCTTACATAACCCAAACTAATCGGACTGAACCCTAGCTTGCCTAAATCAAATTTTAAACTTCTCTGAAGCCTTTAGTGGGAATAAACTTGCTTTATAATTAACATTTACATTTTACATATTATTTATATAACTCTGCCAGGGTATTTTAAGTACGGCGACCCACTTGAAGATATTCCTGTTTGTATTTGACTTTGATTTCGGCAATGGACCTGAAGTTGCGGCTTATCTAGGTATATTACAACTATTCGGTAGTACACTGTACTACAAGTCATTAAATATAGCTGAAGACACGTTCAGATCTTTAACAGAACTTCGATCTATGAGAGTTAAACATAATTTTTTGTAATTCCCAAGCAGTTCAAGAAGAAATGAGATTTGTGACTCTTACAACATTGTTCTAAAGGGCCGTGTTCGCGACTTTAGCCACATTTTTCAGAGCTGTTAAGTAAACTGTGTAGAAATGTTGGGTAGCTCAGTGTAGGCGCAGAATTCGCCAAAGTAGACAAATTGCATAAAGCAAGCGTGGAAAATTTGAAGAAAATTTGCAGAGCTTGTTGAATGAGTGGAAAAGGAGGACACGGGGGTTGCGCTGGTTAGATAGAGCGGACAGCAAACGCACACACACACACACACACACACTGGCACAGTTAGACGCCCACTTAGTACGGTAATTTCAAAAACGTGCTTCTTTGATGAGATATAATCTCGATTGTTGTTGTTGCCTCCCAGTCTCAGAGATTAAGTGCAGCAGTCAGAGTTAGGCGCAGGCATCAAGCATCAGGCAGATCAAGCTTCGACAACGTCAACCCCCCCTCAGAGAGGGGCGAGCCATACGTTGGCCTTATGACGTCGTCAGTCGCTCATCACTCGCAGCTCTTTTGGTTAATGGCAAATGGAATATCTACATTAGGAGCTGGGGCGGCACAGGCGGGCGCACAATTGCCAGACGTAACAGCCATTAGAGAAAGCCACCGGCGTGGTAATTAATTAGACCTCCGCAATGGCATCCACAGTCTATAGTCTGAAGTCTGAAGCACACCAACTGGCAGCCGGTTGTTGCTATCGCTGTGCTCTGGTCTGGCCGCCGACAATTGCCTTAACCTCTGTGCCAGGTTCTCAGGATCGGGCACCGTTACAGTGGGCCACCTACTCGCAGCATAGCCAAACGATACGCGAATACCAAGGCTCAGGCTTAGACTCCAGCCCCGGCTCCGGCTCCGGCACAGGTGACTGGGCTGCACTTTCGCTCGAGTTGCAATTGGAAAGCAACAGACAGGCATATGTATGCAGCAGGCAGGCCGGAGGATCAGCTTAGCTTTGCTGCATGCGGCTCGTGCTTCATCGCAGATTCAGTTTGGATTCAGCTAATCATCGTGCCTCATCAGCAGCAGCAGCAGAAACTTAGAGAGTGGCGGCTATAGCAGGCGTCGCTGCTGTGGGTGACTGTGCATGTGTCTGTTGTATGTGTGTGTATGTCTCTAATAGGTAGTCCACCTGGTCACCTGGTCACCTGTTGGCTGGACAACAGGCCATTTGAGGCCAGCCTAAACTCATTTAAGAAAAAGCAAGCACAGCAAAAATGTTGATTTATTTGTTATTCCCAAAGGGATAATATTTTTATTTATATATTATATTCTATTTATATTTCATACCCTTTCTTATATACATATACAAGAAGGATTTTGGTAAATATGCACAAATATGGAGTGCATTTGTGTTATTTTTGTGTAAATTTAAACAATACACAAAGCAATATATTCATGCATTCCAAATTTATTAAGTGTTTGATTCACAAATCAAATTGCTTAATATTTTTAAATAAATAATTTGATCACAAGCTGCTTGCAGCAGGGCTTAGCTGAAGTATCGGAATAATGTGTGTAGCATAGTGTAGCCAAATGAAACACTCAAAATGCAATGCAATTTTTGGGTACACTGTGGACAGCGACCTTTGATTTATCGTTATTTTCATTTAAAAGGCAAACGACAAAAATCAACAAGCAGCAAAGAGAAAACGCAGCACACAAAACGAGAAACTGCAACAGCAGTCACAACAACTACAACAACAACGAAAGGTACAACAAGAACAAAAAGAGCAGAAGCAACAACAACAACAACAAATCGATGTCCCATCGCGCGTTTTAATGACAACGACCAAGGCATTTCAACGGCAGCAGCAGCAGCAGCCACAAAAAACTTCTATAAATTAACAATATATATATATATATATATAAATCGCACACATATATATATATTTATATATATATAACTTTATAGACACAAAAAATCAACAAGCAGCTAACCAAAAAGGATGCCCGGGGGCCAGTTGTAAGTGAGCCACTGGGCGATGACTTCAAAAACGAGCGACGACAACAGCAACAACAACGTCGACGACGACAACAACGACAGCAACAGCAGCAACATTGATCGCGAATCGCATATCGAGGACAGACCTTCTGCCCCCCCTCCCCCTATACCCGAGTGCCTGGCTATGGCTGTGGCGACCCGTAACAGAATTCGTATTCAATTAAAAAGCGTTTATGCTGCAATTGCTGAGATGCGGCTGCAGGCAGCGGTAGGACGCGACGGGGTTCAAGGACCCACGGGGCGTATGAGTGTTGCATAGTTTTCGAAAATTCAATTTGCGAGCAAGCCAGCTGAACTAGTTTTGCGAATGCCAGCAACAACAGCAACATCAACAACAACAACAGCAGCAGCAGCAACAGCAGCAACATCCTCGTTGCGGCCAGTTTTGGCCTGTGGCCGAGCGCGTCTTAAATAAGTTATTATCATTGCTCGCTTTAATTGCTGTAATTGAAAGTGAAAATGTTTGCCTTTTGATTTGTGCCACAGCAAAAATGTGTCTAGGTGTCAGTTGAGGCACGTTGCAGCCGCGTTTGCCACAATGCCACACAAGAGTGTGTAGCTCGCCTCGCCTCGCCCGCCTGTCTAAGTGGGTCGTCGTTTGTTTGTTTGTTTGCCTGTGGCTCAAGGACACCAGCGTGCAGCAGGCCCAAACAGCTTGCCACATGCGGAGACAATGTTGCCATCAATAAAAACTTGTAAAATTGATTACAGCCATATGCACAAAAAATGCATATATATATATATATATATTGCTGTTATTGCTTTTGGTCATTTGAAATGCATTTTTGCAGTTGAACTGGGGCTTCTATATCAAAGTCGTGCGCTGTCAAGTAATGAAGTTGCCAGATCAACAAAAACCCACAAACAACGGGCAGCAGCCGCAGCAGCAGCAGCACAAAAAGCTGTCCACACAAAACAGCAGGCAGCAGCAGCAACAGCAGCAACAGCAGCAACTGGCAACAGGCAGCAGCTTCTCCTGGCGCTGCGGTCTACCTGTTGTGCCTGTGCCTTGGCAAATCGTGCAGACGATATCAGTGATCAACATGTTGCCATGGCCACCACCAGGAGCACTGGAAGACCACAGTACAGCCGCAACCCTTTGTGCAGCTGCACCAGCAACAGCATCAGCAGCAGCAACAGTTGCGGCAGCAGAACAGAACATTCGACAACAATTGCAATTGCTACCGATTTTTATTATTTGCCGCTGTGACTGACAAATCTTGTGTGCAGCTTCCGCCCTACACCCCACCAGCTGCTGGTGCCGTTGCTGTTACAGTTGCTGCTGCTACTTTTTTGGCATTCTGCTCTGTTCCTAATTACAAGCGACGGCAACGGCGATGATATGCCGCTTTTGATGGCCGCGCTCTCCACCCGAAAAACGCGTTCCCAGCTAATTTAGACACCTCGCATGCCAGAGCCTGTTGCTGCTGCTGTTGTTGCTGTTGCACTCATTAAACAGCCGCAGCAATTGCTGATCTCTCAAAGTGTTGAGGGACAGTGGGGCAATGCAACAATTATGGCGACAGACGCGCGGAATTTGCAACGCTTGTAAGCGGCTGGCCAAAGGCTTCGGGCAACAGCGGCCACAGCGGCAACAATTGCTGCTGCCGCTGACCTTCGTGTTGCCGGCGTCGCCAAAAGGAAAGCAACAAAAAAAATAAAATAAAATTAAAGACGAGCGCTAGAAACGAAACAAACAAAACGAGCGACAATTATCTCTGCCTGCTGCTGCTGTTGCTGTTGCTGCTGTTGTTGTTGTTGGCGCTGTTGCTGCTGGGCACTTATTTAAATTGCAGCAATGTAACATTGTTGCTGCCGTTGCTGCTGCTGCTCCCTCAGCAATGACAACAGCAACAACATCAGCCAACAAATTTTGGTTGCATGCCACACACGTCAGCGTCGCGGCCAATGCCAAATGCTATGTTGCTATTGTTGCCGCCGCAGCCCATCAGCAACATGTCCAGCATTTTATATTAGACCTAACTAAATGAGCTCTACAAATTATATAAAGGCTTAGTCGTTGTCTAGTTGAACTAATGTTGTATCTGTACTTCAATATTTCTCTCTACATTTGTGTCCACATTCTCATCTCTTCTTTTTCAATCGGACTACTTATTTTTATGTCTTCCCTCGATTCATATGGGTATTTCTGTAATTTTCCCTCTATCTGTTGTCTAAATATCTCTCAAATTGTCTCTCTCTCCTGCTTCCTATTTCTATCTGTCTCCTGTTGTCTCCATCATTGCCTCTTTCTGTTTTCCTTTCTTTCTCCTGTTTATTTTCGAAGTTTTTCTCTATGCGACTTTGATCATGTTGTCTCTCTCATTTCCGATTCTTCTCTCTCACTTTTTGTATCTCTCTTTGAGTCAGTTGCCTTAGTTCTTTTATATCCTTCTCATTCCCTCTTTCTACCTGTAGCTCTCTCACTCTTACTGTTTCTCTCGTACTCTCTTTCTCTATCTCACTCTCTCTTTCTATCTTTTTGCATCCCCTTCTCGATTTCTGTCTTTCTTTTTCTCTTTCTGTCGCTCTCAGTCTTTCTCTATATCCCTCTACCTTTCTTTCGTTCTCTTTCTCTCTTTATTTCTTTATCTGAGTTCCTTTCCTCTTCATTCTGCCCCTCTTCCATGTTCTTTTTTTCCCTATTTCCCTTCATATCTTACCCTGTCTCTCTCTCTTTCTATATTCTTGATCCATAGTCGATCTGATTCTTTGGGTAATATATCTATCAGTTATATGTATATTTCTATTATGCCTGTGTGTCTTACTCGTCCTCTCTATTTCTCTTTGTCTTTTTCTGGCAATACGCTTCAAATAATTATTATTAACACCAAAAGCGGCAAAAAGTCGCCACCGCTGCTGTTGCTATTGCTGCTATTTCTGCTGTTGTTGCTGTTGTTGTGTCCAGGCCGCGCAGAGCAATCAATCAAAATGCGCTCCAGATCCGGAGCTGATGCGTAGATTTATATCAGCGCCTTGACGATGTGTCAGCGACTGTTGTTGCCACCGCCGCTGATGCTGCTGCTGTTGCTGTTGCACCGATTTGGCTGCCGCGGGTTGCTGTTTGGGATTTGCTGACAGCGAAGACGCCGCTTAAATGCAGGAGTCTCAGTCTGAGCCAGAGTCTGAGTCTGAGTCTGAGTCGCTGCCACTGCCGATTATGAGATGATTGCTTAAGATGACAACGAGCAGGCTGAGAGGCAGTCAAAACCTGGAGCTGGGCTGAGTCAGTGGCTCTGAACTGTGGCCCAGTGAGCTGTGCGCACACGAATGTGAATGGCATCAAGGAATGGACACACGAATCGAGCCACGAGGAATGCCCCAGCGAGTGGCAGCAATAAAAATGACGTTCCAGATTATTGCGCACAGACAGCAGCAGCAACAACAGCAACAGCAACAACAGCAGGAACAGCAACAGCAGCAACTAGCATGCAGCCAGCTAAAGGACAAGGCGCGAGTTGTGGCAACGGCTCGGGCTGTTGGGGGCGTGGCGGGGCACAGTCATGGACATGAGCGACGACACATGAACGTGTTCTGAAGCTGATGATGCTTACGCGCTTTTCAAGTTCCACACATAGTTGCTGTCATTATTAAAGACATTTTCAACTACATTCTAGTAGGTACTTAATTTCGCTACAAGCAGAGGAAAAAAAAACAACGACAACAACAGGAGCCAAGAGGGTGCAAGAGGAATGCCACACCACACGCACAACAACAGCAACAGCAACAATTGCTGGTGTGACTTGAAGGGTGGGCAAAGGCTGTCCGGCTCTGTTGATTTGTTAGCTAAGGCCCCAAAATCCTTTTGGGCAACAGCAGCAGCAGCAGCAGCAGCAATACGTGAATGTTGCTGGCGAAATAAAAAAAAGAGAGAGAAAAAAATTGATGAGTTAATTAACGCGCATCGCCAACATTCCGGGCGACTAATAACCAAGTTGTAGATGACCACAACGATGGAGCTGCAGCTGAAGATGATGATGATGATGAGGACGACTCAGCAATTGCCACATTTATGAGCAACAGCCGCAGCAGCAGCAACAACGCTGTCGAACTGGCACTTCAAAATGTCAGTTGTTTATCATCATCAGCAGCAGCAACAGCAGCAACAGCAGCGGCAGCAACATGATGATGAGCAACTGTTGCTGCCGCGTGTAGCTAAAAGTATCATGGCTGCAATGTGACTGCAATGCGTTCTTTAATTGAGTTTTGCGTTGCATTTTGTGCAACTGCAACTGCAACAGACTGTTTATGGCCATGTTGCTGGCGTACAAACAGCAACAGTCAGAGCAGCAGCAGCAGCAACGTGGCATATTATCACACAACCATTAAATATGATGAAGACTGCCGAGACAAGCACACTACCCAGACCCCCTGCAAGACCCCGTGCCCCACCCCAACCCACACATGCGCACACAGCTTGTCCATCAGTTGCTGCTGCTGCTAAGTTTGCTTCTTCTGCTGCTGCTGTCGTCAACTTTACGCATTTATGACGCGTTTTCTCATCGCTGGCGAGAATCTAGACAAAAGGCGAACAACCGCAGGCCTTGCAGCTCCCTGGGGCCATTACGCATACTTTTGTGATTTTGGTCTCTTTGGCGCTCTCCAACATTTGAGGGCATGGCGGGGGAGGAGGAGGAGCTAGCAGCTTGCAGCTTGCACTCTAGTTGCGGCTCGAGATCATTATCAATGATCTGGTGGCCATCGGCAATGCTATTGCCATTGCCAATGGCATTCCCACTGCTCCCAGTGTCTGTCCCGATGTCTCTCTGTCTCTCTCTTGACTGACACAATGCCTCGGCCAGAGGCAGTGGCAGGAGGCTCGGCACAGTGGTACAAAATGCAGCGGTATCATTGACTATGGGCGCGTATTGAGCAATGCGCTGATTGATTGCTTTGTTGTAAATATTTCTTAGCTGTTGCTGCTGTAGCTGTTGTTGCTGCTGTTGTTGTTGCTGTTGCTGCCACGCTGGCAATTTATTGGCTGTTCGTGTAGGCTTCCACGGCACAGGATGATTAAAACGCTTTTGTGTAAATTATTAGCTGCAAATTCTCAGTTCAAAGTCATTTGCTGCGCTGGCGTTGTTGTTGCTGCTGCTGCTGATGTTGCTGCTGTTGTTGTCGCTCATAATTCTCGCCTTGAGGTTTGCCACAGGTTTCCTTTCATCATCGTCGTCGTCGTCGTGGTCTCATCATCAATTGCGTTTCGGTGTGAAAATGATGTATGTTACACTGCGGTTGGTTTCGCATTGCAGCTCGAACCTGAGCCTGAACCTGAGCCTGAACCAGAGCCTGCTGCTGCTAGAGCCAGCAATATTGGCGGCGGTCGCTTTGAGCGCGTAAACAAAAGCAACAGCAACAGCAACGGCCGCCTTGCCACTCCCCTGGCTTAGTGAACATCTAAATTTACTTAATATTTCCATTTGCTTGGTTGATAGAATTTATGCCTGAGCGCGGATTGGATAACAAGCCGAACAGCAACAGCAACAGCAGCAGCCATGACAATGACAGCATCTGCAGGCAGCATTGCCAATATTTATTGACATTTACCTTTGGCCGGAGCAACGAGAGCAACGACAAAAAAAATGCCCTCAGGATGCGGCAGCGACAGCAAACGACAAGCCAGGGCCACAGCAGCAGCACCAACAGTTGCTGCCGGGCTGGCGGGGCGCCTGTTTAACTGTCAGTTATCATTCACTCAAATGACAAAAATTGCCAGGCGAATGCGCGCTGAAACTGAACTGCAAAAGGAATGCGATTCGTTGCTGTTGCTGCTGTCTGTTGCTGCTGCAGATGCAAATGTTGCTGCTGAGTTACGAGCAGCGCTTGCGCTTAGAATGAGCGACAGACAACAAAGCGACATTTGAGACCAGGCACACAGGATGTGAGCTCTGGGTCTATAACATAACTCAGCGCGCACAATTAAAAACAACTACAACAGCAACAGCAGCAACTGTTGCAACTGCAACGCAACAGCAACAACTGTTGCTCACTCTTGCCGCAAGTTGTGCTCTTTCTCTCTCTCTCTCTCTCGCACACTTTCTCACACGCAGCGCAAATTTGAAATGAAATATTTTCGATGCTGCTGTCAACGCGAGTTCTGTTGACAACACATTAGCAACTGTTGCTGGCAACAGCAGCAGCAACATGTTGTTGCCACTGGACAGCGGACGTTGCGCATGCGCCGCACGATTTGCAATTTGCAGCTAATTGAACGCGTGCACTGCCACAGTTTGTACCTGAGATTTCTCTCTCCTTCTCTCTCTGTGTGCGTCTGTCTCACGCTTCCCCCGCTCCGACAAATGGGAAAAAGACACATAGAAAAAACAAATGCGACTTGAAACTGGACTTGAAATTGGTTTTGAATTCAATGAATTTCGACAGCGACTCAGCGGCCAACTCCAGAATTGCCAGCAACACAACCTGACCAACAACCAGTTTACAATTGCTGTTGTTGCTGTTGCTGCTGCTGGTGACAACGACAACAGCCCAAACAGTGGGAGGCTATGTGTGAATTAGAGCGTTCGAGCCAGCACTAGCCATAAATAGCTATAGAACTAAATGCGCGACAGCCATCGACAATCATCATAATAAGATATCGTATGATATAATCTATCTATTTCATATAACAATAACTTTATACATACAGATTTTTGTCCTGCTGTTTTGTTGTACTGAAATTAACTTTAATATTATGATTCTCATAACATTTAAACAGCGCTGGCTATTAAGATAGTACTTTATCCGTAAAGGAGTCGGGGGTTACGAATCCTGTTGCTCATTGTTCAGCGAAGTAAGAGAACTTATCTGCCTAACGCTACCAAATCTTGTAGAGACAGACTTGACAATTCTATTCTCCCACAGTTTAAGAACCAAAGTTCACGAGTTCGCTAGGTCTCCTTGTTGTAGGCAACCGCATTATAATAGATATCGTATTATAATTATAATTCCCAAATAGTTTAAACGTACGCCTACTTCTCTTGAAGCTCGTAAGCGAAAGGTAAAGCTACCTAATATGTAGTTTTTTCAAAAATTATTAAGAGTTAAGTGCCGAATCGGAAGGGGAGGAATAGAAGCGGCGAAATTTAATTTAGAATAGCCGAACTTTGCATAACTTCACTCGAGAAATAAAAGAAAATTAAGGAGGAGAGAGAGTTTAAAGAGATATAGCTAAGAATTATAAGCCTTAATACAGATAATATTGGAATAATGTGATCATAAGAGGTGAAATTAAGTTTAGGTAAGATAAATGCACCTTATTTTTCTCAAGATGACGATAAACAAATCGAGGGTGAGGGATAGCAAAAGAGAGATTTAAAAATTGTAAGCCTTGAAAGCGGAGTCGGCAAAGAAAATAATCTTTTCTTATATGCAGAATTCTTGATTTAGATAAGACTATAATTTCTATAGAAAGACTTTACTTTATAGAGATTCAAACTGACACAGAAATAGAAACGTTGCAAATAAAAAAAAATGTATGTAAATTTGAGAAATATGAATATAATCTAAACTTAATTAAAATGTTTGTATTAAACGTAAACCTTTTATGATCTTAGTGAAAATTATGAGTCTCGCTCTTTCTTAATCCCTCTCTCTCTCTCTCTCCTTAATTTGTTTTTTCTTCTTTCCTATTCGTCCGATGTTGCTTCTGTTTTCAGTTTGTGTTTTGATTTCGGCGTGCAGCTCTGTTGAGCCTCGTATTCCCAGCGCAGTGTCCATTTCAAGGTGCATGCAGCATGTTGCACTTGAGTGGGAGGGGAGCTGCTCATTATTATTGTTGTTGCTGCTGCTGCCGCAGTTGCTGCTGCTGCTGACTGTGGCCAAAAAAACAATCTGCAATATGTTTATGCATTTCTTGCGGTCGCTTTGGCGGCATTGGCTGACTTTGGCTACGACAATGGCGCTTTTGCCCGGCCACTGGAATGTGGCTCCATTAAATTGTGAGCCTAATACACGATTTGCTGGCTGCATTTGTTATTGTTGTTGTTGTAGCTACTGCTCTTGCTGCTACTGCTGCCGTTTTGTTTGTTGTCGCGCTGCATTAGCAATTTAATTGATTTGTAGGCAACAATTTGTCTGGCACCACAAGCCTTCGTATCTCAGCAGCCAGCAATCTGGCTCGTTGGCCTCCATTCGCCTGGCAGCAGGTTTTCAGTTTGTGTGTCATAAAATTTATAAATGCATAACATAGAACACATCAAGATCGCCCAGATCTCAGAGTCGGGGGTGTTTCATATCGCATGCTAAATCAAAAGACTTGCGACACAAACTTGGCAACATGGCGGCCCAACACGTAGCACAGCACACAAAAACAACAGAAGAGCAAAATGAAGAAAGGAGCTAAACGATAGTCGAATGGGAAATACCCTAACAGAGATACATGTGTGAGTGCCATAGAGAGAAAGAGAAAGAGAGAGAGAGAGAGAGAGAGAGAGAGAGAGAGAGAATTTATGTTTGAGCTTTAAAAAAATATATTTTTATCTATAGACACACAGACTATCACAAATTTAATTATTTAAATATATATATATATTAAGTTAGCCCAATCGACAGCTAAGTTCAGGGAGACAGACGACACAGATATTATTTATATTTACACATTTTATATGCATATTATTTTCTGACAAGTTTATGCCATACTTTAAGAGACAAAATCGAAATACCCCATTGTTGAGGCATAACAAGAAAGAGAAGAGTCCGCATACCGAAAGAGATGGCAACAGGTGGCAAGAACAAGAGCAGCCCTTTGGGTTTGGCTTGTTTGTTTTCCACATCGTTGGCTGCTCGCTGTTGCTGTTGTTGCTGCTGTTGCTGTTGTTGCTGCTGTTGCTGTTGTTGCTGCTGTTGCTGTTGTTGCTGCTGTTGCCCTGTTGGTTATTAGCAGCATTCAGCAGCTACACCCATTTAATTAGAGGCCTCTGCTGCTGCTGCTGCTTCACACAGCTGTCGCCCAGCAACCGCAACAACAACAACAACAACATTGGCAACTGCTGCGTCACTTAGCAGCCGGAACCGGCGGCCATTTTCAATAATGTTTGCATCATCCTGGCGCAAACGAGTGTCTGCAAGCTTCCCCGTTGGGCAGCAGCTTACCTTGGGCTTAAGCAAAGTCTACGATGGCTGTCAGAGCCAAAAACCAAAATCTAAAACTGGTTTATGGTTAATGGTTCGAGCGAAGAACCGAACCGATTTGTGGAGCAAGAAAAGCGAACCACATACAAAATTGTTTAAAACAAAAGCTTTTAAAGGCGACTCAGCTTAAGCCAAAACCTGGATTCACAGATGTGAAAAGCTCGACTCACGAACTGAAATTAAAGGCATGGAGTTCATTTGAACCGAATCACTGACCATATTTTTTGTTCATTTGCAGCCCTGGTTCGAGCCAATGCCTGCTCTTTGCATTCGCGTCGTGTTCTTAATCAAGTTCTTATTGAATAATTTATATTTAGTTTAAATATTTCTATTCGTTAGATATTTTAATGCTTCAATGATTCGTCAAATATTTTAATGCTTCGGTTCAGATTTGGTGAAAATGGTTCAAGGAGCGGTTCATAGCAAGAAGAACATTGGAATTCTGATAAAGAAACCATTAAGTACACCCACAATTACTTTTTATAAATTTAGTTTGATTCAAGTTCATTTTGCAAAGAGATTCAAAAGAACCAATTGTTTTCTCAAAAGTTGATTTGGTTCACGTTTAGATTTAACTTTTTATAGAAAAGTTTTCGGCTTAAGTTTTATTTTATAGTATAGAGAAAAATTGGAGTGCAGTATTGCTTTTTCCTTTCAAGTTTCCCGTCTAAGTTCCTATCTAACTCTGCCTCTACCCTGAGCTTTCATCGCATTAGCAGCAGTTTTTCAGCTGTTGACCACTGTTAGCTGCTCCCACTGTATGATTTATGCAGCAGGCAGTTATAGAAAGGTCGCTTCTTGTTTCTAGTATGCGACACCTGCGGCCCAGGCCAGGCCAGGCCAGGCCAGGCCAGGCTCCACAAACAGGTCGCTTTTGGAGCTCTTGTTACCAGACACCTCACGGATAACTTAATTAGGTTTTTCTGTCGAAAAGCGGCGCGAAAGGCAGCTAATGCGTTGCCACGCCCCTCTCCTGATGACCCAGTCAGCGAGAGAAAGAGAGAAGGTAAGAGAGGGAGAGGGCGAGATAGAGGAAGACGGCGAGAGAGAGAGTGAGGGATCAGCTTCTATATTAATGGGCGTCCCGCATAAATTTACACTGTTATATATATTTTTTGGGTTGCCCTGATGAAATCCCAGCTCAGCTGCAGCTCTCTTCCTCTCACTCTCGCGATCTCTTTCTCTGGCTTTGTAGCCTTAATTAGAGGCTTTCTTTGTGTTGTTTACAAATTGCCCACCATTTGTCTTGGTCAGTTTAATGTGCGTCTTCCCAACTTCATTAGCCTGGCCAAAAAAAGTTCTGGGAATGCGGCAAAGCAGCTCCTCTGGCCAGATTTACAGTTGGACACGCAACGCCCACGCCCCGACTGCTAAAGGCGCCTTCTGTGCTACAAATTTAGCTAGATGTTAGACTACTATACACAGTGTGTCTCTATTATCGAACTGTTTTCATAAATGAACCGCTTTCCATGCTGATAAATTCCAAATAAATCCAAAAGAGCATATTGCCTTTGTGACTTGAAATTTGGAACATATAATCGCGTCAGAAAGTGTGCAAAATATATTTAACATAATTAATTTATGTAATTCAAAATTTAACTTATCCTAGAACACGCACAAAATTGTCGAAAACTTTTATCAAAAATTGTACTTGAAATTTTCATGGCAGCTAGATTGTTAGAAACAGTTGACAATTTGCAAAATTGTAACCAAAATAGAAAAGATGTCAGACGTACATTTTGTGATGACATTAAAAAGGCATTAAAATGTGTCAAATTATGAATACAAGCATTAAATTTGGACTTCACGTGTAAATTAATTGTTAAGAGTTTTCACTGTACTGTCATTCTTAGTGGTTGTCCGCCCTGGCGAGCTTTCACTGTGTGTATATATAGCATCTTAGACCTAAACTTAAACCAAGTTTTACGGCGGGTTTCTTGCAGTCATGCCTCTGCGCTGCTCGGCTGTGCGGCTGCGGCTGCAGCTGCGGCGCGCAGACGTTTCAGCTCCTGCTGATGCTGCAGCGTTATCTCCAGAAATTTCAAATACTCAACATCCACTTGATCCACATCCTCATTGAACGCATCCCATTCCAAGTGCTCGTTCGGCTGCAGCTCCTGCTCTTCGTATGCCTCGTCCTCCTCCTCCTCTCCCTCGCTGAAGCTCTCGTCTTGCGCCGGCTCCATTTGTCCACGACAGACGCTGTGCACCTGCGCCTGATGCCACTGCAGCAGCGTCTTGTACGTGCTCCTCCAGATCTCGGCGGGCAGCCTAGGCGCGCCCACAGCAGCTGCGGCTGCGGCCGCCCCTTGTTTGTGTCGCTGATGTTTGCGTTTGCGCTGCTTACGTCGCTTCTTCTGCCTGCCCATTTCCATAGCTTTTCCTCTCCTTTTTACTTGGATATGTTATTTATTATGTGCTTCGCATTATTTTGTTTATTATTTTGTCGTTTTGCGCTGCATTTGTTGTCTATCGAAATTTAGTGCTTATCGTCACCATGTTGCCAGATGTCTGACAGACAACAGCTGTGCGTGACAGCGTTGCCAGCTGGGCAGCGCAGGTTAAACTTAACGAGAAGTGACACACAGATGGCGCTAGCCATGCCTTTTTTACATCAAACGACCGTTGAATTTTTCAAATAATTTTCTGTGTACAGTGTTCACTCGCGAACAATAACTTTTGCTTTGCCTGTTGTGACTAATACTCCCCGAAGTTTCTATATTTTTCGGTAGTCATATTAAGTATTATCTATATTGTGAATTTAAGAACTTTTTCCCTTATATTTAAAATCGGTTTCTTCTTTATCCTTAAACACTTTTAAGAGTTGCTCTGATTTCTGGGCAATACTTTTTTTAGAAATTTTCAGAAAAATAGGATGCGTAGGAAATTCATCTAAAACCTGAGGTCACCTAATCAATTGTATGCCCCATTATGGGAATTTTAATAAATACCTGTCGATGGTATAAATCTTTTCTACTATTAATAATCGAAACCAAGGATCGGAGTCACTATAAAAAGTTTTGCAACACTATTTTTCAAATGTTAAAATGTTATCAACTATGAACAATCGAAATCAACGAATGGAGCCCCTTTGGAACCTTTTGCAATACTATTGTACAGGTTATATGGGCAGGTTGACCATTTTGACGAACCCCTTTGCCAGCTGAGCAGCTTGCTCGGCCGACTGACTTCAATTTTGAAGCCGAAGGCCTGCGCGGAAAGGCAAAGATTGTTGTGCTGTTCTTTTAAATTCAAATCCTCAGCCCTCGGCCGTGCTCTGTGACTGGCCTGCGCTGGGCTCGAAGGAGTTGCGACTGCGTTCGTAGTTTTGGCCTGGGATTAGGGCGGATCAATTTGCTTGTGGTGCGAATGCAAATTGGCCAGCGGTATGATTTAAATGAGGCTCAGCACAAGCGTTCCAACAAAAGGCGGAAGCGGCCGATTGAGTGCATCCTGCTGTGTGCACTCGGCCGGCCGGAACAACAAATGTCCTTTTTTTTTTGCTCCTGCGACCGTCGTTCTGGATGAGCTTTGCTTCGCCGGGCGCAGGTCGACCGCACGGCAACATGCTATAAAGGAAAA
The DNA here is from genome assembly GCF_003285875.2 of Drosophila novamexicana. Classification (NCBI taxonomy): domain Eukaryota; kingdom Metazoa; phylum Arthropoda; class Insecta; order Diptera; family Drosophilidae; genus Drosophila; species Drosophila novamexicana. The sequence goes on from NW_020824837.1 coordinate 1,505,587, forward strand.
TTAGGTTTACACCTACTTTTCCAATATGCTCATAAAACAATTTAGAGATTTACAAGGGATCAACTTATATGTGGTCCAGCATAGAGTTTCTCTTTCCCTCTCTCTCCCTCTCCCTCTCGTTGCCTGCCTTCCGCTCTATATTTCTGTGAGTTTGAGGGTGTGGGTGTGTGTGTTTGTGTGTGGCAAGGCGCGTGGACGCGGCCGTAAAAAGCAATCCTCAATCCTCCTCAACTACTCACACGAGCTACTCAGAGCCTTGGCACTCCACTCATGTTGACTTTGGCAGCTTGTGGGCGGTGTGGGGCGAGCTTTTTCATTTTCGATGAAGTAATATGCGCTGATAATATGAGAAAAATATCCTGCGGCCAGGATTTGCACGCACTTATTCCCTTTTAATGGACTCCGCCTGATATTTTGGGCCAATTTTTTCTGCGCATATTTTTTGCATATTTTTATCACATATATTTGCCAGCTCCGGCGGATAATGCCCCACTTTTTTTTCTCGTTTTTTTTTTTTTCGTTAGCGATTGCCAACACTGATGCCACTGCTCGGACGCTTTTAAGGCTTTACACTAGCATTCTGAGCTTGGCAATACGAAAATTGGGCTTTACTCAACTTGCATATTGATCTTGTTGTAGTACAGTCAGTGAAAAGGCAATGCAAGTGTGGTTATTGTGCGTTTGCCAACACTGCTCTCCCGTAAAGGGCACCCTTTGCATAGGAATGCGGCTAAATGGACGTTTTTGTAGATTAAGCTTCACAAAGCTCAAAAACTGAGGATATTCATCAACTAATGATCTACTCTATATATTATTCTGTACTTTCCAACACTCATGTTCCGCGTCAAGTGCATTTTGGGCTCTACATATTCGAACTCTCGAAAAGGTCGTCTGTTACGGTAAAGCTCCAATACATAATATTAAACTTTTTCTATGCGTTGACCAACACTTAAATCCCTGCTTGGGTGCCTTTTAGGCCCTTGAACCTCGAAATGGCACAGCCTAGTGGGTATCCTCACAACTTTAGCTGTATTACCCAACACATGACACCCCACCTGACTTTTCATGCGTTAGCCAACACTTAAGTCATTAATAGGGCGCCGTTCCAGCGCTAAAATCTAGAAATAGCTTGCTAAGTGGGAACCCTCATATCTTTTTCTTTAGTATCCAACACATAACACCCCACTTTATTTGCCATGCATTAACCAACACTAAAGTCCTTGCTCGGGCGCTTGCCACGCCTTACATGCAACTGGTTTCGGGCGTGGCAAAATGACAATTTGCCTTCACAAAGGGGTTTGCAAATTGATCTAGTCCGCGGCCAAGCAGCAGGTACAAGCTGGTGGGATTATAATTCTTGAGCATGGGATGAGCCGCAGCTTGGCCCAGACTAGCCAAAAGATAGGCAAAAAAAAGGGTAGAGTGGCAGAGTTGGGCTAGGGGTAGGCAAGTTAGTAACTCTCATTACTTTAAATGGATTTCAATTAAGTTGCAAATTGATCTCAAAACAATTGAGTCCCGTCGAGGCGTTTGAGTGCACTCAGTTTGTGCTTTAACCACGCGTCCTAAGCCAAACCGAGCGGCAATCCGAGCAGCGCGTAGGACACAACAGACAATGGGACAAAGGGCTGCTGCTGCTGCTGTTGCTGATCCACTTGGTGGTTGTAGGCGGGAAACTGTTTTGCTCTTTTCATTCAGCTTGGCTGTAAGCGATACGCGACCAGAAGCAGCTGCCAATTGCTGGGGCCGGGCAAACCCCCAACCCCAAACTCGGGCCGAATGACTGGCAGTTTTCCCAGCCGCGGCAGCCAAGTGCCGTTTGTCTCTGGCGTTGACAGGATAACGAGATTTTCAAGTGGCCGCGCCGCTGCACCACTTCACACCACGCACCACACACCCTTTCATTTTATCGTTCTTCATTTGCCTGCAGAAGCTGAAGTGTTTCGGGCACATCTGCGGTTCGGGCCTTGGTCCAGCTCCAATCTAACGGAGGCTCAACTAATCTGCGCCGGTGCTTAAGGATTTTTCTCGCAATTAGTTGCAGGAAATTGGCAAAAAATAAAAAGAAAAGGCAGCGCAGCGCACAAAAAACGCAACTGAAGCGATTTTCCAAGGACTTAGCAGGATCGCCAGCATCGACAGCAACAACAATGGCAACAGCAATCAAATGCGCATCAGCAAACAGCACAAAGTGCCAGCCAGGAGCCAGAAGAAGCCGCCGTGTGAAGAGAGAGCCGAGCAGCATTGCTCCCTACCCCTACCCCTGCCCCTGCCCCTGCCCCTACCCCTGCCCCTCTCCATAGCCTATGTGTTGCGGCTGGAACAGGGCTTATCCCGGCTGAGCCTTGTTGCGATTTGAACGGTCAATTGAAAAGCGACCAGAAAAACGATCTCGCATTCATAATGGGAAAACGACAAAAAAAAAAATAGAAGAAGAAGAAGTAAATGCATCAACTGCAGCCGAGCAACTGGCCCAGAACAGCAGCTCGGTAGCTGCCATTGTTTTGCCATTGTTTTTTATGGCCAACGCGGCAAATAGAGGCAACAAAACAGAACACGGCATAACAAGCAAAACAACACGAAGCGAGAGAAAGAGAGAGAAAGAAAGAGAGAGGGGAGAGAGAGAGAGAGATGAAGTGAAAGAGAGTTTAGCTTAAAGTAGACTCCGACATTTGTAACAAGAAAGCGAAAGAGCTATAAACCAGAATGCTCGACTAGAAGATATCCTCTACTCAGCTGCGAGCTCCTCTTACAAATATTCTAGCTTCCTTCTATATATATATACACTCACACACACACACACAAGCACGCTTTATGCAGTGATTGTGCTTCTTCTACCCTAACCCCATTTTCTGGAATATACGTTCTTGAATTACTCGAGTTTTAATTGTCAAATTTTTATAAATTTTGCGGGGCATCAATATAGCATTAAAACGTGTACAAATACCAAAGCCCAATACTATGCCTTACTAAACTTGTCTCGTTACTGTCTAATCTTTATAACATTTTCACAACATTAAAATTGCACTAAAATATGTGTAAATATTAAATCCCAAGCCTATGCCTCCAAAAATTCCTGAATAACTTTGGTTGTTATTGTTCGATTCTTGTAACATTTTCAAGAATTCAAAATTTAGTGATTCATGCTAAAAGCATCTTAAAAGTAACTTAATCTGGATTTGTTTTTACTAGAAATATCCGGTAATCCGTCTCTTTAGCTCTTGAAAATGTCGATATATAACCATAAAATGGACTATCGATATAAATTTTAATCGATTTTGTGGAAATGAAGTGAGTTTTCGATGCTTTAAATCAAACTCGATCTTTTTGTGCCACAACAGGATCTACATTAAGGATTCCAGGTCTCTAGCTTTTATAGTCCCCGAGATTATCGCGTATATGAATACGGACAAACATTTGCAACATGGCTCAATCGATTCGCCTGTTGATGCTGAACTGGAATGTATATGCTTCATGGGGTCCTTCTCCTGTGGCACACAAAAACATTATACCCTTTTTGAAACATTTCATTTCCAATAGGCTCAGGGCATAAATAGAGGACCTAGACTCCGACAATTGTAAAAACAAACACACGCCGCGTGTCTTGCGAGGAGCTGCTGCATGCCCCAAACTGTGGCAACTGCGGCTCGGGCTCTGTTTTCCCTGGCATCTTTTGCAAGCCTTTTTCTCGTTTGTCTGTTTGTCTATTTGTCTGCTTGCTTGTTTGTTTGTTTGTTTGCGTGTCCCAGTGTAAAAAGTGGAATACTGTTTGGCTTTGGCTGCCTTGGACAAAAGGTGCGTAGCACTCGATACACCCCAAACAATGCCCCATTCCTGTGGTTAAGGCAAATACCAGACCGTAAGAAAAAAAACTGAAACTCCGCAGAGCGGGCCACACGCAGAACGGGCTAATTAATTGAGTTGAAATAATTTCGAGTCTACTCACATTTCACATTTCAGTTTTCACTTTTCACTTTTGCCACTTATGATTTATTCACAGCCGAAAAAGGCTTGCCAAAAATATGATTTTCTCAGCTCGGCTTTCCCAGTCATTGCCGTGCGCAAATATTTGCCGCCCATTTGTTTCCTTGTCCACATCCTCAAGGCACATAATTTAAATTTTTAATTACGCCGCAAATCAACAAAAATTATGACAGACCCACACAGAACCAGTCTGTTGACCGTTCCTATTTAAACGCCTTTATAATAATATTTCTTTCAAAATGAAAATTTGTTTCGTTATAAAAATATTCTAGAACTATTCCTTAAAGCATGAAGATTGGCTAGCAAAGTTATGAAAGTTATGAAAGCAAAATGGGTAAAAAAGAAAGAAAGAAAAATGGTCAATATATTGTATACCTTAGAAAAGTATTCAAAAAAAAACTATAATCAATCTTTTGGCTATTGAGCCAAATCTCGTGCATGGGATTTGATCGAGTTACGGGGGTGGGAAATTTTGACTTATGTATATTAAGGATATTTGTGGATACCATTTCCACATGAATTTCGACTGCAAATACTGATGCCAAATTTAGCTGATAAATTGATCTGGGGGCCAAACCATCAACTAAGAGTTAACCCTTATGAAAATCGGTTGAGTTTTTACCGAGTTATGGTGCGAAAGTGGGAAATTTCAACCTATGCCTATATAGGATAATAGCGGGTATTCCTCAGCCTTGCCCGTGGCACATTTAAAATACATTCTCTCATATATATATATATATATATATATATATATATATATATATAGTCAAGTTAATATAATAATGAAGTAAAGCCTGAGCAAAGAATCAGTTTTGTCATATTTCCGTGCATTTCCAAGGAACTTGGTCAGTTGGAAAGTAAAACTGTTATGTTATGTTTGGTAATAAATTAAAGTAGTAAAAATTAGAATATTACAATTTATATTGAAATTTAGATCATTAAAGGCCAGATATATCATCATTAAAGACCAGATTTATGCTAAATTCACAAATTGTTTATGCCAAACCGAGCCCAAACACACACAAACAATATTTTGCTCTCTCTCTCTGAAGACCAAAGTGTGTTCATGTTTGCTCTGGATTGTGTTTAGGGAAAAGCAAGCAGCTGCTTTTGCTGTGCGCGGGGCTTGTGCCCGGATCGACATTTCGGTGGGCAACCATTTTGTTTGCCCCTCACGCCCCGCTTCATTCATTCATTCAGAATGCAATCTGTCTCTCTCACAGAATAATTCTTTGTGCAATTCCAGTTTTCCGGCACGGCCGCACGTTCGGTTTTATTGCACCTTTTTGTGCCCTGCCTCAAATTCTCTCTCTCTTCTCACTCTCTCTCTCTACCGCTTACTCTCCGTCTCGCTGGCTGTGTTGTTGGTATTGTCGTCCCTGTCGGGCTCATCTGATCACAACAACTCTATCAATTGTGGCAGCGACGCATGCGTAATCACAGCAATTTGCACGCTTACGCATATCGCAAGATTAAACTGATCCGGATCGCTAAGCCCCTGGCTGGCTGGGGTCCTGATCCCTTGATGCCAGCAACTGCGACGCATAAAACGATATTTGGATTAAACATTTAATTGACTAGACGAGTAAGAAATATAAAAAAATTGAGAACCGGTGCGACTGGCAGCCAACGGGGTGGCTATCGCTGTGGCTGCTGTCGAGGATTAGGCGTTCGGCTGACGACGATTCCATTAACATATCAATGTCAGCTTCAGAGGCAGCAGACGGCTGCTTTTGGCTTCCACTCGAAATTCGCTTAAATTTTTAACAACACAAATACCCAAAGCTCACACACACAACACACCCACACCCAATTCCTCAGCTAGCCAAGCAATCATCAGTGGCAAGAAAACAACTAAAAGCGCTCTAGACGGGCGTGCTCGACTATGAGATACGCTGGACCGCACGCCGCTGCCCTTACAAGCATTCCAACTTCCTGCTAAGTATACACATACACAAAAACACATTCACACAAACGCGAACACGCTCCAAGCTGCGCACTTTATGCAGCGGCTGTGCTTCTTCTTTCCTAACCCCACTTTCTGGAATATGTGTTCTTGAATAACTCGGGTTCTTTTTGTTGGATCTTTATAAAATTTTCAGAGAATGAATTTAGAATTAAAATGTGTGTAAATACCCAAGCCCAAGACTGTGCCTATAAAAATGCGTTTTTCACACTTTTCTGGGAAAATATAGTAGCATGTGAAAAAGTGAAATATGCTAGACATACGTATAATATTAAAGAGCTTACATACCAAATTTGGTGTCTTTAGCTCTAAAGAGCACCAAGAAATAATCAAAACGATGAATTTCGATAGCAATTACTATCGATTTTGTAGAAACGCATCCAGCTATCGATAATTTGAAGCAAGTTTCTGAGATCGACTTAGCTGTTCCTGCCGATCAAGAATATATACGCACTTTATGGGCTCAGCGATGCCTTCTGCCTGTTACATACACCTGCAAGAAACCATCATACCCTCTTACCCAATTTCAATGGATTCAGGGTATACAAAAGAAGAAAAAAAAGCGAAAACTTTTCTAATTTCGCAAGCGCAGAGTTGAAGCAAACGGCAACAAATTTAGCCGGCGGCGCCATTTTTGCGCAACGAAATCAAAATCGAATTGAGAATCGAAATAAAAATCCATCATGAGCCAAGGAATCAGGCAACCAATAGCAACAACAAGCAGAAGGCAGCCGGACTACGCGGAGTTGTACAAAAGTAGAAAAACCTTTTATTCCCACAGTGTTTACACAGTCCTTTGCCAATTGAACTTTTTCTCCAACTGGACGCGGTACGTGAGTTGCGGGTGGGGGATGGGGGGGTAGATCAAGCGGCATGGGGCAGAGTATGGCAATCGTTTGGCAAAGACTCGCACAATACTTAGACGAGTTAATTTAATTTGTTATTTAAAATGCAATCTACGAACTAAAACAAAAAGTGCCAGAGACCCGGTTACACAGCCAAAGCGAAACCAAAGTTTCAGTTTGCAAAAAAAAAAAAAGAGAAAATGCGAAAAAATACGAGAAAAAATCTCGTGAGGAACGTAACAGAAAAAAAGCGGACGAATACAATTTTGAGCTGTCGATATCTAAACACTCTTAAAGACATTTGTAAAATGTTTAATATTTCCATAGTCAACGTTTTCAAATGTCTGAACAAGAAGAAGATACAAGAAAAAGGAAGAATACACTCTTCTAGACATATGTAAAATATATTTTATAATATTTCCGCATTCCAACTAACTACCATGTCTCAACGAGAAGAAGAATACAATTGTATATATCTAGAGATATAAGTAAAATGTTTATTATTTTCGTAGCCATGTCTGAACAAGAAGAAGACAAGAGAAAAAGTTAGAATATACTCTTCTAGACATATGTAAAATGTATTTTATAATATTCCCATATTCCGACCATCTTCCATGTCTCAACAAGCACTACATTTTTGACCAATTGATCGTGTGTAAGCTCTATAATAGATCATTTAAATTTTCATTATAAAATATATATATATTTCATTCTTGATTTTGAGAGCTGTAACAAGTAGTGAGATTTTCCATTTAAAACTCCTTTATGTAGTCAACCTTCGCTTGAAAAGTTTAAACCGCAAAGAACTTCCCATTCAGACGGCTCCCGAAAGACGTTTTCAAAGACTTTTGAGAATTTCTTTTACAAAGGAAAAGCTAAGAAATTTGACCTGAAATCATTATAATCTTAAATATTGTTAAACTAAGTTTGCCTTGCATAAACCGTTTCGGGTCTTCTACAAGTATTCTGATTGAAATTTTCCCTTCCTCGTATAATGTCAACTATCTAGCAAGTATATAATCTTAGTTTGTAATCGTTTTTGTACTTCACAGCTCGTTTCTTAAGTTACGCACGAGGAGAAAAGGGACTCGGAGAATAACATTAAACATCTCAAATCTCAGCAAACTTATATATTTAAATAGAATGGAAAAAAATGTATATATATTGAATTCATTAAATTTGTAACCGTTCTTTTCTATAGAGGATAAACGATATAACTGTCCAGCGTTGACTAAATGAGGTCAAAAGGTTAGTAATAGAAAAAGGTTAGAAATAGAAAATATATTGCCTGAGAGCTTAGCTTAGTTCACATAGGTAAACAGAGAAAATGTTCAAGCTGTAATTCCCGATCAAGAATATTTCTTCAAGAGACTTGAAGCTGTATTTTAGAGTGCGTTGCGCATAAGCTAACATATTAAAGATACCCTCTGCAAGAGCATTACAATAAAAATCCAAATGCTGGACGAGAATTGGATGCTTCCCCGCACTGGCACAACTTTTGAGCTTATCGAGGCGCACTCCAACAATGTGAATGTTTGTGTGCGTGTGTGTGTGTGTGTGTGTGTCGCCAATTCCCGTCGGGAGTGCCTGGTTTGGTTCATGTAAGAAGTTCAGAGCAAAAACAAATATCAGTCAGGCAGAGGAGTCGTCTAACCCGAGCCAGGCACAGCCCGATGCTGACTATTAACGCTCCAATGGTTGACGGGCAGAGCTGGTAAGGGGAGTAGCAGCAGTTGCTGCTGGCTTGGTTAATTATTCAATAATTTCTAAAAGCATTGGCAACATTCGGAGCATAGCCTCAGCAGCAGCTCGCACATGTCGCCCATGTCGCCCTTGTCGCCCTTGTCGCCCTTGTCGCCCATGTTGCTCAGATTTCATCCTTTCATCCTTTAACAGGGCGCAGGCGATGGCGGCGGCTGGGGCGCCCACCTAATCAGTTTGTTACATACGGAACAGCAGCTCCGGCTTGGAGCTGGCGTATGCACGTTGCATATAAGCTGCTTGCATGTAGTTGACACAGGAGTTTTTGGGGTCCAGTTTGGCTGGCATTGCATTTATCATTAGTCAAAGCTTGGTTTTGTGCCTCGAGGAAATTTTGGATTTGCACTTGGGCATGTTTGATGTGGAAACTTTAGATTAAAATATTTTCACATACACACACACACACGCACACAAACGTCAAAGGTGGCCCGTTACCAGATCTACCAATTCGTAATGCTCGCCCCTTTACTCCAACCAATTAATCAGTAAATGGCGCCGATTTCACGGGATTCTACCACACTTTCTATATACAAGCTAACCACATTCAACTGGCCAGTATATAGGCAGACGCAGCCGCAGCTGCATCAGCAGACGCCACCCTTCCAGCCGCCCAGCGCTGGAGGAGCGTGCGCCCGAGCGAGGATTGAACGCATAATGATGTTTATGTGTTGCCAAAAACATAAAAGCATTAATTTAGTCATTATCTTCTTAAGATACGGCGCAGCGCAGCGCAGTCGACAACTCGACAGAGGCGTCCTGCCTTTACCCGAACCCCGACGTTGTCGCGCCCAAGCCCAATCTCAGCAGCGCGAACTCCAGCACATAATTTTCCACATTACAGCCACATTTTTATGCCAGTTTATGCAGTGAGTGCGAGCTGCTTAGCTAATATATCGCACGCTCGCTCGCACGCATGCTGACGCGAGCCGCGGGGGCTGTCAGTGATGACTTTATCTGTATAAATAACTGTCAGGAGCGAAAAGAAAGACAAATGAACAAAACGAAAAAATAAGAACGCAGCAGCAGCAGCAGCAACAGCAACGGCAACGGCAGCCAGAGAGAGCAGCACGCCCACGTCGAAGCGGCAGCGGCAGGACGAAAGCTTCATGCAGAGAGACAGCTGAGCATTATCTTTTCAGCGCGCCATCTTTGCGGCTAGCTAACGGGTAACGGTAAATGCGGATGTAGTAGATGTCGCACTCACGCAACGCACAGCGGCAGCCAGAGGGCGTCCACCATAGCAGCCACCACCATCAAAGCAGAACAAGAGCAAGAAGCAACAACAACATGAAACGCGCTCTCAGCAGCTGCTTGCTCTCGCGCGCGCGCTCTCTTTCTCTCTCCCTCTTCCGTTCATTATGGTAGCCAGAGTGAGCGCAAAGGCGTGGACTTAACAAAGCCGAGCTGTGCGCTGATTGGTCAACGCACGAAAATGTCTGCTATGCGTGTGTATGTGTATGCTGGCAAGAGAGTGTGAGTGCGTGTGTATGCTGGAGAGACTAACAACTTGTCGTCGTCGTCGTCGCTGCTGCTGCCGCCGCCGTCGCTGAAAGTGGCATTCAAAACAGTTTCGCAGCTCGAGCGAACAAGAAGGGTTCAGTTACCGTTGCACGCAAAATCTATTTCAGCCATAAGCAACAACACGTCGCGTGTGTGTTTCAAGTGTTTGTGTGTGTGTGTGCCTGTGTGTGTTAGTTACAGTTACAGTCATAGTTACTTTTGCCGCTAGCATCAGACTTCTTCTTCCCAGACAAGTTGTCACGCAAAATCCGCCAAAATTCTGTCATCACTGTGGACCACGCCGTCGCAGCTAGCGGGAGGCGCCAGCAGCGACAGCAGCTCGGCCAAGGCCAAGTTCAAGATCACCGTTGTGAGCACGCCGAGCCCCTCGCCGGGCTCACCGCCCCCCACGCCGCCGCCCAGCACACTCGGCCACATGGTCGAAACGAATTCCCCGCCGGCGGGCTACGTGCTCAAGCGCTGCGCCAGCGATCTGGGCGATCATCAGCCGCAGCATCAGCAGCAGCCGCCACGCCAAATGCCACGCTCACGCTCGCCGAGCAACGCCAGCAATGCTGCCTATCACCTGACCACCGCCATGCTCCTCAACTCCCAGCAATGCGGCTATCTGGGCCAGCGTTTACAGTCAGTGCTGCAGCAGCAGCAGCAACAACAACAACAGCAGCAACAGCCGCAATCGCAGACGCCCTCCTCCGATGATGGCTCCCAGTCGGGCGCCACCATTCTGGACGAGGAGCGTCCGCGCGTCAGCGGACCCACTGCAGCCTCTGCTGCGGCTGCCTCGCTCTTCACCATTGACAGCATACTGGGCTCACGCAATGCTGCTGCAGCCGCTGCCGCAGCGGGCGCCGGCAACAACAGCAGCAATGCCCACAACAACCACAACAACAACAACAACAACCACAGCAGCAACAACCACAACAACAACAACATTAGCATAAACGGCAGCCTGGGCTTGGGCCTGGTCAAACGCAATGCCGAGTCACCTGCCTCACCCAATTCCAATTCGAGTTCCAGCGCCGCCGCCAGCCCGATCCGGCCGCAGCGGGTTCCTGCCATGCTGCAGCATCCTGGACTGCATCTGGGCCATCTGGCGGCGGCGGCAGCGAGCGGTTTTGCCGCCTCCCCCTCGGATTTTCTAGGTGAGTGAGATCCACCCCATAGCAAAATGGGTGTTACACCCCCACCCCCCTACCACACCCACACATTTTCGCCCACTGCTGCGGCTTCTGCCGTTGGTTGAGCTGGCAAACACCTTAAGGTTATTGCCGTCAATCTGTTTTGGATACTTGAACGGATTCAGAAATTTATTGAACCATTCCGTTGCCTGGCCTGAATGGCATTATTCATAATTAGGCATTGATCCGTAAAAGATGATTTCAAAATTCCGTTCCATTTTGCGGTGAGAGGATTTGCATTGTAAGTCCCTGCGGATGTCGAAACGGATGTGTCCGTGTCCGGGGTAAGGACTGACAACCTTTGGCTAAAGTCTTATGTTGATTCGAGCGTAGGTTTCCATAACGGAATTTTATGCAAACGCTTGCGCCGGGGCTTCCACATGCGCCACATACACATTCAAATTCAAAGGCCCCGCCGCCTTGGCATGAATATTAAAACATCAAGGTTTTTTCTTCCTTTTTTTTTTTTTTTTTGTTTTGGGGTGGGTGGATGGGTTCTACTGCAACTGGAGGTACGCGCGCCCAACCGTTCGCATGGCAACGGTTGCTGTTTCTGCTTTTTTAGCTTTGTTATGCGCATTTTAAAGAATTTTCATTTCGCCTGTGATTGTTTTTCATATGAATTTCATCAGCTTCTCCTTCGCATCTGTTGTGTCCTTTACAGTGGCCTATCCCAATTTTTATCCCAATTATATGCACGCCGCGGCCGTTGCCCACGTCGCCGCCGCCCAGATGCAGGCGCACGTCAGTGGACACGGTGCCGCGGCTGCCGCTGCCGCTGGACTAACCGCCCATGGCCATCATCCGCATCATCCACACGCCCATCCGCACTCGCACCTGGCGCACCACGCCCAGCATCATTTGGGCCTGGGCCATTTGGGTCATGGTCCGCCGCCGAAGCGTAAGCGTCGCCATCGCACCATCTTCACCGAGGAGCAACTGGAGCAATTGGAGGCCACGTTCGATAAGACACACTATCCGGATGTGGTGCTGCGTGAACAGCTTGCTCTCAAGGTGGATCTCAAGGAGGAACGCGTGGAGGTAAGTTTTCCTTGAAAACAATTTATAAACGGGTTAGAGCTTTCCAGCGAAGACAGGCATAGAAAATCCAGATCTGGCAAGTGGAAGAACTATTTAAAGTCTAGACATTTATTGAGGTTAGATTGGGTAACCATAATAATATCCAGGAGATAGCTGACAAGTGAAAGAACTATTTAAGTACAAGACTTTTAATAAGGTTAGCTTACTAGTACAGTTAGAATCCGAACAACCCATGTCCATAAATATGGCAGAGTACAAGACTTTCCGCTTAGTTAAAAGGTTGGTTAAGCGGAAGTTCAATCCGTACGGGTTTTACTGGTAATATAAGCATTTGGCTTTAGTTAATAAGAGGTGAAAATTGCAGTCTAAAGGCTTTTCAATTAACACCAAAATAGGTTAAGGCAATATTCCTTTCACTAAAGATCAGATTTGCCAAACATCTCTTTAGGCCAAAGCCTTTCAATTTTCCGACATATAAGATAGGGCGACATTCTGATCAATGGGCAGGTTTTAAGCATGCGAACTCTCTCAATTAAGTCGAATTGCTTAAAGTGACATTTCCATCGATTTATCTTGTAAGGCTTCGAGTCTTTCGATTGTATCACAGCCGGTTTAAGGCGTGAATCCACTCGTAAGCTAGTCGAATGTGCAAGTCCAACAATTGAATTACAAATGGGTTAAAGCGTGTATCCGATCTCCGAATCGTAGTCCTTAATTTCACGCTCGTTTTAATGCTGAGCGCGAAACCAATTGAGTGCCTCCTCTCCCATCCTGCTGCTGTCAGCCTCCACATTTCAATCTGTGATGATGTGAACTTCTTGCTGTTTATTTAGTTGTCAGCGTTTAGCATTTGTTGGGCTTCCTTTGCTGCGGCTGTGGCTGCTGCTGCCCCAGCAAAACAATGTCATGATTCACTTAATTTGAGTAATGGGCCTGGCCCTCAACTCTGAGGTTATGCCGTATCATTGCCAATGTAAACAAGAGCTCGCTATCTCGCCAGGCCCAAAGCCTACCCCAGGCTGTGCTTACAACCCTCCACAGAGTCGAGTCGCAGACCGTGCCGGGGCTCACATTAGGCAAATCAGCAGCAAATCTCAATGCAAAAGTGCTTCGAGCAGCGCTTGCGATGGTGTCGATGGTGGTTGGATGGTTTGTTGGTGGTTCGAGCCATTCAAAGTCCATTAGTGTTGGGCGAGCAAACAGAAATTCCGAATGCGACGAACAAAAAGTTGACAATTTAATTTGTAAGCAATTTATTGATGGCGCTGATAGCGACGCCTTTTACACTGGTTCTTGTTGTTCCTGTCCCTGTTCCTGTTCCTGTTGACTGATTAGCGGCCGGCACGACGGAAGGGTTTGGCGTTTGGTTGCGTAGCTTTTGGGAAAGCGTCTTTGTTAGGGATTACCAGCGCTTGTTGTTGTTGTTGTTGCTGTTGTCGCCGTGACAATATGCTGCCGGTCAATGTTTAATCTCGCAACAGGCAATCTAACAAACCCCCGCCCGCCCACAGTACAGTGGAAGCACACCAAGTGCGACAATGTTGACATTTGCGTGTGCATTAGACCCAAAACACCTACAAGGTAAGGGAGTGCAACCGGGCTGCTCTCTCTCTCTCTCACTGCAATGTTTATGCTTGTAGCCGTATGTTTGCCGTACAGCTTAAGATAACTAGCAGCTAAACTGAGTAACAAGCTGCTTGTTGTTGTTGTTGTTGTTCGCCCGCGGGCAAAATTGTCGCCTTCGCCTAGGCGACAATTTAAACGCGCTGCGTTCTAAGCGGATTAAAATATTTGGCCCAAGGTTTTGCATGTAACTGCTCTGATTGAGTTGGGAAAATGGATTTTCCAATTTTGGTATTGCACAAACAGCCTAATTGAAATTGGAAATATGAAAAAAAAAACTCAAAACTTGCTGCATCACAGTGTTTGGTAGGCCGAGCCGGGCTAACTGACTGACTGGCTGGCTGGCTTAATTAACATACAAGAAAGCGTCTTGAAACTTGTCTCTCTGACAACAACAATAACAATTATGCCAAGCAGACAAATCCAAAATCTTGTGCAACGTCATCGTTCGTCATTGACTTAAGCAGCATAATCAACTTCAGCGGCATCTGGCCAGCACAGCTCCCGTAAACCCAGCTAGCTGCCACTCGTCGGCCTGGCCAGCTACTGTTTAGCATATTTGCATGCCAAGTGCTCGGAGGACCACTTGAGCCCACTACGCCCATGTCCGCGTCCGCGTCCGGCAGAGGCTATACACTCTCGCGAGCCGCTCGCTGTGTGCGCCTCTCGTCTATGGCTATGGCAATGCCATAAGTGGCAATAATTATTAAAAATCTTGCCTAAGACAACAGCATCAGCAACAACAACAGCAACAGCAATCACCAAACACTAAAGTGTACTCCAGGCGAGTATGCTCGAAGCCGGGATACCCTGTAGCGCTATCACTGTAATGAATGTAACGTTCCTTTCATAATTCATGTGTTCAATATCAGATATTTATAAAGTTGTCAAATGCTGTCAACTTCTTCCATTTGCCTTAAGCTACGTATTGAGAAATGCGTTCTTGCTAAACTTCGGTACTTATAGTCCGATTTTTATGATATTTTTAAGGAACAAAGCTCTAACAAAGGAATGCTGAATGGAGAGATTTCTTAAGATTTCTTGTTTATCCTTAGCAGACCTTTCAAATAATTGACTTGAATAGATTTCTCCGCGAATCTGAATTACATTGAAATTTGTATACCAAATTCATTGAAAAATGTTTTGCGTATTTTGTTTTAATATTTTTCAACATTATATGAATGCACAATTCTGAAAACTTACTGAAAAAGACTTAAAAAAAATAAATATAAGTTTTTCCAGGCAATTGCAATTAGCAGAAAAAAAAACTTATTTTCATTTTTGGAACGCAAGGGAAACGCAAGTTTAACAAATAACTAAAGTTATACGAAGAATTTAGGTCTACAAACTGTGAAGTAAATTTGATGTAGGGAATCTCTTAAAGCTTCCGAATTCATGCAGTTAAGCAGACTTGGCTCTTGGTTGCCCATCAAGGCTGTAAAAGAGAAGTCTCCCCCTTTAAGCAATTCCAATAATTACAGGGTATAACCGGGACAAAATCCCAAATAGTATGCACAATTGGGTTGCCAACGCCATTTAAATGATCTGCTTATTTTGACTTCATCATTTACAATTATTATTTTTATTTAGACAGTCGAGTGGTTAACCATTCCGTCGCCGCTTCTCTCTGCTGCTTCTTCTGCTTCTGCTTCTTCTGATTGACGGGTAAAACAGTAGCCGCGCGAGAGAGTTGACCACACAGCCACTCCAGCTCAATCTTGGCATTTGGTTTGGTTATTTTTTTATTTATTTTTTTGTTCTCGTTGGTGCGTGCAAGTCAAATACGCCTAATCCCGCAGCTCAAGTGATTGAGGTGATTTCGTTTTCGGATTCCTGATTCCCAGCATCATTTATGATGATGATCTTCATTATGCTCAAGCCTCGTAGAGTCTCGTAGTCGTAGCCAAGTCAATAAACTCTTCAAGCGCAGCGCAAATATTTATCTTTGTCGTCGCCAAGAAATTAGTAATCATCTCAGTTCGGGCAGCCTCTCGCTCTCACTCCCTCGCTCTCTCTCTCTCTCTCCCTCTCGCTGTCTCTTTTCAAATATTGTTGTTGGTTTTTGTCTACGCCGCACTCAAAAGGGTCTGCCAAAGAATGTGCGCACTCATTGGGCCATTGTGATCGGTTGTTGCCAGCATTTGCGCCCCAGCACAACAACAACAACAACCCATAGGAATCGTTGCCCCTTTTGCCGCTTTGATGTTGCACAATCAAGTGGCTCGGGATCTGGGCCACCTGCGGCGCGGCAATTAGGCAATCACTGCGTTGCCATTATTATTATTATAATGAATTTATTATTGCATTCTCGGTAGCAAAAATAAACACATTTATACGCCCACCCGTAAAAACACTTTACGTACACTCAGAGAAAAATCGACAAATTTTTAAGATTAATGTTGCTTTAAATGAGTAAGACTTGTGTTTAAAAAAGACATTTCTAAATACCAGACGTAGAAATAAATACTAAATACAACCACTCGTAAAAGAAACTTTAAGTACACTTAGAGAAACAATGATAGATTCTGGCGTACTCGAATCAAATAAAAACTTAGAAGTTTTTTTTGAATGTGTAAACGTTCAATGCCTAAATCTTAGAAAATGTTGAGTATGATTAAGGCTTTTCTTAATAATGAAATTCTTTGTTATAATTAAAACCTAATTCAAGCAAATTTTTCTTATTTTTCTGACATAATTAAAAAATTGCAAGACTAAGAGAGTTTCATATTAATTTAAAATGTATTTAGGACTGAGATGCAAACCTTAAGAATATCAAAATGCACTTGATTGGGGAATTCTTAAATTAGCTGCGTTTTTCTCTAGGTGTAGGGCTTTTTGAATCAAATGAAATTAAAATGGCAATGAGCTGGAATCAGCAGATTTTCGTTAATTTCGAACAACAAAAAAAAAATCAGACAACAACAATAACATTAAGCGCAAAATGGCCTGCGGCCAGAGAGCGAACCACTAAACCACCCACCACCCACCGCAGCGTTGCCACATTGTTGCACTGGCCGCAATAGCTCACACGACGCCCCGCTGCTGCTGCACGTTCTTCTTGCTGTTGTTGTTATAATTTTTCATAATTTTCCGTTATTCAAACACTTGAGAGCAATTTCGCTTTCGCAATTTTACGCCTGGCGTGTGTGTGTGTGTGTGTGTCGACAACGTTTAAGGGTCGCTCTCTTTCTCTCAATTCTCGCGGGACTTTTGCGGCGCAAAGTGCGTTTGTGACCCCAGGCACACAGCGGTGGGTGATGAGTGGTTGGCGGGTGGCGGGGGCTATTGGAGTGGATTTCTGTACATTCGCTTCCTGTTTGCTTTACAGTTTTGGCTGTCGAAGCGTGTAACCGTAGACAAATATTGTGTGGAGCGAAAATTGGCCTCGAAGCTGCATAAATTTACACAAAAAGCGCTAAGCTTGAGCTTAGGAGGGTGCACGAATTGGTTGCTCGCGGGGGGGTGGCTTGGTTTTGGTTGGACTGGTACAGGTGCACGTCGCTAAGCTTTTAAAAGGTCAGACCCAGCCGCCCGACCCCAGCCGGGTTTTGTGGCCAGCGATTAATCACAGCTAAAATGTTTTCTTTATCGAGTTTTTTTTTTCGTCGGAATTTACATTATTTTTCGGTTCTTTTTTTTTGTTGTTTAGTGTAGCATAAGCTGACATTGCAACGAGCCTTATCCCTCAAACGTAAATAAAAGTTTCACTCACCCATGCAAAAATAGCGCTATCTCTGTCGCGCCCGCTAGCTAAACATCAAATTACCGCAATTGTTGGCTTCTGTTTTGTCTTTGCCTGCTGCGTTGCTTTGCATGCGATCGAACTGCAAAAGAGAGTGGGGAAGAGAGAATGGGAGCGTGAGCGAAGCTGCTTAAACACGCGTCTAGCATTTACAGTTATTGTGCTTACCACTTTTCACTCGAAATGCATCGCAATATTTATTTGATTTATTATTTTATACACTGGCAGCATATTATAAACACATACGTTTACAAGCTCCGATAATTTTATCTCGTCGCAATTAACATTATTTTACGGTTCTTATTTTTTGTTGTTTAGTGTAGCATAAGCTGCGATCTGACATTACTGAAGCAAGTCTTATCGCGCACAATCGTTAACAAATGTTTCACTCACTCGTTCAAAAGTCGCGCTCTCTCAGTCGCACACACTAGCTAAACATCAAATTACCGCAATTGTTGGAGTCTGTTTTGTCTTTGCCTGCTTCTTTGCTTTGCATGCGATCGAACTGCAAAAGAGCGGAATGGCGCTGCTTAAGCACGCGTCTAGCATTTACAGTTATTGTGCTAACCACTTCGCACTCGAAATGCATCGCAATATTTATTTGATTTGTTATTTTATACACTGACAACATATTATAAACATGTACGTTTAGAAGCACCGGTAATTTAAGCTCGTCGCAATTAACATTATTTTACGGTTCTTATTTTTTGTTGTTTAGCATAAGCTGCGATTGCAGCAAGTCTTATCGCGCACAATCGTTAACAAATGTTTCACTTACTTGTGCAAAAATCGCGCTCTCTCAGTCGCACACACTAGCTAAACATCAAATTACAGCAATTGTTGGAACTTGTTTTGTCTTTGCCTTCTTCTTTGCTTTGCATGCGATCGAACTGCAAAAGAGCGTGAGGGAGAGAGAATCGAATGGCGCTGCTTAAACACGCGTCTAGCATTTACAGTTATTGTGCTAACCACTTCGCACTTGAAATGCATCGCAATATTTATTTGATTTATTATTTTATACACTGGCAGCGTATTAAGAACACACACTTTTACAAACTCAAGTAACTTGCAATAACAAGAACGCGTGCCAAATATCACCTGACTTTTGAGCAAGGTGTGAGAGCACTGACCCCGGCTTGTCTTATGTGCCAAATTTATGCTTGCAATACCAATTAACTGTGCTGTCTCCCACGCCCACATAACACACACACACACACGTATACGCGTATTTATTTATAAACTTGCAAGTAGCTGTGGCTTGCATTGTTTTAATTAATTCACACTTTATGTCACGCTTCTGCTTGCCGAAATTAAACTGCACTGATATTTCGATTATTATCGATAACTAACATAGCCAAACTAAACTGCATAGATAGTTCGATTATTATCGATAGCTAACATACTTTACAGCACTTACTAAGCGCTGTTAAAGAAATCCGATTGGCAAGCAATTAACAGTGCAAGGAATTAGCATGAATAACAATGCAAGTAAGCTTTAGATGTTAACAGAGATTTTAACATATGTAAGTTCTTCGCTTATGTTAATCATATTCCACGAATTTGCAGTTGACTCAAGTGGAAAGTTACTGAAAAAGAGGTTGCACTCCAGTGTTGCTTAGCTTCAAAAAAATGTTTAAGCCCAACTGCAATTGTGACGTCAATGTGACGCCTTTAATTAGTGCGTACCACATGCACGCAACCAGTTAAAGGCATTTCAAGCGTCAGCTGTGTTGCGTTATAAAACCAAACCGAAGCCAACTACAGCCAGGCTCCGGCACTGGCAAATGCGTAACGAGCAATTTTCACGGCTGCGCGAATTTTAATCCAACAACACGAAAACAGCAGCAACAACAGCAACAACGGCAACAACAACATCGACTGCCTCTGTTGGTGACGAACTTTCCAACCGACTTGCGCTGCCAATTTTCACTAATTAGAGCAACGAGCTCGTTGTGCACTCTGCAAAAGGCAGCCGCCATTTTGAGTGCCCCCAGGCTCCACCTATCCACAGCTAGAGCGAGTGTGAGAGAGAGGGAAATAGACTCACACACACACACGCACATGTGCCAATCAACCGCAGCGACAATTTTTCGACTTGACTTTTGCAGAGTTTTGTTTGGGTTTTGGCTACATTTTGCGAGACTGCAAAAATATGAAAATTAGGCGCACAGCTGCGGCGATTAACGAAGCGCAAAGTTATCATAGCAGAACGGCAATGTGACCATACAACACACGCACACTCACACACACACACACACACACACACATACATGTGCAGATGTGTTTATGCAGCTATGTGGCAACATTTTACGCTGGAGTGCACTTTGGTAATCCAGCATGGGCAGCACTGGTCAGCATTTTACGTTGCCAAAAATCAAACAATAACAGACAATGGCACGTTTCAGTCGCTTGGCTGGCCCCCCCTTCCACCCGAACCCCTTCCTCAACTCAGTGGCAACTTGTGTCTGGCCAAGCGGCGGCCATAAAGCGCTTTTGTAGTTAATTAAAAATCAACTGCCGTCGGTCTGTTTGTTCAATGGATTTCATGCACGCTACACCAATGCGTCACGCTGCCGGCTCCCGTCCCCCCGTCCCCCCGTGCAGCACCCATCAGCACTTCAGCACTGGCGCGGATTTCGACGTATCAGCGATTTATGCGCTTTTGCCTGAAAAATCTGTGGCAATATTTGCCAGACGCTGCCGCTACGTTTCCGTGCCGCTCCGTTCCGTTCCGGTCGCAGTGCTGCCCATGCATGCCAAGTTGTCGCTTCCAGCGGCGGCCATTTTGTTGTGTTTGCAAGCCATTTTTTTTTTGTTGGAGTCGTCGCCATCGCACGAGCAACTGCCTCAATTTGCATGCGGGCATTTTCATTGATACACACGGGCAACGCCCGCACCACACCCCCTTCGCGCCTCCCCCCTGCTCCACTTGCTATTTTTTTGCACTTGTGTTTATTTAATTTCTCAAAATTTCACTGCGATTTTTCGGCAACTTTTGCGCGCGGCAAAAAACGCGCCCGCGGTTATTGCAAATGTTGTGCGTTAGTCAGATTTTAAACGGGGTGGTCGCCGCTCGCGCTGAGGGGCATGGTCACGCGACCGCACACACACACACACACACACACGCACACACACACACATCAACATATGTAAAAATATAGCCAAAGCCCGCCCGTTGTTGGCCGTAGAAATTACGGGATTAGCTTTTTTGACCGCACACTCACATTCGAGCCGCCGCCCCTCCGGCTCTCAGTCCCGGCGGATTAGAGTTCAATGCGTCGCACAGCCGGCTGGCCAACAGTTAATTAAAATATGAAACTTTTATAAGCATCGGCGACACCAACAACAACCGCAAGCGGCAAAAACTGTGGAGTTTTTTTGTTGGTTATTAAAACTGTTGCACAGGCAATTTTCAAT
This sequence comes from Drosophila novamexicana, assembly GCF_003285875.2. Lineage (NCBI taxonomy): Eukaryota > Metazoa > Arthropoda > Insecta > Diptera > Drosophilidae > Drosophila > Drosophila novamexicana. The sequence goes on from NW_020824837.1 coordinate 1,526,665, forward strand.
ATTTTTTAGAATTAAGCGGCTGACTAACTTCATGGCTAATAATGGCATATACCCTATAGTTAAGGTGCTTATGGGTTGGTTAACTATATAATTTTATAGCACAAGAAAAATGAGTTTAAATTGGGAGATTCTTAGAATAATATTTGCCCCATATACCAAGTTTTTTGTCCAAAAACAGTAAAAGCTCGTTTTGAGTGAAATTCTGTCTGCATTCAATAATTAATTTCGTCCAATTCACAATTATGCCTAACAACTTTCGAGTACAGGGTATTCGCCCGCTGGACAACATAGTTTTTTTTTCTTCTCATGTTTTGAGATTTTTAAAAACGCATCAAAATGCCAGCAGATTATTTCTATGTGTGTTGTTTTAATAACTTAAGCTCATAAAATTATGAAATTATGAAAATAAATAGAGAAAAACAAACACGCAAACACACACACACACACGCACACACACACACCAGCATAGCTGTAGGCGATTTTGTAAATTTAATTATTTGAAATCAAAAATTCATTAGTTTCGAGCAAAATGAAATCCTTGTCGCAAATGCATTCTGACAGCTGCAGCGAGGCGTGACCATGCCCACTGTTGCCAGTGCTGCCCAAAACTTCAAAGAGCTGCGATTTGGGCGGCGTTGCCAGCTGAGCGCAGTTCAAAGGTTGCCAGGGCGTCGCCATTTTGCTGCTGCTGCCATCCTAAGCAAATAAGCCAGGCAATGCCAGACTCGCACACCCCCCCCCCCCCCTATCTGCTCCACGCTTCTCGACAGCTGCACAAATTTACACAAATTAATACAAACTTCTGCAAACTGAAATGAGCTTGTGCTGAGCTGAGTACCGTTATCTAGCTCGGGCTGGGCCACACTCTGCTTATGAGTTTAGCGCATTTTCCAACACTGCACTGCGCTTGGCTTGCCCGCGTGTCATTGGCCCAGCCCAGCTGCTGTCTGCCGTTATTTTCACTGTTATTTCAACAAATTCAGTCGATTTGCTGCGTAAACATTGTTTTTGTGGCGGGGCATGGTCAGCATTTGGGGGCGTGGCACTGAGCAAACTTTTACCGAAAATGATAACAATTTGGGAGGGGGGGATGGGGGGGAGTTACCACTCATCTGCACAAATTCGTGCTAATTTTTTTTTGTAATTAAACTTATTTTTTTCTGCAACAGTTGCAACAACAATTTGAGTATTTATTTAAGAAACAATAATAAAACTGCGCCGAGGGTTGAAATTGGCGACTGCAATTGGCATTGGGATTGGGCGAGGCTGTTCAGTTTATTTGGCTCCACCCCGTTGCCAATGAGACAACAACAACAACAACAACAACAACAACTCCTGCCCAAAATGACAAGAGATACGCGTAGCAGATGCTGCCCACACAACTCTGAGGGAGAGAGAGAGAGAGAGTGTGTGTGTGTGGGCGGGTGAGCTGCGCCTCTTACCACCCCCGACGCCCACCCACACCCCTTTTTAAGCAGAGCAAATTAACCCCTAAGTCAGTTGACTGAAGCTTTTGTTTTAATTAACTAAGTAGCCAAGGGTTGGCCAGGACGACCCAAACTGAGAGTGGGTGTGGCCTACGCCTAATTAAAAAGCCCAAAATATACAATTCAGGCACAGAGAAAACGGGCCAAACAAGAACTCTATTTCGTTTCTTCTCTTCCTTTTTTTGTTTGCTTCACATTAATTACAGTTACAATCATCTAACTAATTGGGCGGAAAATGGCAGCTAAACTGGCTGCAGGAGGGGGTGGGGGAGGGGGGGCCGTTGTCAGGCAACGAACTTGGCGCAGATAAATCAAATAATAAAAAAGGGCAGCCATAGAAAATCGGCAAAAGAAAAAACATTAAAATATTTACAGTTAAGAGCAGGGCAAAAAAAAAATGGGGAAGGCATAATGGAAAATATAATTTGAAAAACGGATGAAAGTGTTTTTGAAGCCATATCAAAGGTTGCCTTGACTAAATCAAGATTTTACTCACTCCCCCTTCCACTCTTCGCACAGGTGTGGTTCAAGAATCGTCGGGCCAAGTGGCGCAAACAGAAGCGCGAGGAGCAGGAGCGACTGCGTAAGCTCCAGGAGGAGCAATGCGGCAGCACCACCAGCAACAACAACAACAGCAACAACAACAGCGCTGGCAACTCCAACAACAACAACAACAATGGCAGCACTGGCACATCGACAGCTGGCAACGCCGGCATCAAATGCGACTATGCGTCGCAGCTGGTGCACATCAAAAGCGATCCGAATCATTACAGCGATGCGGACGAATCCTCCGATCTGGAGGTGGCCTAAGCCTGAGAGGAAATCTATGTAAATATTTGCAGCGGCGCTTCAATTTTGTTTTGTATATATATAAGAGAACTTTTACTGTTATTATTTTAAGTTGTTAAGACCTTAAGAGGCGGCTGTAAAAGCTGCAAAGAATTAGCCAAATGTACAGTCTACTAAATGTATGTGCGTGTATGTGTATGTGTGCGTGTGTGTGTTTGTGTGTGTGTGCGTGTGATTTTTTATCTAGTTGTCTTGTGTCCCATTGTCCAAAAGTAAAGCGCATATTAGTTGTAAGTGTAAACAAATCGATAACCGATAACGATAACAGCATAAAATAATTAATGTTAAATTTAAATTATTAAACCACACTTAAAACAATATAAAAAACAAAAACACAACACACAAAGTAATTATAATAATAGAAACCAAGCCAAAAGAAATCGAGCAAAAATATAAAGAACAAAAAAATAAAAACAACAAATGCTTTTATTTCGCTGAACAGCCGAAGAAGACCCTGCGCGCCTTATTCACACCTGGCTAGGACCAGGCGGGTAATACGAGCAGTTGCCCAAAAAGTTCTGGCCAAGATACAAATTGAGAGAAGGCCAAGAGCCAAAGGCCAATTGAGCTGAATGGGCGCACTTGCGGGCGCTCCTTGTCATGCCAAAGGTCAAAATCAATTTACGGGCCAATTCGCAGTTGAGCTGATGCCGAGATTCCATTCAGATATCTATATACATATATATATATACAGTTGCATAGCCATAGCTAGAGATATGCAGCAGCAAGCCAAGCGCTTCAGGTGTGCAGCAGCAGCAGCAGCAGTAAAGGGAGCTACACTCGAAGAAAAAGTATCCAACATGTTGTACGCAAAGCATGCACAAGTATTCCGTTCCGTTTACTGCATAAGTAATTCTTATTTTAAGAGTTGTTTCGATCACAAATGTTTTGCTTTTGGACTTTGTTTCCACGAAAATCTTAAATAAAGTTCTCAAGCTAACAAATATTGTACTTTGTTATCGAGCACATTTTAGCATATATTTTTGTAGGTTTGTAGGTTCAAGCATATTTTTCTTCCTATTTATTTAATTTTAAATGCACAAGTCTTACTCAATCTTGATTTCCATTTTCGTTTTTCCTTTCTTTTCTATTTAATTGAAGAATTTTTTGTTGATTTATCTGTTTAGATTTCTTTTTTATTTTATTTTATCTCCATAGTTTAAATTTTATTTTAATTTCACTATTTTCATGCTTTTCAATCCTTTTATACAATAATTTACACTGTTGCTTCTTTTTTTTTCAAGTGTATGTGCAGTTATCTAGCATCTCTGCTGCTGCTGCCGCTGCTTCTTCTTCTTCTTGAGCATGTTTCAACTGTTGTCCGTTTTCATTTGCATTTTTGCAATTTACCAACACGCATACACAGACAATCACACGCAAACACTGTAGCCAACTACTGTTGCTATCTCTTTCTGGCATGTGCAGCCCCCGCCTGTGCGCCAGCCCACTATTTTGTAACGGCTCTTGTCAAGCATCTTGCAGCCTGCTCTCTTCTGTTGCTGCTGCTGCTGCTTCTTCTTCTTCAGCATGTTTTGTATTTTGCAATTTACAGTTGAATGGCCATTTTAACAAAGACTGCCGTGCTAGAGTTTTTGCCATTGTTGTTGTTGTTGTTGTTGTTGTTGTTGTTGTTGTCATGCCTTCCGCTTTGGGAGCTGCCATCTTGACCATTTTTGTCGTGTGTTTTTTTGACATCTTTGTCTTGTTATTTCCCTTTGACCAGTGCCAGAGTTCATGTCAGGTGACCAAAATTCAAATTTATCTACTGCTCCACCACCCCCACCCCCCTCATTTGCCACACCATGTTTGATTTCGTTGCCGCCGCCATTTTGTATGCTCCGTCCCTCTCACTAGCGCAGACTATTTGCATAGGTCGTCCGTTTTCGGTGCTCTGTTTTTCTGTTTATCTGTTTTTCTAGGTTTTTTTTCTTCTCTCTCTCTCTCTTTCTCTCTTTCTCTGTTCCTGTCGTTGACATCTCGAGTTTCGAGTTTCGAGTTTCGTGTATTTTGGGCTAGCCTCAATTTCTGGGGCCGTAATTTTTGTGTTTGCGCCTTGTTAATAGCTCGTGTAAAAATCTACAAATATTTGCAGTCTATTAATTTTGATTTCTTTGCACTATTTTTATTTCTTTTGTTTTTGTAGTGCACGCTTCGCATTTTATTATTTTTCCCCATGCATTCCATTCTTTTCCTTTTTTTTTTTTTTTTTTTTTTCTACTCTATCAACAGGAAATTTAATATACGTACGCGTCCTGCCGGCACATGGTGCCGCGTATCCTTTACATCCTATTTACATGGCATACAGCGCCAAAGTTTTTGTTTTTAAAATAAAAATTATGCCAACATTTAAGCGGCATATATGTATATATATTTCCTTTTTTTATTGTGTGCATAGACCACATGAAATATTTACCCATTAAATTTGCCTTTAATTAAATGAGAGGCATTTTTTATGTGCGAGTCCTTTCGCAAATGGCGGCCAGCTTCCGCGTTTCGTTTGTTGAAATAAAAAATAATATTGTTAATTGCAATTTATTCACATGAACACCTCGTCGTTTGTTGTGGACTGGGCCACGCCCCCACTTCTGCACACACCTTGCCCTTTCCCTTGGCTCTTGTACATTCACATTGATTTTAATATTTCATTATTAAATATTTCGTCGACAGCGTGCGCTGACTCGCTGCCAAATGAATAAACTCCATAATGAATAACTCATTTTGTTAAAGGCACAGATTTCAGTATTTCGATATTTTAACATTTCCAACATGCCATTAGTAATTCATTCGAAATACCCTTGCTTGGACAGGGTCTTTAGCTGGATGAAGCACTCAATGCCGAAAATATATAGTATATGTGTGTATCTTATCCGAACAAAGCGGTTGAAATAATAAGTTGGATAGGTAAATAAATGGCATTTTATTATGCTTATATAATATGACTGTCAGTCAGTCAATCATTCCACAAACTAGTCTGATAATCATTAAATCAAGAGCATGGCTTGATCAATAAGTGTCAGTCCGTCATTAGTACTATCAATCATTCAATCAATTAGACTATAAGACTATTAATTGACCAATCACTCTTAGTCGATCAATCATTCAATCAATCAATCAGTCAATCAAGGCTAATGGCTTGACCAATCACTGTTAGCAATTCTATCAATCAGCTTGTCAGTAAGTCAATCAATCAGACACTATGAGAATTGATTGATCAATTACTGTCAGTCAGTCAATCATTCAGCCTGTCAATTACTAAATCAATCAGTTAATAAGCTAATGGATTAACCAATCACTGTCAGTCAGTCAATCATTCTATCAATCAGCTTGTCAGTAAGTCAATCAATCAGACACTATGAGAATTGATTGATCAATTACTGTCAGTCAGTCAATCATTCAGCCTGTCAATTACTAAATCAATCAGTTAATAAGCTAATGGATTAACCAATCACTGTCAGTCAGTCAATCATTCTATCAATCAGCTTGTCAGTAAGTCAATCAATCAGACACTATGAGAATTGATTGATCAATTACTGTCAGTCAGTCAATCATTCAGCCTGTCAATTACTAAATCAATAAGATAAAAGGCTAATTGATTAACCAATCTGTGTCAGTCAGTCAATCATTCTATCAATCAGTCTGGCAGTAAGTTTATAAATCAATCAGAGTTAGAAACGATTGATCAAGCACTGACTGACTGTTTATGAGACAGAACCTAATGCTCAAAGTGTGTAAAGGATTCGTTTTTTGGTTTTCCAATTTTCTAACCCGTTTCATCCGAGCGTACTGTTGAGAGCCAAAAGTGCCGAAAGAGAAAAACTCCAATTAGAGCCGAACGCACAAAAGCAGACTTCATTGTCCTGGGGCTACATTTTTAATAGATTAGCTGGCGAGCAGGTGAGTTTAATCCATAAAATGTGCGATTATTGCGTTTATGCGGCCCGAGGCGAATTCAATATAAAATATAAACAAACGTTAGAGAAATTACAAAAGCAGAGCGAGCGCAGCAGCATAAGGAAACAATGTGGCAAACGTTATATATTCATTGTCCCTGTTATCCTTGCCGGCGACACACGCACACACACACACACTCACACATAGGCAGGTGGATGGGCCAGACTTGGCTTATTTGACTATCGATTAAAGTTTGTGGTCTTTGTGCATACACAGCCTCGAGTACTCAAAATGCTGCGAAGTATCCTTTAAGCATGCACGAAACATTTTCGATTAATTTCAAATCATGTGTGCACTGTCTGACAGGTCCGCAAGAGCCCAAAACCCAGGGCAAAGGGTTCGATCTACGCCCGACTGGGCCACGGAATGGGATCAGAGTCGGGACCAACCCCTGCCCAAGCCCTAACCCTGCCTGGCGACAATTGCGCTTCGTTGCGTCACTTTGTTGTGCGGCTTATCCAATGGCAACCAGTCGCCAGTGGATTAATAACAAATAAGTATGCTTCAGTCGGGCGTGCCCGAGAGAGACATACCCTGTTCCTGATTAACTACGGTGTTAATAGTACGATCTATATGACTTTATCAGGACTTAAACATGGTATAGACAGGTGTGTGTATAACAAAGCGCAAGGCTCTACTTAGTCGGGCATGCCCGAGAGAGACATACCCTGTTCCTGATTAACTACGGTGTTAATAGTACGATCTATATGACTTAATGAGGATTTAAATATGGCATTGAGAGGTGTGTGTATAACAAAGGTTCTACTTAGACGGGCATGCTCGGGAGAGACATACCCTGTTCCTGATTAACTACGGTGTTAATAGTACGATCTATATGACTTTATCAGGACTAAAATATGGCATTGAGAGTTGTGTGTATAACAAAGCGAGATCTGTCCAAATTTACAGGGTATGTAAGAGGCGTGTACAATATGCTCAGGCTATATATACCCTACAATAAGCAGCATACCAGAATTGAAGTATTTAGCTTCTATAATCTTCCCTAAAACCCAATTCCCAAGATCGATATTTATCGATTATTATAATTGTTGTAAATATCGAAAAGAAAATGATAAATGTAGAAACTTTCCTTTCCATTTGCTCGAAAACATGAAACCCTTTTTACACATTGGGTTTCGGTTATGAAAATTGTGATCCTGCTGCCCGCTGAGTGCATCAACTACAGCGGCAAATGGCTGGCCGTAAGCTGAAATCTGTTGGCTGCCGTGGCAAATCCACAAAGAGAACTTAACAAAAAGGTGTTAATGCCGAGCTCCGGCCCGGGAGCTGGAATCGCGACGCTGGGCTTAGCCCAAAGCTGGCGACTGGGCGACCCCAAGGGCTTGGCTGGCTTAGACCTTCAATGCAGCTTATGACTGCGGATACAGACATTCCGCTAATGACGCTAAATGGAAATTACTCTGCGGATGAGTGGCAGAGTGGTGGGAGGGAAGGGCGGGGAATATAGGAGTCGGTAGGATGCAGATTGCGCCCGCGGCGCGCCACGACGCGTCGCTGCAATTGTTGGAGAGAAAGCAAATGTTATTTGCGAACAAACAAGCCGAGAAACCCGAAAACCATTCAACATACAAAATCATACAATTAGTTTGGCTCTAATCCGAGCCACAAATACTACCAAAAATTGTTGACTGAAGAGAGGAGTCTGGGGGCAGGGGCAGGGGCAGAGGCAGGGCGTTCTTTGTTATGACACACATGCGTGTGCCTGCATGGGAATCCTTAGAAGCAGGAGCTGGGCAGGCTAACAGCTCAAGGAATGGCAGAACCTTGAGCGCAAGAGAGAGAAAAATAGAGAGCGGGGAGGGGGAGAGAGAGTGGCAGCAAGGACATGGCTTCAGGTTTGCTGTTTCCATGAATTTTGAGCAAGGAATTTAAAACACACGCATTACGCTCAAAACTTTCTGATAATCTTTAAAAGAAAATGCACAACACAAAAAACTACATATTAGTACAGTGAAAACTCTTGTGGACGAACTAAGTGTCCGTCTAATAGAGGAGATTTATTGACCCGCAGACTGGCTAGACTCTAAGATTGGAGCTATTTTCCGGCATTAAGCCAAGTTCTGTCCATTCAACCATCTCAATCCAAATCTCTGTTTTTAGTCTGTTCCAATCTCTTAAAAGATATTTCCCAACATAGATAGACAAAATAGCTGAAAACGAAGAACCTCTGAAAGGACTTCCGCTCAGAAGCTGACAGATTTGTCAGTTATCTAGGCACACATAAGTCTCCCAAGGTTTATATTAAAATGTGCAAATTGTAGCTACAATCGCATAACATTAACTATATTTAGTATTCGCCTAGATAAAGGCAAGCTTGGAAAAACTTTGATATAAACCGAAGATAGGATACTCTTCTCAGTGATACTACGAAGGAGGCATACTAAACTGAACCTTATATTTAGTATAGGATACTCTTCTCAGTGATATTACGAAGGAGGCATACTAAACTGAACATTATCCTTATATTCTATATATATATATATATATATATATATATATTATCTACAGCTCTTACATTATAAAGTTTATGTAAATTAAGGCTAAGTTCGTATTAAATTAGCTAAAGGCAAGAAGTTAAGCGAGACTTCGATAAGGACCGAAGTCTTCAATACCCTTTCCGTTATAGAAAATAAGATATATTCTTGTATTGTTAGAAAAATATGACCTAAAGTTAAGAAGTTTGCTTTTCAAAAGTGGCCCAAGGTAGAAGAGCTAGAAACTAGAAATTTTAGATGTAGATGCTCGTAGTTCCCGCGCAGATCGAGTTTGTTTCTGATAATCGATAACTTTCTCCGTTTCCAAGCAATCGATCAAAATAGATATCGATATCCTGATTTTTGGGCAATTTTGGTAAATAATAAGAGCTAGAGTCACCAAACTTGACATATAGCTTCTAAAATAGAATATATATATGCATTTGATGTTGGAAGAAGAGGGTTCAGGGTATCCCCTTGTCGGGAGCTCCCGACTAGAACCCCTTACTTGTTTTTTTTATGAACCAGAAAATATGTTCATATATCAAACAAAATTTTAATACTCTTCTCAAACAAGAACCAAAAATTGTTTCCATTTCTAGAGCTGCTTTCAAATAATGACATTAACGTATCCAATTCCATTCGCATTAACAACTTTTTGGCCATTTATTTAGGTGAACTTACGTCAAATCCCATCCATGTTGAAAAGAGTATGAGGCCCAGTATTCGGGCCAGGATTACAGCTAGAATCGTACAACATTAACTATGCTTAGAATTTGTCTAGGTTAATAAAAATGTTCCGGTTAGACTACATCGCTTCCCCCAACTCCGACATCGTGTGGATGATGATGATGATGATGATGTTGATGATGATGATGATGATTGAGCTGATGATGTTGATGATGATGCAGCTGCTCGACCAGTTCACTGATGCCATCCACACCGATGCTCAACGAGGGCAGCGTCTTGTCCAGCACCAGCAGCGATGGCGGCGATTTGGGTGACGCCTCCGCGGACGTGACATCGTCCGTCAGATGGCCGGAGAGCAGTGAGAGGCCGCCAAAGTTGGGCGTGAGACTCATGCCGTCCAGGCAGAGCGAATGCAGTGCAGCATTGTCCGTGGCCAGAGACGGAGCCTCATAGGCAGCGGAGTGGCAGGCGGCGGAGGCGTCATGCTGCTTGTCATCCAGCGCCAGGCTGTGCTCCATGCTCAGTATGCAGTCCGCCTTGAAGCTATCGATCGTAAACTGATCCACGCTGAGAAATTTCATCTCATCGTAGCCCTCGTTCATGTCCAGATCGAGTGAGGCGCCAAATGCGCTCGACAGCGCCTGATGCTGCAGCGTGCAGACGTGTTGCTGCTGCGACTCCTGCAACTGTTGCTGCTGCGACGCCTGCAACTGTTGCTGCTGCTGCTCCGGCTGATGCTGCTCCGGCTGTGTGGACGGCGGGTAGGTGGACCACTCCATGGACAGACCGCTGCCGCCGCGTTCCAGGCCCAGATGATCAATGTTCAGATTGAGAAAAATGTTGGGCGACAGCCTGGAGGGCGAGAGCCCGCCCGTGCCGTAGGGCGCCTTCAGCTCATTGTCCAGCGAATTGGAAGACTGCGGCGGCGTATCCGGCAGCAAGGTGCCGCCGCCAGCTACAATAGCTCCGTATTAAGCCTGACCAAATCTTTGCCCAACTCCCTCTACCCTACTCACCCAAGGCGCTGTCCAGCTGGCCCAGCACAGCGCTATCATCGAACGCCACATCCAGCTCGAGTTGGGCGTCCTCCTTGTAGTCGCCGGCGGCGCCTAGCTTCTCCTGTTTGCGCCATTTGGCGCGTCGATTCTGGAACCAGACCTGAACGCGCGCCTCCGTCAGCTCAATGCGCACGGCCAGCTCCTCGCGAAAGAACACATCCGGATAATGCGTGCGCTGGAAGGCGCGCTCCAGCTCCTGCAGCTGCAGTGTGTTGAAGGTGGTTCTGGACGTGAATGGAGTAGGTAGAAGTTTTTAGCCCGAATCCTTCCACTTGGTGCGCAGCTTAGACTAAGCAAACGACTAGGCAGGTCCGCGCTAGCTGGTGTTTACTGTAGCTCACCTGTATCTACGCTGCTTGCGCTTCATTGTGCCTTTGTCCATGCGTCTAGCCTAAATCCTGCGTCCAGGCGCCAGGTGTGTGTTTCAGGTGTTTGTCTCTTGGTTTCTTGGTCTTTACACAATTCGTGACATACTCGCTAGCTTTTTGCTATTTTCTATTCTCTACTGTTTGTTAACGATTTCCAGTGACAGCAACAACAACGTGGGGCAACACTCCTAGGGCTTCCGCCCCTGCGTCCGCACCAAGTCAAGCGGATAACTGTACGCGCTCCAAGAACAACAGCTCGAGCTGCTTCAGAGTTTGATTGAAAACACAAAAAACAACAGCGCAATCGTCCTGGCTTGTAACTCCTTGTTAAGCCACAGTTTTAGCGGCACGTGTCTGGCTGTTGTGCCTCTCAAACTGTATTGTTAGTCTTCAGATATATCAGCGCCCCACCGTGCGGGGCAACGACGCGCATTCAACTGACGAACCGCTGGGCGGATTGGCGTTTGCGAGAGTTTATCGTCACGTCGAAGCCCTACAACTAGCTGCCACACGCACGCACACACACACACACACAGAGAGCACCTACCCCTTGGGGGCAGCAGCAGCAAATGCACCTGAATGTTAGTGCTAGACGAGCAGCCCATGAGCTCATAGTTGCTCCCAGCCTGGGTGGTTGGGCTGCCCGCTGCAAATGTCTGGGTCACTGGGTTTTCTCACTTCTTGTTTTTTTTTTTTCTATTCTCTATTTTGACTTTTTTCGGCACACGCATAAACACTTCAAGTAGCCGGGCTTAAAGCCAGTGCCCAGTCTATAAATAGTCAGTCCTCCCGAGTTCCTGATACTTGAGGTTCGCCCCGCCGCCAACCATTGTTGTATTGTGTCAACAGTTGAGCTCTTTGTTTGGCGCCCGCTGCGACTGCTACTGCTGCTGCTGCTGTTGCTGTTGCTGCTCTTACTGTCCAGGTGACGGGCCATAATGGACACGCCAGCCGCACACAATAGGTAATCCGAGCGCTTGGTGCCCATTGTTCGGTTGTGCCGGCCAGCGGCTATATAAACGCCCCACCTTGTCCGACAGAGCCGCAAAAGTAGCCAAACTCTGCAGCAGCACGGTTCAAGCCATGCCATGGGTGAGTTCAGCACGGCAAATATATCAATTCGGTGAAAAACAACAAGAACATTTTGCACTCAAATCAAGCAGAAAACTGGTGAAAATCTGTTCAAGTTGCCATTCACTTAAACTGAGCTTGACAAATCTTAATTCAAGCAGCCAACACAATATTCAAACAAAATGCTGAAGCTAAGAAAAGTTTCACTTTAAATAAAAACGTTTAACGCTTATTTTTAGTATGCAAATACTTATATCAAGTATTTTTATACTTAATTTAAGCAGGCTCAGAATAAAAATAATATTGAAATTTTAACGTGGTGAAATCCAGCATGAACATTGGTGAAATGTTCTAAATTTCTTAACATAAGCACAAAAAGCCTAAATCAAGAAGTTTGCGTTTCCAGTAATAACATCTTCCTAATAACAAGTCCTAAACAAAGCTAAATCAAAAACTGATGTTTGGAATTTCTTTTAAATCAAGACAGATTCATACTTAATTTAAGAAAGTCCAATAATATAAATAAAATCAAGTTCTATTTATAAAACAGAGTGAAATTAAGCACAAACATTGTCGAAATTCCGATTATCTAAAGATACTAGAAGAACTTTATAATAAATCCAAAAACTAAACAAATTACTCAATTCAAGTAACATTATTTATCTGAATTGAGAACGCTTTAAGCTTATCTTCAAGCATCGAAGTTCTTTAAATAAGTATAAAATTTTTAAAAGGAGCAAAGCCCACACTTAATTTACAAATATTTAAGAAATTGCTAATTCTTAAACATTTTCAAAACAAGCTTATACACACTTAATTTCAGAAAACATTAACATATTAAGTGACAAAAATGATTAAGCTAAGCACGAAATGGTGGCAAATGATGGGGAGATGGCGACAGATATAACATGAAAGATATATTTTTTATATATATATATATTGTTCTAGAAACTAGAAGTCAAGTTTGGTAACCCTAGCTTTTACAACATGCGAGATTTGCTCAAAAGACAGGATTTCGATATCGATTTTTATCGATTGCTTGTAAACGGGACGAGTTATCGAATATCGTATTGCACGTGCACTAGGAGCACCTACATTTAAAATTTCAAGTCTCTAGGTCTTATAGGTGGGGAGATCCTTGCGGTCATACATACATACGGTCGGATGGACGGACGGACGAACAGTCGGACGGACGGACGGACGGAAGGACAGACGAACGGACGGAAGGAACGACAGACGGAAGGACGGACGGACGGACGGAAGGACAGACGGACGGACGTACGGATGGAAGGACAGACGGACGGAAGGACAGACGGACGGATATGACTCGATCGACTCGGCTTGTCATGCTGATCAAGAATATATATACTTTATGTGGTCGGAGATGCTTCCTTCTGTCTGTTACAAACATTTGCACAAATACATTATACCCTTTTTACCCATATTTAATGGGTTTGGGGTATAAAAAGTAGATACTCATTTGAGAACATTTAATACTCCTATTGAGTATGCGAATTATTGCTCGAACATATGTGTACTTATTATTTAAATCAAAGCAGAATTCATACTTACTTGAAGATTATTCGGAAAATGAGAGTAAGTGCGCCCTGTTTCTCTGAGAATAAGTACCATAAGTGCGAGCTGTTTCTCTCAGTGTACAATTATTTCCTTCTAGATGGCCACTTTGCTAGCAGCGCTGGCGCTGCGCTGCGTTGTCAGCAGCAATCGGTTTGCCGCCTACGACGAGCTGACGGCTCCAATGCTCGCCCGGACGATGCCCAAGCGCTGCAGTCGCTTTCTGGACTGCGGCGACGGCGGCGATGGAAATCAGCTGGATGCAGTCGATGCGGATGCTGATGAGGGCACATCCAAAATGCTGAATGCGCTCTTTGGGCGGCCAGCGAGCACGCCCGCACCTGTGCGGCCGACGGAGGCAGCTCTGGCGCCTTACCAGCTGCCGCCGATGCACTACAACGACTTCTACGAGGATCTGCTGACCAGCAAGCGCAATGGTGCACACGCCGCCGGCTGTGATTGCAAAGTTATGGTGCGTCCACAAGCTCAACCCAACTCAGGCTCCATATTTATTTAATTCTTGTACGCAGAACGATCTGATAGATCTGGGCAGCACATATTTTCCACGCTATCTGATGAGCGCCATCTGTGAATCGCGTCCAGCGTTGGATGCCAAGTGCACGCAAGGCTCCAACTGCAAGCCGCTGGAGTATAAGGTTAAGGTGTTAACCCTGGAACCGAAGCCATCCGGCAATACGGCTGCAACATCGGCGCGTCTCTGGCTGCCCGAGGAGCTGACCCAGCTCTGGCAGTGGCAATTCGAGACGGTCACCGTCACAGCCGGCTGCTTCTGCACCAACTAGCCAAAACTTAAACAAATTTAAAGATCTATAAAATATACATATATACATATATAAAATTGCACAATAGAGCGTTCATAGAAAACGTCATTGTTGCTTTATTGAGCTGTTTTCGAGACCCAAAAGGGGGCTCTTCAAAAAGGTTTTCGATTCGAGTACAATTACTAAAGCTAAAAAGGCCACGTTAAAGTTCTAGCTTAGATTTTAAAAAGTTGCAAAGATTTCAGAAGCTAAACTCAAGCTGTCTTCTATCATATATAGTTCCCGCCCTGTTGAAACGTTGAAAAATATATGATATATATCAAGTATTCATGGTGATTGCCAACTCCTTGAAGCTGTCAATTCCTTTCTCCCCATTTTTGGTCTTTTTTTAGATTTATCTGTTCGCAGAACAACTGAACATTTTCTTGACAGCTTTCACAGTATATTCAAAGTTGAAAGTCTCCTCATTCAAATAGTTTAAAAAGAACAGACAGACGTACATGGTACATAACTTATATACCCTTTTCCCATTGGTGTAAGGAGCATAAAAACATACTGAATCATGACATAATTTAAGAGATATTACCTTAACGAATTTCTAGACAATTCCCAAATATAAAAGAGGCGTTCACTTTCTAGCGACAAACTCACAAATACAGCTGATATGTCTTCATATATATGATAAGCTGGATGAAATCTTTAGAACTTTGAACAAAATCTAGTCTTGAACAAACTTTCAATTTGAATTTTAAACAAAAACTAGACTACAACTTTAACAGGCCTTAGTTGTAACTGCTTGTCAAGGCACTTGGACGGTGTCGAACTACACACAATGGACGGCATACAGTGATAACTACTAACTAGTGGACAACACGAAATGGATACAAAAACTAATACAATTAAAATTACTTAGCTTCGTTGGAATGTGAATGTGCGTATTAGAAGTGCAAAATAAAAGTGCATTGCCTAGGGCACTATGCCACGCCTTATGAGCAGTCCGACGCCCAGGAGCGCGGCTAATAGCAACCGCATGTGGCTCTGTTGACCCGTCGCGCCGCTCTGCAAGAGATTACATATTAGTTAACGGACAGATATTTGGGAATACGAATAACAGTCAGATCGGGGGCAACGCCCACTTACGATAACAAAATAGTTGCATCTGTCGCCCTGGCAGCATTCGTTGCACGCCCAATCCTCATACCAGATGTGAGTGCAGTACAACTGCATATAGCGCCGACGCTTCGACTGGCACTGCTCCTTGGTCATGCAGCGTTTGGACACATAATATTGCTTGAGCGCGCCCTCGGAGAAGTAGGGCTGGCTGCCCCAGCGTATCTCGGTGCCGCAGACATTCTCGAACGGTTCGCAGGTTTTGATTGTGTTGAGGCACTTCTCTGTGTTGCCCGTCTGGTTGGAGCACACATAGCATTCGAGTCCCTGGACAAAATGCACTGCAAATGGTTTCCACATGTGTCATGAGTTTGTTTTTTTTTTTCTTTTTTTAAGGTGTGGCCAAATACTTACCCTGACTGCACAGATAGACGGCCGCTAGAGCCAACACAGCTACTTGCCAGGATTTCATGTTGCAGCTGGCGACAAATGCTGCGAGTTCAGTTAGCAAATAGCAAAAATAACAAATTTCGTAAATAAACGTCTTAATTGGATGAAATACCAACAACACGACAACCACTCCCACACAATTGCAGCGACCGATAACGATAGGCGTTGGCCGATAACGATTAGTGCACAACAAGTTGCTGCGCGGCATTTGCAACACTGAATTTCATAAAATGCCGCCATAAATAAATGGCTGCATATTAACAGTTAATACTCTTGCAAACGCTTAAAATAAATATATATACACTTTTAATAATTAGTAGCTTACCTTTTAGCTTCAATTGCCATTTGCCATAAAAACCGCTATTAATATCCGTGCTGCACTTCACAACACTGTTCCGATTTTTGCGCTGTTTTTTGCTGTTGCAGTTGTTGCTGCTTTTGATTTTGAGTGCCAGACAGACTGAACATGGCCAAAAAGGAACAAGAAAAGGTAACAGCTATGCCCATGGTGCCCATGGGCTACTGCAAGCTGGACACCCAGGTGGCCGGTCACACATTCGAGGCGACAAACGCGGCCGCCGTCGGGCTGCTCCAAGATGCGGGCGAAGGCCGCGTTTTCAAGCCTTTGGGCAAACCGGAGTGCGGCGTGCGTGAACTCAATTTCTATGAGTCACTGGCGGCGGCAATTGCGACACAAGCAGGTGCATCGCCCCCCGCTGCCAATAACCTGAACCTGAACGGCACCGCTGGCGGCGGTGAGGGGCACATCGAAACGGACCTCTCACTGTTGGCCGACCTGGCGGCGCACGTACCCCGCTACTATGGGCAACTGAAACTGGTTGTAAATCAGCGCGAGCACACATTTATCAAGCTGGAGGATCTGACGCACGGCATGGCCAGGCCATGCGTCATGGATGTGAAAATTGGCCGCCGCACCTGGGACCCATTGTCATCAGCACATAAGCGCGAGATTGAGGAACAAAAGTATGTCGTATGCAAACAGAATCTGGGCCTGTGCCTGCCTGGCTTTCAGGTGTACCAACCGGATGAGCAGCAGCCCGGTCAAAGTGTGCTCATTCGTCAGGGCCGGGACTTTGGCAAGAGTCTGAATGTGGCTGGCTTCCACAAGGCATTGGCCCAGTTCTTCAATGTCAACTTGCAGGCCAGCGATGTCCTGCTGCGCGAGGTGCTGCGCCAACTGCGCTCCATACGCGCCTGGTTCAAGCGACAGCGTCTGCTGCACTTCTATGCCAGCTCCCTGCTCATCTGCTACGACTTTGAGCAGCTGCAAAGGTTAGCCAAAGGCGGCAACAGCTCCAAGCAGCTGAGCAATGGCTATCATCCGGATCCCGCCCTGCCCACCACTGCGAATCAATGGATACGCGTGCGTTGCATAGATTTCGCACACATCTTCCCGGCCGAGGATGCGCAGCCCGATCATAATTATATGTTTGGGTTGCAGAGCCTCATCGATATAGTCGAGACAATGCTCCACCGATAGCAGGCATCCAAGGACTCCTCTTCCTGCTGGTCCAACACACATACTTGTATTAATGCTAAGCCAAAAGATTAGTTCGCAGCAGAGCTGTAATTACATAGAATGAAAACAAAAGACAATTCCCAATATATATATATATAATTACTTGGTTAAACAGGTTTAATTACTTATACAATTGCTCAGTAATTAAGCCGAAAATGTACTCAGATAACTCAATTTGTAATTAAAAAGTATTTCAAACAAGTAATTAACAACAACTGAAGACAAGTTGATTGAACTTTAATTACCAATGCGATTCCACCGTTCGGTTTTCCATATAATTATAATTGCTGGTAATTAAAGGCATTTAAAGGTAATTTAAAAACGAATCCAATTCCGCCATAGGTAATTACATAGTAATTATATTTTAATTACCATTACATTGTGAAGAAACTAGGAACATATATTTACAAATTTGAAATTGTAATCAATGGCAATAAAAACTATTACAATGAAATAATGTTCGATAATTGAATGCGAAAACTTTTGTAATTGCAATTATTAAAAATGCATTTAAATGAAAGTAATTACCCAAAAAAAGATGAGAATTATCCAAACATAATAACTCGAAAATTGATACATGTTTAATTGCTGGTAATTAAATATTATTTCAATAAAGGCAATAATTACAGATATAAAACAAGAAACAAAAAATAGTTCAATTACTTTTACAAATTTAAAAAATATTATTTTATTTATCAGTAATTATGCAAGCAGTAATTATGTCTCATTACTTACGTAGTTTTATTTCCTGGTTATAAATTTCCGTTTTTAATTAATTACCTTAATGATATAAATTCTATGAACTACTTATCAGCAAGCCAAATAATTGTTCAGTAATTATCTTAAAGTAATTATCATTACAGAAGTAATTGTCAATGTATTATCCAGTAATTAACAAGCAATTGACTTGGGTAAAAGTATTATTTTCTCAGCAAATTACTAAAGTAATTAACATGTAATTGATTAATTTCATATGATAATTAGTTGGTAATTAAAACCAGCTAGCTCAAAATTTGCTTTAACAACGTCTCTAAAAATATTTTGTATGCTAAAGGTAAATTGTGAATACTAGAATCATGTAATTGATGGTAATTAAAATGTAATTGTATTATATGCTGATAATTACTTGGAAATTAATTGTAAATTAACAATACAAAATCTTAAGCCACATTACATTGCCATTGTCAATGTAATTGCTGGTAGTTAAAAAGTAATTGTTAAATGTAATGATAATAATTACTTAGTAATTAAAGGTATATAATGAATACAACAGCTTAAGCATCATTACATTGCAATTGTCAATGTAATTGCTGGTAATTAAAATGTATTTCCCCAGTAATTATAGATTACAGCTCTGGTCCACAGTAGTTACTCGTCGCGCTCAGCTACTCTAAAAATGTAGAATAAATACTCGTTTTGTACATTCGCGCTATATTTGTGTATTCATCTTATCAAAATTACAATATAATTAGGGGCTATTGAGGGGTGTGCTGGAGATGGAGGCTGCTTAAAGCGTATAGTCCAGCTCGTAGCGCTCGTACTGGTTCTTGGGATCGTTGGTGATGCGTGGATAGCCCGCGATTAGCGCATCCTGGCCTCCAATATACAGCGAATTGTAGATTTTCCAGTAGACATCGCGCACCTTACGCGCCGGATGGAACAGACCCTGGAGCGTGTATTGCAGTATCTTAATGGAGCCCAACGAGACGCGCAGCCCATCCACCGAGTCCATGAAGGCCTGCACCAGATGCGGCGATGTCTCGAATATGTTGGGCCACACATAGTTGAGCAGATGCGTGAGTGCGTCCTCGCAGCCAAATCCATAGACGCCAAGAGACATGTGCTTGATGGCCGAACAGGCCGTTTGGCGATGCACCAGATCGCGATCCATTAGCGCATCCTCGAGCAGCGGGCACACCGCATAGATATAGTCCTTGCCCATCTCGCCAATGTACTCGAACAGAAAGGATAGAGATTTCAGTACGCCATTCTGTACATTCAGCTCCGGCACACGGTACTCATTCATCAGCGCCGGGAGCACGGTGAACGGACGACACGTCTCGGCGACAATGGCAATGGCGACGGTGGTGCAGACACGATTCTGACGCTCCTGCACCTTTAGGTTATTCAAAAGCGTGGCCAGCACATCGTGCGGACCAATTGCCTTGGCTATGTAGCCAAAGGTATTCACCGTGGCGCGCCGTATGGCCTTCTTGTGCGCCTTGAGCAGCTCCAGCAATTCAAAGCAGATGCGCATCCATTCGCGGGCGGACACATATTCCGGTCCGCGATCCGCAATGCGACCCACCAGATCGATGCAGTTCTCCTGCACCTTCTCGTGCCGGTTCTTCAATATAGGTGTGAGGCGGGGCAACAGATCTTTGATGGGCGGCGTCATCTTGGTCATGCCAATGACATTTACAATAGCTTTGAGCGCGCCCAATATGCTGCCCAACACCTCCGGATACTCCTCGCCCAAGTACTCGTAGAGCACAACACCCAAATGGCCCATCAGCTTCTCCTCCTGGCAGGTCTTCATGACCACGGCAATGCGCGAGATCAGATCCGCCGCCTGTTGACGCACCTTGGCGGATTTGTTGTTCAGACGCCAGAGTATGGTGCCACAAATCTGTGGCAAGTAGGGCTTGACACGTTTGCCCAGCTGATTGACAATGGTGCCGAATCCGTTCAGCATGACCACATCCTCGGTGGTCTGCTCCTGAAAGGCATAGAGTATGCCATCGATCAGCTGCTCCTCGAGGCGTGAATCGATATCCGCTGCGCCCAGATTGCCCATAATTTTCTCCACCGTTTCCATGACCATTTTACGATACTGTTCATTCTCGTCCTTCAGATCGTCCACGACACGATTGATTATCTCCGAGGTGCCCACCTTGTTGGCGATCTCAACGGTGGTATCGACCAGCTGGCGATAGTTGCGCCTGTCCAGCGCCATGCGGTGATTCCAAAAGAACTTGAAAAAGTGCGGCAATATCTCCTCCTTGATATACTGCGGCTCCACACCATCCGTGGCGCAACATTGTTTAACCACCTTGAGGACAATCTTCTTCATCTCCTCGTCGGGCGACTGGAATTCACGTATAAGAATCAGCATGACCTCACGTGTATAGTAGTTGGCATACTCGGCATCCATCAGCGGTATGAGATAGCCAATGGCCTTGAGGAACGCGGCGAGGCCCTTGCCACGATGCGTCCGTATGCCCTTCCAGAGCGGCTTGAGCACCGAGTCGAAGGACTCAATGCCATAGGGTGTGGCCGCCTCGGCCAGGGCTGCGATGGCCAGCGCTGTGATGGTGCGCACCTTTTGCTGCTCATCGACCAGGCCGTGCTCAATGATCTCCACCAGCGCCTTCAGATGTGGCAATATGGCGCAACCCATCAGTATGGCAATCTGTTGCACAATCTTGATGCCTGTGTGGCGCGCCTGCCAGGATTTCTTGGATTTGCACACGGCCTTCAGGAAGGGCAACAACGAGGGTATGCCCAAGGCGGAGGCGACCACGGCAAAGGCACGTGCTGTTGTATTTCTGACGTACTCATCAATATTATCAATATCCGGACGCATGGTGGAGATCATGGTGGCCAAACCAGCTGCCTTTGCCAGATTCGATATGATCTCCCGACCCTCGATGCGCGCATAGTAATCCTCATCGATGAGCAGCGGCTCAATGACCACCAAAATCTTGTGCACAAACGGACGCACCAGATCGTCCAATTTGTACAGCACACGATCGATGACCTTCACCAGCAAATGCCGTTCCTGATCCTCCAGCGTCGGCGACATGAGCAGCGGCAGGATTTGATTGAATAGCGGCCCGGCGCCAAATTCACGCGCCTTGTCCGTCATCTGACGCAGCGCGGATTTGCGCATGGGCGGCGAACCGTTCTTAATGGTCAGCAAGAGTTTCATGATCTTGCGCTCCTTGAGCTCTTCGGGCGAGAGCGCATCCTCATTAACATCCACGAGCAGCTTGTCAAAGTATTGTGCATCCTCGGGCTTCATGAACGGCAGATTCTGGCCCTTTGGCTGGTTGTCCATAAATTTGGCGTTTTTATCCTCCACCTGGATAAAGAAGCCTGCGGGCGTGCCCGCAATCGGTGTGGGCGTGGCCATTAACTTGCGGCCAGGCGTGCGCAGTGGCACGTATCCGGCAGGCGGCGGCAATATCTTATAGCCCGGCGGAAACATTTGATCCAGCTCCTCGTCGGTGTAGGGTCTGTTGCGCTCATCGATTTCCTTTTCCCAGCGATAGGCCTGCAACTGTTCCGGTGTCATGGCCGCAAGTGCGCCCGGTGTGGGTGTGGCCATGGCCATTGCCTTTACGCCCACGGGCGTACTGCCGCCAGGTGTTAATAGGGGCGTGGCATGGCCAGGTGTTGCATGAGGGGTCATGCTTGGCGTCATAGCGCTGGCATTGCTGGGCGTTATCCCAGCCGGCGTCGCATTCGACGGCGTCTCATCCCATCGCGAGCGTCGCTTGGAGGCGCCGCCCGGTGTGGACTCTATGGAAATGCTCTCGCCGGCGCCGCTGCCGCTGCGATCCGGCTTCGGGGTCTCTGCCCAACCGCTGTGCCCGGGCGTTTCACGCTCCGTCTTTGGTGTCTCGTCCCAGCGATTTCTACGCGCTGACTTCTCATGACCGGGCGTTTCGTGGCCAGGAGTCATGGCGTGCGCCGGTGTTGCATCCCATATACGAGTGCCCAGACCAGGCGTCGCACCAGGCGTCTCGCTGCCCTTATGCCCGGGTGTCTCATCCCAGCGATGATCTCCGGGTGTTTTCTGCAAGCAAATGAGTAGCAAGGAGTTTAGCTCGGCTCTCTTGGTAAAGATTTAATTTATTTGCACTTACGTCTTCCCAGGTGGGCGTTGCTGCGCTGCTGGGCGTGGCTGCCACTTTGGCGGGTATAAAACTATCGCTGACCGTCTGATCCCAGCGGCCACGCTTGCGTCCTCCGTCCTTGGCGGCCGATTCACCATTCGAGGATTTAACCAGTGTGCCCTCCTTGGACTTCTCCAAGATGCGACGCCGCAGCTCGGACTCCTCGCCCTTTAGCATCTGCTCACGCATGATGTCTGTATAGGTACGGGAGCCTACATCCGGGGTTTTGCCGCCATCGGCAAATGGATCGGCACGATCCGGCGAAATGATAATGCGGCGCCGCTTTTGTCTGTACTCATCCTCGCGATCCGCTATGGTCGGTCGCCGGTGTTCGGCCATGGGATCAACGTCCTCCTTGCCCTGGGTCACATCCTTCAGCACAGACGTGGGCGCCGTGTATGTGGTACGCTTCTGCGGCACTGGAAAGCCATCGTCTTCCTCATCTTCATCGCCATCCTCATCGTTAGCCGCGATGGATGTGTTGTAGCCCTCGTAGCGACTCTTGGCCCCCTTGCCCACAGCGGCCTCTTCGTCGTAGAGATCGGCGTCAAAGAAGCCGCCGCTGTCCAGCAGCCCAACGCCTGC
Organism: Drosophila novamexicana; assembly: GCF_003285875.2. Lineage (NCBI taxonomy): Eukaryota > Metazoa > Arthropoda > Insecta > Diptera > Drosophilidae > Drosophila > Drosophila novamexicana. Next base: position 1,549,577 of record NW_020824837.1, read on the forward strand.
TGCCGCTGCATTGCTCTTGGCAAGCTCTGTCTTCTTGGCCTGTATATCCGAAATTTGCGCCTCAATGTCTGCCAAACGTTTTTTTAATACATTTAAAATTGATTTTCTTGGCACAGCGAAAACAACTCGGACGCTAATCGAGGTAACGCGGCATGTTTTTAAGCACTTTACGTGTACATCAGCATTGGTTCGAGTTGTAGCTCACTATATTTGTATTCTATTATCACTTACCTTCATGAGTACGCGGAATATTTTCCATTTTTATCAATTTTTAGGCAACAAACGTATGAAAAACGCGTACATGAAAATTGTGCGACAGTGCTGTGAAATGCTTACAGACAGCACACATTAAGCAGCACTTAAATGAGTTCCAGTCGTTATCGATAACAGACTTGCTGTAGCTCGCTTGGCGCTGTTAATTAAAATACGGGATAAATTCAAAATATGGCGCAATTTTCTCGTTTGTTATCAAAACTTTGTGCATTCAAATTAAATTTTGGTTCTTAAACACCTTAACCCTTTGTAAAATTCTAATCTTTTAAATATTTACGAAAATCGAATGCTGTCTAGGCAAACATTTTCGGCCGCTGTTAATAACATGTTATCTCACTGTTGCGCTAACAGTCGAGCGGCGCACGTGTTTTGACTTTGTTGTTTTTCTGTTTGTGCGTGTTTTCTTTTCGATCGCAAAATGTTGGCCAAAAAACAGAAAGTTGATGAGCAGCCTGAACAGATGATGTCCACGCCCCAAACACTGCAAGCACGCCTCATATCCGACACAGGCGAGGAGGCGGGTCCGCCCATAGATCTGCCGGCGGGCATCACAACACAACAACTGGGCCTCATCTGCAATGCGCTGCTCAAGAATGAAGAAGCGACGCCCTATCTGTTCTTCGTGGGAGAGGATGAGATCAAAAAGTCGCTGGAGGACACGCTAGATTTGAGCAGCGTGGACACGGAGAATGTCATTGATATTGTCTATCAGCCACAGGCCGTATTCAAAGTGCGTCCGGTGACGCGCTGCACCAGCTCCATGCCCGGTCATGCAGAGGCGATAGTATCGCTGCACTTTAGCCCCAATGGCGTCCATTTGGCCAGCGGCAGTGGCGATACCACTGTGCGCCTCTGGGATCTCAACACAGAGACGCCGCACTACACCTGCAGCGGCCACAAGCAGTGGGTGCTGTGCGTCGCCTGGGCGCCGGATGGGAAGCGTCTGGCGAGTGCTTGTAAGGCGGGCAATATTATCATTTGGGATCCGGAGACGGGTCAGCAGCAGGGCCGCACATTGACCGGCCACAAGAAGCACATCAATGGGCTCAGCTGGGAGCCTTATCATCAGAATCCCGAATGCCGCAAGCTGGCATCGGCGAGCAGCGATGGCGACTGTCGCATCTGGGATGTCAAGCTGGGACAGTGCCTGCTCAACATTGCGGGGCACACGAATGCGGTTACGGCTGTGCGCTGGGGCGGCGCTGGCCTAATCTACACCTCATCCAAGGATCGCACAGTCAAGATGTGGCGCGCCGACGACGGCATACTCTGCCGCACCTTCTCCGGCCATGCGCATTGGGTGAACAACATTGCACTCAGCACGGACTATGTGCTGCGCACGGGACCCTTCCAGCCTGCCAAGGATCGTCAGATGGCGCAGATCAGCGGAGAGCGTGAGTGGCATCCACTTAACGCTCGAATTTCAAACTAATCCGAAGCAATTTCCATTTGCAGCCGAGGAATTGCGTGCTGCTGCTCTGAAGCGTTTTCAGGCCGTTTGCCCGGATGAAGTGGAGTCCCTGGTGTCCTGCTCCGACGACAACACCTTGTACTTGTGGCGCAACAATCAGAACAAATGCGTCAACCGTTTGACTGGCCATCAGAATGTGGTTAACGATGTCAAGTATTCGCCGGACGTTAAGCTCATCGCCTCCGCATCCTTTGACAAATCCGTTCGACTTTGGCGCGCCCACGATGGTCAGTTCATAGCCACATTCCGCGGTCATGTGCAGGCTGTCTATACGCTGGCTTGGTCGGCGGATTCGCGTTTGATTGTCTCCGGCAGCAAGGACTCGACGCTAAAGGGTGGGTCTCATTTTTATTTTAGTGTACAGCTTGTGCTAACTGTTTGATTGATTGACCGTCCAACTGGTAAAATATCAAGTTGGTCAATCAACTGTCCGATTGATTGACTTGCTTGCGGAATTTACTTAATAGCTGACTTTTTGAGAAGCTGACAGAATGAACAAATAATTTCTGATTGATTGATCTAGTACTTGATTGACGAATTGATTGATTGACCGACTTGCTTATTGACTAAGTGAACAACTGATTAATTGATCACAATACCAAATCTCAACCCAATTGCAGTTTGGAGCGTGCAAAGCAAGAAACTGGCGCAGGAGCTGCCTGGACATGCGGACGAAGTGTTTGGCGTAGACTGGGCGCCCGATGGCTCCCGTGTGGCCTCCGGCGGCAAGGACAAGGTGATAAAGCTGTAAGTTGCAAACACAATTAAAAACATGAATCGTATCAAACATCACATTTATTGCCATTCTTTCAGATGGGCCCATTGACAAGCATGCTATGTACATATAGAATCGATATATACTTATATATGTATTTAATTAAAGTTGGTACCCTGAATTTAACTGTGTCCGTCAGTCTGTCTAGATGCTCTGCCGCTGCAGAGTTTTCAGCGTCTGCTGAAGGCTGCTCTCGAAGGCCTGCGCATCGTGGAAATAGGTGGCCGGGACCGCGGACTCCGATAGCAGCGCCCGTTCGGCTGATACAAAGCCCGCCGCCACGCACTCGTCCAGGCTGTACTGCTCCTTGAGCAGCGCCGTTATGAAGCCGGCACAGAAGCTGTCGCCCGCGCCGGACACATTGACGATGTTGTGCAGCTTGGGTGCCGCATAGAAGCGCGTGATGTGCCCACAGCTGGGCGAGAGTGCGAGCAGCTTGCTTGCATCGAATTCGGCATCGGAGCGAATGCTGAGCAGGACGCCGTGATCGCCCAGCGTGGCAATAATACAATTGAAATGGCACTCGATGCGTTGTAGCAGCTGCTTCGCCTGCTCCAAAAGCTCTGAGCGCTGCACTTTTGTGTCCGGCTGCCAGTCGACTGACTGCCCCGTGATGGTCTCCACAATGGTCTTCAGCTCGTGCATGTTCGGCTTGAGCAGGCGTATGTGCTCGATGAGCTCCGGGCGCAGCCTGAAAGGTTTGCCGGCTATAAACATGTCCGTCGGCTCAAAGAAGACGGGCACTTGGTAGCGCTGCGCCAGCTGCAGCAAGCAGGCCATCGCCTGCTCCGAGATGTTGCTATCCATCACAATAAGTGGCGCGGCGCGGAATAGGTCGGCACGTGCCGCCAGCACTTCGGGTGTAATGCTTCTATGCACCTCCATATCGCCCAGGATGAGCTTACAATCGCCGGCCTGATCGAAGATCAGCGAGCAGAGGGATGTGGCGCGCTTCTTATCTACGATAAGGCCACTTTGCAGCGCCGCCGGCATCAGTTGGCGCAGTATATGTCCCAGCTGATCGCCGCCAACGGCCGAAATTAGATTCACATCGCCATACAGCTTATAGATGCCCTCGGCCACGTTGCGTCCAACGCCGCCGGCTGCCTGCTTGGTGACAGCCGAATAGGTGGCACCGTCCAGCTGCATCTGCCGCTGCTCGGTGACCTTAAAGCTCAAATCCAGTATGGAGGCGCCCACAACTAGAGGTTTCTTCAAGCTACTCTTGGCGATGGCAGGTGTGCTCCGGCTGCTAGCTGCCAACTCGCAGGCAATTTGTGCGGCCACGGCCGCATTGTTCCGGATCAGCGCAATGTTCGCCTGCAGACTGCGCCCCTGGGTTAGCTGTGAGATGTGGGCAAGCAGAAAAGGCGTGACCTCCTTGCCACTAATGCCCTGTGCCTGCGCCTCAGCATTGGCTGCCTGGATGGCCGCATCTATGTCAGACTTATTGGCGGCATATTCAGCTGGTATGGGCACGCCTATAAGCACGCCGGACTGTAGTTCCAGCTGGCGCCAGGCGCGCAACAGCTGCGCCGCATGCGCAGCTGTGGGCAGATTGTAGGGCACCTTCGAGCCGCTGTCACGCGTATAAAAATCGGGAAACACACCGCCTGTACTCTCATAGCTGGCCACGCACACGCCCTGCGTCTCCAGATATTCGAGCGTGCGCGGTATATCCAATATGGACTTGACGCCGCTGCAGACCACAGCCACCGGCGTGCGGCCCAGCTCGACTAGATCAGCGGACACGTCCAATGTGATGTGACCCTCACGATGCACACCGCCAATGCCGCCCGTCGCAAAGATGGGGATGCCCACGCGATGTGCCACAATCATTGTAGCAGCTACCGTTGTGCCTCCACTTTGCTGCATCGCCACCACATAGGGCAGATCCCGGCGTGAGCATTTGATGACCTCCTCGCGTGGCTTTTGCGCCAGCTCCATGAGCTCCTCCTGCGTGAGGCCAACTTTGATGCAGCCATCAATGATGCCAATGGTGGCTGGGATGGCGCCCTTGTTGCGCACCTCCTGCTCCACCTGCAGTGCTGTTTCCACATTCTCTGGCACGGGCATGCCATGCGTTATAATTGTCGACTCGAGAGCCACAACAGGATGCTTCTGTGCCAGGGCATGTCGTACATCTGGATGCACAACTATGTGCTGCCTGATGGAAAATTTGCGGGTTCGGAGCACACGTATGCCGTGGCTGAAACATTTCTTTAGAAGCATTTGGTTATACCGAAAATTATGGCACTGAAATGATCGTAATTTTAACTGTAATACCGGCTTGAGCTCAGTTTACTTTCATGCTGAAAATTGTCAACAAACTCTTTACACAAACATATTCTAATAAGACTTCCATGTGGTGAGCACAACAAGTGTGTTTAACTGGCGGGCGGCAGCTGTTTTTACACTATGCAACACTAGCACCAATATTAAATTTGGTATTTTTTATGTGCACGGTGAAAAACACATCGATAGCTATTAAGCGAGGCTAAGAGTGAGCCACACAAATTTGTGTGTTATTCCTTTCCATATTAAAACAATTACATTATAATTGAATTTTTATATTATTTATTTATTTAAAAACGTGCTTTTAAAAATAGTCATCTGGTCACACTTGCTATCGATATTAAGCCGCCTATCGCTGCGTTCGATATATTTGCTTGCTTACAATCCGCGCCATCTTGGCATCATTTTGTTTGCGTTTTTGTTTTAAACGAATGGCAATGGATTTCAATCAGAGCGCCTACAACTTAGAGTTCTTTAATTTCACGCCGGAACAAATCTCCGCCGAACGTAGGTTGCATTTCACTAAACTGACAAAAACTCTGAATCACGTATTTAATTTTCAGGTGACTCTCTGGTGCAAACTCTCATCGGCCGAGCGGTTGAGACAACCATTCAGAAAATTAAAACGCCCGCCACATCCGAGTTGTTGAATCAGAAAAAGGACGCCGTCATAAGCCTCATGTTGGAGGCGTGCCAGGTGAGACTGGATGGCCTGCGCGAGCTGGACAAAAGAAACTTTGAGGTGCCGCCGCATGTGCTGCAGATTAAGGACTTTGAGCTGGAGCAGCAGTTCTCCAGCGAGGAGGAGGAAGCAAAGACAGCCAAAGTGGAAGAGCTGAAGCTGCGCTACCGGCAGGTGAGTGCAAAATAAAGCCAATTCAAGCTCTGCCTAAACTCACTATTTGATACTCCGCTCCAGAACATGGCCATGCTGGCCGAGCTGGAGGCGGAGCAGGAAAAGTACACGGCCATTGAGCCGCTCGTGCAAAGAGAGCTGGAAATGCATCAGCAGGTTTACGCAGCCTGCGCCAACTGTGACATTAAAAAGATACACACTCTCGCAACGCTCATGGCTAAGGATCAGAAGCTGTTGTAGGTACCTAAATCTAGTTATCCTTTAAGTAATATCAAATGTATTCAACCCATAAGGCTCTCTTGAGCCAGGCTTTCGTGTATCAACGTAGTCTTAGATATAGCAAAAAAAAAAAGGTCTGTTAATTAATAATTAAGCTTGTTTGTTAACCAACATTAGGGCTAGATATGTGAAGCGAAGGCTCGCGTAGGCAGAGACTTTGTTAATACATGTTTTTAAGTAATAGACAAACTAGTTAATACAAGAGATGATGTATTCATTTAGTTTTTCTAATGCTTACATATATCTCTATGTCAATGATAAATGAAATGAATCCATTTTGATTCAAAGAACATTGCAATTTGTGAACTTGTCCGTTTCCCTTTTACTTTTCAATATCATAATATTAGCAAATTCTATTCAGATTTAAAACATTTTTGCCTTGAGAAGTTGCCTGCTTAAGCAAGCTGCCTCTCAGCAGAGCATTCAGTGTACTCTATATTTAGAATAAACTATATTTTCTCGAAAAAATGCGTCACTCAAGCGAATTTAAGTGCCCTCGCAGCGGCCATTATATTTCTGATAGGAGACGTGTAACGCATTAGGGAAGATTTTAAAAGGTTTAAAGATTTTTATAAGTATTCACATTCGAGCCGATATATATGTCTATTTACGTGCAGGCTTATCCTTAAAACTATCTCGATAAGCCTTTGCATAGGGTCCGTCTTTCTTTTGCATGTTGTACATATATCAATATCTCTGTATTATGATATATGCTGTCATCGAAACGATCTGACAAAATGATGTTCTTGTACGAACAGCTTATGTGGCATTATATATATTTTAAGATTTCTTAAACAAACCTTGCATTTATAAGTTTAATCATGCTCTTATGGGAACAGTTGGTTGAACAATGAATACCGAAATGAATCATTCAACAATTGAGTTCCTGTTTGAAAAGTGGATTTGTTTTTCACGATATCTTGAGCAAAATTTCCACACACGGGTTTTACCATATATCCTACATAAGCATAAGAAACATCTTATCTATATTGGACTAGTATATTATATTATATAGTTCTAATGAACACATTGGTCGATAGTTGAGTTATTGTCTGAAAAACTGTTTGACTTCTAAGATATGTAGAGTATGCTTATCAAAAATTAGCTTTATCTAAAGTATTTACAAAATCTTAATAATGGATTACTATATCAGACAGTTCTCTAAAAGGAAAAGGTCTAGGATTCAGTTCTCGTTTAAAAAACTGTTTTGCTTTGGATATAAGAAAATCAAATAAGAGTCTTACTCTCTTGCTAGCATATGAGTCAGTTCCTGAAGTTCCATATTATATATCATCTAAAGGAGAAATCTTTAAGGGTATTTAAGTTTCGGCATGTCGCATATTATGTACTTTAATGTTTAGCTATTCGCGAAACTATCTGACCACATTAATAGATTCCCGCAGAGCGAAAGCTTACGCTGTGTGCTGATGCTTTCTGGTGGCTATTTTTGATGCAGTGCGTCCGAGATGCGGTTGCGTGTTTCCAGTCAATAGTTCAACAGCCGTTGAGGATGCGAATGCGCTTGGCCTGCATGTGTGTGTGTGTGTGCGTGTGTTCGAGTGTGCGTTTGGCACGATCGGAGCGCAGCCACACGCCGAGCTGAGATGCTGCACAGAACTCGGAAAACTAGAGATTCTGCGTCTATTTATAACATTGCGCGACATTTTCTTTAATTTTCTTACCTTTTTTTTTTTGCGTATTCAAAAACAAATATGCAAAAAGTGCCACAAAAATAAAGCAGGCGAGTGAGAGAGGGGGAAATAGCGAGAGCGAGAGAGAGAAATGCGCGTTATTAATAAAAGCAGCGCTGCTTTGGTTGGGTCTGGCTGGTCGAATCGGATCGGATGGGATCGGTCTTTTGGTGTGGCTCGGTTTGGCCCGGCAGCTGCATTTATTCGCATTTGGCTCTTGCGTCCGTGGAGTTGCAGAGAAAAGCAAAGAACGAGAAGAAAAATAGCTAAGAAATATCTGAGGTAATCTCTTGACATGCCGCCCGGCCATTTTATGTAACTAAATATGCATCTATATTATGTAGAGATTCGCCAGCATGAATGTGGAGAAGCTGAAGCGGCTGCAGGCGCAGGTGCGCATCGGTGGCAAGGGCACGCCCCGTCGCAAAAAGAAGGTCATGCACCAGACGGCGGCTACCGATGACAAGAAGCTGCAGAGCTCGCTCAAGAAGCTATCCGTTAGCACCATACCCGGCATTGAGGAGGTCAACATCATCAAGGATGACCTCACGGTCATACATTTCAATAATCCCAAGGCGCAGGCATCGCTCTCGGCCAATACGTTCGCCGTCACCGGCCACGGTGAGACGAAGAAGATTGTCGAAATGCTGCCGGAGATTCTGCCACAGCTGGGCCAGGAGACGGTCGTACAGTTGCGCATGTATGCCAACTCTATGTCCAATAATCAGAAGGCCACGGCCGACAGCGGCACAGCTGCAGCTGCAGCTGGCGAGGACGATGATGATGATGATGTGCCCGATCTGGTGGGCGACTTTGATGAGGTGGCCAAGCTGGAGGCGAACAAGCAGCAGGAACAAGCAGCTGCCGGCCAGGGAAAGGCGCAGCAGCCAAAGCCAGCCACAGAGAAGCCCAAGGAGGCCAAGAAAACCAACAAGGCAGACAACAAGGCGGACAAACAGCAGCAGCAGATGCCGTCCGGTAAACAGGAGCGCAAGAAGCAGCAGCCACAGATGGACAAGAAGAGCGAACCACAGAACAATAAGGAGGCACAGCCTGCTGCCAAGGAGGAACAGCCGAAAACTGCAGCAGTTGCTGTGGACACTCAAAAAAAGGAAACCAAGAAGCCATCACCGGAGCCCAAAGCAGAGCAGCCCAAGCCGGTCGAGCCGCCGAGCCAAATCGCAGCACCTGCTCCAATCCCCAGCCCAGTCGCAGCAGTGCAGGCGAAGACCCCGCCTGCTGTGCAAACATTGGCACAAATCGTAGCCGCTGAGCCGGCCAAGCCGGCCGAGAAAAAAGAGATCCCAGCCAGTGCACCGGCTGAGCAGAAGCCAGCTCCAGCGCCAGCCAAGGTGGAACTGAAAGCTGAAGCAGGCGCTGCCAAGCAGGAGCAGAAAACAACCACAGCTGAGCCTGAGAAGAAACCGGAGCCCAAACCGAAGGAAGCCAGTCCACAACAGGCTACTCCGCCGCCAGTCAAGCAGGCAGCACCAAAGCAAGTGACGCCACCACCGGCAAAACAGGTCACGCCACCAGCAGAAGCTAAAGCCTCAGTGGAACAACTGAAGCCACAGCCAGCTGCAACTACGGCTAAGCCGGCAGAGAAGAAACCAGAGGATGTTAAGGCGGCAGCACAACAGGCAGCTCCCAAGCAAGTGACGCCATCTACGGAGCCCAAAATTACCGTCGAGCAACAACAAAAAGCCGCAACTCCTGCTCCAGCAGCAGCATTACCACTAGTTGCCTCAGCGGCAGCTTCAGCTGTAGCAGCAGCTCTAGCTCCAATTACACCACCAGCAGCAGGCCCGGGAACAGCCCCAGCTCAGACAGCAGCTCTAATTACAGCAGTTCCAGCTCCAACAGTAGCTCCGGCTCCAACTGCAGCTCCAGCAGCAGCTCCAGTTCCAACATCAGCTCCAGCTCCAATAACACCACCAGCTGCAGCTCCTGCTATAGCTCCTACTGCACAACCAGCTGCAGCTCCAGATCAAATTGTAACACCAACAGCAGCTCCTGCTACTGCATCAGCTCCTGCTTCACCACCAGCAGCAATTCCTGCCGTAGCACCGCCAACCGGAGCTCCAACAGCAGCTCCAGCAACTGCTCCTGCTGCAACTCCAGCAGCAGCAGCTGCTCCAACACCAGCTCCTGCTACCCTACCAACAGCAGGTCCAACTCCTGCTGCATCACCAGCATCTGCTCCATCACCAGCTCCTGCTGCACCAAAAGCTGCAGCTGCAGCTCCAAAAACCGCAGCTGCTGCGAATGGCAAAAAACAGGAAGCAGCTCAAAAGTCCAAGCAGCCTAAGCCTGGCCAGACACAACAGCAAACCCAAAAGCAGCCACAGCCCAATAAACCACAACAACAACAACAAAAGCAGACGGCAGCCAAGCCCACAGTCGCACCCAAACCTGAGACGGCATCTGCCAAGCCAGCTGGACCGAAGCAGCCCGCAGGCGCAGCAGGCACTCAGCCGCAACAGCAGCAGCAGGGCAAGGGCAACAAGGCATCGCCACCAAAGCAGCAGCCAGCAGCTGCCAAATCTAATCCCCAGCAGCAGCAGCAGCAGCAAAAGGCTGGCGATGGCAAGCCCAAGACGCCGGCAAACACGCCCAATTCGCAGGCCTCGCCCAAGGCGTCGCCATCACCCAAAGCGGGCGCTTCGCCCAAGTCGACATCCCCCAAGGCGGGCACACCGACGACCCCCACAGCTGTCGCCCAGCCACAGCCAGCACCGGGCACTGGTGGCGCCAATTAAATATGATTTCAATGCATTTTCAAAAAGCAACGTTCGACGCTGCAATCGCAGCCGAGGTATCGATAGCGTGCTGCAAATGCAACGCTGCAGTTTATCGATATTGCCGATACGATTTTTATTTTGTGACGATTACATTTTCTATTGAAAAATAAACAATTTAAAAAATAACACCTTATAAGATGTTACCCAACTCAGCTACTATTGCTGCTTGCGCGCCGCCGCCGGCTGCTCACCTTGTTCACCCTGCTCCGGATTTAGTTTCCACATGGCGTAGTTCAGGGCGGTAGCAAATCCCAACCAGGCCATATACGGCACAAACAAAAGCCCGGCCGTCTTGTTCACACGATAGAAGAGTACACCACATGCGCCGGCCGCCGCTGTTAGCGCCACAATCTCAATAAGCGCCTGTGGATGACACACAATAGATAAGAATCAGCACACTCGAAGGTCAACTATAATGTCTCAACTTACGCCCTTGATGTTATGCTTGCCAAAGAATATCGGTGTCCAGGCCCAGTTGAGCGCCAGCTGTGTGCCGTAGGCGATCAATGGCAATTGAGCATCGCCGCTGAAGCCGCCGCCGTCGCGCCACACCAGGTAAGAGCCATAGCCCATGCCGGCGTACAGTGATGTCCAAACGGGTGCAAACAGCCAGTTAGGTGGTCGGAACGAGGGAAAATTCAGATTCGAATACCAATTTTTTATGTGCCTGCGCGTCAATGCGCCATTAACAATGCCTCCCACATTCGGCAAGATGACAGCGCCCGCAATTCTCAATGCGGTTTTAGTTGCGGTTTCCTCAGACATTTTTCGCGTGCTGCTTTTCCAGTGCTGCAAACTGAACTATTTGCTGTAACTGTTTGTTTCTAGCCTACGAATGCGACGCAATAATGGAAAGCAGCTTGTTGCTTGCCGGTGACTTCATATATCCAGTATGCGTGTGTGTGCTTGGGTGTGTGTGTGTGTGTGCATACATTTTATTGCTGCTGCTCTCCGAGTGTATGTGTATATATGTATGTATGGGTGTGTTTACAGATAGTGGACTTTTGCACTTAAACACTGTGCTACAAGATACTTGAACTTTTTAATTATTGCAAAATATATGCAAAAAATAAATGTACATTAGCTGAGTTAATATATATATGTGTATTATAATATATTTTGTATAGAATTTTTTTACACAATATGATATTAAGCTGACATATGTTCATATGTGTATTTTACATATAATAATACAAAAGTCTCTGCCTGATTCCAGACAGAAGAAAGGGTTTTTGAAAATATTCAAACATTAATATATTTATATACATGGATTGTTCTCAATCACATTTTGTGCTTTGTTGCCCACTGTAATTTGTTTTTAAGCTTTCATGTGCGTAGATTCAGAGAGGGGCGATCGACCGTAAATCTGATTAAGAGCATGCAATTAGTTTTATGATTGTGAAATAGTTGATTTTCAAGTATATCTAGAATAATTATACTAATTGCAATATGATTCAGCCAGGGCTGCAAGAACTGCCAGGAACATGGCTTATGGAGGAGCCATGGCAACGGCCAGCGGGATTTGTTTGGCCCAAAACGGAACATTGAAAGGATACCAAATATCAACGGCCAGAAATGACGCTCTATTTCGATACGAAAATCGAGTTCCTGGACTCGGATGCAGTGAGCACCATCAGCAGCTGGCATCCCAATGAGCCACTGTTCGCGGTGGCCTCCTACAGCCAGGAGCGCGGCGGCAGCGTAACCATTTTTGCGGATACCGTGAGTTTTGCCATGAAAAAAACTTCTTCTTTTATCCCGCTGCTTGCACATTTTCAGGGCGAACCGCAGCGGGATGTCACGTATCCAGTGCACGCCAGCTCGCAGGCAACGGCCTTGTGTTGGCATCCGGAGAAGGCGCTGCTGGCCACCGGTTGGGAGCATGGCGATATACACGTCTGGTTTGCCGGCCATAGGGAATTCGCCAGCGTTAGCGGCCCCCACAAGGCGGCAATTGTGCTGCTGGAGTTCAGCGAACAGGGCGGCCGCATGGTCACAGCGGATGCCCTCGGCCTGGTCACCGGCTGGCGCTGCGATGGCCAATATCAGTTTCTGACCATGTTCTCGCATGATCTGCGCGAGCCTTTGCTCCTGATCTGCTTTCGCCGCACCGTCGAGAGCGAGCTGCGCGAGGAGATGGCCAGTCTGGCCAAGGCAGCGGTCGCTGGCGATGAGAATGCTCTGGACACGCTGACCAATTGGCGGCCGCGCACGGCGGCGCGTGGTCACTCGGGTGTCCGGGACAATCACTGCTTCTATGCGTGCACGCAGGGCGGCGTGGCCTACTATATCAATCAGGGCGGCAGCTGCAGCGAGGTGCTGAAGAGCGGGCCGCAACAGCCGAGCATTCTGCAGATGCTCTGGCATCCCAAGAAGTGGGCACATCATTCTGCTTTCCATTTGCTCGAGAAATAATGCCTTCAACATTTCTTTTAGGGATGCGGTCATTTGCCTGCTGGATGATCTGACCATCACGCTGTACTTGGTGGAGTCGACAGGCATCTTGACGGAACTGGAGCGCGTCAAGCTGAGCGGGCGCGGCACGAACCAGCATGGCGCCATAGCCTGGGCGGGCAACAGCTTGGCCATCATCACGGGCGATCTTACCGTGCGCATCTGGGACATTGAACGCAGTGATAATTATCTGCTTAAAATGGATTTGCCCAGCTCCAGCCTGACCGCCAGCTCCTCCCTCAACAACAACAGCAACAGCAATGACTTTTTTAGCCATGAGACGAGCGTGGAGAGCAAGAGCAACAACAACAATCTGCCACGCAAGATGTCCAGGCACCTTCAACTTAACTCCAATGAAATGTTCACCTGCCTCGCCTACAGCAACAGCAACCAGACCCTGTGCGCGGCCACCAATCTGGGCAATCTGTACACCTGGAAGCGCACGGTGAGCTGCTTTGTCAGCGCACCGGAGGATGCCTGGCAGCTGGGCAACATATCGACGCTGGCACGGCAGGGCGCAATCAAGAGCTGCTCGTGGGGCTACAATGAGCTGGCCAAGCCGTGCATTTTGGTCAACTGTTTGTCGAGTGTGTTTATGTTAAAGGAGCAGCCCCTTCTGGCCAGCCACACGCGCAGCCTCTGGGCGGTGCAGTGCTCCGCGAAATCCGTGCAGCTGACGCACTGCAGCGGACGCCAGTGTACGGTGCAGGCGGATTTTGCGGTAACTGCGCTGGCCTTAAACGACCTCAGCCTGGTCGTGAGCAACGGGCGCTCCATATCCTCATACAGTCTGCAGAAGATTGAGAAGAGCCTGGACGAGTTCGATGAAATACTGGAGGCTTCCGGCGCCGGTTCCAGTGCCTCGGTGAAGAGCTCGCCAGCATTGAATGTGCGGCTGATGCAAACCTTTGCCACCGAGTGTCTGGCCTTGTGCCTGCACAATCAGAACATCTTTTGCTTGAGCGCTAGCGATATAGTCATCTATTCCGTGGGCGGCGTTGTGCTCCACCGGCTGCTGGGCAATGATATCGAGGGAAAAATCATTGGCATGGATCTGACCGGCTGCTATCTGTCCGTGTTCACCATGAACGGCTATGTCAAGGCGTACGATGTCAGCCGGCATGATCCGAAGCTGCTGTTCCCCAGCAAATCCGGACACGAGATATTCGATGACTTTGGTGAGTTCATTTTGGTCAAGTGCAACAGCTTGGGCAGCCATCTGGCATTGGTGATAGCTAACAGCAGCTTCCAGCCCTGCGCTGCCGTCTACTGCTGGGACTTTGAACGCAACAATCTCTTCGAGCACGACCTGGTTCAGCTGGAGCCGGAGAATGCCTCGCAAAATGGCAGCAAATCCAGCCTGGCTGTGCGCTTCTTCTGGGATACGGAAGAGCCCCGTCTCCTGGCCGTGGAGGTCAAGTCCATGGTGATGGTAGCGCAGAAGCCCATCGCCCGGCCGCAGAATCAGCAGCCCTCGCCCAGTCACTATGTGGAGTCGCAGGTGCTGGTCATGTTCTACTCGGAAAAGGGCGAAGGCAAACTGAATGTGCTCGAGTCGCAGGCGATGAGTGCCGGCGCCCAGTTGCTCAATCTGTGCGTACCCAGCGTCGTCTGCCTGCAGGTGAACGCTGTGCAGGAGCAGCCGCTGAAGGATTTCGTGGATCTGCAGCAGTGCGATGCCAGCACCCGACGGCAGGTGCTCAATTTTAGCCTGCACGTGGCCGAAGGGCATATGGACTTGGCCTTTCGCTGTGTGCGCTCCATACAGTCCAAGGTGATCTGGACGAATCTGGCCAAGATGTGCGTGCACACCAACCGCCTGGACGTGGCCAAGGTGTGCCTGGGCCACTTGGAACAGGCACGTTCAGTGCGCGCTCTTCGCCAGGCCATCGAGGATGATGATCTTGAGCCGGAGGCCAAGGTCGCCGTGCTGGCCATTGAGCTGGGCATGATTGAGGAGGCCAAGGAGCTGTATAAGCGCTGCAAGCGCCACGATCTGCTCAACAAGCTGCTGCAGGCCACCGGCCAGCTGGACGAGGCGCTCCAAGTGGCCGAAACGGAGGATCGCATCCATCTGAAGCATACGTATTACCAGAAGGCGCAGGCACTGCGCGAACGGGGCGACATCAAAGGCGCCCTGGAGTACTACGAGAAGACACAGAATCCCGTGCAGCATATCACACAGCTGCTGCTCGAGAATCCCATGGCCATGAAGCGTTATATACAAACCACCAGCGATCCCAAAATGCTCAAGTGGTGGGGCCAATATGTGGAGAGCTCCGGCGACATGGATGCCGCGCTGGCCGTGTACAGCAAAGCTGATGATTGGTTCTCGCAGGTGAAGATACTCTGTTATCTGGGTAAGATATCCAAAGCGGATGCCATAGCCAGGCAATCGGGCGATCGCGCCGCCTGCTACCATCTGGGCAGGCATTACGAGAACGTGGGCAAGTTCCAGGAGGCCATCATGTTCTATACGCGCGCCCAGACCTTCAGCAATGCCATACGCATCTGCAAGGAGAACGACTTCCAGGAGGAGCTCTGGACGGTGGCCAGCTCGTCGCGCAGCCGCGACAAGGCCATCGCGGCGGCCTACTTCGAGGAGTGCGGCAATTTCAAGTATGCCGTCGAGCTATACCATCGCGCCGGCATGCTCCACAAGGCGCTGGAAATGGCCTTCGAGTCACAGCAGCCGGAGATACTGGAGATTATTGCCACAGAGCTGAGCACCGAGTCGGATGCGGAGCTGATCAATCGCTGTGCGGACTTCTTCGCCAGCATCGAGCAGCACCAAAAGGCCGTTCAACTGCTGGCCAAGACCAAGCATCTGGAGCGCGCTCTGGCTATTTGCCTGGAGAAGGGCGTGCCGGTCACCGAGGAGCTGGCCGATCTGCTGACGCCCAACAAGGCGGACTTCGATGAGCCGACACGCATCGGCATCCTGGTGCAGCTGGGCGAGCTGTTGCAGCAGCAGGGCGACTACCACAGCGCCACCAAGAAGTTCACACAGGCCGGCGACAAGGTGCGCGCCATGAAATCCTTGCTCAAATCCGGCAACACCGACAAGATCATCTTCTTCGCGACGATGTCGCGACAGCGCGAGATCTACATCATGGCCGCCAACTATTTGCAGGCTCTGGACTGGCAGAGCGATGGCAACATACTGAAGCACATCGTCAGCTTCTATGGCAAGGCGCAGGCCTACGATTCGCTGGCCAATTTCTATGCCATTTGCGCACAGATCGAGATCGAGGAATATCAGGACTATGAGAAGGCGCTCACGGCCATGCAGGAGGCGTCCAAGTGCCTGGAGAAGCTCAGCCACGCCCAGCACGCCTACAACAATCTGCAGCGCACCGTTGCGGACGTCAAGAGCATACTGGAGATGCAGCAGGCGCTGCGTGCCGGCGATAATCAGGCCGCTATCAACGCCTGTCGCAGCATGTTGCGTAAGTTACCCGGCTTGGCGCGGTCAAACTTTTTATTTTTATCTTATGTGTTTGGTTTTCCCGATTCCTAAAACCCATCTTATATAATGTTATACATAGATTTTCGAGCTGATTTGCCGATCTTGGGGTGGATTTAAAAGTTAGGTTTTCAAATTAGCTAGGAAATGAAAACTTTTAACTCAAACGTACTTTGCAACGGATTGGAATGAACTTGAAGCACACTTCTTAAATAAATTTACCTACTCTTTGTCCCCCACTTTCCACAAGGAAAGGTGGATTTTCCGAATAGTGTGAAACTCCTTTCAAGTGAATTTTCACATAGGTCTATTAAAAGTGAGTTGAAAGCGCGGATAAGGAAAAGAAATAAATAAATGCAACACTTACCGACCCTAAAATATCCTAACATAGGTCAAAATTTCCCACCCCCATAACTTGGTCAAATCTCATCCTATTTTCATGAGGTTTGGCTTTTTGTTCATGGTTTGGCCTCTAGATCAATTCTGCATCAAAATCTGGCAACATTATTTTTGGTCAAAATTCATGTCAAAATGGTAGCCTCAAATATCCTATATGGACATAGGTCAAAACTTCCCACCCCCATAACTTGGTCAAATCTCATCCTATTTTCATGAGGTTTGGCTTTTTGTTCATGGTTTGGCCTCTAGATCAATTCTGCATCAAAATCTGGCAATATTATTTTTGGTTAAAATTCATGTCAAAATGGTACCCTCAAATATCCTATATGGACATAGGTCAAAACTTCCCACCCCCATAACTTGGTCAAATCTCATCCTATTTTCATAAGGTTTGGCTTTTTGTTCATGGTTTGGCCTCTAGATCAATTCTGCATCAAAATCTGGCAACATTATTTTTGGTCATAATTCATGTCAAAATGGTACCCTCAAATATCCTATATGGACATAGGTCAAAACTTCCCACCCCCATAACTTGGTCAAATCTCATCCTATTTTCATAAGGTTTGGCTTTTTGTTCATGGTTTGGCCTCTAGATCAATTCTGCATCAAAATCTGGCAACATTATTTTTGGACATAATTCATGTCAAAATGGTACCCTCAAATATCCTATATGGACATAGGTCAAAACTTCCCACACCTATAACTTGGTCAAATCTTATCCGATTTTCAAAATGTTTGGCTTTTTGTTCATGGTTTGGCATCTAGATCAATTCTGCATCAAAATCTGGCAACATTATTTTTGGTCAAAATTCATGTCAAAATGGTACCCTCAAATATCCTATATGGACACAGGTCAAAACTTCCCGCCCCCATAACTTGGTCAAATCTCATCCTATTTTCATAAGGTTTGGCTTTTTGTTCATGGTTTGGCCTCTAGATCAATTCTGCATCAAAATCTGGCAATATTATTTTTGGTCAAAATTCATGTCAAAATGGTACCCTCAAATATCCTATATGGACATAGGTCAAAACTTCCCACACCTATAACTTGGTCAAATCTCATCCGATTTTCAAAAGGGTTGGCTTTTTGTTTATGGTTTGGCATCTAGATCAATTCTGCATCAAAATCTGGCAATATTATTTTTGGTCAAAATTCATGTCAAAATGGTAGCCTCAAATATCCTATATGGACATAGGTCAAAACTTCCCACACCTATAACTTGGTCAAATCTCATCCGATTTTCAAAAGGGTTGGCTTTTTGTTTATGGTTTGGCATCTAGATCAATTCTGCATCAAAATCTGGCAACATTATTTTTGGTCAAAATTCATGTCAAAATGGTAGCCTCAAATATCCTATATGGACATAGGTCAAAACTTCCCACCCCCATAACTTGGTCAAATCTCATCCTATTTTCATGAGGTTTGGCTTTTTGTCCATGGTTTGGCCTCTAGATCAATTCTGCATCAAAATCTGGCAACATTATTTTTGGTCAAAATTCATGTCAAAATGGTACCCTCAAATATCCTATATGGACATAAGTCAAAACTTCCCACCCCCATAACTTGGTCAAATCTCATCCTATTTCAATAAGGTTTGGCTCTTTGTTCATGGTTTGGCCTCTAGATCAATTCTGCATCAAAATCTGGCAATATTATTTTTGGTCAAAATTCATGTCAAAATGGTACCCTCAAATATCCTATATGGACATAGGTCAAAACTTCCCACACCTATAACTTGGTCAAATCTCATCCGATTTTCAAAAGGGTTGGCTTTTTGTTTATGGTTTGGCATCTAGATCAATTCTGCATCAAAATCTGGCAACATTATTTTTGGTCAAAATTCATGTCAAAATGGTACCCTCAAATATCCTATATGGACATAGGTCAAAACTTCCCACCCCCATAACTAGGTCAAATCTCATCCGATTTTCATGAGGTTTGGCTTTTTGTTATGGTTTGGCCTCTAGATCAATTCTGCATCAAAATCTGGCAACATTATTTTTGGTCAAAATTCATGTCAAAATGGTAGCCTCAAATATCCTATATGGACATAGGTCAAAACTTCCCACCCCCATAACTTGGTCAAATCTCATCCTATTTTCATGAGGTTTGGCTTTTTGTTCATGGTTTGGCCTCTAGATCAATTCTGCATCAAAATCTGGCAATATTATTTTTGGTTAAAATTCATGTCAAAATGGTACCCTCAAATATCCTATATGGACATAGGTCAAAACTTCCCACCCCCATAACTTGGTCAAATCTCATCCTATTTTCATGAGGTTTGGCTTTTTGTTCATGGTTTGGCCTCTAGATCAATTCTGCATCAAAATCTGGCAATATTATTTTTGGTTAAAATTCATGTCAAAATGGTACCCTCAAATATCCTATATGGACATAGGTCAAAACTTCCCACCCCCATAACTTGGTCAAATCTCATCCTATTTTCATAAGGTTTGGCTTTTTGTTCATGGTTTGGCCTCTAGATCAATTCTGCATCAAAATCTGGCAACATTATTTTTGGTCATAATTCATGTCAAAATGGTACCCTCAAATATCCTATATGGACATAGGTCAAAACTTCCCACCCCCATAACTTGGTCAAATCTCATCCTATTTTCATAAGGTTTGGCTTTTTGTTCATGGTTTGGCCTCTAGATCAATTCTGCATCAAAATCTGGCAACATTATTTTTGGACATAATTCATGTCAAAATGGTACCCTCAAATATCCTATATGGACATAGGTCAAAACTTCCCACACCTATAACTTGGTCAAATCTTATCCGATTTTCAAAATGTTTGGCTTTTTGTTCATGGTTTGGCATCTAGATCAATTCTGCATCAAAATCTGGCAACATTATTTTTGGTCAAAATTCATGTCAAAATGGTACCCTCAAATATCCTATATGGACATAGGTCAAAACTTCTCACCCCCATAACTTGGTCAAATCTCATCCTATTTTCATAAGGTTTGGCTTTTTGTTCATGGTTTGGCCTCTAGATCAATTCTGCATCAAAATCTGGCAATATTATTTTTGGTCAAAATTCATGTCAAAATGGTACCCTCAAATATCCTATATGGACATAGGTCAAAACTTCCCACACCTATAACTTGGTCAAATCTCATCCGATTTTCAAAAGGGTTGGCTTTTTGTTTATGGTTTGGCATCTAGATCAATTCTGCATCAAAATCTGGCAACATTATTTTTGGTCAAAATTCATGTCAAAATGGTAGCCTCAAATATCCTATATGGACATAGGTCAAAACTTCCCACCCCCATAACTTGGTCAAATCTCATCCTATTTTCATGAGGTTTGGCTTTTTGTTCATGGTTTGGCCTCTAGATCAATTCTGCATCAAAATCTGGCAACATTATTTTTGGTCAAAATTCATGTCAAAATGGTAGCCTCAAATATCCTATATGGACATAAGTCAAAACTTCCCACCCCCATAACTTGGTCAAATCTCATCCTATTTCCATAAGGTTTGGCTCTTTGTTCATGGTTTGGCCTCTAGATCAATTCTGCATCAAAATCTGACAATATTATTTTTGGTCAAAATTCATGTCAAAATGGTACCCTCAAATATCCTATATGGACATAGGTCAAAACTTCCCACACCTATAACTTGGTCAAATCTCATCCGATTTTCAAAAGGGTTGGCTTTTTGTTTATGGTTTGGCATCTAGATCAATTCTGCATCAAAATCTGGCAACATTATTTTTGGTCAAAATTCATGTCAAAATGGTACCCTCAAATATCCTATATGGACATAGGTCAAAACTTCCCACCCCCATAACTAGGTCAAATCTCATCCGATTTTCATGAGGTTTGGCTTTTTGTTATGGTTTGGCCTCTAGATCAATTCTGCATCAAAATCTGGCAACATTATTTTTGGTCAAAATTCATGTCAAAATGGTAGCCTCAAATATCCTATATGGACATAGGTCAAAACTTCCCACCCCCATAACTTGGTCAAATCTCATCCTATTTTCATGAGGTTTGGCTTTTTGTTCATGGTTTGGCCTCTAGATCAATTCTGCATCAAAATCTGGCAATATTATTTTTGGTTAAAATTCATGTCAAAATGGTACCCTCAAATATCCTATATGGACATAGGTCAAAACTTCCCACCCCCATAACTTGGTCAAATCTCATCCTATTTTCATAAGGTTTGGCTTTTTGTTCATGGTTTGGCCTCTAGATCAATTCTGCATCAAAATCTGGCAACATTATTTTTGGTCATAATTCATGTCAAAATGGTACCCTCAAATATCCTATATGGACATAGGTCAAAACTTCCCACCCCCATAACTTGGTCAAATCTCATCCTATTTTCATAAGGTTTGGCTTTTTGTTCATGGTTTGGCCTCTAGATCAATTCTGCATCAAAATCTGGCAACATTATTTTTGGACATAATTCATGTCAAAATGGTACCCTCAAATATCCTATATGGACATAGGTCAAAACTTCCCACACCTATAACTTGGTCAAATCTTATCCGATTTTCAAAATGTTTGGCTTTTTGTTCATGGTTTGGCATCTAGATCAATTCTGGATCAAAATCTGGCAACATTATTTTTGGTCAAAATTCATGTCAAAATGGTACCCTCAAATATCCTATATGGACATAGGTCAAAACTTCCCACCCCCATAACTTGGTCAAATCTCATCCTATTTTCATAAGGTTTGGCTTTTTGTTCATGGTTTGGCCTCTAGATCAATTCTGCATCAAAATCTGGCAATATTATTTTTGGTCAAAATTCATGTCAAAATGGTACCCTCAAATATCCTATATGGACATAGGTCAAAACTTCCCACACCTATAACTTGGTCAAATCTCATCCGATTTTCAAAAGGGTTGGCTTTTTGTTTATGGTTTGGCATCTAGATCAATTCTGCATCAAAATCTGGCAACATTATTTTTGGTCAAAATTCATGTCAAAATGGTAGCCTCAAATATCCTATATGGACATAGGTCAAAACTTCCCACCCCCATAACTTGGTCAAATCTCATCCTATTTTCATGAGGTTTGGCTTTTTGTTCATGGTTTGGCCTCTAGATCAATTCTGCATCAAAATCTGGCAATATTATTTTTGGTCAAAATTCATGTCAAAATGGTACCCTCAAATATCCTATATGGACATAGGTCAAAACTTCCCACACCTATAACTTGGTCAAATCTTATCAGATTTTCAAAATGTTTGGCTTTTTGTTCATGGTTTGGCATTTAGATCAATTCTGCATCAAAATCTGGCAACATTATTTTTGGTCAAAATTCATGTGAAAATGGTACCCTCAAATATCCTATATGGACATAGGTCAAACTTCCCACACCTATAACTTGGTCAAATCTTATCCGATTTTCAAAATGTTTGGCTTTTTGTTCATGGTTTGGCATCTAGATCAATTCTGCATCAAAATCTGGCAACATTATTTTTGGTCAAAATTCATGTCAAAATGGTACCCTCAAATATCCTATATGGACATAGGTCAAAACTTCCCACCCCCATAACTTGGTCAAATCTCATCCTATTTTTATAAGGTTTGGCTTTTTGTTCATGGTTGGGCCTCTAGATCAATTTGACATTCAAGCCAGATTTTTAAGAGAATTTATTTCATTCGTAGGACGGGCAAGGTCAGGGTATACCCGATAATACATATTTATATAAGTTATTAATAGAATCATTTTTGCTTTACAGTCAAGCCCGAGCAGCCACCCATACGCCACTCGCACATACTGGCGATGCTGGTGCGTGCCTTGGTCTATGCCAAACAGTATCCGGAGGCAGGGCGAGCACTCAAGGAGCTGGCCGTCAAGGATAACTCGTGGAGCGCGTCGGGTTTGGTGGACAGGGCGCTGGTACAGCGCGTTGCCAAGGAATGCGATTTGGATTTTGATCTGATTTGGAGCTCGGGACGCCAAGTGACCGCCTCGACAGCAGGAACGGCAACAGCAGCAACCACAATATCAATGACAACAACAACAACAACAACAACCACAAGAAACACAGCGAACAGCGATGACGAGGCAGATGACGAGGAAATCAGGGAAGAGCTGCACTGAACTGGCAACAAGTCAAAGCTCTCGACCAGCAATAGCTATGAGTAATGAGAGGAAGCTACGATAATCTATAAATCAAGCTATGACCAACCCACATCAAATCAACTAAAAGGTATCTTTTATAGTTTCCCAAGAAAGCAGTTAATATTATTTAAACCAAAGTTCACTTTCACGTGGGGAGAGGAAAATAGGTTAGATTGTGTGTGATTCTATAGTCAGACTCTGCTTTGGATCGAATTTTATCTTAGCTTTATGTTAATCAAAGTTATATATACACACAAATATTGGGTTTTATAATGCTTATCCGTAGGTTCTCAAATCGGAACTCTCTTATTGACCGACTGTTCCAATCTTTATGATTGTTTAGTTCGATTTCGTCATCAGATTGGTCAGAATGTTAAAGAGAATGCTTGGTTGAGTTATCTCTCAGAACCCAGTCTCTGCTAGGAACCCCCCAATTTGTAACTAATCATTCCTATCACAGCTATACGATATTCTAATCAGTTCCGACAGGCTTTCAAATACGTACTATGTAGTTCCCAGAGTAAAAAACCTAATACATAAATCAAGTTGCATTAAGATTACTTCACTGAGAGCTGAGTTCGCCTGGGTAAATCTGGGCATATGCTCAATATTGCAATATTTCAGATGTAAGCCGAACAATAATAGACGCCGCAAGATTATAATGAGTATCATGTAGAACAACTATAATTAATTTACGCTAGCCAAGTTATGAATGAGCAATCGGAATATCTAAAGATTACATAAAGCTTTCAACCAATTCAAAAAAAAAAAAACACAAAAATACCTAAACAATCAGATTATGAATGAAAAGTCTTACGTATAGTAAAAGCTCGCTATACAACAGGTCGACTATATTATATGTGTGTACGTATAGAAATCGTATCTCTCGTATCTCCCCCACAAAAAGCCAAAATAAATACAATATCTGCGGCGCCTGCTGAGCATGCTAGATGAAGCAGAAGAAGAGGGAAGAGAAGGGCGCGTAGCGTAGTCTGCGGCATGAATCACATGTATTAAATGCGTCCTCAACTATGAAATCAGAATTGTTTCTCGGAATTACTAGCTCAATTCAAATAATTTCAATAGAGCAATCGTCTATTTGTTGCGCGTTCCCATCCAAAAAAACACGAATTGTATACACAACGAAAAATTAAACTAGAAAGTATTCAAAACAAGTAGAAACTTTGGTAAAATGCGGTCAAGCTTTAAGTTGAGAGAGAACTTTTCAAAAAGCTCGAATTTAGGACTTGAATACTACTCGAATTAATAAATATTATGCTAACATTTAGAATCTCTCAAGTTTGTAAGGGCTCGTCAATTTTATTTTAAACATTTTTTAACATTAAGTCGAGTATGATTCACGCTTAAATGATGAGTATTCTAGAATCATCATACCTGAGCTATGCTTCATTTAAGAATATGCTAGACTGAATCGAACTTTATTCATGCTTAAGTTAGGAAGATCGACTTATACTTCACATTTTAGGTACAATAATTATTGGCATGAATGAAAGCTCGGGTTATTTGGAATTTAGACCTTTTTCTTTAGTGTAATAGTAGCAGTAGACGCCGCAGTCGCAGTCGCAGTCGACGTCGACGTCAACGTTGTCGTCGTATTTTGTGGCGCTCGGAAGCTTTGGACGCGTAATGCGCGATTTCCATGAATGAGCCAGATCAAAAACAAGCGACGGCCAGTCGGTGTCTTCGATCCGCAAAGGCGACACCAACATGGTCCAAAAAGCAAAAAAAAAAAAATACAATTTCGAGCGCCGCCAAATCATAGCATTAGTCGCAAGAGTCATGCAGCACTTCCAGGAATTATGACGAGCCAAAGTGAGAGCAGCGAGCGAATGAATGAATGAATTTATTTAACAGACAACCAAACGACCTTACCTACTCGCCACTCGCCCCTCGCCCCTCGCCCGGCTGCAGCCTTGCTCAAGCTGTAGTTGAGAAACCTGTGCCTGGGGAACTCCATGACACGTTCTCCAAATTTGTTTGTTTGTCTCCGCTTTGCTTGCACTGCGAGTGACTCATCCGGCCGACGTCCACAACTAACGACGTCATATGCCGTCACTGAGCGAGATAACGGAGTGCGACAGCAGAGAGCTTTTGTATATATTTTTTTTTTTTTTGCATTTTCGCGATCCCCCTAGCGAATCGCATGCAAAAACCGGTTGGCCATGCGCGGCAGCCAGCTAATTGAGCAGCGGGCAGGCGCTTTTTTTTGTTTTCTTTTCTGTTTCTTTGAGAGAGCAGCAGCTGAGAGCGGCGAGCCGCGAGCGGGAGCGTGAGCGCGAGCTTTTTTGACGCGTTGATTTCGTCACGACTTTATCGTGGTTCAATTTTGCCGATCATTAACTTGTCATACGCGAACCTGTGCGGATGCTTGTTCCGTTCAGCGATTAAAGTTTGCACGTAACGGTTATTGCGATAGAATTTTCCACAGCGTTTTTCACTGTGCGAACTGGACTTTTATTCTAATTAAAAAATTTCCTAAGCACCTCGACTTAGGCGCGCGTGTTTGAAAAAAAATTATAAAATATATAATAGTGTGAATCACCGCGTCGTCGTTTTTTTGAATCCTAAATCCGTTTGCATGCGGACTTTGGCGCGTGTGTTTTTCCAGCATCATGATCAGCTCAAAGAAAATTGTGGTAAATACTGAAAACTGCAGCTGAGTTTGTGGCAGTATTCAAGTGCCTCAGTGTGTCGTCAGTTCCCCCTATGGCCATTTTGAGCAGTTGTTACCAAAGTGTTAAGCCCAGCCTAGCCATAGATAGGTGGCCAGTGCAGGTGTCGAGCTTTAATGCCATGCACCAAGATGCCCGACCCAAAGGTGTCGGTGCATCCCCCAAAGCGACAACGACAACAACTGCAGCAGCGACAGCGCTGGATGCTTCGCCGGCGGCGGAAGAGGCAGCTGCTCGTCCGCGACGACGTCGACGTCGCTGCAGCAGCAGCAGCAGTAGCAATACAAGCACATCCTCCGACTCGGACTCGGATACCAGCAGCTGCTCTAGCAGTGACAGCAGCAGCTCCAGCGGCGGCAGCTCCCGCCTGCCCGCGCCGCTGCAATTACCCCTGCCGCTGGCCGCCAGCAACTCCCCGCCGTCACCTATTCCAAACCGGGACTCGGACACGGACAGCGAGCCGGGCACGCCAGTGGTGGTGCCAGTGGATCCGCATGCCTGGACCACAGAGGACATTGCCAGCTGGGTGAAGTGGCTGACGCGCAAATTCAAAATCGAACCGGAACCGGACATCACCCGCTTTCCCAAAGATGGCAACGAGCTCTGCCAGCTGAGTCGCGCCGATTTCTGGGTCTGTGCCGGCTCCCGGCGCGGCGGCATACTCCTGGCCAAGCACTTCGCCTTCAGCCTGTACCATGCCACCGGCAGGGAGACGAGTCCCATGCTCAACGAGAACGAGCCAAGTAAGTAAAATGTCCTAATCTATGGCCACATAAATCTGATGTGTGCGTCCAGATTGAGAGCTGCTTGTAATTGGCAGCACGTCCTATTCCCAGCGGCACGTTTAAGGTCAAGCAATCAACGGTCCAGCTCTGCTCCTGGTCGAGTGTGTGTGTGTCCTTCTTTGTGGTCTCGTTCGGGCATCAATTGAATCCTTTCAACTTAATGGCAACTGATTAAGATTTGAAGGCGCCGATAGCAACGTTACTTATGTCTTGCATTGATTGTTTTCCACACCCCCCACCCCCCACCCCCAACCCAAATAAATGCCCTGCTATTGATAAGGGCGTCAAATTAATGGCGGGTGGGTGTGTGGCATGTGGGGCAGCCCGTGTGTAGACAAAGCCAAATCCACCTTCGACTCTTTCTATATACTATTCAATTATAGCCACTAGGCACTACAGTGATCCCTCGCTAATTAGAACTTCGATTTTGGAACTAACCAAAAAAGTATCCCTATTTCTTTTACATTTTAACACGTATCCAAGTTTCTTTATTTGTTTATTGTTGCAAAGGTTTTGCCATTTTCTTTATTAGTAGAAAGAATATATATAAGATATATATCCCTGAGCACAACGATATCGATACAGCTTTGTACCTTTCTCTGTAAATTTCTTAACAAATTGGGCTCTCAGTTTGTGAAAAGTTAGGATCCTGGTCGAAATCTCAGAAATATATTGTGTGATTATTCTATACCATATATAAACAGTCTAAATCTAAATCTCCAAAAGAGGGTCGATCCAGCTAGTCCTCTACGAATTTATTATTAATAGTTATAATGCAAAAAATAATAATAATAATAACAAACTGTTTAAGCAATAAAATCTCTTCCGTAAATTGGAGTTTTGCGCAAATTAAAATCAGCTCTGCAAATGAAGCGTTCCAATTAGCGAGTGACCACTGTACTGACTATATAAACA
Source organism: Drosophila novamexicana (assembly GCF_003285875.2). Taxonomy (NCBI): domain Eukaryota; kingdom Metazoa; phylum Arthropoda; class Insecta; order Diptera; family Drosophilidae; genus Drosophila; species Drosophila novamexicana. Next base: position 1,576,819 of record NW_020824837.1, read on the forward strand.
GTTACCTGTTCTCGCGGCATCCTTGAGTGGCTTTTACAACATTTTCGCCCCATAAACGTAAATCGCTTGCAAAACGCCTTCGCGGCGCGGCGCAAAGTATGCAACACTTTTTTCCGCTCAACTCGACAGTTATTAAGTTTGTGGTCGTGTAGAGGGAGGGATGTGTGTGTGGGGGTATGTGTGTGTGTGGGTTTCAAGTGATGAACTTAATAATAAACGATGTAAATATGATAATTTCTCACAGGATGTGGCATCTAATAATAAAATCAAAATAATCCCCAGCAAGCGCCAAAAGTCGCAAAGTCAGAAAAGTCACAAAAGCCAGCAGCGAGAGAGAGGAGTCCACAACTGACAACAGCTCCGCGGGCGTTCAGCCTGGGGAGCAGGAGCAGGGGGAGGGGGGCGGACGGGCGGTCTTTGGAGCTGAGTTTGGGCGCACAGGAAAATATTCAATTCGTTGCATCCTTCCTGAGATTTGGCCGCTTCGCCTGGCGTATATGTTAAGGAGCGACTGCCGCCAATTTAATTGATTTGTTTTTTATGCCAAAGAGGATTACATGTTGTCGTGCCAGAGCTTATAGCTGCCCCCACCCCCCAGCCACGCCCACAGCCGCCCTCGCCGAGGGTTGAGTGGCTGCACGTGGCCCTTTGTGAATCTGTGTGACTTTGCGACTTTTGGCCTGGTCGCCGAGGCCCAGTGCTTACCACCAGCTGCGCAGGTGAGCTGCGCCTCGGCCACGTTCGTATACGTATATGTGTGTGTGTGTGTGTGTGTACGCTATCTATATGTAGAGCTGTTGATAAGGCGCATAGTTGACTGGGCGCCGCTTTGTTTGGCATCAGTTGCCACATGGAGTTAGCCCGAAACAGTTCGTACATTTTACACCGTGGCGCCCAGAAAACAAACATAAATATAAATATAAATAAATATTTTTATAATTTTTATGGCGAATTAACACTAAGTGACCCGGTTGAAGGCAAAGCACATCGATTGTTAATTTTCTTGCCATATACAAATACGCGCAACAAGGCCATTTTTGGCATAAAATTTAAATTAAACACTCGCCTATTCCGGGAATATGTCGCTTTGAGGCAGCATCTTCTGTGATTACACGTCGATCCCGTCGCGCCATGAGCGTAAGCGTTGATGTCGGCGTCATGTGGCGCCTCTCGGAGGATTTGAACCGGCGCTTCGGCCTGCGCATGCAGACCGCGCCGACGGCAACACATCATCCGCTCAATCCGCATCACACGGCCGTGCATCACTATCACCATCAGCACCATCATCATACCGGACATGCTGGACACGCGGCTGGCCATGCCGCACACACGCACACCTCCATGATCTTCAATGGTAAAGCATTCGGCATTTCCGGCATAGGCATAGAAATGCCTGAGCTCAATAGAAGAAGTGCCAGCAAATTCCTAACTCTAGCGATCTTGCGCTGTCTCTCTCTATCTAGCGCAGCTCCTCTCTCTCTCTCCCTCTCTCTCTCTCTCTCTCTCTCTGTCTCTGTCGCTGTCTTCGCCTCTCTTGACCAATGAGTCACCGGGGACTATGTTGTTTTCGTGACTGCAGCCGACAATATTTTTGTAGGGGGAATTTTTTAAATACTCTGTAGCCATCAAATATGGTCCATCCATGTGCATGATGCAGTTGGGCAATTGTGCAAATCATATATAATCTTGATCAGCCAGAACAGTCGAGGCGATTCACATTTCAATAATCTAGCTCTAGAAGAGCTAATCTCTGATATACCATGTGCAGAAAAAACTCATCTATTTTTTTTCATAACTTTTCCTTTCGAACTTTTGCTCAAAATCGATAAATATCGATACTCTTGATCAGCTAGAACAGACTATCCAGCCCTCTTCTGCTTATAATATACTAGAAATAATATTTCTAATTTCAGTTATTTATAAGAGCTTATATAGTCTCTCGTATATCATGTGCTTACTTTTGCTAAAAATCGATAAATATCGATACTCAGCCCAGGTCAGTTGTGCCTATGTTGCGGACTATTTGCGACCTCAATATTTTACTTAAGATTCTCTCATAAACCTATCTAGAACCATACGCTGAGTTCTGAGTTCCTTGCCTCACTCCCCACTCCCATCAAAAATAAAGAGATGTTATTCTACACACACACACACTTTTGAGTGTTACCTTTAAGCCCTTCAAGTTTTATAATGTTCGAAGAATAAACAAAGAAGTTATATGAGAATAGAAGAAAGCACAGCCACAAGCTAAGGGAAGGAAGCAGCACAGTGTATATAGGGTTTTCTTTTGGACATATATGTTATATGCTGGGTATCTCCTAGTCGGTCAGCTGTTCCAGACTGAAGCACTCTGCCTAGTGCAGCCTTGAAGTCGACGGCACTTGGACACCTGCTGGAGAGACCCTGGTCTAGGCACGTCTTTTAATTGCGGGAATATCCCAAGTTCTTTTTGCCATATTCTCGCTCCGAGGATTTATGTGCGCTTGTTGTGCTTGACTTTCCGTGGAATCTGGTCGGCGGCTTATCGACTTTCATTTGGTTTGCTTGCCACGTTACCAACGCCCCTTCCCCCTCCCCAACTCCCCCTCACTTCGTTGCAGCCATTGACCAGAAAATCTCGTTTTAATACGAGTTCATGTGTCGCTCTCTCTCCATCTACTCACGCGCTCTCTCAAGTGGGTGTGTGTGTGTGTGCTTGAGTGTGCTTGTGTGTGTGTATCTGTTAGTTGATTTGTCTGTTTGTCTCTGTTGCTTCTTTTAGATCCGTATCAGCTGCTGAACGCTGCCTCGCACCGATTGGTCGCCCAGGGCTCGGGCGGCCAGATACAGCTGTGGCAATTTCTGTTGGAGCTGCTCGCTGATTCGTCGAACGCCAACTGCATCAGCTGGGAGGGCCAATCGGGCGAATTCCGGCTCATCGATCCGGACGAGGTGGCCAAGCGCTGGGGCGAACGCAAGGCCAAGCCAAACATGAACTACGACAAGCTGAGCAGAGCTCTACGGTGAGTAGCAAATGGACCCAACACACAACTGGAGCACTAATTCCGACGCTCTGACTCATCCCCAAGCCCAAGCCAGACAAACTAGTTAGCTATATGCTGATATCAATGAGAGTAGGTAGAACAGTTTGTGTGTAAATGTAGAAGGTAGCATATACGACCCTAGAGACTAGAGATTTTATTGAGCAATATCCGATCCAGCCATGTCCGTATATCCATCCCTCAGCCTGTTCCTCTGTTTGACCTCTTGGATCTCGCCAAGCTAAAAAGCTAGAGAGTGAAATCATAGGTAAGATATGCTCGTCTTTCTTCCACAGCTCCAGCTCATCATTGTATATTCTATATCTCCTTCTAATTTCATAAAATCGATTAATATCGATTTTGATTCTTTGCAGCCTAAGTCAGAGATTATAAGAGGCAGGGAAAACACAACTAAACAGAAAACATGAAACTTAAAGAAAATGTAAATTAATTCGTTTTTAGGAAAGAATTCTTTAAGCTTATGTTTATTTATTGGCAGAAAAATCGAAATGCATTTCAGTTGGAAGATTGTTTTAAAGCTTTAATGATGCCGTCTTTATTCAGAGAGTTAAACAAATCTTGTTTTTATAGCTAGAGCCTTGTGCCTGGGTATACACGTAAATAATGCTTCCGTATTCAATTCCTGAAAATTTCATAAAGATTGAACTTGAAAGAGCCGAGTTATTCAAGGATGAATTTAACCAAGTGTAGAGTAGGGAAGGTCAGAGGAAGAGGTTTTTGCAAGCATAGAAGAAAGTTGGAACGTATGTTAAGGCAGCTTGGAGCTGGAAGCAGGGTATCTGCTAGTCGTGCACTCCCGACTAGCGCACTTTTACTTGCTGTCTTTCTTTAAATTTATCTTTCTTTGTTTTTACTTATTTTTTTAATATTTATTTTTAGCTACTACTACGACAAGAATATCATGACCAAGGTGCATGGCAAGCGTTATGCGTACAAATTCGATTTTCACGGCCTGATGGCCGCTTGCCAGGCACAGGCGCAGGGCTGTGATCCGGCCAGCAGCATGATTAGTTCCTACAAGCATCATCATCATCATCATCATCATGCCGCCGCTGGCGGTGGCCCACATGCGCTGTCCACGCAGCATTTGCCGCATCATTTGGCGCATCATTCCCATCATGGCCATCATTCGCATGTGCATCCGCATCAGCTGCTGCATCCACATGCCGCCGCCGCCGCCGCCACAGCAGCGGCAGGAGCCGCATCGGAGCTCACATCGCCGGCATCGACCTGCTCCAGTCTGGGCTTTCCCTCGCCCTCGACAGCCTCCTCGTTGCCCTCGCCGGGACAAGTGTCGTCGGCGTTTGCCGGACCCGGCGCCTATGCAAGCGTCCCAGCCGCCGCCGGCGCGAGCTCCAGCCAGTCGTCAGATCCAAGGACCTCCAGCACGTCCGGCACAGCCGCCGCGATGACCTATGAGCAGCGCACCCCGCCCAGCAGTGCATTTAATTGAAATGGCAACCCCAATTTGTCCCGGAGGGTTGCTTGTGAGGAGGCGGGGGGCTGGGCTTGCGCAAGGGCCGCCCGCTGCGCACACTAGCCGTGTCTCCGTCTCGCTCTCCGGCCGCGACCAACCCGGTCCGGGCACTTGGGTCAAACTGTAAAAAGGTAATTTCGCCTAATGCCAGCTACTTTTGTTTTAATTGCGTAATTTCTCGTATGTGATAAACATGGAGCAATGCAGCGGGCAGCATTGCCAATAAACAAAAGCAAGAAGAAGCAATACAAGTAGAAGGTATCCGGGAACTAACCCGAGGGGGGCTCTAATTTGTTACAACGTCTGTTAAATTTTGCTTTTAAGCCTACATAATTTACTTTTAATGCGTGCGTCTATGTAAATAGAGCTTGCAAAAACGTACTTAATTCTAAGTTCACATTCAAATTGGACGTGAACAAAACAAAACGCAAAAAATACACATATAGAAATTAATATACACTCCGAGAAAAAAAAAACAGTTATTTCTCAAATTTCCTTAACTGCGAACCAGGGCTGCAAGCGTAAGCAAATCGTTTTGCTAGTTCGGTTCACAGTTCGCGGCAATGCCTCGCACAAGGCTATGATTCGTGAACCTGGCTTACCGTGAACTGAAACCACTTTGAGATTCAATTGAACAATTAAGTGTTATACAATTACATATTTTTAATTAGCACGAAATAGTTGGCTTAACTGAACTCACAAATTACCTAAATATGCAATTGTATTTACAAATATTATTGCAAAGGAAGAAAATGTACAAAACTTTGCCAGCTTCAAATTTAATTTTGACTTTGATTTGTTTAACGATTCCGGTTTGAGGTTAGGTTCATTGACTAGCATTCCTTTTTGCTTTTGAAATTTTGATGTGCAACCCTGAAAAAAAGGTTTTTTATTCGGCAGTTTTTCGTTTTATTCATAAACTCTTTATTAAGAGGACGCAACGCTTATTTTAGGTAAGCATTACTTTAAAACTTATATATAAATAGTTTATTTTATATAGTTTCTTTTATATATTTACGTTTTTATGGTACGTTCTGATTTGGCATTAATTTTGACGCAATTAAGCTTGATTCGAGAAGGTGCTTACAAATGTTAAGAACAAAACGGTATGTATTTAATAAAATTCGATGGAGTACACATAATATTAGATGGCATAAACGATGGCCAGCACAATATAGACCAGGCTGAAGCCAATGAAACATAGTCGATCCACGGCGGTGGCCAGCAGCACCCAGTCGAACTGAAGGGCGCGCGCCGACGGCGCTTCGCTGGGATTGATGTCCAACGGACTGGTCATCAGATCATCGGCATTATCATACACGTGCTCATCCAGTTCCTTGGCAATGCCATTGCCCTGCTGCGAGGCGGGCAACTCAGTCACGTTGATGAACTGCGAGAGCAGCAGCCAGTTGCCCAATTTGCCGTGCAGCAGCCGCTTCACAAAGTCCGGCACGCGGCGCTTGTGCTGGGCCGTGGCCAGGTAGAGCACCACGACCTCAATAACAGTGGATATGCTAAGCAGCAGCAGGCTGGCGCTGTAGAAGACGACTAAAAAAAAAACAGAATAAGTGGCTCAGCAATATGTTTGGATAATAGAGAACTGTCTCAAGTTAACCAACACGCGCCTCGAATTCTCGTAAGTTTCGGCTCGAGCTGTTCCGAGTTGCACACGGTTGAAAAAATAGGCTTGAGCTGATCGAACTCGCCGCAAAGTCGACCACTTCTTTTGTGTTCGAACCGGTGAGCTCGAACATGCTGTGGCTGACTCGAGCAGGTTGAGCTCGAGCCGAATTCGAAGTAAGTGAATGTGGCGTAAAGCAAACTCACCCACGAGCGGCGTATTCCCGGCCAGCACCGGCAGCAGCTGGGCAAAGTACATGAGAAAGCCGGCAATCAATAGGATAAGTATGCCATTGAGCATTATCTTCTCGCCCATCTGTGGCGGCAGCCAGAAGGTGGCCAGCGCCAGAAGCACAATGCACGTGGCTGGCGTATAGATGACGGCCGTGTACATAGAGGAGCGTCGCTGCGCCGTAAATATGAACTCCACATAGCTATAATAGTCCTGATGCACAAACTGTGTCCAGCCACTAACAATTTGCCACTCCGTGGACTGCACCAGCTCCTCATAGTCGAGCGCATTCTTGTTATGCGCATTATATTCTGCCTGAAGGTGGCTCAGCGACCAGGTGCCAATCTTCAGCTTGCACGTCTGCTCATCGTATGGCCAATTAATCATATTCAGATTGCAATAGGCCGTATAGACAGCCGGCGGTACCCAGAGGAAGCTGCCATCGTTGGACAGTATCACCTGGGTGCTAACCAGATAGTTGACCTCATCGGCGGCGGCATTGAAGAGCGTTATCTGCGGCTTCCACACCTTATGGTCCGGTATATGCAGCTTGGTAATGTTGTCGTACTGCAGTATATTCCAGGAGCGGTCATCATCCTGCCAGCGCTGTAATTGAAACCAACTGAATAAACATGTTTCTTTGTTTTGCATTCTTCACTCACGACGCTCAGCCAGCAGTGGAGCGTGATCTTGCCGTTCAGCTCATCGATATCTATATAGTTCACCGAGAGGCCCAGACTTATGTTTGTCGGCCTGCCCTGCATAGTGGGCTCGGCGTTCACGTCGTAGTTGATGAACAGATTCATCTGCAGCCGATCGAGTGCACTGATATTGGCCGCCTTCGAGCCGCTTCCCTCTGCGTCATCCTTTTGGGCTGTTCCGAAGGAGCATGTGATTAAATTTAAAGAAATAGTTGATAGTTCGATTTAGGTTGAGGCTCGGTTCGTACCCCATTAATTTTTAAAATGCAAATTAAACAATTGTTTTTGCAGCCTTACTATGTATACTTATTGGACTTACAACTGGCGCTTGGCACGGAAACGAGCAGGAATACCAGCAAGATCGTCAGCAGCCCACGACCGGAAATCAATGTCTTTATCTTGGTCGACATTGTTATTTCTCAAGTTCAGAGTGTGCGTTTTTTTTTTTGTTTTTGGCTTAAGAATTTCAGTTATTCTAATTTAATGTGCGCCCATCGGTCTCTGGATAACGACTGAGCATCGACTCCAGAGCCAGCCGAGGGTTTCGCACATGGCTGCAGCCAGTGATAAAGCAAGCCTCGTCGCTGGCATCGACAGTTGTGGCGAGCGGTAGTATATAAGATAACACAAGCGCTTACTTATGCAGTCAACTGTATGTAGCCAGCGTACGTACAGTGGATGTCGCAGACGCCCACACAAAATACTTGGCGACTAGCAATTCAATTGGATTCGTACATTCCAGCTCCTTCCAATCAGAGAAATTCAAATCACAACGGTTTATCATTGGTGTTAACAGTGTGATAAGAAGCTGCACAGTGCCATTTTGAGTTTAACAGCACTAGTTAACATTTCAAAAACATAATTTTCCCCATGAACATTTCGCGCATGTAAGTTAAACCAAAATGCATATCTATTTGCTGAGGCAGTATATTATAAGAGAAGAAATTTAAGTCTATGAATTTCGCTTAATATTAAAAAAAATGCAACTAGCTTATGTTAAACAATAAGTATCCGAAACGATAAATCGGCATGTTATCGGCCGTCTCTAGCGTTGACGTGTGCGTCGTTTGCACTTATTGTTGTTGTTGTTGTTGTTGTTGTGTGGCTGCGTGTCACAATTGTTACCCCTAAAACCGCGAGCCAAACGATTTTTGTTAGAAATCGTCAACGGCAACTAAAATATAGAGTTAAAGTTAACTGAGACAGGCAACGCATAACAACAAACATGGCGGAGGAAGTCATCGGCAGCGTTAAGAATGCAATCAAGGGCATATTGGAGAATGTGAATGGAAATGCGAACGCGAATGCAAAAAATGAATCCATCACAAACGAAAAGAAGCCATCGACGCCGGAAGGCATCGCCGTGGCGTATGGCAGCCTGGTCATAATGGCCATGTTGCCCATCATTTTCGGCTCCATACGCTCGGTTAAGTTGCATAAACTGAAAAAGGTGAGTACCTTTTGTTATGTCCCCGCCGATGGCTTTCACATTATGACTTTCTCCACAGTCGACGGGCGAGAAGGCAGACACAATGACCAAAAAGGATGCCATGTACTTTCCACTGATCGCTTCTGTGGCGCTGTTCGGCCTGTACATGTTCTTCCAGATCTTTCAGAAGGTGCACATCAACTTGTTGCTAACCGGCTACTTCTTTGTGCTGGGCGTCATCGCGCTGGCCCATCTGCTTAGTCCGGTGATCAATTCGCTGATGCCGGCCGCCGTGCCAAAAGTACCATTCCATATACACTTCACCAAGGGTGAGGGTAAACACAAGGAGGACATCATCAACTACAAATTCTCCACGCATGACATTGTCTGCCTGATCATCTCGTCGATCATCGGCGTCTGGTATCTGCTGAAGAAGCACTGGATCGCCAACAACATGTTCGGTCTGGCGTTTGCCATCAACGGAGTCGAGATGCTGCATTTGAATAACTTTGTTACCGGTGTCATACTGCTGAGTGGACTGTTCTTCTATGACATCTTCTGGGTGTTTGGCACCAATGTCATGGTCACTGTGGCCAAGAGCTTTGAGGCGCCCATCAAGCTAGTCTTTCCCCAGGACATACTCGACAACGGCCTCAACGCCTCGAACTTTGCCATGCTCGGCCTGGGCGACATTGTTATTCCCGGCATCTTTATTGCCCTGCTGCTGCGATTCGATGACAGCAAAAAGCGCAAGACGCGCATCTACTTCTACTCCACGTTAGCTGCCTATTTCATGGGTCTAATGGCCACGATATTCGTGATGCACGTCTTCAAGCATGCACAGCCGGCGCTGCTCTATCTGGTGCCCGCCTGCATGGGCACGCCCCTGCTGGTGGCCCTGATCCGCGGCGAGCTGAAGGTGCTCTTTGCGTGAGTCCTGCCCTCGCCTCGATTATTCAAAGAGATTAACATGGTTTATTCGTTTGCCCACAGCTATGAAGATCATCCCGAAGAGAAGCCTGAGAAGAAGGAGAAAAAGGAGAAGGATGAGAGTGGCAGCAACAGCGGCAGCAGCAGCAGCAGCAAGAAAAAGGACTCCAAGAAGGCCAAATAATTCATTTAATGAATTCCAAGCGCCGTTTCCACCAGCAAGCAGCAGCAGCCCGCGTACAAGTCTTCTATTTTTGGCTAGTAACAAGTAATAAGCACTACATTTTATTAATTTTTATTTTGCGTTTTGTTTTCTTTCTTAAATTAGCTTCCATTTATGCTTAATGCAATTTACTGCAATCAATCTATAAAAGACGATTTTGACTATTAGAAAGTTAGGCATGTTCCTTCTTTCTGTTCGATTAGGTTTTATTAATAAGAGATCAGTTTTCGCAAATCCAATCTTTTTATATCAAATACCAAAATCAAAAGTCCATAATTCTATTTAAATGAACTGTAACAAAATTACATCTAAGAACAATAACAATAAATTGAAATATTCCGAATACTTAATCGATGGGGCATCCGGAGGAAATATCCGTTGTGCCAATATCGATAATTAATTAGCACGTAGTGTGACCGAGCTCAATTAATTAAATAAGGCGTACATTTTAAATCGAGACAAATCGCAATTATTTATACTTAAATAACGATATGTAAAATTTGATGAAAACTAATTTCTCTGTTAGCAGCTTTCTTTAGTATTTTGTGGTATATTTATGGATACTTGATTTGGCCACACTGTTTCCGAGAGTGGCGCGTATCGATATATCGATATTTTCTGCCATCCCTAATGCAAGCCGAAGCCGTCAAATTGCGCTAATTTTGTGTAAAAAATTTTCAAGTTTGGTGGAAAAACTACAAAATTGAAAGTTATTTTAGCTGTCCAAGGCAGCAAACGCAACACCAAGGTATGTACTCGCATTGAAATGCATGGGTTTGCATTATTTTAGCGTTATAGCGAGCATATTTTTTTTCCGTTCAGACGCAAGCAGCGTGTACAGCGTAGGTAGAAGCAGAGAGACAAAACGGAGAAACGGCAATAGTTTTCACAAAAGCAAAAAGCAACAAAAGGTGCAAAACACAAAATGTCTGGCATTGCTATAACACGTTTGGGCGAGGAGCGTAAGGCATGGCGAAAGGATCATCCGTTTGGGTTTGTGGCACGACCTGCCAAGAATCCCGATGGTACACTGAACCTCATGATTTGGGAGTGCGCCATTCCCGGCAAGAAATCGACACCCTGGGAGGGTGGCCTCTACAAGCTGCGCATGATCTTCAAGGATGATTATCCAACCTCGCCACCGAAATGCAAATTCGAACCGCCGCTATTCCATCCCAATGTCTATCCGTCGGGCACCGTCTGCCTGTCGCTGCTTGACGAGGAAAAGGATTGGCGTCCAGCCATTACCATCAAACAGATTCTGCTGGGCATACAGGATTTGCTTAACGAGCCCAATATCAAGGATCCTGCCCAAGCAGAGGCGTACACCATCTACTGTCAGAACCGGTTGGAGTACGAGAAGCGTGTCCGTGCCCAGGCCCGCGCCATGGCTGCCACCGAATAGAGTTAAAATAAGCAGGCAGCAGCAAATACCGCTACTCTCCATGAAAGCACACACACACACACACCGACACAAACACACACACATTCAAATCAACCTTTTCAATGGGCAGACAGTCAAGTGATCATCCAACACACACACACACACAAACACGAACACACATAAACATTTAGGAAGGAGGCGTTTTCGGGAATGCCTCTTCTAATTACAAGAAAACATTTTAATAATTCTTAAGTTGATTTAAAATGATAAAAAGAAAAGAGAAAACAAAACAAAAGAAACAATATGAAGAATTCGGTTTGCACCAATTATAAATTATATATATACATATAAATTACTTACACTTAACAATTACATCATGTAGAATTCCTTATTTCACAGCACTGTAATTTTCGCATTAATTGTGTTTCAATAAATTTATATGATATATGTATGTAATAATGTAAGTTCGCTTAAGCATATATATTGTATGTATATATTTTCACATTTGTCTTATACACAGCGGATGACGTCATCGCCCGCTTACGTGGCATATTGCCATGGCTTTCGGTTCTCGCTGAGTTTTTTTTTTGACTGCATTCAAAACGAAAAATATTTAAGCACACGCTTTTATCGGGGAGAGAGGTGAGTGTTTGTTATTTAAAGTAAATTAATTAAAATTTGTATTGCCATTAAATTTATTATTGGCAGCCCAAAAAGTAGGCAACGAAAATGTTCATTTTCGGCCAACTTTGTGATTGCGTTCTATATAGAAAAATCGCTATAACTCGGCCATATGCTTGCAGATTTTCAAAGGACATGGTGCGTTAGGATCGTAAGGACCCCCCACATCGTTCTGCATCAAAATATTAGGGGGTCGTCTAAGAATCCAGCACTTGGTGAAAATTTCAGCCGAAAATTGCTCGGAAATGAGGTGAAAACAGAAAATCCTTAATATTTCGGAAAATACAAGGACGATCTTGATGTCCTTTGGCCAGTTGGTGTGTATGGTCAATACAATTTGTTTGCCACAGGACTCGTCAGGATACGACAGGATATGGCGGAGTTATGGCCTATTTTCTCTTGCAAAAATTGTCCTTAAAACTTTGCCATTTGAAGGACTTTCGTCCTTTTTGTTGTATTTTCTTAAATGGGAGGCCGAGCACTATCTACAGTTCAAAGGACATCCCGATAGTCCTTCAAATGGCGAAGTTAGACCCGAATTTTTCGATTTTGGCCACTTTTGCGACTTACCCCCTATGAAATATTTTGGTAAAATTTTTTGTCGAATCTTGGAAATCCTTGAATGCCAATCGATAGTCCTGTTCCCCACGAGTTCAAAAAGGTATATCCTTCCGAGATCCTAAAGGATTTGGCCGAGTTATGGGTAATTAAAAAATGTCCGTTTTAGTAAATAAGGCATATCTCGGAAAGTAGAAGGACGATTTTGATGTCCTTTGGACAGTTTATAGCTGTGATCAATACGAGTTGTTTGATACAGGACTCGTCAGGATACACAAGGATACGGCTGAGCTATGGCCTTTCTAATATTGAAAAGAAATGTCCTTATATCCCGGCTCTTAGGAGGACTTTCGTCCTTTTCTTTGTATATTCTGAATTGGCAGGATAAGCACATTTTGCTACCCGAAGGACATTCGCATAGTTCTTTAATTGCCCGAGTTATCGCCGATTTTGTGATCATGTCATTTTTAGTTTTGGAACGTCATATCTCCCCGCGGGAGCTATGTCGTTTTGGAACGTCATATCTCCCCGCGGGAGCTATGTCGTTTTGGAACGTCATATCTCCCCGCGGGAGCTATGTCGTTTTGGAACGTCATATCTCCCCGCGGGAGCTATGTCGTTTTGGAACGTCATATCTCCCCGCGGGAGCTATGTCGTTTTGGAACGTCATATCTCCCGCGGAGCTCAATCCCATGGACAACATATAATCAGCAAATGATCGATACTCTTGGTACCTAGTTGACTAACATATCCTTGGTTCCATATCATGGATATAGTCCTAGCGAACCTAAAGGACCGAGTTCTCGCATAATGCGCGAAAACAGGGTCCAAAAATATGTATGCTTTTGTATTACAGCCGCCCCCAGCAGCAGCCCCGCCCCCTGGATGGTTTCTAGTTGACTAACATATCCTTGGTTATGCCATGCCATTGATATAGTCCTTGGAAACCTAAAGGATCAGATCCCTGCAAAATGTGCATTGAAATGGTCCAAAAACATGTATGATTTTTCTTTCAGGAGCCCTTTTACATTGGCTGCAGCTGCAGTTGTTGTTTAACAGCGGCCTTAAATCACTCAATTTACATAAACTGTTAGTTAACAGTACTCATTTTAATTGAGCTACATTTTTGCCCCTTAATGCTATGCAATGAAAATTTTTATTCAAACCACTCGGCGACCTTCTGGGCATTTCTGTTCGCCTGGTATTTTGGCAGATTTTAAGAAAAATCTCGGCAGCCAGCGGTTGCCAACGGTCGTTCCTGAAAAGTGATTTTTGCTTTCGGAAATAAAAAAAACAGGAGTTTGTTTTTATTTAAACATTTAATTTAATTAATTTGAACATTTAAATTAAACAAATAAATAATTACAAAATTTTTTTTTTTTTTTTGGAAAATGAGTCATAACTTGGGAATGTCCTTGCAGATTTTCAAAGGACATGGTGCGTTAGGATCATATAGATCCCCTGCATCGATATGCATTAAAATATTAGGGGGTCATCTAAAAATCACAGGACTTGTATTTCGACTTGTAAAATTTCGGTCCCGGAGCGCACGGAAATGGCCCGAAATCACAAATCCTTCAATATCTCCAAAACTAGCAGGACGATCTTAATGAATTTTTGCCAGTTGGTAGGCCTGGTCCATACAATTTATTTGCCACAGGACTCGTCAGGATACGACAGGATATGGCGGAGTTATGACCTATTTTCTCTTTCAAAAATCGTCCTTAAAACTTTGCCATTTGAAGGACTTTCGTCCTTTTTGTTGTATTTTCTTAAATGGGAGGCCGAGCACTATCTACAGTTCAAAGGACATCCCGATAGTCCTTCAAATGGCGAAGTTAGACCCGAATTTTTCGATTTTGGCCACTTTTGCGACTTACCCCCTATGAAAAATTTTGGTGAAATTTTTTGTCGAATCTTGGAAATCCTTGAATGCCAATCGATAGTCCTGTTCCCCACGAGTTCAACGAGGTATATCCTTCCGATATCCTTAAGGATTTGGCCGAGTTATGGGTAATTAAAAAATGTCCTTTTTAGTAAATAAGGCATATCTCGGAAAGTAGAAGGACGATTTTGATGTCCTTTGGACAGTTGATAGCTGTGATCAATACGAGTTGTTTGAAACAGGACTCGTCAGGATACACAAGGATACGGCTGAGCTATGGCCTTTCTAATATTGAAAAGAAATGTCCTTATATCCCGGCTCTTAGGAGGACTTTCGTCCTTTTCCTTGTATATTCTGAATTGGCAGGATAAGCACAGTCTGCTCACCGAAGGACATTTGCATAGTCCTTGAATTGCCCGAGTTATCGCCGATTTTGTAATCATGTCCTTTTATGAAAAACAGCCATAACTCGGTTATATCCTTGCAGATTTTCAAAGGACATGGTGCGTTAGAATCGTAAGGACCATCCGCATCGATCTGCATCAAAATATTATGGGGTCATCTAAGAATCCAGGACTTGATGAAATCGCAGGACACATTCTAAAAACAGAAAGCAGAACATTTTCGTTACATTTTGGTTATGGGAAAATCGTAAAATTAGGGTTATATCTTTATTGTTTATTTTGAATAAATTAATTACTTTTATTGTCGCACACTCTTATTAAATACGTATTACATATATATTTTTTACGTAAATATATATATTTCTATATATATATATGTTTAAATTACACAGTTTTATTTGTTATATAAGTTTGTGGGCTTTAGACGCGTCACGATGTACAATAATAATTATGCATATTATTGGATCTATTAGGATTATTTACCGTTTAGCCCAAAATGGTTATTGGGTAGGTTCTCAGAGAGAACTGGAGAGAGGGAGAGCATAGTCCCCAGGATAAACTCTATGCTATAGATATCGAAAACTTGTAGTTTCTTGCACTTCGATTATGGTTTCTTCTCTTAGTGGTAAGCTTTGGCATGCATTATATGTCATGATTTCTACGGTACAGATACATATATAGTATATATCTTGATCTATATCTACATCTATATCTATCTAGGTGTGGTTGTCTTCATGTATGTATATCTATATTGCCTGGTTATGATTAATCTGGATCTATCTATCGGCGTGTCCTGGCAGGCGGCACAGCTGGAGATTCTCCGCAAATACTTTCGATATCGTGTCGGTGGTGTTGGTGGTGCTGGTGGTTGCGTTTTATGTGGTCCGGTTAGAAGCACTTGTAGTACCATTCCAGCTGCTTGCGCTGCAGCTCCCACATCAGCTGGCTCTCTCAAATGGCCGCCTCCTGCAGGTTCTCCTTGTTCTTCTGCAGCAGGAGCAGCTCGCTGGGCGACTGCAGCGGCAACATGGTGGTGTTTCCCCCAACACCACCAACGACGCCGCCACCACCGACGATCACTGTGGGACTGGGGCTGTCGTTGGCCTCGGGTCGATGCAGCTTGCTCTTGCAGTAGAATTGTTTGTGCGCCAGAAAAGTCTTCACATAGTTGAACGATATGTCGCAGGTGGAACAGTATTTCTTCATGGCCTCCGCAGCGCTCGGGCCGAGCGGCGAGTTGGCCATCGGCGGTGGCAGCGCGGGCGTCGACAGCTCCATGCCCATGTCCAGCGGCTCGGCCTTGATGTGCGTATGCGGCGTTCCAATCGGCGAATTGTTGTTCTCATGCACCAGACTTAGCGTGGCCACCGGCTGCTCCAAGGGCTCCGATTTGATGTGGAAGCTGCAAGAGATTAAGCAAGAGACCTTAAGTTGGCGCTTATTTGTATTTAATTTTAGAAATTCATTAACTTTATGACCTCAACTCGTTTTTAACTGTCATGGGCTTAGGAATTAAGGAATCCAGGCATTTAGATTTTCATTTCTTTAATGCCCATCGATAGTACGGATCCTTATGAGTTGAAAATGGTATAAAATTCTATAATCGGACATTATTTAGCCGAGCTATGTGCTTACCTGGCCTCGCGCTCGCCATTGACCAGGGCTACTTCGGGCAGGACATGCGGATTGGCGTCAAGTTCGCGCGACTCAGGCGAAATGGAGGGCGAACTGAGGGCCACGTGCGGATGCAGCAGCTTCATGTGGCGCAGCTGTGCGGGGCAAACAATTCGTTAGAGTGACAGCTGCTTGGAATTAGGCTGAAGCGATGAATACTCACCACGTTGCCCTTGTAGGTGGAGGCATAGTTGCAGTGATCGCAGTTGAAGAGCTGGGCCGGATGCTGATCGAGCTGCTCGACCTGTCCGGCCAGATCCAGGCTCAAGGCTGGCGGCGGCGGCGGCTGTGCTGCCGCCTGTCCGGCTGCATCTTCCTCGAAGATGCAGGTCATGTAGTGCTCCTCGTTGACGTCGCTGGTCTTCTTGTCGAAATGGGTGCGTATGTGGGTGCGCATGCCGCGCAGCGTGTTGCCCTTGTACTGGCAGATGCTGCAGCGGAACGCCTTCACTGTGCCGTGCATCTCCATGTGCTTGCGTGCCAGCGCCGCGGTCGGGCTGATGACGCCGCAAACCGGACACTTGTTCACGCTGTTCGAGCCGGCGACGACGGCGGCCGGCAGCTGGGGCGTGGCTGCCGGCAGAGGCGGCGGCGGCACAGCGCAGGGCTGGCCCGGCTCATGCAGCGTCTTGCACTTGGCACACTTCTCCTTGAGCTGGGGCACAGTTGCCGCCTCAGCGGGCGCCGCCGCGCTTGCTGCCGCTGCCCCGCCCTTGGGACAGTAATAGTTCTGATGGGCGCGCAGATTATCCAGCGAGGTGTACTTGATGCCGCAGGCGGCGCAGATGAGCTGCTGGTAGGCCACGGGCGTGGTCTCCGCGCCGCCCGGTCCGGCGCCTGGTCCGCTGCGATCCGCCGCCGCGGGTGGTGTCACAGCGCCGATCTTGGGATCAGCCTCGCCGGTCGGCTCCTGGTTGCGCGCGGAGCAATAGTGCTGCTTGTGGGCCAAATAGTTCTCGTATTTACAGAAGACAATGTTGCACTCCTTGCACTTGGAAACGCCCTGCTTGACATAGATCTGCGGCTGCTGGCCGCCGGGTGCGACGCTATTGGCAGCAGCGCTGGCGGGAAAGCCCAGCTTGGTGGCCAGCTCGGCGCTGGTGCTGCTGCCCGCGACGGCTGCGGCGGCGGCGGCTGCCAGCTTGAGCGCCAGCTCGGGATTCGTTTTGGCCAGCAGCGATTCGGTTAGCGCAAAGTCCGCTGGCAGCATGGAGCGCAACGGCGGCAGCTGGTCCAGCAGATGATGTGGCACGGCCACGCCCAGCACCGGCGGCGACATGGAGGCAGCGCTGCCTGCACCAGAGCTGCGCGGACTGATGGCGCGTCGCTTGGGCGAAGGACTCATCGAGGGGCTGCTGGGCAGCGAGGGCGCGCACACTATTTGCTCCGGCGTGACGCTGCCGCCGACTCCGCTCTCTAGATTCTCCTTGGCAGCGCCCAGTAGCGCCTCCTCGGCGTCCAGCAGCGCGGCGGAACGCACCAGCCGTTGGCGCTGGAGCAGCGCGGCGATTGGCGAGCGGCGCAGCGACAGATCCAGCGGCGTAGTCTCACTGCGGGAGGGGGAGCGGGATTAATAAAGGAATTTAAGCAAAGCTCAGCCCGTTGCAACTTACCGTGTGCCGGCGGCTTCCTTGCGCTTTGGCTCCGGCGGACTGCTCTTGGGTTCCGGCTCCATGCCGCTTGAACGCTCTGGCTCCTGTGCGGGCAGGCTCAGCTGCTGCTGGCTGCTGTTGCTGGCCATAGGATTGGGCGTGGCCGTGGGCGTGGCATTGCCCGTGAGCGCATTGATATTGAGAGCCGTGGCCAGCGGCTTGAGGGCGCCATTGTCGAGCGTGAAGCACGTGGATTCCGGATTGACAATGCCCGACGTGGAAGTGGTGCTGCAAATGGACAACAATTGGCGTGAGTTAAATGAAATCCTTGTAGTGTTATGCAAACGAAGAAACAAATAAATTTAAAGAAACTAAAGTTATGTTTACAAAGAAGGTTCGAATCCACTTCTACGAAAAGTCCAAATCTAATCCGAATCGCACATAATATTTCAGACTAGTTTCCAACTCATTTCCAAGCTCTTGGTAAAAGTTCATTAAAGTTTGATATGATCAAGCGAACGCGAACATGTTCGAGCTAAACAGTTCGAGCTAATCAGCAGTCGAACGACTCAATTATTTAGCAGCAACTCGAACACCTCGGTCCGAACAAGTTTAAGTCTTGACTAATTGTTTAAGTATTCGAAACGCGTTATGTTTGACTTATTGCTGAGCTCTAGTTCGAGCCCTGCACCGAAGCAGAGACAACTTTTACATTTGGATTTGCTGTAGAGGTTAAAGTTAACGAGCAATACTCACAGTGGACCCGGTATGAGGCTGGCTGCGCGTATGAGCGAGCAGGGCACTATAATGATGGGATTGGTGGGCAGCGCCAGAAAGGGTTGCGGCGGCGCCACCTGCAGCGAGGCGGCGGCAGCAGCTGCGGCAGCCGCAGCCGCAGCAGCAGCAGCAACCATTGCCGGCGTGGGTGTCTTGTTGCGCGTGCTCTGCGGACTGTGGGCGCCGCTGTGCTTGCCCGCTGCGGCGGCAGTTGGAGCTGTTGTTGCGGCGGGGGGACCCGTGCCGGCGCTAGCCTCCGGCTTGGGCGTCAGCTGTCCGTCGCTGCGCCGGGAGCTGCAATAGTGCTGCTTGTGGGCGCGGTAGGTCTTGATGTTGTTGAAGCGTATATCACAGTCGCTGCAGTAGCGATCGATTTGCTGTGGGGAATGCGAGGAGGTCATGTTAGCTTTTGGGCTGGGCTTTGAGCTGTGCGTCAACCAACTCACTTGACTAGAGCTCTCCTCGAGCACACCGGCCGTGGCAACGCCACCAACCCCGCCGTTGGCCACCAGGCTGTTGAGGCTGGGCGCCGCCGGCGAGGTCTGGTGCATGCGCATGTGCCGATTGAGGGAGACCTTCTTGTCGGCGCTGTAGGAGCACTGCGTGCACGCGTATTGCTTGCCCGTGCGCGCCATTTTTGCTGGTGGCTCTGAGCCGGAGCTGCCGCCGCTGGAGCTGCTGTTGGCATTGCTGCCGGGGCCGGAGCCGGAGCCAGCTGCTGTGCCGGATGTCAGCTTGTCGCCGGCGGGCGTCATCTCCTCGTCGGCGTCCTTGTTGCGATGCGAGCAATAGTAGGCCTGGTGCGCCTCCAGCGTTGAGGGCGAGCTGAAGGCTATGCCGCAGGGCAGGCACATAAACCGCGCTGGCTTCAGCAGCGGTTCCACCAGGCTGCTGGCATCGGGCAGACTCTGCTCGGGCTTGGCCAGCTGCGGCGGTGGCGCCAGCAGGCGTGGCTCGTGCGGATGCAGCTCCTTGGCGTCCGGCTTCAGAGCCGGATCGGAGGCGAGCAGCGCATTCAGACGCAGCTTGGGCAGCATTGTCGGTGGTGTGGGCGTTGCCGGCGGGCTGGGCGTGGCTGCCGCTGAAGGCGGCGTCGCCGGCGTATCAGCTCGCTCCAGCTTGGGCACCAGCTCGGGCGTGGGACTACGCGGCGGCGTCGTCGAGCTGTCGGCCACACTGGCGCTGGCCTCCTGCGCTGCCTGGGCCTCCTCGACCATGTCCTGATCCATGTCAGTCTCCTCGGGCTGCTCGGAGGCGTTGCTAGTTTGGTTCTGGTTTTCGAGCTGCGCGTCTTCAAGCTGCTGCTGCGGCTGTTGTTTCTCCTCGCTAAGCTCGTGTGCGCCCAAATCTTTGGATTCTGCAAAGATGCAAAAACAAATAATTAATGACGCCCAACGTGTGAAATCAAGAGTACATATTTAAAGTTGAATAAGGCATGGATGTATGGACAAATTTGTATAGTTTTATTATTATTTATTTTATTGTTGATAAATGCGTCTAAGTTCCATGAGCCTGCGTCGAGCTAACTAAATAAAGGCGCCCAACGTAGGATTACAAAAGAATATATTATATATAAAGTTATGGATGGGGGTGGATGTGAAATGGAAGTATGGAAAACTTTTTGTTTTATTATTTATTTTATTGTTGAAAAAAATCGTCTAAGTTTCATGAGTTTATGTGGGACTAACAAGCGAGAAATCGCCGGTTCAAAACCGGCACCAATTCCTCATATTTATATTTGTTTATTACGCCACAAAGTGAGCAGTGGACGATGCCGGGTAACTTCTGCCCGTATCTGTATAAAAGACCAAACAGTTAACAAATTTGATTGCCCGGCTGCCAAGGCGAATTCCATGTATGCATCAAATGCGGCCAGAGGTTAGCAATTATTATCGAACAAATTGTCAGCGTTTCGAGAGTCGAGTCGACAGGCAGCTGTGAAAACAATGCGACGTTGTCCCCAGTTGAGAGACTGGAGAGTCGCGAGGTTGTCGACCAGGTTGACCAGGCTGAGCAGGCTGGGCAGTCGAACTGGCGACCAATCGACCATTTGGCTTTAAACATTTATCCCGCGAACGCATCTCGAGGCTGTTGCGGATTACGTGGAAAAGCTGGCAACTGGAAAAGCCGCATGGTGGTCAGAGCTTGGCACAGTTGATGATTAGAGCACACGGCCAGGCATCTGACATCTGATTTGTATTTGTTTTGGCCACAAAATATTATAACGACCAGCGATGCGGCAGATAAGCGCAGCAGCAGCAGCAGCAGCAACAGTCGCAGCAACAGTTGCGCGGCGGACAGCAACATGGCCAGCAAATAGATATGAAGGCGCCGATAAACCAGCCCACAGAGACCAGAGAGTCTGCTCGTGCGGGCCGCCAATGCGCGTTGACCTGTCAATTGTGGGCTATTGAAATGTCAGCGCAACTTGTTGCCCGTTTGTTGCCCGCTTTGCCTGTTGCAACTGTAATTTGTTGCCGTTGTTGCTGTTGTTGTTGCTGTTGCTGTTGTTCGTTGCCAAGTTCGTCGCCTCAGTCTTTTGATTGCTGGGGACGCATTGACGCGCCGCGGTTGCGCCCACCGCACGTTCGCCCTAATTGCAGTGTCGATTTTCACGAATTCACACACAAATGCTGCACCACGTGAACAATCAGACAGCATCGCGCGTTCGCCATCTCTGCACCCAAAAAAAAAAGCTTCCATTGAAAGCGACCCATGGCCCCAGCTCAAGCTGGAGCTGCTCCGTCTCGACTCCTCTCTGGCCCGGCGCATTCCAGCGCATTCTGCTTATTTGTAAGATATTTATTGCCATCGATTGGCGCGCGATAAGCAGCACACGTAAAGTGTTTGCCGGTTACGGCGCAGACTACACGCCAGCAACAACAACAGCAGCAGCAACAACAGTTCCAGCTTCAGCTCCAGCTTCGCAGCTTATCCAGTTTGTGTATGGACAAAGCTTAACCAGGCGCAAAGACGCTAACAATGGGCTCCAAAAGCTGCAGTTGCTGCCGGCAGCGACAGCTGCTGCTGCTGTTGTTGCTGTTGCTGCTGTTGCTGCTGCTGCTGTTGCTGCTGCTGCTGAGGATTAGCTCTGCGCTGCGTCATTTTATTGTTGTTGCTGTTTCGTTTGTTTAGCCATTTCGTAAGGTCGTCTCGCACACCTCAGCAATAGTTACATACACACACACACAGCACACACTCACATACACACTCGCACTTGCAACGGCAACGCCAACAATTGTTTATCAATTTGTTAAATCAGCTGCGCCGCGCCGTTGCCGTTGCCGTCGCCGTTTGCGATCGATCGTCGCCGATAAGCAACACACACACACACACACACACACAAACACACATACACACAACATGAGCGTTGGGGGGCAGCGGGTGCAGCCTGCTCTTGCACTTTATCAGCCGGCAGATTATTGTTGCTGGTTTCTCACTTGGCCAGCATGGTTGCTGCCGCTGCCGCTGCTGCGGCTGCTGCTGGTGGGCGTTGTATGCAGCCATAAACAATCGAGTAATTTGGCTTAAACCAGGGCCAGCCTGTGTGTGGAGTCGGGCTCGATTAAGGGGGGGGGGGGGGGGGGGGGGGGGAGCTGCTGCAAGGGCAAGGCGACCCTTTGTTCATTTGTCGCTGGTGAATGCCGGACCGCCATCGCGGCTAATCGTTGCGAGCCGAAGGTCACTTAACTCAACAAAAAAAAAAGAGAAGAAGAAAAGTAACAAGAAAGCTCCAAATGGGAAGGCACGACTAAAAGATATCCTGGGAACAACTGAACATGCCTAGCAGAACACAAATACACAAGCAGTTTAGAGAGAAGCTGTGCTTCCTTTACTAGAGCCTAGATATAAAATTTTGTGTTTGTAGCTACAATAGTTTTAAGGATATGCTCAAGAAACTTAGTCTGAAAATCGATAATAATCGATTATAATAACAAAAGAAAGTTATCGATAATTCGAATGCAGCTCTTAAAATTTTTGAAGTGTGCTCGAAGAACCAAGTCGTTAACCCGATATTTATCGATTTTAAATGCAATTGTAAAGTTATCGATAATTATAAGCAGACTAGGTCTGCATTTGCTTTGGGTGAAGCTGTGATTTTCTGATTTTGCAAAGCCAAGAGCTAACGGACAAGCGTACTTTGCGAGCTCAATTCGGCTACTTAGGATATTCTTAGCTTAAGGGTGTACAAGATGCCTGCTTCTACATGTTACCAAGCTTAAGCACAACTCAATATACCCCATTTAACGCACCAGTACAGGGTATATATATGGATAAAAAAACTTCAAAGTGTAGGCAGCAAGCTCAAGCTTTTTTGGCCAGAGTTTTTTGGAATCTTGATCGCTGTGTGGCAAAGCAGACTCAGCCAGTCGCGCCTAGGCAGCTCCAGCTGCGACGCCAGTTGGTCTGGTCGGTACTTGGTACTTGCAACAGTTGCATGGGGCGTATGCGTAATGTTTAGTTGGGGGCGTGCCAAGAGCCGCTCGCTTTGCATGGGGCGTGGGAGTGGGAGCAGGAGCAACTATTTTAGTTAGTTATAATTAAACAAATTTTCCCAGCGGGCTGCAGCCAAACAAATTGAAAAACGTGAGCCGCACAATCGGCCCGAGTTGCCGGAGTTGCCGGAGCTGCTGATAACGAAAATCTTCATTTTCGCGCGAAAATGTTGCCACCTTGTGGCAATCAACGCCATCGGCAGCCAGTGGGGACTCGGCCTCGCCAGCCTTCGGGGGCAGCTTATCAATTGTTATTAATCAACAACAAAAGGCAGCAAAAACAAATCCAGAGAGCGCTAAATTCAGCAATTCGCCAAATCGAAAAGAAGAAAAACAAAAACAAAAAAAAAAACGAGAAGAAAAGAAAAAGAGAATCGCGTTGCGGGCAACATTTCATTTCACACTTTGGCTCTTGAATACCCTGTATCAGTTGGAAATAGTTAAAGGGTAGTTTAAGATACAGATGTTCTAATCTGAAACCTATTATGGATAGAATGATATATGTTCGTATTTATGAAATTGAAGAGCTGAGCCAAGTCTTGCTTGTCTGTCTCTCAGATCTCTGAGCAAAAACCAGATGGAGCCAGAAAATTTCGTATTCAATTTGTTTAACAAAATGGAATCTTTAAAAAGCGAGGGTTGGAAAGGTGGCAAACAGTTACAAAAAATATTATAGAAAAAAAAAGAAATCTAAATTTTAGAGAATAAAAAACATTTAGCCCAATCTCACTCAATTCCGATAAAAATAAATACAATTTCAATTTTTTTTTCTTAAAAATTTATCATTTGTCTGTGCTTTATATTATATTATTGTTATTATCTTTATCTGAAGTCTCGGTTATATATAACATGATTATAATTATCTTACGTACTTTTTTTACTATTTGTATGCCCTTTCCTAAACATTTCTCTATATTTTCAGTTTTATATAATATTACTTTATCAAGACTTCTCTTAAATTCCATAAATTTTATTTTCACACCTAACAGGGTATCTGCTAGTCGACTAATGATAGCAAACATATACGTTTTTTTTCGGCTGCAACTCTGGCTGCATCTTGAGCGTTAACCCGTGCAAATAATCAACATTCTCATATCTTGGGGGCTTCGCGCAGCTATTCGTGATTTACTCGCAGTTTTTTTGTTTTGTTGTTTTTTTTTTTTCAGCACCTTCTTAGCGCTATGGGAAACGGCGGACCAGTCAAATTCTTTGATCAGCGCGGATAAGCAATTTGGTTGCCCAGCTCTTCTCTATATACTTATATGTATGTACTCTATACAATTTGCTGAGTAGCAAAAATTGGCACTTCGATTTATGGAAAGTACATAAAAGTAGTTGGACAGTTTCTGGATTTGTCGAGATCCGGAACTATCAGAGCTAGAGAGAGCTATATATTCTATTATTTTATATAGTTATTTTATATATTTAATTATTTTATTTAGGCATTATTTAATTAATAAAATGATTGGGTTTTTCTAAGCGTCGGACTAACAAGCTGCAGGTCATTGGTTCAAATGCATTAGTCGATGGATTTGTTATTATTTAAACTGTGTTAAAACTTAAAGCATCTAAATTCAAACTGAAACCGCGTCACATGCTAGCAAAAAAGCAGGCTTTATGAACCAAACCTAAAGTCGAGGCATTTGGTTTTTGAGTACAGAACATCCCCTGGTTGGGGCACGCCCAATTAGGAGCATCCAGTCGCTTCTTGGCTGCGAATTTGTCTAGTAGACGAATCATACAGAGACTCGTATGAATGCGATCGCCGACTTCGACCTGGCTCTCAACGTTCAGAGCTGGCGACTAATTTAGTGCACGGAGCGCGCGCGTCTCCAGGTAGATGTCACCGGGCGAGGTATCGACAACTGCTGCTCCGAAAAAGTGGGTAACCATGTACTCTATCTGCAATCTATGGAAGCTACAAAAACACAAAGTCTTCGGGCAGAGTGTAGGCTCGCGAAATGGAATCGGCGGAGGACTGCCTGGCCCGGCAATTCCTCGAAATCAAGCAAGTCTCAAACTCTTTTTGATGTCTTAATTAAAAAACGTGCAAATGATGCGACAGGGGCGGGGACGGGGACAACGGAACGGATCGGAGGAGCCGAGAGGGCCTCTGTGTGCACAGAGTTCAATGTTGAGCAATTGATGCAACTGTTGAGATGTGTTGCAGCTGCTGTTGTTGTTGTTTCCAGTGCGGCACGGCATGCTGATAAGGCAGCAGGGCTAGGAGGGAAAGGAGAAGGGGCTGGTTGTGGCAGGGTTTTGGGTTAAGAAATTGTCGCAGTACTTGAAAATTTCGTGTGAGCACGCTCAGCGTCGATTGTTGCTGCTGTTGCTGTTGCTGGCTGCGGCGAGCGCTTGATCGCTTGATCAGCAGCAGCAGCAGCAGCAGTAGGAGAAGCAGCAGCAGCAACTGTTGTCGTCTGTTAGCAACACACACACACACACACACACACACACAAAGACACACATTCGGCTGATCAATTGCGATCAGCAGTTTCAGCTGCTGTTGCTCCCACAATCTCGTGTGTTGTTGCTGCTGTTGCTGCTGCTGTTGCTGCTGTTTCCGTGCCTGTTGCAACTGTTGCACAAATTTAAATTGACCCAAGTGCAAGTTTGAATGTTGCTAATCTATAATCGCTTTGCCAGCCAGCCGAGTGTGTGTGTGTGTTTGTGTGTTGCCATGTTGCTGTTGTCTACAGCAGCAACATGTTGCTGGCAGTCTCATAATTTGCGTTTATTAAACACGGCCTTCATTTGCATAAACGTCCGCTTGTTTTAGGGATTAACATCACAGCGCAATGTCGCTGGGTATCATCATCAGCTCCAACAGCAGCTGTTGTTGCTGCAGCAACAGCAACAGCAACAACCAGCAAACAGCACGGCAACAACATTGGCAACAAATCACGCTTCTGCCAGATCAATCAAGTACATTTCAGCAGCAACAAACTGACAATTGCTGCCAGCCATTGCTGACAATTCAATTGTGTGCAGAAACTCATAGACACGACAGCAACATAGATGAAGACGGCGGCAATACTCCAACAGCGAAAAGGAAAAGAGATTTCTCTCGTTTGGAGCTGCCCTCGTTTTACAGTTACACTAAATTCGTGAGGGCGGCGACACGCCCCAAACACAGCAGGGCGACCGCACAGGGTGCACAAAGAGCGGGGGGGAGAGGGCTGATTGCAACTGAGAAATCGTGTCTGTGGCATTGTGTTAACTTCATTGCTTTTGCCCATTTTGATGACTTTGATGAGTTTATCAACAAAAAGCAGCCACGACACACAGGAGGGAGCAGAGGGGGGGTGGGGGGATTGTCCAACTGGCATCTGTTTAGCCGTAAATTAAAGAGGCGCGAACATTGCTGCGAGCTGTGTGAAGAAATTGCAATAAGGCAAAGACACAAACAAAAAGAAACAACGGACCGCACACACAGCAGAGGAGCCTCCGGGTGGCAAAGGGGGCAGCAACAGGCGTCGCCTCGCTCAAGTTGCTAACAAGATGCGCGCAGGCAACGACAACAGCAACAACAGCAGCAACAAGAACAGCAACAACAACAGGCAGTTAACAAGAGTACAAAGCGAAAAGCCGACACGCAGCAGCAACAGACGCCGCAGAGCCAAGTCCAGCTACCAAATCCAGTTGGCAAAAATACGAAAAAAATAAAAGGTAGGCCACGCAACATGCGGCAGCAACGAGCTTGCCACCGCGCTCGAGTGACTAACAAAGCGGCGCAGCAGACACATCATTACCTACCAATTAGGCGCCCAAAAAGCGCGTGTGTGTGCAAGTGTGTGCAAGTGTGTGTGTGTGTGTGTGCGTGTGTGTGTGTGTGGGGCAGCAGTCGAGCCGAGCTGCTCGTTTGGTGGCACAATAAACGTTTACAACAAGCAACATGCAGCGAAGGGGCGAAGGGCAGGCCGAGTGACTGACAAGACAGCCAACGCGAAATAAGCCATATGCAGGCCAAAGAAGAAGCAGCAACAACAACAACAACATGAGGAGGAGAACCATGAGAACAGTGGAAGCTGGCGAATTGTCTACCTGTTTGGCCTACCTGCCTGTCTGCCTGCTGCTGCTGTTGATGAAGTGCAAAGTGCTCGCTAACAGCTTGTAATGAGTTCAAAGTGTGGCCTTTTATGCAAAAACTTAACGAGCAGACAGCATGAGAAAATGAAGCAGTAGCAGGAGCTGAGGAGTTGGCTCATAAAAGCCAAGTTGCACTAAAAAAAAGAATATTGCTGTGATAAAGTGTGTGTGTGTGGCATAGAGGCACGTTTAAACCATATTAAGCGCTGTGCAACACTGCCTGTCTTGTGGCGCCACCTAGTGCTCCAGCTGGAGTCTAATCTTCAACATCCTTAATCTTACTTACATCAGGGGATATAGCTCAGTGGTAGAGCATTCGACTGCAGATCGAGAGGTCCCCGGTTCAAACCCGGGTGTCCCCTGAGTTGATCTTTTTTTTAGAACAATTTTTTATAAGCAATAGTAGCAATAGTATTTATACATTCCACCTCTATTCTTATACCCTATGCTATTCCTATTATGTCATATTTAATTGTGTTCAAACAGAAATCGAAAAAAATGAATTTTGGTATTTAAAAATTGTACACAAATTGATTATGATATTGATTGATATTGATTGATGAAGAAACAAGGTCTTAAACATAGAAAAAGTTTTCTAAGAAAATTTCAACTGTTTCCATGCATTTTACAATACTGTCCATCAGCTTAAAGCAGATCAAAGAGCTTCAAGTGAGCTTTTGCAAGCACATTTCTTTTAGCTTAAAGCTTTCAGGGGCTTTCAATAGTCTCTGCTTATGCCAACTTAAGCATTCAGCGAGTTTTCTTTAAAAACTATGTCTTAAAACTGTGCCCTAAAATAAAAGAATACTCTCCAATTTTCAAGCATTTGTATTGAGTACAATTAGCTTATGCTGCAGCTACGTTCAGCTGCAATGTCATTTGGCATTAATCAAGACTTAATCTCATATTTACACACACACACACACACACACACACACACACACACACACACACACGCACACACGCACACAGACGCATACAGAGCTGACTCAACAAATCAGCTCAATCAGAAAACGGTTTCGAATTCAATTTGAAATAATTCGATTTATATGTCCCTCCCCCTACGCCAATAGTTGGACTTGCCACCGAATGCTGCACAAACATTACTTGTGGCAACTGGAAGTGTCAACAGGCAACATTTACAATAAATATTACAGCCAAACGCCAATTGACGAGGGTCAACTGCAAACAGAAATGAATCGCCAAATGGCCAAATCATGGCCTCAACTTGGATGTTGAGTGGTAGAGGGGGAGGGGGTGAGGGGGGGGGGGGGGGGGGGGGGGGTAGGGCACATTTCCGACTCGTAACTAGCTAATTGACAGCCATTTGAATACACTCGAATGTCAAGCAAATGCCACTCATTCATTTTATTCGCATTCACATTTTATTCAAACGTTATGCAAGAAATGATGTAAACTCAGCCCGAATAAAATGCGTCTCATATCACATAAAAAAATTACAACATAAATCACACACACATGCACACACACGCACACACACGTTCATACTTGGGCTGCTGTATTAAAAATAATATCGTCGTCTGGCCGACAAAGATAAGAAAATTTATCCAAAGGATTGCGTGGTGTTATGGCCACCGCCGAGCCAAGTCACTCACCAGCTCAGACAGTTGGGCAGCTACCTCCCCCCCCCCCCCCCCTACCCCCTCCTGCCCACCGACTCAACATCCTGCCCCAACCCTTGACAGCTTTGAAACCACAAGGACAAGGCCAAAGCTGACAACAGCCCAACCCAATCCAACTCAGCCCAACACACACACGCACACATTTTATGACCAGTTCAAGTCGAAGGCATCGCCATCATCATCATCATCGTCATCATCCTTGTGATGGCAAGACAGGAGCCGCACAGGCCCTGGCCAGGAGCTGAGGACTTAGGCCGCTGGCTGTTTGCCTGCGTCGCTGTGTTTTCCGATCTGTGGCCAGCGATATATATTTTTATATGCTGAACCCATTGAAAGTGTGCAAAAAGGGTATAATGTTTTTTTAAATTTCAAATATATAGACAGCAGAAATTTATCGATTTGTATAATAACGATAAATATCGATTTTGAGACAAAGGTTTTAATATGTGTAAGAAGGGTTTAATATTTGTATAAACCATATTCAACAGGAATTGATCGATTTTTTTAAAAATCGATAAATATCGATTATTAAAAAAAGTAAGGTAAGAGAAAGCACAGCTGTTGCAGTGCGCGTTTTGTGTGTATTATTAAGTTCTTCTCTGTGAGCAGAGGGTATCTGCTAGTCGCGCACTGCCAACTAGAGCCCACAGTTTTTGGTTTGTTTGTTAAAGCGAGCGAATAAATTTCATAAATGCCCGCGCGACAGTAAAAGGATTACGAGGCCAAGTGCCTGCTAACCCCTACCTCATCCCCTTAATTTGAGCGTGTGTGTGTGTGTGTCAATATTTGGGCACATGTGCAGTAGGCCTGGGTAATTTATTGTTAAAAACTCAAGTAAATTTTATTTGCCACCCCCTCAAGAAATGGGCGCCAGCCAAAAAAGAACGCAAAATAGAACGCGAAGCGGCAGAAGCGAGAGCCTGCGGGCTGCTGAAGATTTGATACCCTCATAACTCATTAAATGTAACCCTAGGCAAAGCTATGCAAATGATATATAGTTATCTTGGGTAAAACATGATAAAATTCTGTTAATATTCACTAGAGGAAATTACCCGGCGTTGTCTGGTTCAAATGAATAATGGTAAAAATGCAATGATATATAGTCATCCCTACTAAAAATAAACAAATTCTATTATTTTTTACGAGAGCAAATTACCCGGCGTTGTCTGGCTCAAAGGAATAATGCTGGAGATGCAGCTTACCTATAAATTTGAAGCGACCTGTCTTGGGAATACAGAACAATATTTATAGTATGTAATTTCGAAGAATATATCATGGAAAATATGCTTATTTTTTCTTAAACTTGGATTGCATTTTCCACAAATTTTTTCTATGTGAATTATATGAATTTGTGATCCGATATATATAATGCAAGCGGCAACTTTTAGATCAAGATAGCTTTACAGTAAACTTAGTTCACATAGGTAGAGACAGTGGAGCATGGCTATGGCGACTTAGCTAAGCTTTCAAAAAGGAAGCTATGTTTTTGAAAGGCTTTCGAAAGCGTCTGCTGTAATGCGTTGCAAGTTTAGAGAGCAACTTATAAGACCCCCTTGGTAAGGGTATACGATTTTTTTTGCTTCGTAATCTATTATATCCAAACACACGCACACACACACATGCAATGCACTTAATCATAAATACAAAATATGAGCAGGCGCCAGTTTCAATTCAAGCGAAAGTTGCCTTCAGTTCCGTTCAGTTCGGTTGCCAATGCGGTCACAGTGCGTATGCGTAATGTGAGGTGGAATGTTGTTGTTGTTGCTGATGTTGTTGCTGTTGGAGTCGATGGACGTTGCCGATAAGCCAGGCGCGTAATGGATTTTTGTTTTGGCCCCACTGTTGGGCGTTTGTTGTTAGCTTTTATTTTCATTTTTTTTCGTTTGTTTTTTTTTTTTTTTTTTTTTTTGGTGCAGCAGCAATTGCTGCTGCTGTTGACGATTTTGTAGCCCGCAGCAATGCGTCCCGCATGCCAAACTTGCGCTGTTGTTGCTGCCTTCAACTTGGTCGCGATAGTCAAACAGCACAAAAAAAAAAAACAAACAAAAAAAAAGTAAAGAAAATAAACAAAAAGTCGGCCGTCAAATGATTAATTACATGCCGAAAAGCTATCTAACAATTTGACTCGCTGTCTGTGTGTATTTTGGATTGTCATTAAGACAGGGCAAAAGGAGCACAGCAACAACAACAACAACAACAACAACAACAACAACAACAACAGCAACAACGAATAATAAAAAATTATGCCTCAGATAAAATGCCATTAGAGAGCGGCGCTCCAGTGTGCATGTGGGCACAGCCAGGCGGCAAAGGGGGAGTGGCAGGCGGGCAGCTCACTTAGCGCCATTAGAAGACAAGCAGCCAGCAGCAAAAGCAGCAGCAGCAGCAGCAGCAGCAAAAGCAACCAACCAAAAAACGCTGCCAACAACAGCAACAACAACAATTGCTGAGGCCAGGCCAGGCGCTGGGGTACTGCAAGTATGCAATTCTGCCAGATAAGCCGAAGCATTCATGAATTTTACAGATAAAAACCACACACACAGAGAGAGTGAGCGAGTGAGATACAAAGCTTGTAGATGCGCTTACAGTACATTGCACAGCAGCAACAACAGCAAATGAAGAGCGCCAAAAGTGAGCAGCAGCAGCAGCAACAACAACAATCGCAAGGTTGCCTCGCTGGGCGGCCACCTCCCTATTTAGGGCTGGGCAATCAGCAACAAACAAGGCCCGCAAAGTGCATGTGGGAATGCGGCAGACGGGCGGGCGTGCACGACTAGCAGTTGCTCAGTGCCAGTGTTGCGAAACGAACAATGGCAACAATTATAAAATTTACAATGGTATCGAGTTGCATAAGTAAAAAAAATCGATGCGTGCACTATCGATAGTAATGCTGTTAAGATGGATAACACCATCGATAACACTATCGATAACGCTATCGATAACACTATCGATAACTCTAGCGAAATAATTATTGATATACCTATCGAAAGCAGAAAGGGGCGATACTTCTACTCATTTCACATTGTGATTTATCGATTCCATAAACAAAAGAACTATCGTTAGCAAATTTGATGACAATACGAATTATAGTATCAAATAAAATTAATTGAAAGTGAGAACCAAAGAGCTTACCATCGATATTATTCATGGTATTATTGATATTATTATTCATGGTATTATCAATATTATTAGTCAAGAAATTATTAATTATTCATCGATAGTTATTATATCGATAGTTTATTTTAATTGCCAGTGTTGGCTAACCAATTGCAAGTCAAATTCTACACTTGAAACGTGTATATTGTCCTGTTCATTAGATACATTGTATATGTGTATAATCGAATTATTTGGTTATACTGGCATTTTACAACACTGTGTTCAGCAAAGCGCTTGCTCTAGTTGTTATGCCCTTTCAGGTGTTTTACTCAGGTTAGAATTCAAGCGCACACACAAAAGCCAAAAGCAGTTATCAGACAAGTGGACACAGAGAGAGAGAGAGAGAGAGAGAGAGAGAGAGAGAGAGAGAGAGAAGGATGGAGAGAGTAAACGAGAAGGCTGAAAGGAATGTGACTCTGCGCTTTGCCACACTTTTTTGTGGTTATTGTTGTTGTTGTTGTTGCTGGATGGTTGGTCTGCTGCGTTGCCATGGAGTGTCAACAGCTAGATAAAGATTACCGCAGACAAACGCCCACTTTTGGCGCGCTGTTACGCCCACTGGGCCACTCGTGCTGCCTGTGTGTGTGTGTGTGTGTGTGAGTGTGTGTGTGGCTGCTGCAAATCTTTCACTGACGCAGCACAAAAAGGCCACGTGGTAGGGCGCCCGAGGGCGGGCGAGGGACAACACCAATGCCTGCCGGCTGGGGGATTATTAATGATGAATGCTTGAGAAGGCAGCGAAATGGCGTGGAATCTGGCAGCAATCCACCCCACCTCCCCTTCCTCTCGCAAGCCAAACACCAGCAAAGGTCGCAGGTTGACCAGCGCCACACTCGAACATCATCATCATCATCAGAAGCAGGAGCAGGAGCAGAAGCAGGAGCAAGAACATCATTGAATGTGGTCGGGGTTCAGTTTAGATTTAGGGTTAGAGTTGGGCTGGGTTGGGTTGGGGTGAACATTGACATTGCTGATGATTATGAAGTGATATGAAATTGATGCCAATGATGATGCCAGCTAAGTCAAAACACGCACAACTTGACAGCACTTCAGCGCAGGGCGCGGCGGTTGCTTCATCATATCCTGTGCTGAGGCAAAAAAAAAAAATGTAACCAAAAGGGGTTGTCAACTCGCTGACTGGGGTTGGGCTGACAGAATTCGAGCCGGCAAAGGGTTCGACTCCACACAGTTGAGGTGTCAAAAACGCAACCGCAGCCGCAGCTTTAGCCCGGGCAGGGTGCTGAGTGGATTGTGACTTCAGCTTTTGGCTTTGCTCGACCAATCAACGCTTTTGGCCTTGCAGCCCTGCTGATAACAGAGGGAGAAAAAAAAAAGAATATATATATATGTATAGAGAGGAGCAGGAGAAATTGGTATTAAATTAGAAGGATGGCTCGCGCTGACACTGGATATGAGAGCAGATTAAATTTTTATTGGCAAAATATCAGCAGGCCAGCAGACGACAACTGCCGCACACACACGCACACACACAGGCACACACACAGGCACACACACACACACATCAAGCAATTTATGTTTGGCATTAACCGTTTTCGTGTCTGCCTCTGGGAAATGCGCTGCTGACTGCAAACTGATAACAGTTTTGGCTACTCGCAATGGGTTAGAGCGGGGCCATGGGGCAGCTTGTGGCTTGGGGGTTGTGGGGCGTGGTTGGGCGTATAGCTAGGTACAGTCAAGCGTCACACTCACCTCTGCTGTCGACGGTCATCTCTTCTGTGGTATCGGAACAATCACCTGCAGAGCAAAGGAAAGAGAGAGAGAGAGAGTGAGTGAGAAGGCAGTTGCAATGCACTTAGAAATAAAATTGCTAGCTTAATCAAAAAAAATTGCCTTATAAGGTTTACGAATAAAAAATGTTGTTATGTAAATTAGAAAAAAAAAATAAATAAAATTAAATTTAAATAAATAAATTGTTCATATAAAAAGATTTCGGTCGAAGAAAAGAATATATGTTTCTTCCTTTCTTTCTTTAATTTTCTACAATGTCAATATTTTGAGTATCAATGTGCCCAGATCTAAAAAATACTTGTAGCTTGTACTAAATATATTAATTGTTTTCAAAATGATTGTAAATGTTGCGATTGTGATTTCGAAAAGTTGAGCTACAAAATGTTGCCAAATTCTCCTTCTAAATGTACAAATTTCAATACAGCTCAGAGTTTGGCATGAGCTTCTTTAATCAATGTACCCAGATCTAAGACAAACTTATAGCTATACGATTTTGCTAAGTGTAGCGTTTTAGCGGGAGACTAGCTAAAACTGTGATAACTGCAGGCGGAAGATACAAAATCGAATGTAGTTGGTTTTTCCATGTTTCCCCCTATATACATGTTATTCATAATACAGAATAATTGCTTCAGGTGAAAACAATGTTTGCTCAATTGTTGTTGTTGCTGTTGTTGTTGTTGTTGCTGCTGCTGCTCATATCGCCATCGCATCTGTTAAGTACGCACAACACACAACGCGCGTTTCAACGTAGTTCAGTAGTTGCCACAGTCGCAGTCGCAGTCGCAGCCAAGACGCAGACGAAGACGAAGACCATGTCCAAGTCCAAGTCCAAGTCAGAGCTACACTCGTTGTTGTTGCTGTTGTTGTTGTTGTTGTTGTTTTCTCGTTTTGATTATATTTTGCTGATATTCACTTCAAGGAATTATAATAACAATAATAACAACAATCCGCAGAATTCCTCGTCGTTTTTTTTATTTCTCCTTCATTCGCCAGATTGTAGATATCACAGCCACATGTGTGTGTGTATCTGTGTGTGTGTGTGTGTGTGTGTGTGTGTCCAGGAATGAATGTGTAGCCACACAGCCGCAGATAGTCGACTGATAAGCAAAACCAAAAAGCTGCCTCAACTCGAACTCTTTGGGGGTAAAAAACACTCGCTTGAGTTGCGCTGTCTGTCGCTCGAGACTCGAGGAGAGAGAGAGAGAGAGGGAGAGGAAAAGAGAGGGCAAGAGAGAGAGAGGGAGAGTGGGCGAGAGAGATTTTACAGATCAGCCGCTGCTCACCTTTTGCTGTTGTTGTTGTCGAATGGCTGCTGATCATCTTGTTGCTAAATATCCAAAACAAAACAAAAAAAAACAAGAGCCGTGGAGGGGGCGGGGGAGCGGGGTTTGTAGATTGAGGGGGAGCGGGTTGTGTGTTAGCTCCAATTGTAAACTTATGTTTGCCCCGCACTTGCCACAATGTTGCACATGTTTAAGCCTTGGCTACACTCGCACACGCACGCGACGCACAAATGATTGACGGATTGACTGATTGAGCGCGTTTTGCTATTTGTGATTGACGGAGCACGGAGCCCGTTGCTGTTCGCTTCGCGTTCTAGAGCTAACTGAGCGCAGGCCAAGCGGCTGACTAATGAAATTTTCTGTCTGCGCGCCGAGTGTCTCGCTCGCTCTCTCTACTCTCTCGCTCTCTCTCTCTCTCTCTCTCACTAGTCTGTCTGTCTGTGTATCTGTGAGATACAAAAGTGAGATACCGAGCCCAGCCGAATGACGCTGACGACGTCGCAGCAGCGACGCCCGCGTCTCAGTCGCCGCGCACAGCTGATGTTTGTTGATGACTGCGCGCCCGCCAACCCGCTCGCCCCGCTCGACCCGCTCGCCTTGGCTGCGTCTCTCTGGCTAAAGTTGTTTATCTTTCATTTGCCAGTCTGCCAGTTGCGTCTATCTGCAGCCCTATCTACAGTCCGCCCGCCTGTCCGCCTGCCTAGCCAGGCAGTCCTATTCGAAGTCGCAGTCGTCTCTTGGATTCGTATCTGTATCCGACATACACAGACACAGATACACACACACACACACACACACACACACAGACACAGACACGGTCGCCGGTTGAGTGGCAACTGAAATAAGATATCTGCTCGCGCTCTGCTCTCGTTGCTGCTGCTGCTGTTGCTGCCGTCGCTTCCTTCGCCCAGCCGCAACGAACGTCGTTCGAAATTATTCGAAACAAAAACTGATAAAGCACTGATAAGAGCGCAGCGCGGCGCGCAGTTAGATAACATCGAGCGAAGCAGCCAACCAGTTGGCGAGGCCAGCCGGCAAAGGCAGCCGAGTCAGCCAACCAGCAGCAAAACGGATACACACCAACACACACACACACACGCACACCAACATACCAATATACACACACAGTTGCAATTTTGAGCACTGTGCGCTGTGCACTTACAGATACAGATACAAAGATACATTCAACAACACCGAACGCTGCTGTTGTTGTGCGTGTGTGTGCGTGTGTGTGTCTGCGCGCGTGTGTGTGTGCTGGTAGATGCTTTTGTGCGATATCGCGTCGCACGGCTAATGGAATTCTGATTATTGCTTAGTGATAAGCGTTTTGTGTTTAATTGTATCTGTGTATCTGTATCTGTTTTTTTTTTAATACATTTTTTTTTTTGGGCACATACACTGCAAGAAACGCTTGACAAGCTTGATCTGTTTTTTATTGTTTTTATTTTTGTTTTATTTATTTTTCTTTGGTCGCACAAACACTGCAAGAAAAGCTCGCCAGCTTGCATATGTTTTGTTTTTGTTGTATTTTTTTTTAATTTCTCTTTTATTTATTTATATTATTTTAGCTGTTATACACTGCAAGAAATGCTTTCCAAGCTTTATTTTTATTTTAATTTTTTTAGTTTTTCTTTTATTTGCTTTTATTTTTTTGCTTAGTTTTTGAAAGAAGAATAGCTTGCCAAGCTTTTAAATTTGTCCCTTATTTAGTTACTTTTGCGCTCACATACACTGCGAGAAACGCTTGATAGCTTCTGCAGTCGCTGCAGCTGTTATCTCAACCCTTTCGGCCTCGCAGCACGCTCATTTCCTGGCACAACACCTGCCCCCACTCTCCACGTACCCCCCGCCACACACCGCCCTCGCAATTTCCTCATATTCTTTTGCGCCCCCCCGCGGGCTTTGTCGCTTTTCAGTTTTCATTGTGTTTATCAGCGAGCGTTGATCTGTTTTAATGTTGCTTTGGCTGCCAGCGCCGGGCAACACTCCCTCGCCGAGCCCCCCTTTCCATGGGTCACACACTCTCTCTCTCTCTCTCTCTCTCTCTTTCCTCTCGCTCTCCCCTCGCTCTCTCTAGTTTGTATCTCCTGCTATTATCTGCATTTTGGTTTATTTCATTTCCTTGGCAGCTTTTCCAGATGCAAAACGTTTGCCAGATTTTATCTCTTTGCCTCACATACACACATTCCCACTCTCTCTCTCTCTCCCTCTCTCTCTCTCTCTCTCTTTCTCTCTTTGCTCTCGGCTCTCAGTCAGCTGTTGTCTGCGTCGCTGCCTGCGTTGACTACGCTCGCATGTTGCGCCTGCGTCTTAGCCAAGCGTTAAAACCACCAGCAACACCCCGCACAACGCACCCCTCGTCTAGCCAACCCTTCTGGCCTTGCCATTTTTGTTGTTGTTGTTGCTTTTGGACTGCCTTTGACGACGATTATCTCGTTTGCCATTGTTGACTTTTAATTAGATTCATTAAACGTGCCGCTTGCCGTCGCCGTCGACGTCCCCGTCGCCGTCTACGTCCCCCTGCATCCCTAATACTCTTTCGGCCCATGGGCCCTGCTGGCAAAGACAAGAATCCTCGCATACCCTCACAGAGTCTATAGCATTCATATAATGCCTTTGGCATGCCAACGCAAATAAAGTCTAGCAATTTATTTGCTTTTAGATTAGAAATTTGGGATAGATTTAATTAGACAGTGCATCTAATTTGGATCGTGAATAAGTACATATAGATAAACAGGTAAAAATATTTTTTATAAAATTTAGATATTTGATAAAATATATACAAATTAAAGAAATATCTTCCAGAAGTTAAAAAAGATTCTCACAGAAATCACAACAAGAACAACTTTAGTTGCACTTGTTGATAATAAAGCATATAATTTCTTTGAGTGTAAAGTAACCAATTATAAACCAGGATTTTGCGTAGAAGTGAAACACAATTTAAAAGAAACGAATCGAAACAAAATTTTGCTTGAGGTGCATCGAATGATAAGCAAAAAATGTCATACGAACATTTTCCGCCAATTTTCCACAATTGCGGGTGGAATTCCCAAAAAAAAAACCGTTCACTTCTACTAGATAAAGTGACTAAAGCATAAATTATGCGTAGATAATCAATATGTCAGTCAGTAGGGCGGAACAAATAGTTTAATATTAAGAGATTATTCCAAACGTAAGAGCATCACAGCTGCGACTTGTCTTAATTGAGTTTTTCACATTTCCTTGTTGTTTTCTATTTTTTTTTTTCTTGGAATACATTTTTACATTTGGTGGGTGTTTTTTGAGTTTTATGCAGCGATAAACACTTCATGCGTGAATATCTGCAAAAGGTTTCTGATAAATGCGCTTAACATGGTAATTGCTGTTGTTGTTGCTGCTGGTTGTTGTTGTTGTTGTTGTTGCTGTTTCTAGGGTGATGAACCATCAACAAACCGAGTGGCAACAGTCGCTGCGGCTGCGGCAGCGGCTGCAACTGTTGCAGTTGCGTTCAGCTCTGAGCAATTGTTTTGCAATTATGTTTATGTTAAGTACAGCTGTCTGTGCGAGTGTGTGTGTTGTGTGTGTGTGTGTGTGTGTGTGGCTATGTGTGTCATTGTTATTACGTGCTCATTTATTGGCATAAATATGTATGCAGCTAAATAAAGGCAGATCAACGTTTGCTGATAAATAAAGGCAACAGCCACGAAAACAGTTTACAAACAAAGTATTAAATGAAGCTAGAAAACGGAAATGACTGCGACTAGCAGATACCCTATAATTGACCACAAATCTCTTGAGTATGAT
Source organism: Drosophila novamexicana (assembly GCF_003285875.2). NCBI lineage: Eukaryota > Metazoa > Arthropoda > Insecta > Diptera > Drosophilidae > Drosophila > Drosophila novamexicana. Next base: position 1,615,629 of record NW_020824837.1, read on the forward strand.
TATGATTATGGCAATTAATCGATAGTTTTATCGAAAAGCGACATATCAAATTTGTTTCCTATCTATTCATATAGCATCTGATTTCCGATTTAACAATATATATCGGTTTTTGGTGAGCAGTACATATATCGACTGGTACATACCCTATTTTTTCGCTCTAAAGATGGAAGAGTGTCTTGGCAAGATCATATTTATATGTATATCGATTACATAGGTTACATAGCCTAATTTATGTATCTTGACATAGAAGAGTTAAAGCTGCTGCACAATCGGCTCAGTTTTCTATGGTATATATCGATTGTAGGGTATGTAACTTACACATTTCTAATTTTCATAAACACAGGGTATATATAATTTTACGCAATTTTACATTTAATACCCTGTTCAAAGCTTTTTTACATGCTGCATATAATAAAGCAAATCATGTTGCAGACACACACAAACACACCTACAGGGCATACAAGTGTAGGCACACCCGCTCACACACACACACACACACACACACAGAGAGCGACCCGATTCGACCTCGATATACGCGGCACACAGCAGAGTTCAGCTCAGAGCTCGGAGAGAGCTCAGAGCTCAGAGCTCAATACTCGGAGCGAAGTCGGCGCAGATGCAACCGAGTGATAAGATCCTGGCGCTGATAAGAGCCGCCGCTGCCGCAGTTGGGGGGTTATTTCATCAGTTGTTGGTTGTTGTTGGTTGTTGTTGGTTGTTGCTGCTGCATTTGTTGTTTTTCCACACGCTGCCGCGAGTCGCGTTATTTCATTTCGTTCGCCTCGCAGATGCGTCGTTAAGATTAGCAAAAGCAGCATTTGCCTGTTGTTGTTGCTGTTGCTGTTGTTGCTGTTGTTGCTGTTGCTGTGGCAAGCACATAAAAAAAGGGAAACAAAACAACAACAGGCAAACATTTATCATGAAATAAATCTATTTAAGTTTTTTTTTTGTTCGTTGTTATTTTTGTTTCTTTGCATTTTGTTTTGTGCTGCTTTAACAATTGCTGTTGCTGTTGCTGTCGCTGTAACCGGAGACTTGCCACAAAGTGCGCAGCTTAATCAACGCAGAGGGTATCTCTTAGTCTTATATGCATGTACATGAACTACTCAACCTAACCTAGCAATTACTACAGCTCATTTTAGAGTATACACGCCCCACCCAAACTCTAAAATTGCGTTTTGAACTGTTTTACACTCAAAAAAATTCTATGGCTTATATTAAATACATTTTCTTATTTTTTTTTATATTAGAAAATGTTCTTACATTCAAAATAATTTTCTTATAATTATTTTAAATTCAAGAAAAGTTGTATGTCTATTTTCTAAGTATAAGTACTCCATTTTTTTTTTTTGAGTGTACTTTTCAGCATATTTATGAGGCGTCGACAACTCGAATGACTTCATTGCAGCGCAAATTAAATCAATTAACATAAACACAAGGTGTGACTCCCTCATTTGGCACTTTGAAGCCAGCCAACCAACCGAACAGCCTTATCGCCTGCCACCACTGTCTGCCACATTGCCACCAGAGTTGGAGTCTTAATCTAGCAATCAATCAAAAATGATTTAAATTTCATGCCGCGTTACTCAGTCATGATGTAGTTAAGCAATGCCCACTTACCACGACTTGGCTGGGGAACCATTCTCAAGTCTGCTGCGGCATAAAAACTGTGGCTTTAGGTCTTAAGTACAACAAATCGATGTAAGGAAATGCCACAATGCATGTGTATTGGTGTGTGTGTGCGCGTGTATTAGTGACTCGCTTAGTTTCGCACTTGTGAGCGCTTTTAGACTTTCAACACGCGGCTGTCCGTGTGACGTGTACGTGAATGTTTAGGGAATGAGTTTAGAACACGACTTTCATTGAAATAAGAAGTCTGCAATCAATTTCTGTTATTATTACATCATACTTTACTTTCGACCTCGTGTTAATCGGTTGAGTATTGACTATATATGATATTTGTGGCTACCATATTTACATGAATTTCGACCAAAAATAAAGTTGCCAGCTTTTAATTCTGGATTGATTTAGAGGCCAAACCATTACTAAAAAGCTAAACCTCGTGAAAATCGGATAAGATTTGACCGAGTTATGGGGTGGGACATTTTGTACTATGTCTATATAGGATAATTTAGGGTGAAATTTTTACATGAATTTCGACCAAAAATAAAGTTGCCAGATTTTAATTCTGGATTGATTTAGACGCCAAACCATGACTAAAAAGCTAAACCTCGTGAAAATCGGATAAGATTTGACCGAGTTATGGGGTGGAAAATTTCGACCTGAGTCCATATAAGATATTATAGGGTACCATATTTTGACCAAAAATAATGTTGCCAGATTTTGATGCAGAATTGATCTAGAGGCCAAACCATGCCTAAAAAGCTAAACCTCGTGAAAATCGGATAAGATTTGACCGAGTTATGGGGTGGGAAATTTCGACCTGAGTCCATATAAGATATTTTAGGGTACCATTTTGACATGAATTTTGACCAAAAATAATGTTGCCAGATTTTGATGCAGGATTGATCTAGAGGCCAAACCATGAACAAAAAACTAAACCTCGTGAAAATCGGATAAGATTTGACCGAGTTATGGGGTGGGAAATTTCGACCTGAGTCCATATAAGATATTTTAGGGTACCATTTTGACATAAATTTTGACCAAAAATAATGTTGCCAGATTTTGATGCAGAATTGATCTAGAGGCCAAACCATGAACAAAAAACTAAACCTCGTGAAAATCGGATAAGATTTGACCGAGTTATGGGGTGGGAAATTTCGACCTGAGTCCATATAAGATATTTTAGGGTACCATTTTGACATGAATTTTGACCAAAAATAATGTTGCCAGATTTTGATGCAGAATTGATCTAGAGGCCAAACCATGAACAAAAAACTAAACCTCGTGAAAATCGGATAAGATTTGACCGAGTTATGGGGTGGGAAATTTCGACCTGAGTCCATATAAGATATTTTAGGGTACCATTTTGACATGAATTTTGACCAAAAATAATGTTGCCAGATTTTGATGCAGAATTGATCTAGAGGCCAAACCATGAACAAAAAACTAAACCTCGTGAAAATCGGATAAGATTTGACCGAGTTATGGGGTGGGAAATTTCGACCTGAGTCCATATAAGATATTTTAGGGTACCATTTTGACATGAATTTTGACCAAAAATAATGTTGCCAGATTTTGATGCAGAATTGATCTAGAGGCCAAACCATGCCTAAAAAGCTAAACCTCGTGAAAATCGGATAAGATTTGACCGAGTTATGGGGTGGGAAATTTCGACCTGAGTCCATATAAGATATTTTAGGGTACCATTTTGACATGAATTTTGACCAAAAATAATGTTGCCAGATTTTGATGCAGAATTGATCTAGAGGCCAAACCATGAACAAAAAACTAAACCTCGTGAAAATCGGATAAGATTTGACCAAGTTATGGGGTGGGAAATTTCGACCTGTGTCCATATAGGATATTTTAGGGTGAAATTTTTACATGAATTTTGACCAAAAATAATGTTGCCAGATTTTGATGCAGAATTGATCTAGAGGCCAAACCATGACTAAAAAACTAAACCTCGTGAAAATCGGATAAGATTTGACCGAGTTATGGAGGTGGGAAATTTCGACCTGAGTCCATATAAGATATTTTAGGGTACCATTTTGACATGAATTTTGACCAAAAATAATGTTGCCAGATTTTGATGCAGAATTGATCTAGAGGCCAAACCATGACTAAAAAGCTAAACCTTGTGAAAATCGGATAAGATTTGACCGAGTTATGGGGGTGGGAAATTTTGTACTATATCTATATAGGATATTTGAGCGTACAATATTTATATGAAGTTCGACCAAAACTAAACTTGCCAGATTTAAATGCCAAATTAATTTAAAGGCAAAAAAATTAAAATCGAGCAAAACCTCATGAAAATCGGATGAGATTTGAACGAGTTATGGGGTGGGAAAATTTAGACCTATACCTATATATTTAATTGAATTTGTTATACTTATAAAGATATTGATATTTTTCTTACAACTAACTCCTTGCTTTAGTTATAAATAATGAGAAGTTAAAAAAGCATATTGTTCGTTTTTAATTCTAATTTTTTTCCTTTCTATTCATTTGACTCCTTACACATTTAAAGTATTCTGATTGATGCCTTAGCTATTTGGATGACTCGTTTCCTGTTTTTTATTGATCTCATTTTGTCTAAAAATTTTGTTGCTGTTTATGGTAGTTGCTGTTGTTGTTGTTGTTCTCATTCATAGAGCTCTAAGTGGTCATAAAATATGCTTAATGCATCAGGAAGCCGAGGCTATGCGGGTGCTGGTGCCGTTGCCGGCTGTGCCAGGGTGCGGGTGCTCTTCACCCCCCACTCCTTTACCTCCAGCCCATTTAAACGTAGTAAATGTCGTAAAACGTAAAACGTAAAGCGTTATCTACCGGCCGAACGGCTGCCCCGCTTGGCCTTGCAGCCAAAAAGCCGATGCCAACTCATTTTCAGTTCAGTTCAGTTGGGCTCGACTCGACTTGACTCGACTCGGCTCAGTCAGCCGTTGGTAAGTGCGAGATTAAAATATTGGATAAAGCAGCGGCAGCGGCAGCAGAAATGCACACAGCCCCGATAACAAAAATCGAAATGGAAATGGAAACGTTTCTTGTGGGGCAGCAGACGCCGCAGTCGACGTCGCTTTCGAAAATATTTGTGCGTTATCGACATCGCCTGTTTTGAATATGTCGCTCTTCCGTCTCCCCTCTCCCCTCTTCCCGCTCCCGTCACCCGTCTCTCTCATCGCCCGTCTCGGCATCTCCCGTCTCTGCCGTAAGTGAGTGATAAACACGAGTTATCGCATCAATTAGTTCGGCGTCAACTTGACGTCGTTAAAGGCAGCACAACAAAGCCTGCGAGGAAGTGAGAAAGAGAGAGAGAGAGAGAGAGGGAGAGAGAAAGGAATGGCGAGGGCGAGATCCATTTAAAAAGACACACGGCTCGAACAGCGAAAGTCAAAAACGCAGTCATAAAAACTCAAGACCAAATCCAAATTCAGACTCAGACTCAGACTCAGACTCAGACTTCCAGCCTAAAGTCGGGAGTGACACAAAAGTGTCAATGATCCTATAACCGATATTGAGACAACGTTAACGTCAGCGTCAACGTCGACGTCGACGTCAATGGGCGCCGTCGCCGCACGCAAATTGAGCTCAAAAGTGGCTTGTAAAACCATAAACGTTTATTATGCCCTAAGCCGAGGGTATCTTGACTTTGGCACACAATTTGCAAGGCCTAGCCAACTATATGACACACATGTGCGTATAGAATATATGAAAAATATATTCAATTATTATTGAAGATAAAACATAGCATATAAAAATGTATACAATTCTTAAGGGTCAGTATTGGGATCTATAAAATATGTTTTAGTTAATTATTAAGTCATATGCAATATATTTTGTATGAACGAAAATATATACAAAAAATGATACCAGAATTAAAATATAGAGCTCTCAGCTATTGGCTCAATTAGGCATAAACAGACAGGACATGGCTATATGGACGTGACTGTTGTTACTGAATGGGATATACTATATAAATATACAGTCGCGTCCATATGACCATGTCCTGTCTGGTTGTGCTTAATTGAACTAAGAGCTAAGGTAATATATTTCCCTAAGACCTGGCATAGGTGCTCCATATTGTGGATTGGTGCTCTATATGATGATGATTTAACAGAAATTTAGTTGATGTTTGAAAGTTATTTGTTTTTCATAAAAAACTAACTAAAGTAGAAATCTAAAAGCTTTGCTACACGTCTAATACATATGCAAAATCTGGCCACTATTTCTGATATATTTTATAGAATATTCAGTAAATAGTGTAGGGTATTTAATCTTCGACGTGCTCGTTCCTGCCTTGTTTTTACCTTGGACGCTTCCGATGCGTTGTCGCCAGCATAAAATGAGCAAATGACGGGCGGGCAGCAGGTAGCAAGTGTATAAAAGAGGAAGAGAGCGGGAGAGAGAGAGAGGGCGAGTGGGTGAGGGAGAGGAGGAAGAGCGCGAGGGATAGAGCAGGACAGTTGCAATAATGCAAAAGATGCAGATACAGCACACATGGTAACCACAGCTAATTGCCGTATCAAGGCAAAAGGACCTGCAATAGGCTATCCCTCAAGCCTCTCTCTCTCTCTCTCTCTCGCTCGCTCGCTCGCCCACGGCTGTCAACGGCTTCAGTGCGTCAAGATCTCGAGTGGATAACGGTTTTTGTCGTCGGCCGGGCGCTATCGCAGCCGGAAGTGCCATCATAAAAGGAAGGTGCAATAAAAATATATTTTACACACACGCCTCAGCCTCAGGCTCAGTTCCAGTCCCAGTCAGAACCGCCCAGGGTGCCAGCTAAATGCCTAACCGTCTGACTGGATGACTGTCTCGTTGTCTGACTGCTTCTTGATCATCCGACGGCGGCGACGATGTCAATTGACAGCGGGGCGAATAAAACGAATGACCCATACACCGCATTTCGTATACCCTGCTATATGTTCATCCAATCATAAGCTCCTTGGTAGATTAGTCATTAGGGCAAACATTAAGGGAGATTCAGAGTATGGGACACCGACTTCAGCACTGACTGATGTACTAAACTGACTGACTGATTGAGTGAATAATTGAATTACTGATTGACCAAGCTGTAGCCCGATTGACTTACTTAATAATCAACTGACAGTCTAACTGATTGATTAACTGATTCGCACACTTTTTACCGCTTTAGCTGACTTTTTGATTGACTGACTGATCGAAAGTCTTATTGATTGATTGACCAACCAATTGACTGACTAACTTAGTATCTAATTGACTGTCTGACTGATTGATTAACTTATAGACACACTGATTGACCGCTTTAACTGACTGATTGAACGACTTATTAAATAACTGCCTGATTGAGTGACTTATCAAACTACTGATTGGCTAACTGATTGATTAATTAATTGAAAGCTGATTAATAGCTTTGGCTGACCAATAGTCAATTAGTGATTGGCTTACTGATTGATTGACTTAGCAATTAACTGACTCTCTGTTTAATTTAGAGACTTATTGACAGACTGATTGATTCACTGATCTATTGATTGACTGATCGACTGACTGGTAATTTAAGCATATTTCATATTCCTAATAGAAAGGAAGCATTCTCTAAACAAGTACTTTATTTTAAATAGGGTAAGATAAGTCGTATCTTTGAATATTTAAAACTATAACTAGAGAAATGATTAGGTCTAAACTATGGCAGATCGTTAAAGAAAGGATCTTTGACTGGGACACTCAAGACCAGGACTCCACTTGAAATACCTGTGCTACAAGAACAATTGTGTAGTAAGAGGACACGCCGTGTGAGGGCATACAACAATGTCTCAGTCAAAGTCTCTCTCCCTCCCCATCTCCCTCTCTCTCTCTCTCTCTCTCTCTGTCCCTCTGGATGTGCGCCACATGTGATGACAGGCAAGATGTGGCAGCAGGTTGTGGCAGCATGAAGGGAAATAAAATGAGGGGGCCACATCGGAAACGTAGCTCGCTGGTTATCAGGGCGCATTCCTTTTGCTGTTTCGCATTGTTGCCGTTTGTCGTTTGTGAGGCCAGCAGACAGCCAAGGCGTGCGTGCTGGCGGGGCATGCCACTTTAAGTGGCAGCCAGCCGTGTGTGAATCATGGCCCAGAGTGTCAGGCGGCAACATAAAAATCATAACCATTTATGTCCACAATTTGGCCCCAAAGTCAGCCGGAGCTATGTTGACCCTGGAGGAGGGTAGGGGAGGAGTTCAGCAGCAGGACGAACTTTGACATGCTTAGCAGGCAGATGCTAATCGCTCGTGCGGTTTGTGGCAAATAAAAAAGCAGGACTACAAGGATAATAACAATTTTGCTAAATTACAAATTACGCAAGTGAGTGCGGGCGGGTGTGTGTGAGTGTGTGTGTGTGGGTGTATTGGTGTTCAGGTTCATTAAAGCAAACTCGGACACGCACACACATAAATCGCTTATCCTTTATCCTGTAGCTGCTGCTGCTGCTGCTGCCTGTGACTGGGCAATGATAAATTCTCAGCTACTGCGACTGCATGACAAACTGCAAGGAGCACGCAGGACGCAGCTGCCGATAAGCAAGCACTGGGCAGACACTGGCAAAGGGGCAATGAGAGGGGGGGAGCAAGGACAACCGATGCGTTTCTATACGTATTGCTGTGTGCGCGCGGAGCCATTAAATTGACAAAATACCAACACACAACAGCAACAGCCACAAGATAGAGATAGTTAAAAGAGAGAGGGGGGAGTGGGTGTGGTTGGGGAACTGTGGGCCAAGCCACAAAAAGGACATTCCTCAGCAGCAGCAGCAGCAGGAGCAGCAGCAGCAGAGCCAGAGCGCCATATTTTATATTTTACATTCTTATCGCAAACTCTCACTCAGCCATTCAGCAGGCGGCAACAAGGGGGTGGCTAGGCGGTGGTACGGGGGGGTAGAGGACAGAGCAAAAGCCAAGCGCAAAAAGGAATCAACTCGACTCGCCGGAGCTGGAGCTGGAGCTGATAACACCCGCGCTAATGGGACCAAACAATGCCAAATGGAGCAGCGCAGCAGGCAATGCAGCTGGCAGAGAGAGCGAGAGAGAGAGAGCAGCAACAACAAGGACAACAGCAAAGCGAACACACAACAGCCGAGCAAAAGATGCCAACAGAACCTGCCACACCCCACGCCCCGCCCCCTAGCTAGGCTAGGCCTTATCTATGGCCATCAATCAGGCGAGCAGCGAGCAGCGGCCGATAAGCAAAAAGATTTTAAATGGAGTGCACACAGCAGCAGCAGGCAGTCGCAGTCGCAGTCCATGTGTAGTGTTGGATGTGTAGTGTTGGATAGTGCCGGCTGCCTGCTTGGGGGTTTTTCACTCAGCAGCGACGCGTCGCAGCGACTGCGAAAGCGAGATAAACGCGCACGTGACAGTGGGGCAAAATGCATGTTAGCCTCCGTTTTAGTGCAATCATGTGTTGGTCAGGTGCTGAAGAGCAGCCGACAACTGACAACACTGGCGGGTGCTGCATCAAAACAGTGTGACCAAATCAGCTTTTGTGACAGCTAAGATTGGCTTATTTTGAACGAAATTTCCTCTTATTCTTGGCTTGAATATAATTATATAAAACGTATGGTGTATTTAATTTGGCCCATAAAAGTATTTTTTACTAAGTTACCAAGATATTTTTTTTTATTTTTATTTTTGGAATAATTTTAGAAAGTTTTCCTAAACAAAACATTTGAATTTTCTAAGAAAATGTGTTTTTAAAAACTCTTTTTTGAAATTGTTTTAAAATTAAAAAAAAAAACTATTTTCTTAATAGCCTGCTAGCAAGTTCAAGGAAAGTTCTTTTTGCTATTTAGCCTTTTCTTAAGCCATTTTAGCTACTTGTTTAAAGCGGCATTTGCCAACACTGCCCCAAACAGTTGCAGCATGTTGCGAGCGTTTCAACATTTTCACTTGCCGTTGTCGCTGGCGGCCCTTATCAGCGGGCGCACCCATTGCTGGCCAAAAGCAGGCGGGCAGGCAGCCAGCCAGGATGTGGCGCAGTTGCTTATCGGCAACGGGACACACACAAAGACACACACACACACACAAAACAATGACAGCTAGTTGACAGCAGGTGCGGCGGTGCGGCGCATATTCTAGGCATAATGAAGTCCTTTTCAGTGTTGGAAAATGCGCCGTTTCAATGAAATTGTTTAATGAAATGATTCGCTCGTCGCTGTTCACCATTGTGCCCCGTTGGGTAAGAGCTTTTATGCTCAGGCTCAGGCGATTGATTAAACTGTGTGTGCGTGTGCGTGTGTGTGTTTTTGTGTGCCACGCCCACACCCACACCCGCGCCCACAACGAACCTATTTAACGCTGTCATGTAGCGCCTTCACTTAATTAACTGAAGTGAAAATGGCGACCGGCTTCTGTTCGGGCCATGATAAAACAACATTTCGACAGTGTCGAGTTTTTGGGACTGGGCTAAAGCGCCAAAAATGGGGCACACAAAATTGAAGTCGCAGCGTTTCGGACCAGTAAATTGTATACCCTAGCAGTGGATATTACTAAATTAGGCAAATAATGTCCAGAAATCTAAAAAGCCACAAGCCATGAACGAACTTGATAAAAACCTATAGCTGAGACCAGCTCTACCAATGTAAACTTAGCTGCCTGTGAAGCTAACTAAATGAAACTTGGTATAAATGATGATTTTTGTAGTCAACTGAAGCATGCATATGCGCTATATGGTCAGTCTATCAGAGAGTTAAGAACACAATTCTATCTAAGATTTCTCCAACTAATCTACATTCCATATCATAGTTATTAATATCATCAACAAGCACTCCGATTTCAGGTCAGGTTATTAATGCTATATATAGGACTTTTCCTTTTTCAATTTTTTATTTTATATACTTATATATATAGTAATATACATAGAGAATTTTAACTTAACTTAACTTTTATATTATGTATGATAAATATCATACATCTGGCAGGGTATTCGATTGTTTGCTATGCACAGCCTAATACAGCTTTCTTTCCTATCCTTGTTGTTGTTGCTAGTTGCACTAGCTGACAGAGGGGGCGGTAGGAAGGTGCTTGGCAGAGGATATGTTGTGGGGAAGGGGGGAAGTGGGAGTTGCGGGCGTTTGTGTTAGTTGGTCTGGTAGCCTGGCTTATCGCTACGGAATGTGCCAAGCCATTCGAAGCTCGGGGCAAGCGATAAGCGAGCCAAACACACACACGCACACACACATGCTCAGGACACAGGACGCAGGACTCAATCGTGCAGCGCTAGTTTTCGTTGGAAAGAGGGGGAGTGGGAGGGGGTGGCCTTTGGGCTGCGCTATTTCTTGTGTGCGTGCGCTGAGCGATACAAAAGTGCGTCGAACAAAAGGCGGCAGGTGAGAGGAGACTGAGACACAGAGAGAGAGAGTAAGAGAGAGAGAGAGAAGTGTTGGTATATAATTTTGGGGGCGTTTAGCCTTCGGTTCCCAGTTCCTGTTCCTGTTGCTGACTCTCCGGCTCACAGACACACACGTACACACACACCTGCGCATGCACACACACTTGAGCTGTGTGTTGACGTTGTGTTTGCGTGTGTGGCGATGTGTGTTGCGTAGCAGGCGCACAGCAAATGCCGCTACAGGATGCCGACTTGTTGTTCCTGCTGCTTCTGTTGCTGCCAGCTATAGATACACAGATACATTTGTATCTCTCACACACACACACACACAGAGAAACACTCTCATACACGCAGTGATACGAAGTACAGCGGCTGCGGATACTCAGCTTGTGCTTTGTTTTGCATCCACACACCACTTCCTATTCCCCAAAGACCAAGCGCTACGCTTGTTGCTGCCGCATGTGGCATTCAATAGCAGGCAGGCAGGTATTTCGTTGACCCAGATTACGCAATCGAGTACACAGAGAGAAAAGATATGTAGATCTACAGAAACTACCTAAAGCACTATTTAGACAAATCATGCTCAAAGTGTGAATCGTAAGCTTTTTTTCTGGAAATAAGTTAACAGACTCTTAAATTAAGCATAAGATATATTGGGTAAGTACTTAATTCGTGCATTCAAAAGAAAAAAAAGTCAAATTTAAAAAAGGTTATAATTTATGCTGAAAGATCTTAAACTAAGTATTGTTCATACTTGATTATAGATAGGCTCTAAATGGTCTTAAATTTAAAACTTAATGCTGAAATGCAGCATTGAAAATTTATTCTAAGTACTTTGTGTACTTAATTTAAACGATAAAAAAACTTATATAAAAACTAAGCTAAAAGATCTTGTTTTAAGCATAAATTATACTTACATTAATATGAGCTCTAAATGCACCTTAAATTAATATACTTATTCTTGACAATTGAAAAAGTTGTTGTGTATTGAAGCAAGAGTTGACAAGCAGAAGTGAGCACGAAAGATTCGCTCGCAAAGTTGTTGACTTTGATCAAGCTAGCTACACATTCTTGATGTTTTCTCTCAGTGTACACGTGTCTGCGTGCTGAGATATGTCGCAGCCATTGATATGTGCCTCGCATACCGCTGGCCCAAAGATACAGATACGCGCTGCGTTGCGGCACGTGCACCGAGCTTGAATACATGAAGAGCATCAACCGATTAGCCCACAGCTGGCCGAGACGCGCACAGCTGCTAGACATGATTAGCTATCGGTAGCCCACATGCTGCCCCTATCAGCCGCAGCTGCATGCCTCTCTAATTAGCCAATATAACGAAGATGTTGCCAAAATAAAAAAAAAAAAAAGGAAACTAAATAAATAGAAGGAGAAGAGCAAAAACCTAGGACAATTGGCTCGACAAACCAATTGCTATCGATTATTTCTGCTGCGCATTCTCCAAGTTTTTAATGATGATTGAACCTGATTGATAACATTTATTAAGTTTCCCCTCCGTCCCCTCCGCACATTTATTAGCTCGTTTGTAAATAATTTGTTATTTATATTCTACATTTTGGCTGGCGAGCCACAAAATAATTTGCCTTCGATGCTCCCCACTGACGTCGCTGGGCCCGATGCCAACTGGCGATACGACTGATGGATTCTTTGATGATAAGCCGAAGTGCATCAGCCCACCTCCGTCCCACCGGCAACCCAGCTATCCTTCCATTAACGTTTGAATATTATCGTTAAATAATAATGAATCAACGATTTTCGTTCGCTCTCTCTCGCTCTCTCTCGCTCTCTCTCTCTATATGTCCCTATCTATGCGGCATTGGTTTCATGTAGAGGATAGTGTTGGTAAACAGTTACAATTTTAAGATATTGTATTATCGATAACCGATAACTAATATAAGTTAATGGCAGTAAATCAATAATAGATGAGGAAAAATCGACTAGCCTTAATGCATCGAACTAAAAAGTATAAAAAGCTATCGAAAAAATATATATATATCGATAACAGGCAAGGTTTCTAACACTATTTTTCACCCTATAGTTTGCAGCCCATGAATCTCAAAGTCTATTTCAGAGAGTAACATCACATCGATAAATATCGCTTCCCCATAATATATAAATATCGATAAAAAAAAGGCAAAAATCAAACAAACTTTAATATATAGTTGCATATACTTATGCAAATACTCATCTAATGTCAATTCCAGATTCGTTTTTTTTATTGCCAACCAGAGCATCAATGTATATCGATTCATATAGTATATTTACAAATACACATTTATTTTCCATTCCAAAAGAGAACGATATTTATAGATTCTATGATTGACATTTATTGTAAAAACTCCGAAAATATCGAATAACAATCGATTTTAATTCATAAAGAAAACAATTTAAATATAATTTTATAGGCTACACGAAATGTTTTTGGGTTCATGGTTATTTACGATATTTTTGATGTGTCTTCAAGCTGGATCAAGCTGAAGCACTCTCGTTTTCTGTTTTATTAATTCTCATCAAAATGCAAATCGACTTTCTAAGCATTTTAGATGGGTGTGAAATCAATGGCCATATAACTAGTGTAATATCTGGTAACAATTTCTTCGCTCTTTTTCGCCATAAACCGAAACTTAATGGACTCGGAGAGTTGAGAGCGGAATTATGTGAATTCATTTCGTTTACGACTGCCATAACTTATGCACATATATTTGTGACTTGATTTGGATTTGTTTTCCGTTCGATTACAAAGGCCCCCCGAAGGCATTGGATATCGCTCAATATTGATGAGGCTTAGGTTCGCTGGTGCTGGCGCCTCATGACTAAATAACTAAATGTGCCATGAGCAAACAGAGTCATAAACTTCTGGTTTATGGCTGGCGCACACACACACACACACACACACACACACACACACACAGACACAGATACAGAGACAGGTACACATATCGACGACTATCGAGCGCACAGCGTGGCGTTTATCGACGGCAAAGGATCTCTGGAAAAGCCAGAAACAAGTTATCGTCGCCGGGCATCTTTTGGTTTTAGTGTTTGGCGGGAGTTTCTACCTTAAATGGAAGCCGTATAGTAGCTGGGTAGCTGCCAGCAGGATATTTGCCAATAAAGGCAAAAAAGTTTTTATAGACACACGCACACACACACACACACATACGTCGCCTTATCAATCAATCTTAATTAATCAGAACGCGCAGATCGCATAAAGCCCGCAAAAGGCCGACAGACAAAGCTGGCTACGGGGGGGGGCATATTGGTATTTGAGGGCGTGGCACACAGTGTGCTGGGCAGGTGGCCTAAAACAAAAGTTTCGTCAGCGGCAAATCGTTGGCGAAACAACGTTGAAAAGTTGGCCAGAAATTTAGCGAGAAATGTGAAACGAAACAGCGAAACCACAAATGAAATGTTTGAAATTATTGTTACGGCCCGACTCTGTTATCAGCTGTGCCACAATCGGGGCCTGCCACACGGCAACAGCAGCAGCAGCTGCTAAGCCGCAAACTGCTAACTGAATAAAAGTTAACGTTATTGATTCCAAGGCAGCGCCTATATATATATATGTGTGTGTCTGTGTGTGTGAATGGGAAGGACAAAGGGTTCGAGGCTGTTTTTGCATGTACACTCAGAGAAAAGCATTAAACAAATGCGTGTAATACAAATTTCAAGCAACAAAAACAATTTCAAGGCTTTAACAAAAACCTGCCCGAATTAAGTTTTCCACACTTGAAAGATCAATTCAATCAATCCGGTCTAGAGTAAAAATCTTTTAAAAAAAATTAACTTCTCCAAGCTATACCATTTTCTCCTTGAATAAAAATTCGTAATAATTTATATTCTTTGATAATCGTAACTCTCTCGCTTAATGAAAGTTTTTGCCTGCTAAAAAGATGACTTGATTTAAAAATTTGATACTTTTGAACTTGCTTGATTCAAATATTAAAATCTTGATTCATTTCGGTTAATTTTATGCTTCATCAGGTACTTCATGCTTTCTTCGAGTGTATGCATATTTATTCATATGCGCTGCCACACCTGCCCTGCCATGTTGCAGGGCTTATGGCCCGATGCGTTTTATCAAACGCGCGACGCCGTCGTCGTCGCCGTCTGCGTCGCTGCCGCTGATAATGAAGACGCCAGCGACAGCGCCAGCGCCAGCACCAGGCGGTTGCAACAACAGCAGCGTGTTGCATCAAACGAAGCCGCCGGCAGCGCCAGCACTCGAGCGCCACTTAGATGAGATGTCTTGATGCCGTTGTCGTTGTCGTTGTCGTTGTCTTTTCCATGCCCATTACCGACCCCCGGCTCATCTTATCAGTCGAAAAAAAAAAACAAATAATTTTCATTAAAATGATTTATGAAAATGCAAAGCGCGCTGACCGAGCAAAAGAGAACGTCGGACAACAACGCCACCTGTGTGCGTGCACAGGTGGGGCAGGGGGTTGCGGCGGTCACCCGGGGGCCACAGTGTGACAAATCGAGGTATTTAGTGGCAGAGCGAGCGCGAGCGCGAGCGAGATGACGGCGTCAGCGTCGGCACATAATTAATTACAATTTAGTTTATGAACTATGAAAGTTGGAGCCATTGATGGATGCCATCGATAAAGTTGACAAATTTAGCTTTTAGCCGTTACGAACTAACGGCACTGGCGACGGCCAGACTAAGCAAATGCTGGGTTTATCTTTAACCAAAAGGCGCCAGCAGCAAGAAACAAAAGCAAGCACAAATATGAAGAGAAAATAAAAGCGCAAAGTCAGCCAAGGCAACAAATCAAGCCAAGCTGTGCGCCCAACCAACCAACCCCTCCCCCAGCCCCCTTCCACGACCATCAACAGCAGCAAAAAGCGGCTCAAGGATAACAGTTTTGTGCTGCTCTAAGCGAGAAATATTAAAATATAATAATTTTGCTTATCGCTAGTGAAAAATCGCCATTTAACGGGGCGCAGCACAAGAAGTAGAAGAAGAAGAACAACAAGAGGCCGCAGGATAAAGCAGTCAAGCGGGCGCAGCTGATAAGCGCAAGAGAAAAGGACGCAAGAGCAGTCGAAATACATTCTTCTTGTTGTTGTTGGTTGTTGTTTGTCCGTTGTTTTGTTTGTGTTTTTGTTGAAATTCGCGACCGGCATGTAACAGGCGCACAGCAAAATACAGAAACACAGACGCGCCAAAAAGTCAAATATAAAGACGATGTCAGCGAACAAGGCGCGCCAGGCAATTGCCAAACTGTGCGAGTGTGTGTGTGTGTGTGTGTGAGAGCGCGCGCAAAAAAAGGCCACAAAGATAAACACAACAACACACAAGAACAAATAAACACATGCACACACATGCACACACACACCCACAGCGCACAGAGAGAAACAGCAGCAGCAACAAAGTATATTAGCAAACAAACAACAACAAGAAGAACAGCAGCGGGTAAACAAAGCAGGCAGTCAAACACACACACACACATGCACACACGCAGCACGCACTCACACACACACACGCACACAGAGTGAGCAAACAACGTAAGCAAAACGTAAACAGCGACCGGCTTCAGCGAGCGCGACGGCGCAGCCGAAAATGCAAACAAAACAAAACAACGACAACAAATGTTTTGCTCACCCACCCAAATAAAAAGTGCAAGCAGCAGCAGCAGCCAAAAAGAATAAGAGCAAAGGTGTCCGTGTGTGAATGTGTGTGTGTGTGTGTGTGTGTGCTTATCCTGTTTGTGGGCGAGAGCGAGCGCGACAGCGTGTGAGAGCTTTCGCACCGAAGCTGTCGCGCGCAATTGTCTTCGTGTCAGCTTCGTAAGTGTTGTTGTTCTTGTTGTTGTGCTTAGCTGATAAATCTGAAATGCAAAGAGAGCGAGAGTGGGAGTGGGAGAGCGGGAGAGTGGAAGAGTGGAAGAGTGGGAGAGAGCATGGGCAGCATAATCAGGCGCTGCTAACTTAATAATAACTCATATCTGCCAGATGATGCATAAATGTGTGTGTTTAAAAGGGGTTAAAAAAATAATAATAAAGAACAGCAAATGCATAAATACGTATTTAAAGGCGGGCAAAATTTTATGAAACGTAAAACTTGCGATAAGCAAAGTCGCAAGATGCTGCTGCCTGCACATGCCGCATCCTGTCAGACAAGCAACAGCAACAACAGCTACACACACAAAGGCAAGAAGAAGCAGCAGCTAGTCAGCCAGCCAGGCAGGCAACTATTATATGCAACGTCATTACGAGTTGATTACGAAGTTTAGACGTTGCCACAGGCAAGCGCAGGGGGTGTATATGTGTATGTGTGTGTGTGTGTGTGTGTGTTGTTGTTGTAGTTAGTGTC
Source organism: Drosophila novamexicana (assembly GCF_003285875.2). Taxonomy (NCBI): domain Eukaryota; kingdom Metazoa; phylum Arthropoda; class Insecta; order Diptera; family Drosophilidae; genus Drosophila; species Drosophila novamexicana. Next base: position 1,632,930 of record NW_020824837.1, read on the forward strand.
GCACAAGGAAGGCAGCAAAAATGATACATTTTAATGCGAATCTTGATAGCAGCACAGATTGCTGTAAAAAGAGGAAACAAAACTCCAACACACACACACACACACACACACATGCATGCATGTGCTGCAAGCGAGTGCACACGAGATAAGCGCGCTGCTCATTCGTGTGACAGCTGAAGAAGTTGTAAGTAGAAGTAGCAGCAGCAGCAGCGGCAGCAGGGGCAAGCGAAGGTGGGGCTGGGGGCGTGGCAAGTCTGCAATCACTTGAATATTGCATTAACAGGCACGTAAGGCGCACACACACACTCTCACACACCCTGGCAATAAAGACGTTACAAAAAATAAAAAAGACGGGCAAAACTTTTTTCAGTGTGCGCAACGCGCGTGGCAGCCAAAAAGTTTACCAGCACTGTTGCGTATACGTAACATAATATGGCTCATACGCCGCATTGGGCTGCCAACAGAGTGCAATGTGATTTCCGGCCACACTCGGCGAAAAACTCAGCTCTTAAGCTAAGCGTAAATCAAACGTATTTGGAAATTGAAGAAGATTTTGGTTTTCTTTTCTGAAAAACTCATAAAATGTTCTTTACTTAAGTTTTTATAGTTCAGTTTAATTTGAAGCTATGTACTTGAACGGATTCTTAACTTGTTTTAAGTAAAAACAATTAAGGCTTCTTTTGCCAAAGAAATTTCAGATTAAGGCAGATTTTGTATTAATTTAACCTACAAATAGCTGACAATTTTTCTGTGATCTTACTTTTAAGAAAACAAACTTCTGGAATTAATAAATTAACAATCTGCTTAGAAATTTCGAACTTGAAAAAGTTTTTAACGTTTTCTGTAAGTGTAAGATTGTGGCATAAGCACAGACATGTTAGGCCCTGGGGGCAAGGGGTGTGTGGCAAATAGGATGCAAAATGCTTGCAAGTAACTGATTATAAGCCAAGCATGCCGCCCCCACCCACCCCCCCCTGCTACCCACTGCCACGCCTGGTTGCCTGCTTGCCTTATCAAACAGCCCAAGCACATGCAATGGGATATGCGACTGTTGCGACTATAACATTGGATAGTTGGGGCATATTTTGTAGCTGGCTCGTTAGATAAGCAAAGCTGTGCAAATGATGGCATTTATAGTGCTCCATATACACGCACACACACACACACACACACACAAACACACATATACATATACATATACATATATCTATATGCATATGTATTTATATATATTTTTATAGTCACATAAGCTCGTTATTTGAAAAGTTCGCCAATCAGCAGATGAGATGCGCAGATTGTGCTCATTTCGTGTCAGAGACATACACACAGTCTCACACACAACACACACACACACACAGACACATGCACAACATCAAAATCAAAATCATAAATGAGATCGAAACGGTGCTCGTTACGTGGCCGCAGCCAGCGCCCGTTTGGCTAATTACACATGTTAACAAGTTAGAGTAGGCTAAAGAGATTAGAGAGAATACACGACTAGCAGTTACCCTGTAACACACACACACCCTGCACACATTCAAGCACAACTTTGCTACGTATTCTTCTTAACTTCTGCTCCATACTGAGAAACCTTCATTTTATAATAACATCTGTATTTAGTGTGCCATCTTTATGCAATTTATTAGAACTTGGGATAATATTCAAAGATTCTTTGTTAAGGTAGAAGCTCTTATAATTATCAAAATATGCCAAAGAGAAGAAACTACAAATCGATACTTATCGATAGCAGAGAAACGAAAAGCAATATATTATCTGCGATTGACTGATGACTAATTTCTTAAGGAGGCCTCCTTCTATATAGGGTATATTGCTAACCAATATACCCTATTTCACCTAGTTTTACCCATTTTCTATTAATATAGAGTGTAAAAATCACAAAAATATGGGCTAGTAAGTGGGCAAATGAGTGTTTGATTTGGGTTTATTTGTCCGCTTGGGCTGGGTTTGGGCCAAGTTGTTGTTGGCTGTCAGGACAATGCCTAAACGCAGCTGAAGCTCGCAGTTTTGGTTGTAATTATAGATGATATCTAATATAAATACAATTTATATAAATTGAATTTAAACACAAAACAATTGCGGAATTGTTGATCAAAATGCAATTTAGAATCGAAATTGCTGCCGTCGATTGCGGCGCTGTAATTTGTGACGTTTGCAGCAGCAGCAACAACAACTGCAACAACAACAACAATTGCAGCCTGCTGCTAGCCTCGCGTCCTGCTGCCTGCAATTAAAGCCATTGATGTGTAAACTTAAAAATTGCGATAATATTGTCAGCGTTTTCAATTTGCGCATACAAAAAGCGTCAGCGGCAGGCGCAGCGCAACACGCCCCCTTCGCACAGTCAGACACCCGCCCACATCCACATTCACATCCACACACAAACAGTTGAACAATGCGAGGCGCAACAGTTGGGCAGGTCCTTGTCGAATGTCGTCGAGTTGTCAACGCGCCAAAGGATATCCAACAACAACAAAAATTACAACAAAAGCTGCGAAATTGAAAAATAAAAGAGCACAAGTGCGAACTGAATTGAAATTCGCGACAAAATATAATAAGAAACTTCTTAAAACCGAAAGTTGAATACCCTTACAGACATAAAGTTGATGTGCATCGTTTAATTGTGCCTATAAAAACTATATGCTATTTTAACTTTAACTTGATTAGCTTCCAATTTATCAAGATGCCTTAAAAGCTCGATCTGCAAGCGCTTACAAATTGAATTCGACTGAGCTGTTTGATGAAAAACTTAATTTTCTAAATTTTCGCCTGATTTCTTACATGACAGCTAGATGATATAGTGCTTCGATCAGGCAAATGTCAGCATATGCATTGCCTGCAATAGCAAGTCTTAAGCAAATAGATTGCCTGAGGTCCTAGCTCTTTTGGGTACACTCGAAAAATGGAATGTTAAATTTAATTTTAGAAAATCGCCATTAAATGAAAAACTTCTGACATAGGTAACATATCCAGAAAATACTGGATTCGGGAACTAGACAAGCATCAATATGAAAATGAAAATAGATTTCCCATCATCTGCTAATTTTCTAATAATTACTGGCAACCAGTTTTTCTGAGTGTATAAACGGACAACAGATTGCAACAAGATGCTGTGAGTGCTAGAAGAATTTATTGTTCTGATCAGCCAATAAATACTTCTTCGACTCACAGAGATATTTTTAGAATGTCTAACATAGTTGCTGAAAAAGTCGTTAATACGCTCAGTTAGGGTATGCACAAAAGGAAAAACAATAACTGTGATTTCAATTTAAAATGCAAACGATACGTGCAACATTGAGCGAAGCTTTCAACAGCCGCGGCAGACGCAGTTTTTGGGTCCACTCTAGCTTAATCGGGGCAGTGCATCAATGACAGCAGCACAAAGGTCAGCAATGTCTCACCTGCAACGAGAGAGAAAAAAGAGCATTAGAGAGTGTGTGAGAGAGAGAGGTAGAGCTGGAGCTGATAATGCGAGCACAAGTTGTCCAACAGCCTAAACAAAAGCAAACAAATAAAAGAACTGAAAAACTAAAAAAACAAAAAAAAGTGAACCACAAAACGTGGGCTGCAAAACCAGATTGGGGCGGCGCCGCACAGGCACAGAGAGAGCGAGCGAGAAAGCGATAGAGAGCGGAAGACTGGCTGCCAGTGGAGCCACCAATCAGGGCAATGCTCGCCGCGCGCTCTCTCATTCTTTCTCTCTCTCTCTTATTCTGCGTGGCGGTGGCCAGTGGGAGAAAAAAAAAAACAGAAACAAATTCAAAATGGTTGACGCGACAGCAGATCCGGCGGCTCGATGCGATGATAAGGCGTTAAGTGCGTTCAGATCAGACAAGACGGCAACGAGCCAAGGCTTTTCCCCGCTCCCAAGCCCAGTTCTGAGAGTGAGCAAGAGAGAGAGAGTGCGAGAGAGCAAGCTGTGGCTCCTTAGCACACTTGCATTGCGTTTATGTACATCTACCCATACAAACATCTGCTTATGCATCGCATTCGAGAAACCAGTTTCTGATCTTTTAACTGTTTTGCATTTGCATATGTAGTTGACGCTTTTTACGCTCTTACGCCTGGCCAATTATCGCTGCATCTCGGCTGCGGTCTGGGCCTCTTTAGACTTTTTTGGCTGGTTAGGCTTCATATCCGAGGAAAAACTACTGCTAAGCTCTTAACTCTTTCAAACTTATCAAAGCTGTAGCAATTCTTATGAGAACCATTTTTTATATGTCAGTTTTCCCAAGCTTTATGAGGGGTTTTTCTTGAAATTTGTTGAAAATCCTATCATTTATTGAAGAATTGAAGATAAAACACTTAAGTTTGTTTTGTGGCTAGCTATAAAATGGCTTGGATATTCACGTCTTACATAAATTTGCCCAAAAATATTCAATAATGCACCTTATCATTTTGAAACCCATTTCCCTCATAAGAGGTGGCAATTTTCCAACAAAAAAAGTGTAAGTAAATATGCGCTTAGCTCTTTAAATAGCTTTATGCAGCCGTATTCCGCCGCTTTTCCACATTTGCGAGTGGAATTCTTCAGGAGTCCATCAGGCCGTACAACTAGCTCTTATGGGTTGGGCTGTGATCATTAATCAGTTAGTCCGTCAATCAAATTTCCAGGCCTGCGCCTGAAAGGGATAAACTTATCTGCGTTTTATATATATATCATACGATATACCATATACCATATATGTATATGCCATATGCTTAACATAGATAAGTTTATCCCTTTCATTCACAGGGCTGGAAATCGCATTGACTGAATGACTGACTTACTGACTGACTGATTGATATGCATGTACTACAATATACTATGTATGTTTATACTAGAAAGCTTTTTATGGGCTTGTTAAATTGTAATTGATTTGGCATTTATATTGATTGATTTTTTAAAAAATATTATTTGTTTTTCATTTAATTGGATTTTGTTTCCATTGGCCCACTTATTCAATTTGAAATCCTGAGCGAGAAAAGTCGCTGGTTCAAATTCAACAGCAAGAAACAATATCCCTGCAAGACATGAAATAGATCATCAAATTTTCTTCGATTCCTGATATAAACAATTCTGTAAATATTAAATAATAATTTTATCGACATTTTGTTGACATTAATATTTGATTTTGAAGTAAACAATTTAATTCTCTAATTTCCAACTTTATTTTCTTTTCTTTTAAGTTCGTGTTAAACACAAGTTTCTTCACACAAAACCTATTGAAAACTACTAAAAAGTATATTTAATCAATTATTGCTGACTCAAAGCGTAGCTATTCGGTGCTTAAAACAATTTTGAGTGCACAGATCATCATGATCTTCTAATCATGATCGAAAACTCGTCCACTTGAAGCGCGCCAAAGACTGAGGCCAGATGTGAGCAGCAGATAAGCAAAAAATAAAAGAGTTGATGACTTCATGCGCCAATTTCAAATAAAAAAAATTAATGAATGTATAAAAAAGTCAAAGCAAAACAAAAAGCAAATCAAAATCGAAACGAATTTTAAATCACACCTCGAATGAAATAAAAATCACTTAAGTCCGCAATCTGCATATGCTCTTTATGGCAAGTGTGTGTGTGTGTGTGTGTGTGCGTGTGTGTGTGTGTGTGTGTGCGTGTGTGTGTGTGTGTGCGTGTGTGTGTGTGTTCAAGATGCCATAAATTACGAGACAAAATATTTATACGCACAGATATGCCAGCTATTTTATCGTGCTGGCAAATCTTGAAAGCAACAACGTCGACAGCGACGTCGACAGCACACGCTGCGTATACGGAATTTAATCGACAGTCCGGCAGCCCAAACAGCTCGACAGCCTGACAGTCTGGCAACAACACAAGGCTTTGTTGTTTTTATCAAACAAAACAAAAAAGAGCACCAGCTACAGACCCAAATTGTTTAAATTTGCCTAACTATATATATATATATAATATATATATATATATATATATATATATATATATAGATGTATTAATGGGCATTTCAATAAAATTAGAAATTTATGGAAATTGCGAGCATTCGACAGATAAGAAACTTAAAAGCTTTAAACTAAAATGCGTTGTTAATGCGCGCCGATTGCCAAAACGATGCAAATCAAAATTGAAACGATTTTGGAGAACGGCATATGTAAATCCCATATTTAGACAGCTCTCCATACATACATACATATGTATATGTATCTGTATATAAGCTTAATTTGCAGGCCAGGGGTTGGAGGGGAGGGTTTGCCTTTGTCTGATGCAATCGCGCATCCTTCAGCTGTCAGCATGTAAAAACTGTGCAAATATCACAGCTATAAAACTGACATAAAACAACAACAACAAACATGAAAAATTAACATAAACTCTGTGTGTGTTGCTTTTTACACCCTCACAGCTATATAGTATATGTCTACAGATATATATATATATATATATATATATATATATATATATATATATTTGTTTGTTTATATGATTTTGTTGGAAAGTCAACTGCATCGGCATCGGCATTGGCATCGGCATCATCAGTCAGTGTCAGCGCAATGGCGTTCTGTCCGCTTCCGCTGCACGCCGCCATTTTACATTTACCAACACTGTTCACATTTTTTGTTATTTGCTTTCTGATTTCCTATGCGCGATTTCATTTGCAGTTTTCGTTCATTTTTTTTATTTGTTGTTTCATCTTCCTCTTTGCTATTGTTGCTAAAGCGCGTATTTGAGATTTGTGGTGTTGCCATTTTTTTTTTTTTGATGATCCCCGCAGCGCCATTGATTGGCATATTTTTTTTATTTATTTATTATTGCCATTGCAAAAAGGACATCAGTGCAAAATTGATGTAATAATAGCCCTCTTAAAAATGTTAGTGGTCTTTAAGCTTGTTGTTTAAAAATTAAATATAGATATTGTATTCCTTTTCTCACTCTTTTTCGAGTAGAGTTGGGGTTTAAAAATTCAGTTACTGAAAATGGAGTTTTTTCTTATCAATCGGATACTGAAAGTCCCAAAAACTTGAAATATATTTATATATATATAAAATAGTTTATATATATATCTTCTATACCATCTATAACGCAACACGAGCTTGGCCTTCTTTCGATATCTTTCAAAATTTTCAAAATATCGATTAATATCGATTTTAATATATGTTTTCTTAAGCATAACTCGAAAACTATAAAATACACCAAACTATTTACCTAGATACTTGTATGATTTATGAAGATTACGAATATCAACTTTACTTTTTGGATAACTCCCAAAAAAGCCAAACACTTATTTTTAAAAGTAGAGCCTTGGGATTTGGTATGTTAAACACTGAAAATTTCATAAAAATCAGCCCATAACAGCTCAAGTTAATGAAGAATGCATTTCCTATGCACAGTGTAGGACAAAGAAAAGAAGCAGCACAGTCGTTACGAAGGCAGCTAGAAAGTTTGTAACGGCAGCTCGACGCTGAGTACAGGGTATCTCCTGGTTTGGCATTCCCAGATAGAGATCTCTTCTATGTTTTTGCTGCAGACTCCCCATCAATTCAACATATTTGCCATCCTATGGTTCTTTAGTTCTTGCTACAGAGTATCACACAGTCATGCATACTCTACAAGGCTTGCATATTGCGTATTTTATAAAGTTCTTATCATCGCTGTTATCCGCGGTTTAGCTCGCTGCGTTTTTTTGTGTCCGCCCACAAATGTTATGAGGCCCGATAAGTGCGATATAGAATTATGCGAATATATAAACGATATAGACAAGATATCTGTATATATATGTATATAACTCTTATGTAGATTTCCGAGTGAATTATCGTCCAGGCCCAGAGAGCCCAAAAAAAAAAAGGAAAAATGAACCGCAGCAGCTCCGCGACAAAGCACAAGCCCGCATCTAAGAACAACAATAACAATTGGAAAAAGTAGTCAAAACAAAATGGCGACGCCAGCTGGCAGCTGATTGGCGCAGAGCACATTGCCTTATCAGCGCGAGATATCAGCGCCGGCGCGGAATTGATAAGATAAGGCCAATATGCAGGGCAATTGATAGGGTTTAAATGGGGGTGGGGCGAGGGGGGCTCTGCTGGTTACCCTAACGAGCGCCTTGCACGCGATATTTTAATTAAAATATTAAGTAAAAGTCCCACAAAAACAGTACAAGAGAGTGCTCGAGTTGGGCGTGCTCGACTAGCAGATACCCTGTAGCCAGCGCGAAGCTGGCATTACTCAAAATTACGGCTTCTTTTTTCTCTTTATCCCATACTATTAATAGGAAATGCATTCCTATTTAACTTAACTTCGCGGCTTGCAGTTTGATTTTTATAAAATTTTCACAGCTTAAACTTGGCAAGCAGAAGTGCATGCACACCCAAGCCCAAGGCTCTACCTATAACCATGTGTTTTCTTCCCATTTCGTTGCGGACTGTGAGGAATATATCAAAAAATGATATATTCATTGCCTGCGTATACCATAAAAGAGCCCACATGCCAATAGAAATGTATGTGGTAACCATAATCTTCGAGCTATAAGAAAAAGACATGTCTGCTAATCGATATTTATCGATTTTTGTAACAAACATTTGCTCAAAACTAATATACCCCATTTCGCCCACTTGCAGTGTGCTCAGCGAATTATGATTCATTTGTGAGACTGTGAGAAATGAGCTGTAAACAGCTAATTGGCAGTCGAAATTAGAAGCCCAAAAGTTGGCAGTGCAATTTATTCGGCTATTGCCTCAACTTTGAGGCTGTCGATGCCATTATTTATCATGCAATGCTGCAACAATAGCTGCAGCAACTCGCTGCAACTCGCAGCACGTTGCAAATCCAATCAGAGCCAGCACCAGGGAAATGCAGCTACAATCTCCATTGTTGTAGTTGTTATTATTAAAGCTGAGGCAAGAAAAAAACGGAGGGGTGGAGGAAAAAGAAAACTGGCTGTGTTTGTGGCACAAAATCGGCATCAATTTAATATGGCAGCTATGCGAGGCTGGGGGCGGGTAGGGGCACCCAAAACTGATTTCAATGCAATTCGCACCTCATAAATCACGAAACGTGTCCCAAGTGCACGGCCAGCCAAGAAGTTTGGCTGGCAGAGATTGCAGCAGGTCAGGAAATGGCCGCCCGACTTGAATCAAGGGGAGAGCGCAGATGGCAGATGGCAGCAGGCAGAGCTTCAAGTCGAGCTGCAACTGAGCTGAGGCAGCCAAATGCGATGGGCTGACTCTTGCAACAATTTGTTTGCCATACGGGAAATCTGCCATGCAACACTAGTCAACAAGTTTAAGGGGCGAAATGTGCAGAAACGAATTTTCGCTTAATTGGCAAAATATTATTTATAATTTACTTAAATTTAGACAAGCTTACAAGCTCTAAGCTAGCAGACATTATTCAGCTTTGCACGGCCAAGTTTTTTACTTTTCCACCCATTTTCCACCCGTGAGAAAAACATATGGATTTGGCGAAAAATGTTCAACTACAGTCAAATGAACAGAGATTAGTTGGAGGCCGATGGAAAAAAGTTTTCAGCAACCGTTTTCCGCGCATTTTCCACAACAACCCGTGGAATTGACAAAAACCTCGTGCACGTACAACATATCTAAATATCTGAGCTGTGCTTGGGTCAGTCAGTCTGTCTGACTGCATATTATATAATCGCTCATGTTGCACAGTGTAAACGTACAGTTAGAGTGTCTGCCATTGGCGAATTGCTGGTACTTTGGTGGCAGACACCAAAAGCTGGGCCTGTGGAATGTGTGGCCATTAATTGAAAATGCCTGGCCTAGCAAAGCAGTTAAGCAGTTAAGAACTTAAGAAGTTGAGGCCAAAATGAAAGATGGTGTCGAATCGTGCACACCAACACACTCTCACACACACACTCAAGTGAGGCTGAGACTGACTACGACTGTGATCCACACACACCAATCACGATGGCATGCAAACGTTGCGAGTGTGCAACGCCCCCGGCACTGCCACAGCAGTTGGCTGCCGGACGCAGGCTGCAGGTTGCAGGGGCAAAAACTGAAACTGGAACTGGAGCTGAAAGAGCGCGCAGTTCTTTTAGCTGCTCGTGCTGCTGGCTGGGCTTATAAGCTGCCGATGATCTGCGCTGATGATGTTGCCGCCGTTGATGCTGCTGCGGCTGCTGCAACAGTTGCTGCTGCTGCCGCAGCAATGGGGCAAGCAACGAGCCGTGAAAGTGTTATAATGGGAAGAGTACACTGCACGGGCTCTGGCAGCTGCACGCTGTTTGGCTTTGGCTTTAGTTCTGCTCGTTTCGGGCCCCGAACTGATATCATAATCACAATCGCTAAATAGGCCACGCCCATATGCAGTACAGCCCAGCCGGGCTTATTTTGGCGCGATAAGCGGCGGTAGGGAAATTCACAATTATTTACACTGCAACAAAATGTTGCTTTCAATTTAAAATTTTGTGGAGGCTTTGAATTAATTGCAAATTTTATTCAAGTCCAAATAGTGTCAATATTCATCATCTTTCTCTCTATCTCGCTCTCTCTTTTCCTCTCTCCCTTTCAAAATTGGTTTTGGAAAAAACTTAAAGTTTCGTGAAAGCTTCTTAAAACCTTTTCCCAAAGCTCTGAAGCAAAAGCTTGATAAATAAATGTTTCAGTGATTTGGCAAATTCCACGCGTAACTGTGGAAAATGGGCGGAAAACTTTCGCAAAAGCCGCTAGTTAATTAAAATATATTTGAAATGTGTCTATATTTTAGAATTTTAATTAATATAAATTAATTAACTTTCTTATTAAACAATAAGAGTTATGTTAGCAACAGAAAACCATACTTTACACCCGATTAATTTCATTTAAATATTAATTGGCTTAGTTTTATATTGAAAAATCAATTTTCACATGCAAACAAACAACTTTTTGCTGTGTAAGCCACGGTCTGGGCCAGGCCCAGTCTAAAGCAGTCTCGAGGCTGAAGCGTAAATCAAAGCCCAAATTCGTATACAAATACAAGCGCCCAGTGGGTGCCCAATTCGTGCCGGCAACGATTTGAAAATCCATCTACAAATTGTCTGCGACTCCCAGAGATCCAGAGTCCAGAGTTGAGGCCGGAGCCTGTGACCCCAGCTGAACCAGCACGCTCGACGTGTTGCTTTGTGTTTTTTTTCTTTTTTATTTTCTTTTAGTTTTTGGTTTTTGTGGTAATAACAACAACGTGGCCGCAACTATTTGGCCAGAGAGTTGGGCCAAACAAAATTAACACCTTTTCAAGCTGCCTCCTGCTGCTGCCGCTGCCGCTGCACGAGCACGAGAGCTGATTTTGCATTTGAGATGGGGAGGGCTGAGAAGCCAGCGATCGCAGCTGTGGCAGTTGCCTAATTGGCATGCTAAACAAGCTGCGTTCAACACGATCTACCAGGCGTATCTGGACAGACAGTCAAACAGCGGGACAGACAGTCGGACAGACAGGCCGACTGCTTCTGCACAGTGTCATTGTCATTGTTGTGGCTCGTTTGTGGCTTAAATACGAGCATTGAATGGACATCGAGACGGCTTTTCACACGAACGCCCACACACCAGAGAGAGAGAGAGAGAGAGAGAGGGATAACTAGAGAGAGTAAGAGGGGTCCGCTGCCCAAAACCAAATCCAAGCTGAGCCCCTGCTCACATTCACATTTGGAGACGCAGCTCCTCGGCGCTGTTATTAGCATTTGGTTCCCTGCTCGGGCGCAACGGGCAAAAAACAAAAACGAGAGTGAGAAAATTCACAGTTTATCAATTTTCAAGATTCTCGCATTATATTTGTATACACTGTTGCTCATGTTAAAGCAGAGCCTATTGCCTTGCGCGCAATGTTTGTCGCTTGATTTCGATCAGGCTCCGCCCTAATTTATGTTGTACGTGAAATTTGGACTGATTTATGAATTAAAATGAGATTTGGCCTCCCTCCGGATATGTAAATAGATGACAGACGAACATATCCGAAGAAAGTCCAATTGTTAATTTCATTTTATGGCAAATATTAGCTAAGCTAATCACGAGCATTCTCATCTGTATCAATGTCAGATATATTGTCTTTTTATATTCTTCAACTATGTATATCCATTAATATCTGTCTGCCTATACCTATATCATACCCCGTCCGATCTACACATGCAAAATAGTAAGAGCAAATTAGAGGCCAGAAGAAAAGGAGGCTTTATATATATTCTGGCCTCTATTGGTTGACGCTTGCAATTCTCAACAAGTTAAGGCTGCGAAAAAGGGAACAAAACGTGAAATAGATGTCGACAGACAGCCTACTCATATTTTGGTGCTTCGATTTCGTTGTTCAGCTGGCTCGTAAATGCTGAATTTCATGAAAATGTCTGGAAAAACAGAATATTTTCATATACAATAATCCAATTTTACAAGTTACAAGTCAAAAACAAAGAAGACCTAGTCTAGTCAAGCACTCCAAAGTGCCTTAAGATTTTTATTGCACTTTAAGCAGAGTATCGCACAGTCAGTTAGTTTGAGTTCTTCTTGGTTTCTATTGTCTTTTTCCTGTGCCATTTTTGGAGAGGATTTTTCTTTTGCCTATTGCGTAGGCTGCGACTGCGACTGCGACAGCTGCTGATCTAGAGTTCAAGCCGGCATTGAGCGATAAATTGGCTAATAAACAAATCGAAAATCTAGCAAAGCACAACAACAAGAACAACAACAACAACAATAAACAAACAAACAAGAAAAAACTCAGTTGAAATTGCCCTCAGAAGCGGCAGCAGAACAAATACTGAGAATTACGTGGCCCCAAAAGCAGCGATAGGAGCGAATTTTGTTTTGCAAAGCTGAGCTGGACAACAGTTGCCAGTTACTGAGCCACACACACACACACACACACACACACACACACACACACACACACACACACACACACACACACACACACACACACACACACACACACACACACATACACACACACACACTCGAACACACACACACACATGCATGGATATGCATGACAGATAACAGCATGAAAAGCGAACAGAAATTGAAGTCTAAAATAAAAATCAGCGCCACAAAATCAGTTGCAACAAAAAAGAAAAAGCTGAGGCGACAGTTGCCAACAGAATCTTCCTCAGCTATAACCCTCAGCTGAGCTGGCCCTGCCCCCCGCCGCCCCTCCTAACACCCTCACACCTTTACACTCAGCGAAAACAAAGTCAAGTTCTTTTGACGCAAATCGAGTGCAAGCTTTATCAAAATCTATTAAAGCTTTTCTTAAGCTTTAATTTCTTAAACTTATTATTAGAACTTTTTTTAAGCGCAAAGAACCTAACTTATATAATTGAGAACTCTTTTTTAAGAATTGTTGCTCTGGTTTTAATCTACCAAATTCTTAAAATAAGCATGTTCCTCTTAAACTAAGTTCTTCTAGAGTTCTCTGTATAAGTAATATTGTACTTGCTTTGAGAATTTTGTATACTTATTTTAAGTATGCAAATGCTTGTAATTAGTGTTGTCTACTTTATTCGAGCTTGCCAAATTTTTCGATAAATCTTTTGAACAAATGTGCTGCAAGCTTTAAGAAAATCCGTTCAAGCTTTCTAAAGCTTGTTTTAAGCTTAAAATTTAAGATCATTTTACGCAAATGAATTCGATTTTGATTAAGCTGGATTTAAAGACCTGTGTTGTTTTTTCTCTCAGTGTAGGAACATAGGCTGGACAACGTGGAGGCCAACATTTTGGATAACAAACTTCAGATAGCCACTCACTCAGTCAGCCAAAAGCTGCTTGGCCCTTCTGTTGTTGTTGCTGTTGTTGTTGTTGTCTGCGGAGTTTTGCCTTACATTATGACGACGCCGACGTCGACGTTAGCGGCCGCCCAGGTCCAGATCCAGAACCAGGTCCAGTGCCTTGACTGGGATGCTCTGGAACGCGCGCTTATCGGCTTCTTCTTACTGCTGCACTCAGCGCTAATCTACATGGAATTATCGCCACACACACACACACACATATACACACACGCTGGCTATGACTCCGACTCTGTGTGTGTGTGTGTGTGCTGCGCCGAGACATTGAAAATTAGCGTCGCCAAGTGAATCATGCGGCTTGGCATGCCGGTTCACGGATAAGGCAACGCTGCCTGCACTTATAAAATAATTATAAGCAGTCGAATTAGCTCTGCCTCACACACACACACACGGGCGCCTCAGCTATCGACAGTCCCTGCTCGGGCGCGCCCCACCACCTGTCGCCGCCATCCCACCTGGGAGTCTGCAGGCCCGGCGCTAAGTTATCGTTGCGGCCATTTTGAAGAGCTGCCGTTTTTATCAGCACAGCAGAGGGCATATGCGAGCAAATGGATATGAAAAGTGGATAGTGACATGAAACCAAAGAGAGAGAGAGAGAGTCTGGATATGCGGGCAATGCCAAGCTCTAGCTGATGAATGTGTGTGCGTGTGTGTTTGGATAACCCTCTTAATGCTGCGAGGGTCGCCCTTTCAAATTGTAACAAACAAATTACAATTTGAGCAAAAATAAAATCAAGTGCCAGACTTGCTTTGAATTTAATATTAATTCATAAAATATTAATTTAATAAAAACGGAAAAAGCAAACATAAATTATGCATTCTTTTTAGTCGTTCGACTTTTAAGCCCAAATACAAGTGCAAGACTTGCTTTGAAATAAGGTTAGATGTGCTTCTCACAATCAAAACTTCTAGATATCTTAAGAGTTGAAGAATATCAGAGGCAACCCTCGTAGGAACATTCTCAGAGTTTTGGAATTGACGTTTTTGCTTTTCGCGCTGTAATCGAAAAGTGCCTTTAACTTTTGACGTTGACGTCGCGGACTTATCGCTGACCTCGATCTGCACAGAGCGACATTAAACACACACACCACACACACACCACACACACACCACACACACACACTACGCACACACACACAATCACATATACTGGGCATGGCAACCGAAGAGCGATGCCGAAACTGAAATCAAAATCGAAAGCAAACGAAATAATGACAGGCAATGAAAATGAATGTAAAGCACAAAACAAATGCCACGCAATGTACCACGTAAATCATAAATGCTATCAGTTTAAGAGATCGACAAACGGATGCTACAGAAGCAGCTACAACAGCAGCAACAGCAACAACAAACATAATTAAGAGGCAAAGCGACAGCAGACGAGGCTGAAGCAAATGAAACCAAACCAAATGACGACCCAACAACCAAGCGATAGATGGATGGATGGATGGCTCGACCAGACCCTCTCCTAGTCCCCAACACCACCCTCTCACACACCCCCCCCCCTCGACTAATGGCAGCCATATCAGCAGCAGGCCAGGCAAAACACAAGACCAAGTCAAAGTACTATTAGCTTGTCTAGATGGCTGCGATAGGCGACGATAAGCGGAGGGCAAGATGAGCGACTGCGTAGCCCGAGCGCTGCCTCGTGCTGATATCAGCACGCAAAATAACCAAAAGATGGAGAGAGAGAGAGAGAGAGAGAGAGAGAGAGAAGCTAACGAGACCCGAACGATGCTCGAGATACCCTATGCGTAGTCTGAGCTCGACTTGGTAGGAAATTGAATAAAGTGTAGCACTTGCCAGATGCTTGAGCAGGACGCTGGTTCAAATCCACACTCAGATTCATGCAGGCAGCAAGCTGGTAATATTTATATTTCAGATTTCATTCGCTTTTATTTTTGTTAATTTTGTGCATAAACCTATTGAGAATTATAGACGCAGTCTAGAGAGCCGTTTGTGGCATTTCTCTGTCTATATATGCATACATTTATTATAATATATATATATTTCTATTTACCTAACTAGCAGCTTCATATATCTCGATATATCTCGGTCTTTATACTTCACATTTATCTTTAAATATATTCAAGAATAATGTTGCCAACCTGACCTCGTGCAAATCTGATGAGATTTGGCCGAGTTATGGGGGCGTGAAATGTTGATCTTTGTATATATTGTTTCCATCTACTTCTAAAAACCGATAGCTGCTTCTGTTGCCAATACTTTGAAGTATTCCGCATATCCTTGAGGAAGAGTATCACAGCCCAAAGCAATTAGCCTAGGAAAAAGCGCGGCAATATGTGTGAAAGAGAGAGAGAGAGAGAGAGAGAGAGGGAGCACAACTGATGGCGACAAAATGTCTTTATTTATTTTTTTTGGTTTTGCTCAATTTGATTGCAAATGAAATTCATATTTCGCGGCCTTATCAAGTGCTCAATAAATGACGCACGACGACAGAGATCGAGGGAGGGAGCGAGAAGGAGAGTGAGGGGAGTGGGCAGCTAAAAAGAGTGCACACCAAATTGCAGATACACTACGAAGACTAAAGACGCCATCAGCTCGAAGTTCATGCGGCAATAATTAATGCAAAAAATGCCCCACTAGACCTACCCGGCGTATGCGCAACTTTATCTAAATGCCATTTAAAGGCCTCGCAAAGCGGCCCACTCATGTGGCATGCGGCATGTGGCAGGCGGCAAGCGGCAAGTGGCAAAGCCGCAACGGACACACCTTTCAACAAGACAGTTGCGCACATTTGTGGCCCATAATTAAAATGTTTTAATACAAGCGCCAAGACACGAGGAGCCGCAGACCCTTCCCGACTTGCCTGGCATTCAAATTGCATGCATTCGCAAGCCAGAGCCCGGCGGGGGTGAGGGGGAGGGGAACACGTTGTTAACATTAATTTTGCGCCCTGCAGCGACGCGCGCGTCACAGTCGCCAGTTGCCAGTTGCAACGTCGGCGACGGCGGCAATTACGCTAAACTGAACAAACAGCGAGGCTGTAAACAAACACGCATCCATCAGGCCTGGCTGGACGAGAGGGGGGGGATGCGGCTGCCAGAAACACATGCCGCTTGCAACAGGTCTGCAACGTGCAGAAACTCGTTTCGTTCTGGCTTTTTTATATATTTTTATTTATTTATTTATTTTTGATTTTGTGTGTGTTTTCTTCTCGCATGCGATTCACCCGGCTGGCAGCTTGAGGCTTGAGCAGCGCCTAATGGCGCCTGTTGCCATGTAAATTATGCTTCCTCAACACTTCGCAGCATACCCTGCAATTGGCCGATAAGGCACAGCGGGGTTATATGAACAACCAGCGACAATCTGCAGCAAGGGAAGAGAATTGCCCAAATCCACGTCTCAGCAGGCACCTTCATCACATAAGCTAACTATAGGCTATCAATCTATTGGGTTTGAGCTGTACTTTGATTACCAATCAGTCAATCAGTCAACCAATCAGTTAGAAAATCAGTCAATCAGTCAGCCAGTCAATCAGTCAGTTAATCAGTCAATCAATCAGTCGGGCAGTCGGTCGGTTATTCAGGCAGTCAGGCAGTCAATCGTTCAATCAATCAATCAGTCGTCAATCAATCAGTCAGCCAGTCAAGCAGTCAAACAAGTAATCAGTCAGTCAATCAGTCCGTCAGTCAGTCAGCCAGTCAATCAGTCAGCCAGTCAATCAGTCAACCAGTATGCCAGTCAGTCAGTCAGTCAGTCAGTCAAGCAATCAGTGAGACAGTCAATCAGTTCAATCAGTTATGTTCATGATTTCTTACCACTTTTTTAGATTCTAAGTAAATTAACAATCAAATATTTGATAAGAAACCCAATTTTCTAACGATTGATGTGACAGCTATTGAAAAAAATGATCCGATTCGGCATATCGTGCTGCTTGCAGCAAGCAGAGGCAACTGTACCTAGTTTTCTCTAGTAAGCGTCACTGGGAGCAGAGTCCATATGGGTACAATTAAAAGTATTTGGCATATATTTAATTGATCTTGTTTGGAAAGAGTTTTTCTTTAAAATGTGAATGCGACTTTATGACAACCTCTCTCTGTCTCTTTATAGTAGAGCATCTGAGCTTCGATATCTAGAATCTGCAGCTTGTCATCTGTTTTAGCTGCATTCACTTGGACTTGGACTTAAAGTTGGTGTTGGACTTGGACGGCGACGCGCTGGCGACGCATTCGATTGCCTGGCAGATACTCGCCCCGCAACGCAGCCTCATCGGCTGTCCACGTGTGCATATCTGTGTATCATAATGGAAGACGAGACTCTGAGGCTGGCATTTAGATAAGCTGTCAGGGACAAGGCGACGGCGACGGCAACGGCGACTGCAGCTATCAGGCAGCACTCCGTTCGGCCTCGGTCTCCTCCCTGGCAAGTTGGCCATTCAAATGATTACGCTTAAAGTGCTCCAAGGCAGCGGGCCCGAGCTCCAAATCGAGCCCGAAACCCAAATGAAACCAAAACGAATCGAATCGAAACGAATTGAATCGAATCGTATGAGCGAAATGAAATCACATGATTGAGTTTGTCAAAATTGGGCAAACAAGGCACACGAATTTCGTCAACTTATCGGAATCTGAAGATCGACGAGTATCTGGCGAGAAACATAATTTGAAATTGAGCTAATGAGATTTTTGTGTGCTATGATGACGCGATGCAGAGCTTATATTTGATTTGATTTCTTTTTCAATACCCTGTAAACAGCAAAACTGGGTATGTTGTATTTAAGCCAATTTATGCAACAGGCAGTTTAAAACATCTATTTCATATGCTATGTATATATATATATTCTTGATCAGCATAAGCAACAAACTCGATTGATAGCAGAAAAAATATTAAGAAGAAGAAATATATATCAATCTATCGATAAATATCGATTTGTAAACCAAATTTCTGCGCAATATATAAAACATCGCTTCTTCTTTATCATATGCATATCAATAGTATTGTCATTTCGTTTCATTATGATCGAAAACAGGTTTTTAAAATCGATAAATATCGATACTTAATGGATTTTAAGGCTTCGATTTGCTTGGCATATATTCCAACTCTTAAGAGCAGTTCACATAAATATTTAAAAGTTCGTTTTCGAGCAGCACAAATCAAGAACTTTTTCACTTTTTGATGCTTTCTGCCGCTAAAGAGTTATAACCTTGATTTTTGGTATATGGTTTTTTTTTGGTATATACAATCGAATGCCCTCTTAATGCCATGTGAATTTTTTAACGATCGCACAGCAAACAGTCGAGTTACTTGAGAATAATTTTCGCAAAAGTGTGTAAGGGTAGAAAGAAAAAGAGGTGCTGCTTGCAAATTCGCTTAATTTGCAGGGTATATACCAGTCCGTTAGCCTCGACCAAAGCACGTTTGTTTTTTTTTGTTTTTTGGCAAACAATGCGATTAGAATCATTTGATATACTACGTAACCCCCCGCAACATGCCTGTCCCGGCTGAAAGACTCGTTCATTTCGATTTGGGAACATGAGTGATTCGTTTTTAATCTTTGATTTAATTTGTTGTGTACTTTTCGTTGCGTTGTCTCCGTGCGATTGTTGCCCGATTACCCGCACTCTTCGAGGGGAGGGCAGGTTCGGGGGGCTGCAGATAAACAAAATGGCCGCCTTTGGAGCTGAAGCTGGCACTGGGGCTGGCTGCTATCGCTGCGTGTGATCGGCGCAAAGCTAATGGCATAAATAGATTTCATATTGTCCCCACAAACCCACAGCTCCCTTAACAGACTTAATTACACACAGACAGAGAGAGAGAGAGAGAGAGAGCAGTGGGAAGGGTGGGTTGGGGGTCTCTCTTGTTGTTTTCTGTACTCTCTGATCAGCACATAAAATCTAGAAATATATTTTTATGGATTTTTAATCGATTGGCCAGGCCATTGGCGGAGTCTAGCGTCGCCGTCGTAACGTTTAAACTGCCAGCCATTCATTTGGTTTGATTGCCAGGCCGCATGAGGAGCGGGCCCTAGGGGCAACCCCCTTGAGGGGTTGCGTGTCGCCGAAGCTCGCCGTCAGCGAGAGATAGAGACATTCGAGACAAACGTCGTGCGTCGTTTATCGTGTAATTAGTTTGCTTTTTAAAGGCAGCTGCAAGCGGAGCACCCGACCCCGTCCACGTCTCCGTTCCCCGTCCCGCTGCGCATCCAAGCACCTGCAATTGAGACATCCCAATTTTGGTTTATGCGTAGGTAGTCGCCTCGCCCCGCCCCGCCCCCATTCATGTGTTATCTCTAATGACAAATGTTTGCTTAAAAATCTTTTAATTGCACTTGTTTCGGTATTTCGTATTTGGTATTTGGTATTTGTGAGGGGGAGGCGTTCGGCTTTGCCGCTGCGTCGCCTGATAAGCCAAATTAATCGCAGCACTTAAATTTTCATTTGAAATGTGCCTATGGGGCCCGATTTCGATTCAATTGCGATTGAAATTAAGTTGAATTGTGTGTGTGGAATTGAAGTATCGGCAAGACAAGTGCCTGGCCAAATCAGAGAAACGTAGGGAGAGTTGCGACAGGTATCGAGGAGGTGAACGATTAAATAATCGAAGAGGTAGGAATAATCGAAGTGATAATCGAAGACGTAGTGAAAGAGTTTGTCGAAGAGCTACTAAATGGGATATTACAAGAAATAATCGAAGAGGTTGTAGAAGAGGTAATCGAAGAGGTAGAAGAAGGAATAATCGAAGGGTAATCGAAGATTTATGTGAAATGGTAATCGAATAGTTAATCGAAGAGTTTATAGAAGAATAGATAATCGAAGAGATAGTAAAAGAGTTTATCGAAGAGATAAAGACATCGAAGGAGAAGTAGAAAGGGCAATCGAAGAAATAATCAAAGGATAGTAGAAGACGCAATCGAAATGATTGAGTATCGATGAATTAGAAGAAGGCATACTCGAAGATATATTATAAGAAACAATAAAAGAGTTGGTGAAAGAAGTAATCAAAGGGATAGTAGAAGATGTAATCAAAAAGGAGGAGGAAGTGTTAATAGAAAAGGTAGTAGATATAACAATCGAAGAGGTAGTGAGGATGTAATCGAAGTTGTGGTGGTAGAGCTTATCGAAGAGGTATAGGAAGAAATAATCGAATTGGTAATAGAAGAGATAGTTCAAGAGGTAACCAAAGAGCTGATGGTAATTGACGAAATAATCTAAGAGGTAGTAAGAGAGGTAACTAAAAATATATTCGATGAGGTGTTAGGAGAGGCAATCGACGAGGTAGTAAAAAGGTAATCGGAAAGGTAATAGAGAAGGTAATGCGAGAAATTATAAGGGTAATCAAAAGAGGAACATTGCATCATATAGTTAATCGACAATGTAGTTAGAGGGCCAATCGGAGTTGATGAAAAAGGCAGTCAAAGCAGTTATCAAAGAGATAGAGAGAGAGAGTAATCGAAGATGTAGTTGAAGAGATAATTAAAGAGATGATAAAGAAAGTAAGCGAAGCGACGAGGAGCGAGGAGGAAGTCCAACTGGAGAAGGTCGATAATGGAGAAGGTTTTCGAAATGAAAGAGCAGTAAATGCGAGACGGGAGCGAAAGGCTAGGAGGCTAGGAGCCGAAGATGATAGCAAGGTTGTTGTCGATGTCGTTCTGGTTTGGCTGGAAGTATAAATTGAATCAAGTTATCGCACATGCCAGCTAGCTGAGTCAGTCGAAGCGACGGAGAAAATGTTGTAATTAATAACTGATTGATGAGAAAGCAAAACTAAGAGTTTGCCAAGACAAGATGCCGGCAAATACATGCGACCACCAGGGCGCATTGGATTATCAGCTTGCGTTCAGTTTTGATGTGATCCAAGAGGTCCAAGGGGTACGCGAGGTCCGCGAGGTCCACGAGGTCCACGAGGTGGCCGACTTAATCAGAGATGTGGCCCGATGAGAAAGAGATGGGCAAAAGAGACAAGAGAGACAGACAGGCAGGCAAGGGGGGGATTGCCAGGCATTGTCCGGCTCGCTGCGGCTGGTCAATTAAACAGCGACTGCGGCAGCTGCTGATCGCTGGGCATAGATAATAGGACCTTGGCTGAACTTTATTTCAAGATAAGCGCGAAAAACGATTGATAAAGAAAGGCCCAAAATCGAAATTGAGCACAGAGGCTGACAATGATGAGAAGGCGACAGCCAAACAGCATTTAATTAAGTGGGTGGGAAGGCCCCAAAGAAAACTAAAACTAAAACGAAACGAAACGAAACAAAAGGAAGCAATAATAATGAAGAGCTGATGATAATCGGGCTATGTTACGCTCGGCACGAAATTGAAATCGGCGAATCTTAAGTGGCAGACACAGACACATATATATTCATACAATTATATATATATGTGATATATGTGGCCTAAGGCTAAGCGAATTCTTTGCGCTGCGATAACGATAACGATTATCAGGCAGTCGGTGACACTTGAAGAAATAAACCGATGGCGATTAAGCGTAGAAATATGAGAAATGAGATCTCCCAAACTGATATCATGAAAATATTCATAGCCATAACCACACACACACACACTCACACACACAGACACAGGCACAGGCACAGACACGTAGAACGGAAGCCGCGCCCCTGATAAAGGCGCTGAAATCAGTGCGGCCAACCGATAGTTATCGTTGATAAGTGATAAGAGACAGACCAACTGACGGACGGACGGACTGAGAACAGCTGACAAAGATTTATGAGCGACGTTTGGTTGTTATCAATTGCCAGGCGACAGCGATTCTTATTGCATATCTCGGCCAGCGGGCGGCTTCGGACCTCTGATGATTGCCGATTTAGATTTGAGCGAAATATATATATATATATATGTATATATATAGAGCAGAAAAGTGTATCAACAAAAATGGCAACGATATCTGCCGGCAAACGAAAATTAATTAGGCGTGCGCGTTTGATATCGTAAGCCCCTCCCCCCCACCCTTCCGCCCTTTCCCCTGCAGTTTAGCAAAATCATCAGCAAAGCGAGGCGTAGCAGATCGCTTGAGCGATAGCTAAACAAACAATATAACCATATATAAACCAGGCATATATATATATACCATATTATACATGTATCCCTAACGAGTCTTTATACTAAATACACTCGGCAAAAAAACACACACAACGCATTTTAAAGTTTTGTTCTAGATTATGTCAAGTATTCTGCGTTTCGGAATGTTGGTAAACTAAATGTGAATCATGCTTCAAAAGGCGAAAAACAATTGGTTTAGCTTAAATATAAATGAAGCACAACATTTCTTAGAATTAGTTATTAGACAGAAAATGAACATTTTGAAGATTTTGTTTTTAGTTAAATTAAATTAACCTCAAAGTAATAAGAGATCAATTTGATATTTGGAAAAGTCTGGATTATCAAGAAAACACATTTTAAAGGATTTCCCTTAAATCAGACAACAATTCAAATTTTGATTCAGAAATTAAAGAGTTAAATTTAATGTTGAAAAAAATCTGGAATCTGGAATGCCAGGAAAACATTTTAAAAACATTTTTTTTTAGTCAAATTATTTTTTTATACTAATTCAGAAACAGGAAAAAAAAATGTAAAAGCATTTTTTTAAATAATTCAAAAATTGTTATATTAATTCAGGAATATAAGATATCAATTTGATCTTTAAAAAGGTTTTAAATTTAAAAACAATTTTCATTTTAATTAAAAATAAAATACAAAAAATATATTTTATGTTTGAAAGAGACTAGCACAAAGAAAAACTAGCCTCTTTTTCATAATTCACAAATTATATCAATAAAAAAAAAAAAATTTTACGTTCAAGTTTTCCTAAATTTCAAATAAACTAAATGGATAATAATAAATTGTCGATTGATAGAAAGATAAGCATGTATCTAACTGCAAGACGATTTGAAAAGCAATTGCCAAAACGAAGCTACAATTTTTACGAGTGTATTAATTGAGCGCCCAAAAAGAAGTTCTTCAACTAAAAATTTTGAGCACAGCTTAGGAATTTTCATTGTTGATCGCATTTTGACAGCGTCTTCAATTCTCTTCTCTTTTTTTCGGCAAACTGCTTGCCGTTTTTCTCTCAGTGCATTCACATATAAACGCATAGTAGCTGCATACTTGGCGTTGCCACGGTACCCCAACACCTCCCCCCACCCCCAACCCCTTTGCCAACACCCCCCTGCCCGGGCCCAGCCGCAATCCGACAAGCCAAATCACATTGACATTTTTATCATTTGTTGAAAATCTTTTGAAATTGTTATAAAACAGCGAGACGACGAGACAACAACAACAACAACAACAGCAACAAAAATTGTTTTATGTATTTTCAGTATTTAGTTGTCGTTGTTGTTGTTGTTGTTGTTGTTGTTGCTACAATTTCTGTCGTTGTTTTCAGTTCATTCTCATTTTGAAGCAAAGCGCGACAATCTTGCCATCAGATCAGCTGATAAGCGCGAGCTGTACAAATCATACAACAACAACAACAACAACAACAACAACGGCAAGAATAACAACAACAACACAGCTATCTACACAACGGACAGCTGTTCAAGTTTGTTGTTTTAGCTTTTTTTTTTTTTTGTCTCGGCTTGTCTCTCAAAATGACTACAAAACATTATCGCCATTTGGGCATCAAATTTCCAGCTTATTTCGATTGCATTTGGCGATTAGAGCCACGTTTCCAGCCAGAAACGGAAAACCTTGATAAAGTCGAGTTGGCCGAGTGGGCTAGCCAGAAGGGAGGGGAGTGGGGAGGGGGTTGACACAGCAAATCAACTGCGTTTGGAAAATTGATCACATTGGCAAATGGATCTTGATAAATTCCATTCCATTTAGTCGGGCGTGTGTGTATTATAGACATATCGCTTCTTATTGGATTTATTTGTGTGCATTTGGATATATATATATGGGATTTACATACATATATATGTCGGCAATTGGGCGCAAAGGTCAAGACATGTGGCCGCACTCGTGCATTCCGACATCTTCTAGCCAAATCATAATTATGATATCATCAAATTATAGCCAAGTCAAATTGTTAGAAATCTTTATAACAGCTTTCCCATCTATATATAAATCATATTAAATTGATAGTCCAACATCTTAACTTCAGAACTCTTAACTAGTTCATAATAATATCATATCAAATTTTAAGATACTCTAAGGAAATCTTTACAAGAGCACAATCTTAAGGGAAATCATAATTCTAATATCATATTATATTGCTAAGTTTTCTGAACATACTTTTTACAATTTTAATATTTCATTTTAAAATCACACTTTTTTTTTAATATATTTAAAGTATCTTTAAGGAAACGTGCTGATATTATATCATATATACCATGAAAATTATAAGAAAATCTAAGGAAATGCCTAACTAGATGTTTACGAAATCATAATTTAGAAATCCTTTCATTTAATTATAATTCCATATCATAATTATAATATATTATAATATATTTTGCAAAAAGAATTTTACTTTATCCTTGTCATTTAATATATATATGAAAAGCATTTCAAAGGCATATGTAA
Source organism: Drosophila novamexicana (assembly GCF_003285875.2). NCBI lineage: Eukaryota > Metazoa > Arthropoda > Insecta > Diptera > Drosophilidae > Drosophila > Drosophila novamexicana. The sequence continues at coordinate 1,658,164 of NW_020824837.1, forward strand.
AAATTATAATTTAAGTAAAGTCAATTCTTAGACTTCTCCAACACTAAAATCAACAATCTGGCCACATCAAAAGCTAAATATACCAGTCTCTATTTATTGTTCTTGTTTGTGAATATATGAAAAGTATTACCACTAGAAAATAAGATATCTAAGACCTTTCCAACACTACAATCAACAATCTGGCCACATTATCCGCTTTATGTTCTTGCTTGTGGATAATCTCTTTTGTATTCCTGTTTACATTTTTGTTGTTGTTTCGTTTCATTTCGTTTCGTTTCGTTTTCTAAATATGGTATTAAAAGCAAGTGCTTTTTTTGTTAGTTGAGTTCGATAAACGAGCGACACGATATCGCAATTGTTTATGGGCGGCTGTGACTCAAGACTCAAGCGTTCCCAAATGCCCCCCCCCCCCCCCCCCCCCTCCCAACCCCATTCCACCATGTGTTATTATCGCAGTTGATATGCAAATGCGCTGTCCAAAGGCAACAGCAACAACAACAACAACATGAACTTAATACGAGCACACAAAACGAAAAACAACATTTTGTAATTTGTATTGCAAGTTGTTGTTGTTGTTGTTGTTGTTATTTATCTGCTCTGATATTTCCTGGTACGATTTCACAAATATATAAAAAAAAAACTACAACAAAACAACAGCAACAAAAACAATATACATCAGCATTAACAACAAGAGCTTATCGCGCTTTTTAAACACAATGTCAAAATGACCAAAGCTCGTATCGAGCTTATCTGCCAGTTGCCCTCACCCCCCTCTCACCCTCTTTCCCGCTCGCTATGATGCGCGCAATTGTCGAACTTGTAACGGTTCATCATCATCATCATCATCATCGTTAGCTGCAGCTGCTGTGGCCACACTGGCCAGCCACAGGGTGGCCTTGGTTATTGGCTATCTAGCGCAACCTGAGCTTTGCCTTTATCAACGCCAGCAACTGCAATTGCAAACTGCAAATACATGTGTACATAGATACACACACACACACATACATGCATATATATATATATGTATATGGTTGGCTATCAGTCGAAAAAAAAAAGCGCCGCATGACACGTAGCCAGCGATTGCTGACGAGCTCGCGTTGAGTCGTGTTTTGTTTTGAAGCCCGGAGTTCTACTTGGAAAATGGAAAATTGTCACCCGCATGCGAGCAACGTTGTTGTGCTGGTCGTGTCTGTGAGGGGGCGTGCCAGGTTGCCTGCCTTTAGTTTTCCATTTTGCGGCTCAGATAGCCGCAGACAGCACAACAACAGCTGGCAATTAACATAAAATTAGTGATAAAGCGTAATTAAAATATATAAAAATAAGAAATAAAAAATATAGTTATGTTTATCTATTTCGTTGGCGACCTGCAGAACAGTGTCACGATTACCAACACTGCGCGGGGTGGAGGCGACGGCGTTGCCATATCGCAAATGAAACTTATGTAAAGCTAAAGGCAACAAGAACAACAGAGGCGGCGACGACTTTTGCACAGTTTTCGTTTGCTGCTGCTGCAGTTGTGATAAAACTTTATCGACTGCGCGCTTTCAAGCTACACAAAAATGTCAAGCGACAACAGCAACAACAACAGCAACAACAACAACAGTTAGCAATAAGAACAGCAGCGCTAAAGATAAGTATGCAAAGCGAAGCAGCCAGCTGCAAGAGTGAGAGAGAGCGAGCGAGAAGGAGAGCGAGGGAGAGGAAGAGAGAGCTAGGGCTAGCCTGCGATAATGTGCTAGAAGAAAGCAAACGGCGCAGGTGCAGCAACAACAAAACCAACAGCAACAACAACAACAACAACAGCTGCATAGATAAGACCGTTAATTTATCGTAACTGTAGCCGCTGCTCACTTTGTCTGTTATCCAGTGTGTACACACACGCACACACATATGCTCTACATACATGCATACATGTAACACTGTACACACATACATATGCCTTGAATCCTTCTGTTGTTAAACAGTGTGTGCACACATTTAAATGAGAGCATATTCTGTACAAACTGTTGCTAACCAGTGTGTGCATAGAGCAATATCCCAATTATCATATAATTAAACCTATTTAAGTTAGTTTGAATGTCTTTCAAAATGTTACATATGTCGCTTTGAAGTGCAAATAAATGTTTAAACACTTTTTTTTCACTCAAATCTATGATGTCTTCTCGCGATAAGAGGCAAAGTGTTATTGTTAACCAGTGTGTACACACATAAATGCACGATCAATATTCTTAACTCTTAAACATATTCTGTGAACGCTGTTATACAGAGTTAACACATACATATGCATAAATAAAGCATTTTTTTTGTTGTGCTGCCTGTTATCCAGTGTGTACACACTTGCATTTCATTTACACCGACTGCGGTGATATCATTGCATGCAATAACAACAACAAAATAATGCAAAATAAATAAAGTACAAACAAATCCAACTAAACCTGAACCGAAACGTGCTCGCGATAAGGAGTCCAACTGCGAAACCGTCAGCGATTAGCAAAGACTTTTGGCTCGTAGCGTCAGCTTCAGCTTCAGCTTCAGGTGGGGCACGTATTATCGATTCCGAAATGCATTCATTGGTTAACAGCTACAGCTCATGGCTCGTATATCAAATGGCAAACAACCAAATGTAATTAGTTTAATAATCATATTAGGGTGTGTTCACCCCCCCCCCCCCGCCTTCCCCTTCCCCCTGCCTAGACGCTGTTTGAACAAAGAAATTTCGTTTAAGTAAATTCGACGAGCAAAACAAGCTGAAATCTAGTTGACAATCGCATAGTTTTTTTTATTATATTTACTCTCTTTTTTTCTGTCAAGATGTGGGCGGGGGGGGCTGGCGCGTGTTAAGCCCCTCCCCCGCCCCCGCGCACAGTTCGTTCACATGTTTTATGCGAGTAATGGAAAACCCCAAAAAATACATTACGAGCTGACAAAGCTATTTTCGTCGCAGCAGGTGTAAATTGTGGGCTACCTGAAATAGGGGGGGGGGGGGGGAGTGTTGTGGTACGACTCACCTTTATTCAACGGCTTTGGATTCGACTGTTTGCGTCGTGACATTGTTTGGTACCAATGCAAAGTGGGGGGCCCCAATGTAGAGAGCTGCGTCCAGAGCGCGGCGTCTACATCAAATCCGTGCTCCGTGCCGACATTCACATTTGCCGGCGGACAACAAATCTCCAATCCACGTGGAAGTAAAGAAACACCGTAAAGACACACACGCACACACACACACAGACGAACACACACACGCGCGCGCAGACACACGTACACGTTTTAACACGTTTGAACACGTTCGAACACGTTCGTACACGTTTTCCAATTGGCAATGCAATTCGCATGCAGTTATCAATTTATTTCGTTTTTTTTTTTTTGTTATTTGTAAATTATAATTAATATTTAATTATAGATGTGATTTGCATTGACCTTTTAGCGTGCATATTAATAATTAATTAATTATTAACGAGGCGCGCGACGATCGCGAGTTCACGTAACTGTATCGCACTGAGAATCTGATTGGCAACGCAATTGGCAATTGGCGTATTAAGCCCAATCAGTTGATGTTTCTTATTGGCATTACAATTGTTGCTTAATGTTGTTGTTGTTGTTGTTGCTGTTATTTTGGTTGCTGTTGTCGCGTGTTGCGTCGGCGTCGGCGTTGCGTGGGCGTGCGGCGAGCGACGTCCGAACAGTGCAAAGTCTTGCTCACAACTGAACGCTGCTGCTGCTGCCGTCGTCGTCGTCGTCGTTGCCGTCGCAGTCGCCGTCGCCGTCGCTGCGCTGCACCAACTGGCGAAAGCTCTCAAGCAGCGGGCAGCATAAGAACCGGTGGCGTCTCTCATAACGTTCGCTCCATCGTTTTTTTGGGTTGCGCGCGCACTCTCACAGCATTTCCATTTTGTTTTTACTTTATTTTTCATTGCGACGCACGTTTTTGCCGTCTGTTTCGCAGCGTGATAAGAATCAAAACAAAAAGCCGAACAACTACGCACAATTCACACAGCACACGCAGCCAATTGTTGCTGCTGTTCGCTTTCAATTCTTGAAATTAACACTTTGCAACTGCTGCACGACACTTTTATGCTGCTTGCACAGCTTTTTTACCTATAAATATGTTATTTAATACACATTTTAATGCAGAACCGGCGTGAAGTGCACGTTTTACAAAGCGCGGCGAAGTTAACTGCAGCGATTCGCTGCGCCACAACCTCCGTTAGCTGCGCTCACGATGTATCGCTTGTCTCAAATATCGATAGACGTATTCGCGGCAATTGGCAACGCTGTGAATATAAGTTGGCAACATATATTGGGATTAATTAAAAGTGGCACATACTTTTGGGCGGCTTATAGAAAATATCTTAATAAAAGTGGCACATACTCTTGGGCGTCATATTTAAAATATCTTATTGGAAAGTGATAATGCTGCTAATTAGATTATCTGCTGTGCTAATTAGCAATTGCAGTTAGATTTTTAAGATTAAAGAAGATACTTTTTTATATATACTAAAGTTTTGAAAAGTTCACAATAATAAAAATCCCTTAAAAAAGAAAAACTTACAAAAAGAAATTAAAAATAAATATTAGAAAACGATTTCTTATAAGCTCAGTATTCCTATTAGACCAGTTTATTGTATTAGATTCATGTATTGGAAGTGTTCTCCCTTAGCTAACCCATTTACAGGGTATTCGCAGACGTGCACACGCGCACGCCTGGCTACATTTTATTTATTTGAATACCCTCGTTTTTTTTTTAGTTTTTTTTCGGGTGGCTTTTTTGTCTTCTAATTTGCACCTATTGCATTTTAATGGAAATTTTTGGTGGCCGGCGCTTTGCATTGGACGCCCATAGATTTGAGAAATGCCGACAGCACCGGAAATGAAATGCTTCCTCTTGAACGCGGCACAAAAAAATTAAGGGACATTTACCAAAAGTGGGCGGTGTGGCGTGGGCGTGGCACAAGTTATGCATTGGGCAATAAATATGGAGAAAATGTGCGGAATAATCCGCGCTAACATATGGCGCAGCTGATTAGCCGCCGGCGGTTAGCATAACTCCAGCTGCCTGTCCTACACTCCCCCCCCCACTCCCTCTAACCAATCACCCCCCTCCCCGTTGGTCAACGTCCTTAATGAAGTATTCGCCGCGTTGGCCTTCGGCGCGATCATTCCCCTGCCTTTTATTATGTTTTTTTTTTTCGGGCCGCGTAAATGCAATTCGACATTCGCCCAAAAACCTATAAATATCTGGCGATCCGTAAGTATCTGTATCTGTGTCTTCTACTCGTTATGTATCTGTGTCTCCTTCAGACTATGTATCCGTACCTGTAACAAGAAATGTATCTACAGGCTGTATCTGTATCTGTATCTGTATCTGTATCTGTATCTGTATCTGTATCTGTATCTGTATCTGTATCTGTATCTGTATCTGTATCTGTATCTGTATCTGTATCTGTATCTGTATGTATCTGTATCTGTATCTGTATCTGTATCTGTATCTGTATCTGTATCTGTATCTGTATCTGTATCTGTATCTGTATCTGTATCTGTATCTGTATCTGTATCTGTATCTGTATCTGTATCTGTATCTGTATCTGTATCTGTATCTGTATCTGTATCTGTATCTGTATCTGTATCTGTATCTGTATCTGTATCTGTATCTGTATCTGTATCTGTATCTGTATCTGTATCTGTATCTGTATCTGTATCTGTATCTGTATCTGTATCTGTATCTGTATCTGTATCTGTATCTGTATCTGTATCTGTATCTGTATCTGTATCTGTATCTGTATCTGTATCTGTATCTGTATCTGTATCTGTATCTGTATCTGTATCTGTATCTGTATCTGTATCTGTATCTGTATCTGTATCTGTATCTGTATCTGTATCTGTATCTGTATCTGTATCTGTATTGTATCTGTATCTGTATCTGTATCTGTATCTGTATCTGTATCTGTATCTGTATCTGTATCTGTATCTGTATCTGTATCTGTATCTGTATCTGTATCTGTATCTGTATCTGTATCTGTATCTGTATCTGTATCTGTATCTGTATCTGTATCTGTATCTGTATCTGTATCTGTATCTGTATCTGTATCTGTATCTGTATCTGTATCTGTATCTGTATCTGTATCTGTATCTGTATCTGTATCTGTATCTGTATCTGTATCTGTATCTGTATCTGTATCTGTATCTGTATCTGTATCTGTATCTGTATCTGTATCTGTATCTGTATCTGTATCTGTATCTGTATCTGTATCTGTATCTGTATCTGTATCTGTATCTGTATCTGTATCTGTATCTGTATATGTATATATATTTCAATTTATCTGTTATCCTACGGACCTTGCATCTGCAGCTTTAACAACAAATGTATCTGTATGTCAGATTTAAATTGTAAATGTATATGTACATACATATGTATCTATGTTTTCAAATGTATCTGTATCTATATATGTCAATGTATCTGTAGCTAAAGCTGTGTGTGAACTTGCTCTGCACCCTCATTTGTATCTGTGCATCCATCTAGATTTCTACCTGCATATCTGTACGCATCTGTATCTGTAATTGTAGCTGCATCTGTAGCTGTATATGTATCTGGTCAGCCGTAATCATAGTGCATTACACTCTCGCGGCCAAAACGAGCAGCGGCCACTTCCAGGTCAAGCAACTTCCTCAGTTCCGAGGTTGACCGCTGCCGTTGCTGCTGCGACGGGGCCATAACTGAATAATCGTATCGCATACGTGACGATATCATTGACCCAAGGGTGCAGTTACCTTGTGCTCCTGTCACTCATTTATATCGTTTCGCATGCCCCGTTCTCTTAATGCGATTGGCGTATATTGGTTCTGGTAGGTTTTATAGCTCTTATATTGCTGGAAAAATGACCTGGGCTTGGAAATCGATATTTATCGATTTTGGAAAAGATGTTTGCATGTATGAAATAAGCATAATAAATGTGAGTTGTGTGGTATGTGAATCTATATGACAAATTGGACGCCTCTAATTCGTATGGACCAAAAGATATGCAGAAAATAGCCGCAGTTCGATATCGATATTTATCGATTTTGAAAAAGATGTATTATGTATTAAGTAAGTAAAATAAATGTGATTTATGTGCTATGAGAGCTCTAGCTTTTATAAACTGAATGATATGCAGAATAACAAGCGGAATTCGATATATATCGATATCGATATTTATCGGTTTTGGGGCCCTAAAGCTAAGTTAGCAAGAAAATACTTATACAAATGTTCTGCATAATATCATAAACCCTATTTAATGGGCATTACTTGTGCCCAAGCCATGCTAATCTGTGATCGCTCTTTTTGTTGTTTAATTCACAGTTTGAAAGTCATTGCTTTAGGCTTACAGTTTGAGCGGCAAGTTTGCTCAATGCGACAAACTTGCAATTACTCAGCGTATCTCGCAGTCGTTTATAGCTGTTTGCGCTGTTCTGACTGGTTTTTTGTTTGTTTCGAAAATGTGTTTCGCTTGGAGTACATTGATCCGCCGCCTCTCCAGCCCTGGCACACACACACACACACACACACACGCGCACTGCTTTTAACCTTGTTTGCCAGACAGCTATTGCCCCCTCCTTCTCTCTCTCTCCCACAAGCCCACCCCACCCGAGCAAAACTCTCGCTGCGCCGAGCTGCCTTACACGCCCCGTTATGATCAGCGCGATGATGAGCTCTCGATCCGCTCATGATGCATAAATTAAAAGTGCTGATGAAATTTGCCAGACGGCTCGCATAAGCGGCCAAAAGTGCAACAACAACAACAACAAAATCTGGCCAAAAGAGATAATAAATGAAAATAAAGACAGTTTGGCAAAAGGTGCCAAAAAAAAGGGGCAGAAAAAATGAAAGAACTAAAATTATGCAGTTATTTTTACACGCCCCGCTATTGTTATTGTTGTTGTTGTTGTTGTTGTTGTTGCTGTTGTTGTTGTCTTTACAAGGCGCTCGCAACGCCCACCAAAAGCTGTTCGAGTCCCAAAGTCCAATTGGCCTGGCGCCCTACCTTTGGGCCTATTTATAGAACGGCAGCAAAAACAACCGCAACAACAGCAAAAAAAAGCGAATAGCATTGCATTAGTAAAAGTTGTTGTTGTTGTTGTTGTTGTTGCTCGCAGCAGCAGCTGCTAATTGGCTGCCATTGCGGTAGGTTCATGCGCGGCGCACGCTGCGTATGCTCAATGTTTTTCTATACGTATACGTATTATTTTTTGTTATATATATAAATATATATATGTAAATATATATAGACACCGCCCGCATATCACGCATACGACCCGTGTGGCCCTGGCGGCGCTTCCTTCAAACCATTCGCTTATCAGACTAGGCAGTTTTTAAATAATCTTCGGCTCAGCTATTTATAGCTGCATGCGACAGTTGCCGATACCCTGTGCAGCAAAAAATGATCGACGCAACAGATGCCCTGTAAAACGTTGTAGAATCCCAGCGCAGCAGTTGCCCTGTAGACACCTTTGAAGTCTTTTCACAGGCCCAACAGCTTGTCGTAAGCTTATTATCGATTGTTAAGCTTGTAATTTGTTATCGATATTTATCGATTTTCGGGCAACGAGTGCATTGTGAATGCAAATCAATCGCATACGTGTAAAGGCAACTAATTATAAATGAAGTCTGCTCAGATTCGTTAACTCTTTGCCTTAAAAATCAATATATGAAAATCGATATTTATCGATTTGTGGAAAACGAGTACATTTTCGACTAAAAACAAATCGCAGCTGTGTGCAAGTAATTAGTTATAAATAAAATCTGCTCAAATTCAATTCTACTTAGCCTAAGAAATATATATATATATATATATATATACATATATATATATATATATGAAAATAGATATATATATATATGAAAATAGATATTTATCGATGTGTGCGCTATTAAGCCACAAATTGTATTGTTTCTCGCTTTTTATCTGCCACAATATGCCTTCTTCTTCTTCTTCTCAACTTATTCTTTCTTCTATCTTCTTAAACTTTCGTCTTTCTTCGTTGCAATAAAATTGAACTGCATTTTCCACTTACCCAATTTTCCGACTCCAATTCCCGTTAGCCATCTTTTAACTTCTTATATTAAGTATGATCTTCCTTTTTAGTTAAAGATCTCAAATTTGACAGCTCGATAGCTTGATTAGGTTGATTTGTGGACGTGCCACTTGTTGCATGCCACTTGAGCTGCCTCTCAAGGGGGGTTTGCCGCTAATCGAGGGGCCATATCTGTCTGCGATCTTTAGCCAATGCGTGACATCATTCCAAAGTTCAAATCAATACATTTTGCCAGCAAAGCTGAGTTGTTGTTGTTGTTGTTGTTGCTGATATTGCGACCGGCCTGCTTTACATTATTTTCCACTCATCGTCGGGTCTCAGGGTCTGGGGCTGGTTCAATGTATTTTAAATTTTTGCTCATTGACCTTTTCGCGCAATTTGTTGCTTGTCGTTGTTTGTTTGTTGTTTATTGCTCTTCTTGTTGTTGTTGCTGTTGCTGTTGTTGCTGTTGTTGTTGGCATTGCAATTGTTGCTTCCTCGTCCTTGCCAAGTGCCAACGCCTCGCGGCGCATGTTAATCAGGCGAAAAATATGGTCTTGGACCTGGGTATTGCCTTTCAAGTCGAAATATTTGGGTAACTTTTCGTACTATCTCTCTCTCGCTCGCTCAGCGCCGCGCTCTCCCTCTCTCTCTCTTTGCCTTTCGGATCATCCGATCGATTTATGGCCCCCAAAATCACAACACACGATGCATAATTTGCAAAAATATGTTAATTAGTTTTTGTTTTGCCTTTTTTTTTCTTTCATTAAACTCTGCCTCTTCTACGCTTTAATTATAAACCGTATTATTCCACGCTATGCGCACTCCTTCCAAAATACTCGTATCATAAAAGAGATATGTATATATGTATATATATATATATATCATCGTATCTTTTCTACCCTGTAATTCTAAAATTGATAAACACACACATACCTCGATCAGCTACGCTGAAGATCAGAGGTCTAAGTTCAAAGTTGATTTGCTTTTAAGTTCAAAGGCCGCAAAAAGTGCACTGCTGAAAACTGAATTATTAAAAACAATTATCGGTAGTCACGTTGTCCCTGAGTAGACGTTGTGACGTCACCGATATATGCAAATATGCATAGGTGCCATAATTGAATACAACTATCGATAGTTTTGCAGTTGTTGTGACGTCACACATATAAGCAAATGTATATGTAAATAATGCAAATATGCATAGGTGGCATAATTGAATACAACTATCGATAGTTTTGCAGTTGTTGTGACGTCACACATATATGCAAATGTGAATGAAAATAAGGTGGCAACTCTTGTCAACGTTTGGTGTGAATGGCAATAGAATGACAATAGCAGAAGCAAAAATTAACTGACCAACATGCAAAATGCATTGTAAATAAAAAACAATCAAAGACTAAGGCTAATATTTGATAAATCTCGTCAGCCGCGCACAGGGTATCTCCGAGTGGACTACAACGCCGGCGACTTGCTTATATTTGTTAATGGAAAGGCGTCGCAAGCTGCTAAAAATAAATAAATAATAAATAGGCGACTAAATGTTGCTCGTGCTGCGATCAACACCAACAACAACAACAACAATAATAACAATAATCAGAGAAAATGTGCTAAATTGTGGCTCAGCTCCAGTCGCATGCGATCTCTAGCCCTGCTTCGAGCTGTGCACGTCCACCGTCCATGCACAAAAACCATTTTCATGCCCACTGTACATGGCCCGAGAGTAGGGCTTTGGCCAGTCACAATTGAATATTAATCTAACATTTGAATGGCAAAAATCATATTCGTCTGGCTTTCAAAGCTGTTCGCCCAGACAAGGCCGCATTTGCGTCACATTTCTGCATGGAATTTACCTAGAAATCAATTCAAACAAGACTTTGGGATGGGCGTAGACCTGTTTTCGGAGCACCCCAAGCCCACAATGCGACACAAAATCTCTTTCATTGATCTACAATCCAGAACTTGTGGACGTGCTTGAAAGACTTTTTCTAGAAATTACAGTAAAACGTGCCTATAACTAACTTAAGGGGAGAAAAACTTTGTTATTCTACGATTATTAATGTAAAAAAGATATGAAAAATAAGTTTAAAAAACTTTGTAATCCTTAATTCCAATAAGATTAATTGCAACAAAATGTGTTCTATAATTCCGTTTATCCGATTTATATAATATATATTATATTTATATATTATGCATTCCAATTTATCTATAAATTTGTTAAAATTATCCCAAAGACTGGCTTAGCTAACCTTAAGAATATTTATTTTAGTCTATAGAAACTAGTTTAAGCTTTAAATTAAGTGAGCTTTTTCTTGGAATTTAGAATCTTTTATAAGCATCCGATTGAAGGACTTTATAACATTTAGAACCAGATGATATTAAGCACAAAGCATGCTTAGTTCTAGAACTTTAAGCTCATTCATGTCTAAAATTTATAGATTTTTTCTTAATACACGCATAAGGCAAAAGCTTGTCTAGTATAATTCGATTTGCATAGACCTAATCTATCTGACTAAAAATAATATTGGAGGTCAGAAGCCTTCGGCTAGGTCGTACGCCATAAATCTAAATAATTGCTTTCCACTTTTTTTTTTCTGCCTCTTTTTGAGGTCTTTTTCATTAAAATAAGAACTCTTTATTTTGGTGAAATGCGATTTTGCGGTAGTCACGGGTCCATCAATCAGTCGAGCACTCAATCGATGCGTGTGTGCGAATAATCAGTTCAAGCTGTTTGCAGCTTGATAACGCGACACACACACACTCACACACACACACACACACATAGCTGGAGGTACTCATTGGGCGATCGTCATGCGGTCCACATTCGTCACAGACTCTAAAATATCCGACTTTAAGTCAAGCACTTTCGCAAAAGTAAACAACGAGTGCTCTATTCGTGAGTGTGACTGACTGGAATTTACCCTGTAAAAACAATTTGCCAGGCACGAAGCGACTGGTTCCTGTCCTGATTCATTCATTCATCATATATCAAAAGAGAGATAATTTCGGGGGCTAGAAGTTCCTCTTTCAATTTGTGCATATATTTAGAACGATATTTATCGATTTTGTGGAAGCTTAAAGTATTCTCCATGAGATATACGAGAGATTAAATTTCAAGTTCCGAACGTTATCTTAACCCTGGAATAGACTTAGATCTGAACAAATGGACTCAGCTCTTGCTCATCTGGAATATATATATATATATATACCCGATGGCCTCGTATGTTGACTCTTCTTTTTGCCAATTTCCACTAATTACAGGGTATAGAGAATGGCAAACAATAAAATGTGAACAACAATTCCTATAACAGCGTCAACAACTGACAAGGTGGGCTGGCCTGCTGCTTGTCTCCTCTGGCAGACTAAAGCGTTGCGCACTTGGGTTGTTTCCATTGCTCGAGCCTCCAAGGGTTCCACAACAACAACAACAACGACAACAACAACAACACCCACAATAAACAACGCGTGTTAATCAACAATGCCAAGTCCGAGGGACAGTTATCGAGCCACAGACGAGCCGAGGTCGTAATTAAACAACGCCCCTTCAAAATTGTCAGCCACATGGCACACGTCACTTTTGGTAGCTGCGACTACGTAAATAGACCTAAATGGGACCCAGATATAACAGACTAAATCTGACAGACAATATTAATACAATTGTTGAGTGAGCTGCACTTGAAGGGAATATGGAAACTTGCGCATCTTTCGATAATTGATTAGTTATATTTTTTTACAGTTTTTTAAATTTTCTGTCGATTGAGTCATTTGAATTTATGTATTTCGCAATCAAGCGCCTCGCATTAGTCACACTTACATTTTTATATTTTCTGCTAGGCCTTTATCTAGAGGAATATTTTAGCAAAAACAAACACAGAAAATAAAAACGACTATTGAATCAATATTGTTGCATTCCCATTTGCGGGGAATTTCTTTGGGCTCTACGGACAACCCATCAAGCGATGAAGAACAAATACTTTAGAATTCCCAAACAGTTTACGCCTTAGGCAAATGTTGAGGAATTCCCAAAGAAATTCCCATTTAGGTAAAAACTCAAGTGGCTTTCATTAACATATATTTCAATTCAATTAAAATACAATAAAGCAAACAACAAGTAGTTGTGTTTTTTCAGAGAGAGTGCCCGACTGGCAGATACCCTGTAACCAACATTCCTACTAACTTACTTGCTCTTATCTCAGACCCAAACTCTAATAAATTGTTTCCGAAGTAACTTCCGATTATTGTGAAATGTTGAGGTCGTAAAAATGCCATTTCGGGGCCTGATTATACCAGAAATCAAGGTAAAGCCTCTAAGAATTTATTATATTTTAGATGAAGTACAAAAGAAGACATTAGAACTGCTAAAAACTTGGTAGCTTGCGATCGATATATAACGAGTTATCGATAAAAATTATCGGTTATCGATATAGCCTGAGAGAGATACCTATCGATGCTTGCAGTATTGAGTGAAATCGAACAAAAAATATCGGTTATCGAAAATTATATAAAGATGTATAGACAAACAACCCGACAGAGCTCTGGATCTGGCTGATCAGAAATATAAATAAATATCTCTTAACTAATCGACGACGCCATCGGCTGTCTGTTACATGCATTTGCAACCACTTCAGCATACCCCATTTAGCCACTCAACAGGGCATAAATAGTTTCGCATAATCGTAGTACAAAGCCGTATTCCATTCACCTGCACATAATGCCAGATAGGCCCATTCAGTAGAAATAAAAATGAAATGTCAGCCTGGAACTGCAGTCAGCAGCAGCAGCAGCAGCAGCTGCATATACCCGAGCACCGGGCTGCCCATTGATTAGCCCGCTTCCCGGACGGGGCATATCAGCTGCACAATCTATTGACAGAAACGACAGCTACGCCGTACGCTGGGGGCGCACGCCGTAAGCTCTGATGCCAGCGATAAGCGCTTGACTTGCACGTTCCGCAATGATAATGCCGGCACAGCCACGCCCACACGGCTGACCATGCGCTGGCCAGCTGGTCGGCCTTATCAGTGCCAATTTACGGTAACTCGCAATGGGCTTGGCCTTTGACGGGCAAGCCGAACGCATCAGCCGGACAATTTGGGTCCCGTGCGCACGTCATGCAAACTGTGAATAATAAGATGTCTCATCCTCCTTCGCTCTGGCTCTCTCTCTGTCTCTCTTGCTCTTTCACTATGCGAGTCTGCCGCTCTCTAGCTGTTAATCTATTTGCGTGCTCTCTCTCTCGCTCGCTCTCTCTCTGTCTGGTGCTGTCTCGCTCTAGCGTGTGTTGCTGTTCACGTTGACTTCACGTGCAAATCAGCCGCAGAATATGCGACCTCGTCGTCATTCGCTCTTTCCGGCGTATTGGACTATAGATTGCCTTCTCCTCCTGCCCTGCCCCTCGCCCGCCCTTAGCACCCTATATTCTAGATTTATTTCTGTTTGCTTTTTGTGCCATATTTACGTATATCTTTTTATTTTAAATACCCCATTCTCAAAGTGAACGAGAGTTAATTAGTTTTGTCGTCCGTTAAAAAAAAAAAATGGAAAGTGTGCCACGCCCACTAGGGACGGGCTAAGCTACTCGTGACCTCAACTGTAGTCAACATTTGCTGACGTCACGGTTTGAAAGCAACTGCAATTTGCTGACAGTTTGAAAGTCTTCAAGTTAACACTGTGAGCAGGGTATTGCGCAGTCGGTCAAGTACATGCTGGCTTGGTTTTTCTTCCGTTTGATCTTATTGATGATGTTTGTTGATTTCCCATTGAGACTACTCACGATTCCCCGACTGCTTATAATAATGATCATCATCATGATGATGATGATGATGATGGCCACGATGTTGGCATAGGCAAAAGAAATAAATATATGTATATATAAAAAAGTAAAAGAAGAAATAACAAAGCCAACTGTCATTGCCCCATTAAAGGCGTTCAGATGAACCGGTTCAGGGTCAGTCGACCAGGCCGTCGTCGTCGTCGTCGTCGCCGTCCTGTTGTCCACGGACAACAACTTTCAAGTTCAGTTGGGAGATTTGGCAAGGGCAGGAACTGGGCCAAGGTCGGCGGGCAAGCCAGAATAATGCCGCACACTGAATACCAGAATACCAGGTAAAAGGGGAATGCCATGCCAAGGCGAACAGAATCATCATCATCATTATCATCTTCTGTTCTGGCAGCTGAATAAAAAATAAAAACCTTGTACGTAAATTTCCACGGGGCACCCGTAAATGACCTTCGCTTTCATTTGAGAACAATATTTCCAAAACGCAAAGCCTGCATCCGATTGAATCCAAAATGTGAAGTAAAGTTCTCGCCGTGGAGCTCTACATAGAGATAGACGTGCGCAACGCGTCAGCCGGCACGTAGGCCCCAGCCAGATGAGGGATTAGCCTGTTTTACGGGCCGCGGGGCGTGGGCGGGAGCGGGCGCAACCAAATGATATGTCTGAGGGGCAGTTATTGTGCAGTAAGCAACAAATGTGAAACTATTTAAGAGTACAAAAATCAAATACAGTTAAAACTTCCGTGAAAATATTCCTATGTTTATTTCTTTAGCAAAGAATTTAAAAAGGAAAAGGAAAAAATGTTCTGTAACTTTTAAAAGTTAACAGCCACAACATCCAGTGTTGTAAAGCAATAGATATATGTATGTATTTGTAAGAAGAAGAGAACAAGAGGTTAACAAAATTATTGAACAACGAGATAATAAAAATGAAGGTTACATTTCTTTGCATATTTTGCAGCCCCGCAAAATCTTCATCTTATCATCTTCCAAAACCTAACCTAACTTTCTAAAATGGTTCAATTTTGGATAGAGCCAACTATTTGTTTACTTGAGCAGCTGTTATCGCTCGACAAATTGATTTATTTCTAATTTCGCTAAACAAAATTTCATTTATTGTATCTCAGGTGTGGTCAGGAGGGTGTCGAGCTGCATTGTCACGAGTTAGCTGCTGCCGCTGCTGCTGGGCACGAGCATGACGTCATGGAGGCAAATTTTGAGCAGCATTTTGTGTGGCGCGTGTGAAACAGAGCGCGGCAAAGACAAGTTTGGGGGTTTTACCCATTCACCCATTCGCATTCGGATGCCAAGAAAAATTGACAACAACAACAACAGCAATAAATCGAAAGAAAAGCGAAATGTGAATGACTTGGACATTGGTGAAAATAAAATTTGGAAATTGTACGGTGTTGCCGTGCCGGATTTTCGACAAAAGAATTTTGATTCGGACAGGCTTGCCAGAAAGTTAATGGCATGTCCAATAACAAGATCGAGCACTCACTGTGTACATGTTCCGTTTAGCAGCTGACGTCACGTTCACCTGTGATTGACGTCCAAGCGTGGAAAAAGACACAAACAGCCAACACATAACATTATACGCTGCTGGGGGCACAAAAAAAAAAAAAAAAAGAAGAAATACCCAGAAAGCTCGAGTTCATTAATAAGGCATATGGCAGAGGCCTTGAACCGTCATCCGTTGGCCCTGCGACGTCATTGGCCGTGTTGCTTCTCTGTTTGACCTTTGGAGCAACAGGAGGAAACTGCGTGTGACGTCATCGAGAGCAGGCTACGTAACTGTTACATCAGGTTACGTCAATGCGCAAGCTCTCAAATGGCGTTAGCTCTCTCTCTCTCCCTCTCTCTCTTACATGTTCGTTCTTGCGCGCCCTAGCCCATCTCACCCTGTCTGGCAACCCTTTGCGTTGGCGGCGGCGGCCTACGTGCACTTGTGAATGTGCGTAGGTTTGTGAACACCGGGTGGTCCCCCCCTCGGTTCAGGGGTTGGAGAAGCTTGCAGTTGCTACGTAGGTGGCTACCAAATGCATGTCAAGGCAAAAATCGTACAAGTCCCACACTGAACTTGAACTGCCGCCTGGAACCGGAATTCTTGCTAATTTTAGATGCCCTTCGTAGTGCTGATTAAATTAAAACGTACATAGCACAATAAGCACACTCACACACACATACACACACCAATGCAACCATATCTATGTTTGTATGCTTACATATTTAATTTGCTTGGGCTAACCGCACGTCTTCATATGATGTGGCAGGCTTCAATTGCGTTGCGCACTTTGCATTCAACAAAATTTTCGCTGCAGCAAGCAGAAGCAGAGATAGCACATTTACACGCCCACGCAACATTATTATTGCACTTGAGTTCCGCACAAATTTTAATTCCGTTTCCAATAACAAGCAAAACACGCAACAACAAACTCCCCCAACCGCAACACTCAAAGTCTCTCACTCACACACATACATACAAGCAGCCATAAATAGTGAAATAGGCACGCCGCCTTCTACCGTCCACCTGCCCGACCGCTCGCAGCGGCCTATACTAGCTGCTAGCTGGGCTGGCAAGTATCAACAAATGTTCACGTGAACATCATGAGGTCAACGCGTGATACACAGAATGATAATACTCTCTCGCGCGTGTTTTGTATGGCGTGCTAGTTTCAGTTTTTCTCCCGCCATGTTGTTGTTTTTGTTGCGCAAGAGCGCCACACTATAAAATAGTCACAGCTGTTTGATGTGTGTCTCTCTCTCTCTCTCTCTCTCTTTTGCTCTTGCTCTCTGGCGCTCTGCTGATTGTCTGTGAGTGGCACGAGCCCCTTTTTGCTTGTGAAACTGTTACGGGCTTGGCCAGCGTTGCCAGACTCAAATGCCTTTGACTAACTCTTGACGAATTGTGAGTAGCAAGCCGCTAAGCGTGGGCATTAAATTATCAAGTCAACTGTCATCAACTAACATTATTTGGCTTAACTTGCGCTCGATTTTCTTTGCAGCTGGCAACGCGGTGAGCTCAACTGGTGAGCGTAGCTATAGACCCCACACCACGCCGTACGGGTTTTGCCCATTAATGAAATCTGTCTGCGTCTGGACTTTTGCACACATGTTGATGTGTGTGTTAGCTGCCCCCATGTCGGACAATGCGGCTAATGTACATGCAAATATATGCAGTAAAGCCGATATATTAATGCTGATCCAAAGTGTTGTCTGTCTGGACAAAGCCACTGACCAGTCCAAGCTCAAGCCTGCTTTTTTGTTGTGTTTATTTCTTCTTCTGCCTTAAGCGCTTAATCACGAACTTCCGTAGCAACAAATGCGTCAGCCGCAGCTTCAGCTTTGGCGGCGTCAATGGTATGGCCGGGCCTCAGACTCAACCATGGCTTCGGGGTGTGTCTGTGTGTGCCTCTCGCTACATACATACATACATACATATATATATGTACGTATATATATATATATATATATATATATATATATATATGTGTGTCATTTGTGTGTATTTGTTTTTGCCTTTGCTGTGCACGCTTCATGTGCATGAACAACAGCTATGAATAGATAGCTCCAATGGAATTTTGTGTTTTCCCCCGAACGCCCCGCGGCCGAGAGCCGTGTGGTAAACAGCTGATGACGTCCATGCGCTTGTTACGTGCTCTTAGTGTGTTTGTCGCTACCTTCTGCCTGCTAAGGGCCCTGCGTGGGCACAGACCTGACCTTTTACCGCCAACACAACACAAACAGCCCCTACGCTTCGGCCATATGTAAGCGCTGCGGGGGCGTACTATAAATACCTAGAGTAGTGAGTTTTGCTTTCGTGACACGAGCCTCAATCGGCTTACAAAATAAAATTCTAGTAAAACATGCACGCTTTATCACGCGCACGAATTAACACAGAAATTGAAGGGGCGTTAACATAAAATGTTTTGTTAATTGAAAATGCTTATGAAAATAATATTGTTAAATTTGGAAAAAATTTCGAAATAGAAAAGAAAAATTTCACTTACTCAAATAAAAAGGAAAGTTCAAAAGTTTGTAACTGTATCCTATACTTCATATTTGAAAAGTCGTGTTTTGTGAGTTTTGGTTTGTGCTCGGGACGTGACACGCGCCCCGCTCTATCGAGAGCTGCCCACGTTGTCACTGCCTGATGCCGAAATACGTACGTACATAGGCAGTTACAGCCGCAGTTATGTCCTCCGCTGGGTTCCAATGCACTGGTTGCTTCGCCGACATATTCGATGACGATTTTTGTACAGACGCCCAGCACACCCCCGCGCGTTTCGGCTACCGCTGCAGAGTACACTTGCAAGTGATTACGTCGACAGCATGCGCTCCCTGCACTCTCACACTCTCACCAGCTCGTATGCCTGTGAGTGTGTGCGCGCGCTGCGACAGCGATGGTCTGGTGGAAGCTCGCAGTCTGAATGTTGTTCATTCGTCTGTTGAATTCTGAACGCTACGGTTCGCTCACTCGGGCTCTCTTCAAGCAGCCGCATCTAGTGAAATATATATAAAAAAAATAAATAAACTATATAAAAAGGCTAAAAATCTTGTGTAAATCAAAAAGTGCTCACACAGATTTAGATAAGTGATAAGAAAAATTAAAAGAAAGAAAAACAAGCCAAACCAAATAGACTCCAGTGCCCCTGCAGTAACTCTCTGTGCAGGTGCCAAAGACAGTTGAATAAGTGCAAAGTGCAATTCAATAAAAATTTAAATAATATTTACTACATACACAATGGATATGGATACGTTGCTGCTGCCGTCGCCGCCTGCAACGCCCCCGCTTCGGGATAACAAAGTGGAAAACGTAAGTCCAAGTGACTCAGAGCTCAAAGAGATTGACCTACAAAGTGGAGCGTGTAAATGTGTGTAAATTAGTGCAGTGCAAACTAATTAAAATTAAATGCGAAAAATGCAGCCTGCACACACACGTTCACACACACACATACATATACATACATATATACAGCTACAGCGAATTCCCGCATTTAATTCGTGCCCCCAGACAGTGGAGACGCCTTCGCTTTTGACAAATCACGCAACAAAAAAAAATATATATGGCAAGGCAAACCATTAAGTGTAGTGCCCGCTCGCTTGCACTCGCCGCATTTCTAAAAACAAAAGTCTCGCATCTCGTTCGCTCTAGTGTAGCGCTATGCGATCACGCAGCGGGCATGCTTTCACGTGAACACCGCATGCACAGCGAGTGACACAAACACAAACGCACACATACACGTACACATGCACACATATAGGGCGAACATTGGACTCCACAGCAATGTGGAGATGTCGTAGTTATATTTGCGCGCCTTGTGTGTTGCTGAGAGCGCGTCAAAGAGAGCGTCTCCCAATTGCGCTGCTGACGTAGTCAGAGGAGCGCATTTGTTTGAGAGCATTCGCGTGCGTGTGTGTGTGTGTGTGTGCGATTGTGAGAGCGCGCGAAGGTGAGTTGCCAATTAGAAAAGGCAAGCGGCACAAAAACAAACACAGCCAAGCCCCAGACAGGCACCGACGTCGACTGCAGCGTCTCACATAAAATATGTCACATTTTTTCGCTTTCGGCTTATCTGGCCCGCAAGCAAACAAACAAAACACGCACACAAACACACACACGCACACTTAGAAACGGTAACGTGCCGAGCCCATAAAAATCATTGAACGCAGCGCCATTTTTAATGCATGCTTTTGGGCTGCGACGCAAATACAAAAATATTCTTCATTTATGGCCAAAAAGGCTTTCGAAAGTTCAAAAAACTGGCATTAAACAAAACCAGTAAATGACATGGCCGATAGTAGCCGACCGGTAGCTACCCTGTAGACAATTTGCGACACATTTCAAGGCGTCACTATTATTTTGCGTGTATATTACCCGATTGAACTGTGTGCAGGGTATACAAAAATTCATAAAGTCGCGACGTGCATTAACCCCGCACTGGGCTCAGTTCAATTCGCGTGGGGGCCGTTGCGGCGGGTTAAGGTTAAATGTGAACGGCCTTGTCGCTGTTAACCGACGCCAACGTCGACGTCGACGTCGACGCCCGCGCACTTTAATTAGCGAATTTTCGTGGTTTTGCACCCGCTGCAAAAAGTTATTGTAGGTCAACTCAGGCAGGGTATAAGTGAATGTGTTTATTGAACCCGTTGCTAATCGAACTCTTCCCTTCTCTCACCTTTTAGGCCGCCAAGGACAAACAACAGGTCAATGAGAATCTGCTGAAGGCCAAGCTAAAACTGGTCGCCAATCAGAAGAGTCAAAAAACTGGCGCCGGCATCATAACACCCAATCCCTCGGACACGGAGGACGATGCCGCCGATGTGCTGCCATGCAAAAAGGCGCGCCTGGAACAGCCGGCGGTTACATTAACGCCTCCACCCGATAAGCAGCAGCAGCTGAAGCATGAGCACGAACACGAACAGGAGGCGGAGGATGCACTGGCGCAACGCGTCAGCGTCATTATGCGCGTCAATAGCCTGGGCACGGTCAGCTCCTCAACCAATGAGGAGAACAGCTCCAGCTCCAGCTCCAGTTGCTCCAATACTGGCGCACTCGGCACACCCATTGCCGATGACTATCCGGAGGAGAATGTGTGGCGCAATCTCAAATACAAAATGAATCGCAAACGTGCCGCCGAGGTGGCACTACCCACGGCAACAACAAAACCAACTGCCGTGGAACCATGCAGCACACCATCGTCAGCAACGGACCAGCAAAACAACACATCCTGTCCAGCGTCCGCGACGAGCGTCTATATAGCTGCAGCACCTGCTGCAAACTCACAGTTGCTGCTGCTGAGCAACGTTGCCGTTGCTGTCGCCGCTGCCGCCGCCGCCGCCGGTGCACAGCCACAATTACCAAGCCAGCTTCCAACTTCATCCGCATCTCCAGCCTTGTCCTCGATGGGAGGCAAACGCATTACCGCCGCCCAGGCGGCGGCCACACGCAGCCGCATCTACGAGTGCAGCTTTCCTGATTGCGGCAAAAACTACTTCAAGAGCAGCCACCTGAAGGCACATCAGCGCGTCCATACTGGGGAGCGTCCGTTCATATGCAAATGGGAGAACTGTGACAAGCGCTTCTCCCGCTCCGATGAGCTCTCGCGGCACAAGCGCACGCACACCGGCGAAAAGAAGTTCCAGTGCGGCGTCTGCTCAAAGAAGTTCATGCGCAGCGATCATCTGTCCAAGCACGTGAAGCGCCACAACAAGGACAAGGCGAACGGAGTCAATCGCAATGTCAGCTTTGCCACGGCGGCCGCCGAAGCAGCTGCCGCTGCCACTGCTGCTGCTGCTGCGGCGACGACAACGACGGCGACTGCGCTGTGCGAGCCAACGCTACAGCTGCGCGCAATAGCACCAGCTGCTGTCGCTGCCGTCTCCGCCTCGAGTCCACAATCACAACGCATGTCCGCCTCGTCGAGCCAATCCTCCAGCAGTCTACACATCTACAGTGCGCCGGATTTGCTGCGCCTGCAACAGCATCGATCGTCCCCGTTTGTGGCAACAGCGGCGTCGGCGGTTCAAGCCCGATAAATAGACGGACCACAATCTCATCTCGACACAGTATGAACCAGCTCAATCACAAAACTGGAGCACATCCATATGCGGGCCAGCTGGCGTTATAGTTTAAGACCTAGTTAAGAGCTATTTCTTGTCATCGTTATTCTAGATTCATATTACACAATTGTCCTTATGTCCATGGATATGCTGCACAACAACATGTTTCCAAGCACACATTTTAGTTTAGAGCTCTTCTGAAAATACCTAGTGCATATATATACTATATACTATATAGCTACAATTCTGTGATATTTAAGTTTTCTTAACTCTTTCTCTATTGTACAATAATTAACGCTCTTACACTTTTTTGTAATCATAACGAAATTGTATTTATTGCATCATGTGAAGAAAATAAGCATGGAAAATACCTGGTACAAAGCCAAGGTACAAATCTCAAGAAAACAAAAACAAAAAACAATGCGAAAATATATTTTCCGTATAAATATTTAAATCAAGTCTATCGAATGTGGGGGAATCTTTGGATCGAATAGGATGATCATTGAATACGCTAGATCGAGGGATCGAGGCCTCGCTAAAAATAACGACACTGTGGAGTATATACAGTTGGTCTGATATATAACTCAGTAATTACGAGATTCACTTGACTCTCTGTAAAACAATACGAACGATAAATACTGGCTTTTAAATAAATATATATCTATCTATATAAAGAGCTTCTCCTGCCACAAAATGAATAAACACCTGTAGCTGATTAGGCCATGTCTTAAACATTTAAATTTGGCACAGTTTGTAACAAAAATTAGTATATTTAACAATAATTTAAATTGAGCTGTCGATACGCACCTACTCTCGCTTACTTTTGTAGGCGTTGCCGGTTGTTGTACCCAACCCAGATATTTGGATTGGAGTGTCTATGCACGGGCAGTCGCCTCCATCTTGTTGGCCACCGCCGCAGATGATGACCGGATTGGGCCTATATGGGAGGCCTGAGCAGGTCGGACAGCTGAGGGAGATTGTCAGATCGTTACGGTCTGGCAGTCGTAGCTGGTAATCGAATGGGACTACTTACGGGTAACCGTCGCGCTCCAGATATAAGATTTTGGCCACATACACTGGATATACCCTATAGAGGCAGATCAGTCGATGGGCCACATACAGGATCGGGAGGAGCAACAGGGCGCTAAGCAGCACGCCCAACCAGAATGCATTCTGCAATTGATCAGATGTTAATGGATATGAGATAATTATGGATTAATCTGGGCTACTTACGATCGGGTCAATTAGATGCTGGCAAACGTGCTCAAGACTGTTGGTATATAGATCGGAGAGGTGCTTACAGGGACCAACGTGAAGAGTGAGCTCGTAGATAATCATTTTAACATAATTGTCCAATTGGTCGGAAATTGAACCAGTTAAATTTTTGCCAAGATTTTCAATAAATTCGACGCCCTTATAGTTTATGAATTCTTGAGCTCGGATTATTGCCTCAATCATTGGCTGAAAGGTTTCATTAAAATCCAAGTTTTCGGACAATATAAGTCTATCGATCACCTCCAAGTTGCTCTTTATTTTGTTAACATATTTTGGAATTTCAGCTTCTACTTCCTTAAATGGTTGTATATCACGACTGACTGTGAAATAGCTACAAGAGCTCATCCACATTCTTGAATAGTCAGTCCGGCCCTTAAAAAAGTTGTAAATTAAGCTAAACCCCGTTTTAGTTACCAAATCGTCCATATCCTGTAAGGAAGTACGCGTCATTGGCAGACAGAGAACATCCGTATATAAACGGCTACGATAAAAAAACAATGGCTGCAGGACTTTATAAAGCAAACGCAGCTCTCTGTGAGTTATCAGCGCCATCTGAGACAAATCGCCTTTAAATGAATGCCATTTAAATTCATTTTCAGCCTCGTCTATTTGCAACATGCCCTTTAATTTCATGACATCGTATAGGCCCTTTTCTTTCAACAAATCGAAAAAGGTTCCATTTCTTTTGCAGTCGAACACATTTTTCGAAATTGTCGTTGTTGTCGTGTTCATCGCATTTCTGTCCTGCTCTTCATCGGCAACGGGTGCGTTGATCCTGGAATCCATGAAGCTGTTCGTTGTGGTAATAGTCGATCGACAGGCAGCATTATATGTGAGAAATCCAAGCATAAAATAAAATAGTCCAACAATCGTTATAAACGAGAACACGCAAAATATCAGCAGAACGGATCTGTAAGTTTTTTTCAAATGTTTCAAATAACAATGTCTCCCAAGTGCCAAGGCAGCCTGGCAATCAACTACTTACACTAGCATGGCACCAGATCCCAGGTTGTTTGCACGCACACACATGCCCCATACTAGGCCAATTATCAACATGACAATTATCTGAAATGAAAAGGTAATATATCCATTACGAAATCAACACACAACACGTTCGCACAGTTTAAACGGTAAAAAGTCGTAGCTAGTAGTATCGATGCTTGCACATTTCGATTATTATTCACATATCGATATATTCATCGCTCATTGCGATATTGATATATCAATGTAACTTTTGGCGATCTAAACAGTTCTATGCGCAATACATATATTTTTATCCTGAGCTCGGAGAAAATAGCTCCTTTTGAACAGACAATGTTAGCACAATGTTACCTCAATAATTACCGATTTCGAGAGTGGGGTAATTCCTATTTGTGCTTTATTGACACACATTTTTCGATGCTGCCACATGTGCATACGACAGGGTGGCAACACTGAAATGATATTTGTCGTTGGCGAAGGGGGTCAAGGGGATTGTCATGTTCTTTATGGTATTCAAGGACTTACCAACATTAAAGTGATGCAGACAATAATATTAATAGCAGTGCGATCGGTACCAAAGTTGGTTAGAATGTTATCTAATGATTTTGCAGAATTTATTGTTTTATCGTTAGCATTGTGCAGCATCTCGTCGATAATTTTCTTTAAATCTTCCCTTTGCTGTATGAGCAGGTCACCGCATCGATCCAACCTTGCAATTAACGGCGGAATAGTCGGATCCATAATTTTTTTTAAATTTTCACCAACTTCCCATAGGCGCTTTATACCTAGCCTTGGTATATTTTCTAAGTTAAGTTTAACTGATTTATCCATTGCCCCCCAAAACTTGGTTGAGTTAGGCAACTAAAAAAAAACAACTAAATTATTTTCAAAATTTTGTAATTGATCTGAAGTGCATACCCCATCCAAATGCATACATTTGGTTACCCAACTTTGAAAGCCAAAAGATATCATCTTCTCATCACACTGTGGCCTCTGACATAAAATGATAAATCCGCGATACGTCTCACGATAGTAGTAACGCATGGCTAGATTAAATATACAATAGATAGATAAGATTCCACACTATTTTGGAGAAATTCACTTTCTTGTTTCACTTTGTCGTTTAAAATCGGATCCATCAATCAGTCAATCATTTAGTAAGTCGGTCAGACAATCAGTCAGTCAGTCAATCAATCAGACAGTCACTCGCTCAGTCAGTTGATCAGTCAGTCAGTTAATTAGTCAGTCAATCAGTCAGACACTCAGTCAGTCAAGCAATCAGTTAAACACTCAGGCAGACAGTCAGTCAGATACACCATCAGACAATCAGTCAGTCACTCAGTCAATCAGTCAAGTAGTCCGACACTCAGTTAATCAGTCATTCAGTCAGACAATCAGTTAAACACTCAGTCGGTCAATCAGTCAGTCAATCAATCAGTCGGACAATCAGTGGATCACTCAGTCAATCAGCAAGTTAATCAGTAAGTCAATCAGTAAATCAATCAGTAAGTCAATCAGTATGTCAATCAGTAAGTCAATGAGTAAGTCACTCAGTCAGTCAGTCAATCAGCAAGTCAATCAGTAAGTCAATCAGTAAATCAATCAGTAAGTCAATCAGTCAGTCAATCAGTCAGTCAATCAGACAGACAGACACTCAATCAAACAAGATAGTTATATAGTATATATAGATTGAGTATATGAATTAGTTACTTACCATCCCGGAAATTGGCGACAAGGAACACAAGTCTATCCACATTCCAAATATTCGACTTCATTCGTGCTCTCGCCTCTCGCATGTTTTGCAATACTCGCTCCAAATCGACCAACGCATTCCCATCGGAAGTATCAGCTAGATCCAAAAATAGATGCTTATACGCATCTGCGGGGATCGCATCATATGAACAAAATTAATAAAGTAACAACGTAGAATACATATGCAAAGGCATAGATCTTATGATATTGGATGTATATCTATATATCTATCTATATACCCAAGAAGCTCTACATAGGCGAAATAATTTGCATACCAGTTGCCTGTTCGACTAGGTGCTCCTTCAGCTCCTGATAATTGGTGATGACCAAATGGTCAATATGATCGGAGATGCCTTTGAGAAAGGCGCAGATACCCTCGCCGGAGGACAACAGACTCTCCTTGGCAGAGCGCACGCCTCGACTGATCTGCTTATTGGCAATGAACGCAATGATGGTCCCAATTCTGTGTGCACTGGCGGCAATTAAGAAACGGATCCCACTTCCGGCACCGAGATTTCAGACTTACATCAATCCAATGAGCAGGATAACCATGATTACACTGAACACCACACGCAGCTTGGCATCTCGTTGCGACGTGCACGGCGGACAGCCTCGTTTGCAGCGACACCAGCACAAGGAACAATACAATATCCTGTAATTTAATTCAATTAGATTCTATCCTCTGCAGATGGACAACTATTTGGCTTACCCAAGGATCGGTATGACCAATATGAGCAACAGGAAGAACAGCAACCACAATATTAGCAGCTTATTGGCGGCCAGCAAACTCTTCCAGTCGTTCGATTTCATCTTGCGCTCTATGGTTAAGGTGCTGCCGTTCGAAACCGTAATATAATCTACAGAATAGGGAGATCGATGAGATGTTGCAGCTGTATGTATATATCAATATATATACCCACCACTTAACTGCATTTTGCCCGGCCTATAGAAAAGGTGAAGAAGGCCATTTGCTATAACGTTGACTGGACCCAAGCTCATATGGCTTACTTTGGTAATGTTTCTATGTCTTGTCTTCGGCACGTACTCGCTGAACATGGGGTCGGGCACATGGGGCTGGCCGAGTTGCTCGTGAACGGTGCCATGGCCCTGATAGCCCTCGCGCCACACAACATCCTCGGCACAGGCCACGAATGCCATGGAAGTGCATGCGACCAGACATTGGATCAACCAGTTGACCTTCTTCATCTTGGCAGAGTTTCGTGCTCTCCGACACCATGTAAAAATATATAAAATTTAACAACAACGATTTTGCATACGTTTTCTGTTTGCATCAGCTCGATGTGTTATAATTAAAACTAAAATAAATAAATAATTAAATACAAATACGAAATCTGAACCATACAATGTAATTTCCATAAATAAAATGAGCACCATGTTGATCTAGCAAAAGCATTTCAGCAAATTGACACTTCAATCAAAAAGGCCTTGATCTAACCCATTTGATTTAAAAAATAAACTTTTAAAAAACGTCTTTCACCAATTTCATAGAATCCACGCATCCGAGTGAAAGCGGAAGCTTGCTCTGCCCTTCTTCGGTGCTTATTGTCCGATTTTTGAAATGTTCATGTCTGTTATTTAACTTGTAGTAGGCCTTGAAGTTAGCTATGCGTCTAAATCAATGTCAAGTATCATTTAAATTTGATTGCCTATTTCAATACCTATTTATACAAAATTAGGCAAACATTCGTATATTTAGCTTAAATTTGATGCTTACTTATTCACGCTTACGTTTGTAGGCGTCGCCGGTTGTTGTACCCAACCCAGATATTTGGATTGGAGTGTCTATGCACGGGCAGTCGCCTCCATCTTGTTGGCCACCGCCGCAGATGATGACCGGATTGGGCCTATATGGGAGGCCTGAGCAGGTCGGACAGCTGAGGGAGATTGTCAGATCGTTACGGTCTGGCAGTCGTAGCTGGTAATCGAATGGGACTA
Source organism: Drosophila novamexicana (assembly GCF_003285875.2). Lineage (NCBI taxonomy): Eukaryota > Metazoa > Arthropoda > Insecta > Diptera > Drosophilidae > Drosophila > Drosophila novamexicana. Next base: position 1,686,511 of record NW_020824837.1, read on the forward strand.
CTTACGGGTAACCGTCGCGCTCCAGATATAGGATTTTGGCCACATACACTGGATATACCCTATAGAGGCAGATCAGTCGATGGGCCACATACAGGATCGGGAGGAGCAACAGGGCGCTAAGCAGCACGCCCACCCAGAATGCATTCTGCAATTGATCAGATGTTAATGGATATGAGATAATTATGGATTAATCTGGGCTACTTACGATCGGGTCAATTAGATGCTGGCAAACGTGCTCAAGACTGTTGGTATAGAGATCGGAGAGGTGCTTACAGGGACCAACGTGAAGAGTGAACTCGTAGATAATCATTTTCACATAATTGTCCAATTGGTCGGAAATTGAATCAGTTAAATTTTTACCAAGATTTTCGATAAATTCGACGCCCTTATTGTTTATGAATCGTTGTTGCTTCAATCAGTGGCTAAAAGGCTTCATTAAAATTCCGATATCGATTTTCGAATAGGGTTTTTGGGGTAAACACGGCTCGTTAAACACTTTGTGGTTGATTATTATTGTAATTAATAGTTATACTTTACATAATTGATTTTATGGATATTTAATTATCATAACATAAGGGAATAATATCAGGTAGAAAGTGAATTGAATTGGCATCAATTTAAAGACGATCTGACTAAGGTACAAAAATCGTAAAAATATGGGTCTCTATAAAACCAGAATATTCATATCATAGAAATTTATATTCGAGTGGGAAATTGACGCGTCAGAAAATGTTCCGAGTATGCTATTGACTCGGATTAAGCATTTACATACATACTTTATAGGATTTAGTAGTTACCACTTAATACATTTCCAGAAGACGAATATAACCTTCTAATGCTCCTGGCAACTATATCAAATCTTATAGAAATATAGGGTAGAACAGCCCGAAGAGATCTCTGCATTGTTATTCCTATATATAGCTGAGGCAAATGATCTTTGGATCCGTGAGGGCTGCAGTTCATATACCCAAGAGCGTGCTTAGTTCGCACATGGCCCGTGGCTTGGATTGCGGCGAACAGGCCTGACGCACAGCCATTTCCCAGGTGTCCAGCAGATGCGAGAGTGAATAGTTCTTTGGCAGCTTGGACATGCGCGCTATCAGTGCCTGTTGCACGGTTTGCAGAAACGGCGTGGCCGAATATTCCTGCTCGGTGAGCGAGCAATCGGGCGATTGCCATGGATACTCCTCCGGCACGCTAACACTCACTGGCGGCACGCTGGGCAAACGCTTGTCATCCAAGCAGCATATCAAACGTATTGTCTTGTTATTATTTTGTGCGGTCGTATCCAGTTTGACCTTAAACTTGGTATCGAGCCGTGCAATCTCGCCCTGCAGCACATGCGGCACATCCTGCTCAAATGGCGTGGTCTTTTCCTCAAGGCGCGGCTTCTTTGTGGGCACGGGCGCGCATATATCTGTGCCAAAGAGCAGCTCCAAGCTGGGCCGGAAGGTGCGATGCAGCGTGTGATTCGCCAATGGGCTCTGCAGCGTTGTATTTATGACCTCCAGCAGAGGATTCGACGATTTCTATTAAAGTGTTAAAGTTTAGAGAGCAGTTTCACGGGAGAGGCATTAACTTACACCAAACTGCTGACCCGAGTAGGAGACCAGATCCATCTTCTCCAGCGCCTTCTCACACTTGAGCAGCGTATCCAGCTGCACACGCTGCGTGGGATTGCATAGAATCTCCAGCAATTTGCTCATCTTGGTCATCTTTTCCACATCTGCAAACACAAATACAAATTGGAATACATAATTTCTGACAAATTGTTGTGACTGACTGGTGCCATCGTTGCTGATCTTGCCCAGCATGCGCTTGAGCGGCTCAATGTATTTGGTCAGCTGCTTGTACTTCTCTCTATATAGCGCCTCCTCCTGCGGGTTAAATGGACTGTTGCCTGTCACCTGACCGGGCGTATTGATCGATGCGCTCGGCGATTGCTGGCGTATGTTGCGTTGCGTGTTCTGCATCATCATTTGCGGGCTCGATTGCGGCACCAAGGCCGGGCTGGGTATCATTTGTGGTGTGGGCATCTGTGGTGTAGGCGGCTGCTGTGTGGGCGTCTGGTTGCCCACTAATTGCTGTTGTTGTTGTTGTTGCTGTTGTTGTTGTTGCTGCTGTTGCTGCTGCTGCTGTTGTTGTTGCTGTAATTGCTGCAGCTGTTGCTGCTGCTGCAATTGCTGTGCATCAGCTGGCGAGGGACTGGATCGCATGAAAGGCTGCTGTGGCTGCTGCTGCTGGCCGCCAACAACACCGCCGCGATTGCCCGCAAACATTTGGCCCGCCTGGCCCATGCCCATATTTGGCTTTTGCTGCATATTGGGCGGCATATTGACATTCATGCCGGCCATGGGATTCATAGCGCCGCCGCCCTGTTGCACTGCGTTGGGCGGCAAGCCGCCGGGTCCGCCCACCTGCTGCTGTCCGGCCGGTCCGCCCACAACATTATGCTGTTGCTGCTGCTGCATATTGGATGGCATGCCCTGCATGCCCTGGTTCATACGCATCATCGGATTGCCCATGCCCATCTAATATATAATTTATGAATATGTATACAATTTTTGCAATATGCTGACACACTACTCACCACCATGGGCGACATTTGGTTGGGCATGCCGCCGGCTGCACCGCCAGTTGGTCCACTATTGGGTCCCGGGCCCACCATTTGATTGGGCATGCCGCCGGCATTGCCCACAATCTGGCCCTGGCCCTGCGAAACGGCGGGTCCCATAGCATTTAGCTGCATGCCGCCAGCACCACCGCCAGGTCCATTGCCGCCAGCCATTTGCTGCACTTGTACCATTTGTTGTCCCCCGGCGCCGGCGCCCATGGGCAATTGGCCACGTATATTGGGCATGGGCTGCATTTGCTGTTGGCCGGGTCGCTGCTGGTTCAGTGTTTGCAGCAAATTGGAGGCAGTACCCGGTCCACCGGGACCGGCCATTTGATTTGGGCCCGGCGCGCCGCCCATTGGCATCAGTTGTGGATTGCGATTGCCCTGACTAGCCAGGTTTTGCAGAGCATTCAACGGATCCTGCATAATGTTCTGTTGTCCCATTTCCGCGTTCGACGGGGCAGGCTGTTGCTGTTGTTGTTGGAGCTGCTGCTGCTGCTGTTGTTGTTGCTGTTGCCTTTGTTGCTGTGGCTGCGATTTGCGCTGGGACGCGTCCTTGTAGTGCATAAACAATTTGGCTACCAGTCCCAGGTACTCATCCTTAGTGTGTGACTTGCGAAAAATATGATTTTCCATCATGCTGGCATTTTTATTGGGCTCCGGCCCATTTTGCGGCAACATGTCGTGGCTGCCACACATAGGAAAGCCTCATTAAGAAGACAATATTATCTTGAAAAAAGACTACTCACATTTTCGAGATGACATTCTGCCGAAAGTTTTGGCTCTGCCACTCTTCAGCCATGTTTCAATTTAACAATTTAGTTTTGTTTAAACAACTTTATTTAGATTTTTAATCAAATTTACGTACTCGCGTCCGCAATTTTTCGCTTGATTTTCACAAATGCTATCGATAGCGTATATCGATTTATTAATTTGCTATCGGAACGTGGCAACACTGTGCTTGTGTTTACATATTGCACTAGTTTGCTGGCACAGTGTGGCAGCGCTACGCTTGTGATTACCATACAATATATTTTTGACAGTCTGGCAGCCTAACGCCCAACAGCTATTTCTGGCGCGTAAACTTGGGCTGGAGAAGAATAAACATAAACCAGCTAATTATGAGCTGGCGCTCACGTGTTGTATTAACTGTAAATACAGAACGACATATTCAATTAGCACCAACTCAGGCTACTGTACACCATGGTTGTCGAACAATTAACTGACTAAACCACCTGTATGAAGTTCTCTCGCACACAGCACACAGACATAACACAAACACGAACAATAATACAGAGAACGTTCGCGCGCTCTAAACTTTTACTAGCTTTCGTTTTGGCGCGTGCTTCTGCTCCGGCTCACCGTTTTTTACCGTTGCTCATTCGTATCTCAACTTTCAGACAGAGCGCACGTCCGTTTGCTCGTTGCTCGTTCGGCGGCTCGTTCGTGTGTGTGTGTGTGTTTATTTCTTTGCGTTGTTATTAACTTTTATATTTACTACGTCTACGTTCCTCGTACCTACATATGTACATACATATATATAGTGTGTGTGTCGGTTATATATTTAGTTCTCTACAATTTACGCGCTGCTATTTCAATTCGCCACGCTGCTGCCACCTGTACAGCGTTCGGCCAGTGTCTTCTGCCCGCCCGCCCGCTTGCCCCAGCCTCGCTCCAACAACAGCAATAATAATAATAATAATAATTGGAAACGCTGTCAATGCCGGCTGCATTCAAAGTCGCGTTTTGTGTACGTGTATCTGTATCTCTAACTTGAATTCGTGCAAAAAGCGTCGTCGACACCAGCTGAGGCCACCAAATTACACAAAAATTGTTTCATAAACGTATCTTTTTACAAAGCGACAACAACAACAACAACAACAAAATAGAGTGTATTATCAGTTACCTTGGCAAATGAAAATTTGTGCCAAGCAGCAGCAGTGGGGCAGCCGCGTCGCTGCCGACGTTGACGTCGCGCGTTTGCATTTGTAGTGCGTACAAAAATGTTAATTGAATGCAATAAATAAAAAGTCAAAGCAACAATAACAACAAGAATATTATCAAATTATATCACAACTAATAGTGCACACACAAGCGCACAACAACAATATAATCAAGCGAAACGGCAGATACAAAACAAACACACACAACAATAACAACCAACTAACGGCAGAACGTTTAACGTTTAAGTGAGCATCAGCAGCGACCGCCGCAGCGACAGAGGCAGCGACTGCGACAGCGAAAATAGCAACAAAATGTCGAAAAACTGTTGAGGTTCGTATATATGTATGTATGTGAATGTAATTTTAACTGTGTGTGCGTGTGCTTTATGAATGCTGAGCTCTCTTCCATGTATGTGTGAATACGTGGTTTATTTGCTGCTTCAGTGCATACGCTGGCTTCATGCTGCCCCAATCCCCCTGCGTTCTCTTGCACATTCACTCTCTCTTTCTCTGCCTCGTGCGCTCTTTCCCTCAGTCCACTGTGTGCGAGTTTGGCTTATGCTGCCAGCGTCGCAGTCGACGCAGACTTGGGGTGCTCTACTTATTCTGTTCTTTTGGCATTTTTTGCGCCCCAATAGCGACAGCGACAATGTTGATTACAGCCTATAGCCCAAAATGACCCCCCCCCCCCTACCACCACACACACGCATACAAAGGCAACGACAAGCAACAACAATGGCAGCGGCAACAGCAAAAGTGTGTTGACATTTTTTGTTGTTTTTGCTTTTGTTGTGCTTTTCCGTCTGTTTTGCTCTATATGTATGTAGCTGTATATGTGTGTGTCTCTGCCTGGCAGGGGTAGCGTACGTGTTTAAATTATCAAGCCGAGCTTGTCAGCGCTGGCAGCACGCATGCACATACACACATACGTACATATGTATATGCATGTAAATAGAAATACAGCTGTGTAGCAGTGTGTACACATGTATATAGGCATAAATACATATGTTTGTATGTAACTGTGCCGGTGGGCTGGAACTTGGACTGGAAGTGCGCATAGGGCTTCAATTCACAACTACAATTGACAAATAGACAAACAGACAGATAGACAGATAGACAGACTGACGGTGGGGAGGACGCAACCTATTGATTTTCAATCAATATTTATGGTGGCTTTCCTCACCCCTCGCTCGTGGCAACTGTGTCTTTTGCTTTGTGCTTTGGTCTTTTCAGCTTTTTGTTGTTTTTTTTTTCGTACGTTTTGTTCGATTTTTGAAATTTGTTTTGCATTTGAACTGCTATTGCTTCTTCTGTGGCTTCAGCGCCGACGCCGCTGTCGCTGTGGCTGCTTTCTGCTGCCTCTTCGTTCTCTATTCTCGTTTCACCTTTGAGCGACGCGAGACTCACTCACGCATGCATAATCAACAAATGTGTGTGTGTGAGTGCGACGGCGCTGCCAACTTTGCTGCTGCTGTTGCTTGTGCTGCTGTTGTTGTTACTGTTATTGTTGTTGCTGTTGCTGTCACTGTAATCGCGGCTTTTTTATTATCATTTGATTGCGCTGCTTTTATGGATGCCGTTGTTGTTATTTTCCTGCTGTTTGTCGCCTATTTGTGTGTGTTTTTGTTTTTGTCAATTCCCTTTTTGCAACGCAACCGCAAAACAGTTTTTGGCTTTGTTTTTGTATCAATTAGTCGCTGTCGCTGCGTTGTTCAATTTAACTTTTTGTTTTTTTTTTTTGTTTTTTAATTTGCTTTGTGGCCACGTTTGGTCCTATTTTCACCTGGACGGCGCAAATCATTTGCTGCACATTTTCTTAATTTGTATTTTGTTTTGCCTATTTGTTTGTCTGCTTGTGTCTTGTTTGTTGTTGCAGTTAACAGTTGCGCCGCTTGCCGTTCGCCTGTCGCTTGTTTGTCACGCTTCACCATCGTACCGTTAGGCAGAGTCACCAGCCGTTAATGGGAGCGTGTACTGCATTGGGGGCGACGCACAGTGGTGCAAAATTAAAAGAAATCACGACTTGCATTTTTTTTTGGGCTATGATCTTGCCAAATTAATTGTACGAATTGACGACTAAAATAATGAGTTAACCCTTATTTGTCTATGTTAAAGAACCTTCCAACTGCACCCTATTTGTTTATTCGAAAAACAACTAAATCGGCATTTTCAATGTACCGTTAAAGAGCTCTTAAGCGCTTGTGACTTAGTTTTAAAAAGTATTCAATAGTTTTGGGACTTTTTTTGGCTCGCTTATCTTCACTGTGAATCGATAACAGCACTTGGTATCGATAACTTGCAATCGATTTCGCATTTATTTATAATTATTGAATATCCGTACTCAACTATAATTTGAGATGATTATCCATTAGTCGTTCCACTGTGCTGCCATGCAACTGTCATGTTTGCTTACGAGCGTAGTGTGTCTGTGTGTATGTGTTTGTGTACATGCCTGCCTTTCATTTCCGCCGGCGCTGCAGCTGTCAAATGTGCAGAGACGTCAGGTACCAGCTATCCCTGCCCACGGTCCATTTCCCACACCCTAAACCTCATGGGCTAGCCAGCCGGCGCTTAAGTTGTGTGCGCCTTGTTTTCTCACCACGGCAACCACTTGTTTTCCCAAGCACAACAACAACGCACACACACACACACACACACACACACACACGAGAAAAAAAAAGCGCTCACTCATTCACTCTCTCACACACACACACACACAAACAGTGAATGCCTTGTCATGTGCCAGTGTCCCGTTTAGCTTCAACCCGCCCTGCTTTAAGCAGGACTTTCCGCTCTGTTTGTATGCGTCGCCCGCGTCGGCAGCGGCGCCAGCGTCACAGCTAGCGCCAGCATCTGCGTCGACGCCAGCCGTAGCGGCATTCACATTCCGTTGCGTCTCTTGCGCCGCGGCAACAGATGAAAAAGTTTCACGCGCGCACGCATCGCAAAGTTTAAATAGAATTGCTTTGTTTTTTTGTTTTTAGTTTCGGGAATATTTAATTAAAATTACGCATACGCAGCGCTGCCCGATTCTCAGCCCGTAACTATACTACACTATCGAGCGCGGTCAGGCAACGAGCACGTGCCCATAAACTACAGTAATGTGCAACGAGCTATGCCTCTCTCTCTCTCTCTCTCTCTCTCTACCTCTTGGTGTGCATCTGTGTGCATGTGTGTCTGTGTGTTTGTGGCCGTGTGTGAGGCTGTTGCGCGCGTTTTTTTTTTCTTACTCTGCCGCCTTGGACATCAACATATGGCAGCATAATTGTGTCGATTCTGAAGTCGCAGTCGATTTGTGCATAAATTTTGTTGTTTGTTGTGCAGTTTTGTTGTTTTATTCAACACGTCGTTTATGGTGTTACCCAATTGAACCCAACATCTGGCCTGGTTACCGTTACATACATATGTATGGGGATTGAAACCGAATGTGGAAATTCCCTTTTCGTTATTCAAACTTCCGGTTAAAACTCTGATATTTGACGTTTCCAAACTAAAAAATAACACGTTTCTTAGGTTTTCGTTTTGGGTTTCGATCCATGTGACCTATGTTAAATAAGCTCTTTGTGATGCTATCCCGCCGAAATTTGGTAGACACATTTTTTATACCCCAAATCCATTAAAAATGGGTTAAAAGGTTATAATGTATTTGTGTAAATGTAAGTTACAAGCAGAGGAAGGCATATCCGACTCCATAACAAATATATATTCTTGATCGGCAGTCCGACCGTCCGTCCGTATGTATGAACTCAGGGATCTCAGAACCTATAAGAGCTAGAGACTTGAAATTTGGATCGTAGCTCCGCCAAGCGCCCGCGCAGTACTAGTTTATTTCCGATAATCGATAACTTGCCTCTTTTCCAAGTAATCGATGAAAATCGATATCGAAATCGTGTTTTTTGAGCAAATCTCGTAAGTTATAAAAGCTAGAGTCATCAAATTTGGCATGTAGCTTCTTGAATAGAATATATATATAAATTATCTTTCATTTTATAGCTAAGCTGCTGCACATATCCAAAGATAATTGGATCGAATTGGTATATCATTAAGAGCGATAGGTCGTAGGCTATTTATTCCTCCAGAAATCACATCCAAAATTATCGATACCTAGACACAGTTTTATAGAGATCAGGTATAACAAATACTGTGGCTTAGTATGTAAAGCAATTCGATTTTAAAAGTTCCAAAACTCGACTTAGCATCTATGAGTTATATAGTATAATGTATATACCATATATGAAATACGTGGCTACTCGAGTTAACATTAACCAATTACAAGCTTTGCTGTGTTTTCAGGATTTGTCAATGGAAACTGAGAAAATTGAGTGCGGAGTTCAGAATATTATATTTCGCATTTCTCATATCGCAGAGTATTTCGTTTTGTTTGTTTTCATCTTTATTTTACTGTCATTTCGATTTTCGATCTCACTTATCGATAAACATAATGATGATGATTTAGTCAATTCGATACGCTCAATTAGTCTAAAAGCCCATCAATGGGTGATTAGTGCAGGGTATGCGATCGGAACCCAACCAGCCTTCCACATATCATAACAGACGTGTGTTCGCGAACAAACGAAAGTGAATTAACATAATGAATTCCGTGTACTTTAGTGGAGCTGCGCCGTCGTGCATTTATCATGACAATTGCCAGCGGAGGAGCACGGGGCGTATGCGTGCTGCGGCGGCAGCTGCTGCAACTTGTGCTTTCGCTGACCGCTGCCTGCTGCGCCTGCTGGTCACAGGTGGTCAGCGGCGGCGTCGCCGTCGGATTTCGTGTCAGTCAGTGGGAAAACCTAAAAGCAGTACATTTCATATGCAAGGCTGTCTAGCTGGGGGCGTGGTCGCCACAATTAATATTTTTGCTTTGAAGTACGTGTGTGTGAGTGTGCGTGTAAGCGCGCGCGCTCGTGTGTGTGTGTGCGGCACACTTTGTTGTGGGCGTTGACATTGAGCGTCGTCCGGCGTCACGCCCAACCGTGTACTCCAGACGTGCTGTCGTCGGCCCACTGTCCCTTTGCGACACTGCACTGTGGCTGAAATGTAATCGGTCTCCGTTAAAAACAATAACATTCGAAAGAATTCATTTTTGTTGCAAAAAAATATATTTAACATTACCAGTTTCTGTTAAGACAACAGCTGTTAATGCAAATACTGTAAAATAACAAAATGTTGCATATTGCATAATACATTTAAAAACAAGTAAGAGGTTCTAGTCGGGAGCTCCCGACTAGGGGATACCCTAAACCCTCTTCTTCCAACATCAAATGCATATATATTCTATTTAAGAAGCGATATGTCAAGTTTGGTGACTCTAGTTCTTATTATTTACCAAAATTGCCCAAAAACAGGATATCGATATAGATTTTTATCGATTGCTTGGAAACGGAGTAAGTTATCGATTATCGATCTGCGCGGGAACTAGGAGCATCTACATCTAAAAAATTTCAAGTCTCTAGCTCTTATAAGTTCTGAGATCCTTGCGTTCATACATACGGACGGACGGACGGACAGACAGACGGACATGGCTAGATCGACTCGGCTATTTATGCTGATCAAGAATATATATACTTTATGGGGTCGGAGAAGCTTCCTTCTGCCTGTTACATACATTTGGCTTTCGCACAAATACAATATACCCTTATAATGGGTTCAGGGTATAATAATAAATTTAACATAGCCAATTGCTGTTAAAAAAACAGCTGTATGCTAACATATGTTAGCTTAATATGTTCAAATAAAAGCTGTTAAGCGAAAGGTTGAGAAAAATATTGACAAGCTGCTCTCTTGATGAAATACAGAGAACATCAAACTTGCTTAACAAAGAAGAAGTTAACTTAGCCAATTTCTGTTAAGATAATTTACAGAATTCCTACAAATTGCATATATTATACAATTCTTTTGTTATCGGATTCCAATAAGATACGAAGTCGGCTGTTTGTCAGCCAGAAATCAGGAACTCCGTCTTAAAGTAAATGCTTGAAAAGAGAAACTTTTCAAAAAATATAAACAAAGTATAATTGTTTCGTTTTTTACCCCGTTTATGCCATTGTGCATTGTCCATGTTTGCCCTGCGCTGGGTGGCGGCAATCGTTAATATTTAATGAACAATCGCATTTCACAAAGTTGAAGCGAGTTCGTTTTTTCATTTTCTGCTGGCCAGAACGGGTTGGTTCTAAAGAGAGGGAAGGGGGGGGGGGGTGTTATTCCCATCCAGCTAGCCAGCATTTAGACATCAACCCCATTGACACACTTGAAAGAGGACCTGCGCGTGGCTCGTCGTGCCGCGAAATGCGACATTTATGACCATTAAAGTCGCCAGCTACAACAACAACAGCAAAAACAACAACAACCCCAATAAGGGTTGGGGTTGGGGCTGGAGGGTGGCTTGGGGCTTTTCCATTTTTCATTTAAATGCCATGGAATAATTGCTTTTTCCTGTAGTGCAGCGCACATGTGTTTGTCTTTCTCTCTGTGTGTGTGTATTGGCAAGCGGGGATGGGGCATGTGGACGGGGGAGGCACTGTAAACAAAGCATTACTTGCACACACACACACGCACACGCTTATACACACACACACACACAAATATACCTATATAAAGGTTAATTGTCAACTCTCGTTTTTATGCCCTTCAAAAAAACCGCATAAATATGTTAACTATGTTTCAATCATGCATAAAAAAGAGATTAGATCCCAACAGAAATTAGAGAGTTTTATGTTCCATATAGAAAGCGGTTCTTAGGCGACATCCATATTAAAAAAAATATACAATGTTCGACCAGGAGCAATTTATGATAAAGTATTTCAACTTTAGTCGAAAGTGAACATCAATTTTTGCCAGCTTATTTACATTTTTTATAGTCCTGGAATCTTCAGTTCATAATATATATGACATTAAAGAAGATCAAACAAAAGCTCCCATTCCAGGTCTCTCAAAAAGAGAAGGAAGAAAGAGCAGGAAGAATGTGGAGGAAGAAATAGATGGAAGAAAGATAAGGACGAGAGGGAAGGAAGAAAGAGATGGAAGATAGAGAAGGGAGAAAGAGAAGGAGTAATGCGAAGGAAGAATGCGAAAGAAGAAAGAGAAGGGAGACAGAGTAGAAGAAAAAGAAGGGAGAAAGAGAAAGAAGAAAGCGCAGAAAAAAGAGAAGGAAGAAAGAGAAAGTGGAAAGAGAAGGGAGAAAGAGAAAGAGGAAAGAGAAGGAGGAAAGAGAAAGAAGAAAGAGAAGGGAGAAAGAGAAGGGAGAAAGAGAAGGAAGGAAGAGAAGGAATATGTGTGAGGGCTGCTTGGCTTTAGGGCATCTGCTAGTCGTGCACACCCTGCGGGAGCACTCCCACTTTTCGCAGCTTTTATTTATGTGCCTTCGCACTTGACTTATGTGGCTCGACTTTTTGCATTTACAGCTGGCAACATGGACTCGGCCGCCATGGCCATTGCTGTGGGGGGCGGCGGCGGCAACTCTGGCCCTGGCAGCAGCAGCAGCGCCAGCAGTGGTTATGGCAGTGCCACAACCACGCCCACAACGCCAATAGGCACAGGCGGCGGCCATTATGAGGGAACGGCAACGCCAATGGCCACCATCGCCACGGTGGCGCCCTTCTACAGCGAAGCCCTAACCAGCCTGGATGCCCATCATCAGCGACAGCAGCAGCAGCAGCAGCAGCAACAGCAGCAGCAAACGCACTTTTATCATCAGAATTATAATTATGGAAGCCTGGATGCGTACAACTACAGTGCCTACAATTACAATGCGGCCAGCAACTATTCGAGAAGCTACGAGAAGCTCGCGCCCAAATACAATAACAACAGCAGTGTCGGGGGCGGGACCGGGAGCGGAGTCGGCGGCGGGGTCGGGGTTAACATGATGAGCAGCAGCAAGCCACAGGCGGCAGCCACGCCCTTTTATGCACAACCCCAAGCGCTGGGCATGGCCATGTCCATGCCGAGCAGCTATGCCTACGAGGCCTACAAGTACAAGATGCCGCCGCAGCAGCAGCAGCAGGTGCAGCAGCAGGTGCAACAGCAGGTGCAGCAGCAGCAGCAGGTGCAATATCAGAGCATGGCCATGCAACAGCAGAAGCCAAGCCAACAGCAGCAACAGTTGCTGCCACAACAGCAGCAACAGTTGCAGCAGCAACAGTTGCAGCAGCAACAATTGCAGCTGCAACAGCAACAATTGCCGCCACAACAGCAACAGCAACAACAGTTGCTGCCGCCGCTCGAGCCCAACTATGCCGCCATCAAGCCGAGCAGTCGCTATGGTAATATGCCGCCGGCAGCGGTCTATGCCAGTCCGAACGCACCTGGCAGCGTACCGGCACAGGTAGCCGGCGGCGCCTACTACGACAAATATGCCATGTCCCTTTACTCGCCGAACGGCGCCGGGCTGAGCTTCGGTGCGCCCGCGCCGCCGCTCTACAGTCCGCCGGAGCTGCAGTCGGCGGAGTCCGCCTACCGCAAGTCCAGCTGGAATGTCGACTACAATGCGGCCAATTGTCGCGCCGCGGGCAACGGCAATGGGAATGGAAATGGAGGCGCCTATCATCATGGAACTGGCAGCGATTTGTACTACAAGTACGAGAAGTACCCAACGGGTCAGACGTCGTCGTCGTCGGCGGCGGCGGCGGCGGTGGCGGTGGGCAGCAATCCGTATCAGGCGAACCTGAGCTATGGCGCACGCGGCATGTGGCCGGCAAATCCGGTGGAACAGGCGCCTCCGCCCAGTTCCAGGCAGAGCTGCTGCACGCAGTCGTATCCGCAGCAAAGCTGTTATTATCCGCGTAATGGCTATGGAGCACAGCCGCCTCCTCCACAGTATCCCAGCCAGGTGAGCGGCAGTCACAAGCTCAAGCATCCGACTGATCTCTACGGCAGCTACGAGCCGCTGGGCTATGGCTATGCACAGCCGGGCGGCAATGGCGGCGCGCCCAATCCTGTCACGCCCAGCAATAATAGTCGCGGCTATGTGCCGCAGCTGGGCGTGGGCGTGGGCATGACCATGGGCATGGGCGTGGGCATGGGCTTGGAGGCGAACGTGAGCACCGCCTACTACAATGATCTCGGCAGCCTGGACAGCGGCTATGGCCAGCAAACGCATCGAACGCCGCCCTATCCCCCCGCCGCCGCCGCCGCCGCCGGCTCGCTGGAGTATGCCTATCGCAAGCGGGCAAATCCCAGCAGCAACTGTTATCTGGAGGCGCCCGTGGACAGCTATGTGGGCTACGATCTGCACGCAAACTCCGCCGCGACACATTATGCGCCGCAGCCGCAGTTGCCGCAGCAGCACAAGCCGGAGTCGCCGCCCAGCTCGAATAGCTCCAATATACGTGACTTTCTGTCCAGCTGGAACGATGACGAGGAGGAATTGCCGCCGGCGCCCGTCCGACTCGAAGCTGAGCTACAGCAAACTACGGCAGTTGCTGTGGTTGCGCCCGTGGCAGCTGCTCCAGCTCCGGCTCCATCACTTGCCACGGCGTCCGGCTTTATGTACGAGACGCTGGCGCCAGCTGGTCCGGTGGCCACGCAGGTCAATGATTGCCCTAGCATGAATCTGCCGGACATCATTATCGATCATCATCATGAGAAGTCCAACGTGGGCCAGGTGGAGGACTCCTTTGGCAGCTTTGATGTGGAAAAGGAACTGGACGAGCTGCGCCTGAAAAAGTGCGGCATCGAGGCCAGCGAATCGCAGCCGGGCGACACGGATGCCCTGGCCGAAATACTCCGAGATCCGGTTGTGGCGCAGGAGGAGCCGAGCTTGGAGCTGCCGCTGGCCAGCCCGCTGCTGGACCCGCCCGCCATTGAGTTCGATCAGAGCAACAGCAACTCGAACGGCTCCACGTTCGAGAAGGAGTACGAGACGTTCATACACAAGATCGGCGGCAGCGACAGCGAGGTGGAGGAGCCAAACAATGCCCAGGACGACAGCGAGTATCGCCACAAGTTCTACAAGCGCAAGCGCCGGACAACGGAGCCAGCGGAGCCGACGGAGCTGAGGGAGCCAACGGCTGATGTAGCTCCTGTGGAGTCCGCCCCGGCAGCTGCTCCGATCTCGCTCTCGCCGAAGGCCTCGGCCCGGGCGAGTCGCCAACGGGTGGCGCGACGTCGTCGCAATCGCATCAAAATGCTGAAGATACTCGAATTCGAGAGTCCCAAGATCAAGCATCGCTTCTATTTCCGCACGCTGAAGCTGCTCCGCCGGAGATATGCCCTGAGCCGGATGCGGGAGCAGCGCGGTCAGCGGATGCGGCGACAGCTGGCGCTGCGCACGGCGGAGCATCGCCTGCCGCTGATCAAGCGGCAATATGCCAGGCGGAGTCCACGCAGCCTGAGGGGCTTGGGCGGTACGGAGACCGCCGTTTCGGATCGGGAGACGGTCATCAAGCGTGGCTATGCCTTGCGGGAGCAGCCACAGATCTTGGAGGAACAGCAAAATGGCTGCGACTCGAATCATACGCTGCAGTCCGTGGGCAGCTTCAAGGGCTTCGACGATGTCGAGAATACGCATCTGTCGCCGAAGGCCAAGCTGTGCGCGGACACGGAAACGAAGGTGGATCGGAATGTGGACAAACAGCTGGAAATACAGCGCTGGCTGCATCAGAGTACGGAGCAACCGGCCGCGCAAGAAGTCCCGAGCAATATCCGCTTGAACTCAGCCGCTACCTCCTCCGCCTCCTCCTCTTCCTCCTCCTCCTCCTCTTCGTCCTCGTCTGCCAGCTCGAGCAGCTCCTCGTCCAGCTCCAGCACGAGCAGCAGCAGCGGCGGCAGCTGCTCCGGCGAGGAGAGCGACTTCAATGAGATGGCCGCGCTGGAGAAGGAGCTGTCGCTGCCCAAACCGACGCCGGAGCCGGAACCGGCGCTGCTGCCCAGCAGCAGCAGCGACAGCCGGGCGCAAGTCTCCAACAATGACATAGCCAAGCTCAAGCAAATTCTGGAGAGCGATGACGACCTCGAGGAGGAGCAGCAGCAGCAGCGGGAGCAGGAGCCGACCAACAACGTACCAAAGCTAAGTGACCTTAGTAAAATTGCCTTAAATAGTTCCTTAAAAGTTAGCGACTTAGTCATAAGTGAGCCGGGTGTGTCCATGGAGGCGACGGCGCCGGTTACGCGCGAGCTGAGCGTCGAGGAGGCGCTGGCCGAGATGTATCAGCAAATAGGCGTCACCTCCGATGCGGACGAAACGGAAGATGAAACCGAAATTGTGGCCAAGCAGCTGGAAGGCGCCTCCGCCGCCGCCTCCGTAGCCAATGGACAGGATGTGCTGCTCATTAATCTTGCCGAGATTTTCGATAACAACAGCAGCGATCTGTACGTGGTGCAATGCGACATGAATGAGAACATATTGGGCGTGGTAGCGGACGAACTGCAGCCGGAGCAGCCGGCTCAGCCGGAACAGGAGCAGGTCAATACGCTGCAGCTAATCGAGCTGCTGGCCGAGCCGGAGCCACAGTTTATTCACCACGAGGAGGTGGTGCCGGACAACTACAAGAGCTTCGAGCGGCGACAGTTCCTCAAGTATCTCCACGCCAAATATGTCCAGAACAATATCAGTCGCTTCTACCATGCCCAGCGCGTGCTCAAGAAGTACAGAAGGCGACGCCTGGCTACGTCCAGGAAGACGCGCTGTTAACCAAAGATAGCTGCAACACACACACACACACACTCTCACACAAACACCCGAAATACCCTTCATCAAACGGAGCACTGGGAACAGGATTTGGCGACGGAGTCGTCGGACTTGTCGTTCTAGCGTGAAAAATCAACTTGGCGTGCCTAATGGATTAGAAATTTGAATTCAAATTATCCACACACAAACAAACACACACCCTCACACTCACACACACCCGTACATACCCCTCACACACCCCCTCACACACACACATTTCGAGAATCTCAAAAGACTTGTTTATGTAAAATCAAATTTGTTGGCATTTTTTCAATATGCATATACCCTATATATATGCGCGCATATACCCTATATGCGGGCATATATCCTATATATATTTAACTTATTTTAATAGTTTTTCGCTTATTTAAATTGTATATACATATGAAATAGATATTTCTCAATGCAAATATGGGCATATCCAGAGCCAGGCATTAATATAATGTTATGAAAAAAGGAATTGAAAGGAATTGCTAACTACGGCAAGCCGAAGTTTGTATACCCTAACAGCTTGCAGTTAAGCGAGACAAATTGTTGCAGCTCGTAATATCCATTTATTTGGTTGAGCTACGTTAAAAGACAGCAAAGCCAGATAAACCTTAAATTCTAATTTGCTTTTGCTTAAGCCTAAATTAGTTAATTTCATACTACAACAATTGGTTTTATTGAGCTCTTTAGCCTAACTAACTGAAGATATATCCTATATAATATAATCGCAGACTTTGCCAAAAATTTAAAGCAGGAAAAGCTCTTTCATTTATTTCTAATTCGTTCTGAACATGTGTTTTGCACGCTTTGCTTGCTTTTCTCTAACTTCTCATTGCTTGCCGCTTGTAATTCTCAACAAGTTAAAGCTGTGAAGGCATAAGAACTTGCTTGCAAAAAGTCGTCAGCAAAGTGTGTTGATGAATGAAAGTTTTCCTACCTTGATTAATTATATATATATAATAATCAATATTGATAAGTTGTCTTTGATTGATATTACAATATCTACTCAGATTGATTTTATTCAATTAAATGTTAAATACTTGAGCTTTCTTACCCGTAATTTTCTGATCCATTCATAAGCTGACAATTTTAATTGATTTGTTCTATGTTCACAATGGAATCTGGCCTGGTCTTGCCCATATTTGTCACCCTATATTTGAATGTTAAGCATATAGATTATATATTATTATATATATATATATAAATACTTTAGATAATTGTGCAATATTTTGACATGCAATTAACGTGTTTTTAAATTAATTTTAAAATTACAAACATTACAAATTCGAATCTCGTGCAGCTTAGTACCGGCCAGAGGGCGGGCGCGTACACCTGGCGTATACGCAATTAGCTACCTATGCTTATATGTGTGTTTGTGTATGTGTGCTTGTGTGTGTTGGTGAAGCTCGCGTGCAATTAGGTTTTAAAATCGAGCGCATATGTCATTTCAGCCATATATTAATACTTATCTATGTATACTTATAAATTTGTACGAGAGCGAGCGAGACAGAGAGAACACTAAATATATATTTTTGTTTTTTTTTTTATTTTTTTATTATGTTTTTATCAGTTAAGTGTAACAGCATTTTAGTCGGTGCGGTTAAATTTAAAGTGCCGCTCGTCAGAGGTCAAACAGCAGATAGCGAGAGATAGAGACAGTTACAGATACAGCCAGAGATATCGCGAGAGAGATATATATATATAGGGTATAGTATACTCTGTATGTGTGCGTGTGCGCGTGTGTGTGTGGTCTGTTCCTTGCGTGTTGACACACAAATTGTGTGTAATTATGACCAGGTATAGCCCTTTTTTTTCTTTTTTATTTCAAGTTGATGGCCATGTGGTTTTAAAAAAACAGCTAAGCAGCAATACGCCCCGTTTCCCAGCTGTATACCCTGTTCGGTTAAGTTCAAAGCGAGCTTGTTGCGCTGTCGCTTTTATTTGTGCTGCTTTTAGCTTAAGCTTTACATTTTCTCTAAGCTTTTGATGTTTCTTAAACATACAAAATGTAAAGAAAATATAAATATCAAATATTTACACACACAGACACTGCAGCCAAACAGAGTATCTAGCAGTCGGCTTGCCTCGACTCTCGCATTTTTACTTAGTTTATCATCGTTTTGAAATAGTTGCCTTCGATTTAAGTTAAGATTTTCGCCAACTGCCTTTGTTCAATGAAGGCCACCAAAATGCAGCCTAGACCAAAAATATAAAATTAAACAAAAAAAAAAAAAGAAAAATCAAGAAGGAGGAGAAGAAGAAGAGGTATACAATATATATATAGAACGAAAAACTGTTAGAGTAGCAATTGGTTCAGTTAGTTCTGTGCTTAGTTCAAGACTTTGTTTTTGTTTTAGTGCAATTTATGTTAAGTTGGGAATTGTTGAAAATATAACTAAATATATATATATATATACATATACATATATAGAAATACGTGTATATTTAAAGACTCTTAAATGGCCTTGTTTTTCACAGAGAATCGTTTACAAATATTTACTATATATATTATATATAGTATATGGAGAGCGATCCGGAACTGTAGATAAACCAAATGATTTGTTAATAGAATTCGCAATGCAGCTGCTATTTCGATATGCTATGGCTTATATAAGACTAGAACAGATCGAATATATATAGCTAAACTGCAACAAATCTCTAGCGAAACACACACATTCCAAAGGACCAAAACAATTGAAAAACAAAAACCAAACACTAAGCAAATGTTATTTACATAAATCTATAATTATTATATAATATATTAAGAGGAAAAACTTTCGAGTACACGTTGTTTTTTTTACCTCCTAATTCATCCAAAATTGTGCAATATTTTATTAAAAAGAAAAAGAAGAAAAGCAAATCAAATTAAATAGTTTAATGTAATACGCTTAATTTTAGTACAAAAGCAAATATCAAATGCAAAAATGCCCACTAAATGTAATAATATTTATTCTACTACGATATGATCTATGCAAGCTGTAATATGTATGCCCCATATTAAAACTATATATATAACAACAGTTATATTTATATATGTATATCATCTAAATGTCCTTCACGCCCACATTCTATATCTATATCTATATCTATATATATATATGTGTAAATTTTAATCTATGACTATTTATATGCCGTGTACATCTCGAGAGTTTTTTTGTTCATTAATAGCCTTTTTTAGACCCTAAGCATTATACGATATGTCCAAATTGTGACTATATATATATATATATATATATATATAAATATAAATAATTTTCTGTAAATCTGAGTGTCTTTTTGAGCGTATATTAAAAAAAAAAATATTCAATATATTAGTTGGAAAAATGGAAAAATCCACTAAAAAACAATTGATTGAAATAAATGTTTTATGTACATGTTATTGCAAAATGAAAAAAAAGAGTCTTATTCTTCCTAGTTTTTCTTGCCAAATTGATTTAGAGTCCAAACCATGAACAAAAAGCCAAATCTCGTGAAAATCGGATGAGATTTGACTGAGTTATGGGAGTGGGAAATTTGACCAATGTCTATATGGGATATTTTGGGGTACGATTTACACATGAATTTCGACCAAAAATTATGTTGCCAGATTTTGATGCCAAGTTGATTAAGAGGCAAAATCATGAACAAAAAGCCAAACCTCGTGAAAATCGGATGAGATTTGACTGAGTTATGGGAGTGGGAAATTTGACCAATGTCTATATGGGATATTTTGGGGTACGATTTACACATGAATTTCGACCAAAAATTATGTTGCCAGATTTTGATGCCAAGTTGATTAAGAGGCAAAACCATGAACAAAAAGCCAAACCTCGCGAAAATCGGATGAGATTTGACTGAGTTATGGGGGTGGGAAATTTGACCAATGTCTATATGGGATATTTTGGGGTACGATTTACACATGAATTTCGACCAAAAATTATGTTGCCAGATTTTGATGCCAAGTTGATTAAGAGGCAAAACCATGAACAAAAAGCCAAACCTCGTGAAAATCGGATGAGATTTGACTGAGTTATGGGGGTGGGAAATTTGACCAATGTCTATATGGGATATTTTGGGGTACGATTTACACATGAATTTCGACCAAAAATTATGTTGCCAGATTTTGATGCCAAGTTGATTAAGAGGCAAAACCATGAACAAAAAGCCAAACCTCGTGAAAATCGGATGAGATTTGACTGAGTTATGGGGGTGGGAAATTTGACCAATGTCTATATGGGCTATTTTGGGGTACGATTTACACATGAATTTCGACCAAAAATTATGTTGCCAGATTTTGATGCAAAGTTGATTAAGAGGCAAAACCATGAATAAAAAGCCAAACCTCGTGAAAATCGGATGAGATTTGACTGAGTTATGGGGGTGGGAAATTTGACCAATGTCTATGTGGGATATTTTGGGGTACGATTTACACATGAATTTCGACCAAAAATTATGTTGCCAGATTTTGATGCAAAGTTGATTAAGAGGCAAAACCATGAACAAAAAGCCAAACCTTGTGAAAATCGGATGAGATTTGACTGAATTATGGGGGTGGGAAATTTGACCAATGTCTATATGGGATATTTTGGGGTACGATTTACACATGAATTTTGACCAAAAATTATGTTGCCAGATTTTGATGCCAAGTTGATTAAGAGGCAAAACCATGAACAAAAAGCCAAACCTCGTGAAAATCGGATCAGATTTGACTGAGTTATGGGGGTGGGAAATTTGACCAATGTCTATGTGGGATATTTTGGGGTACGGCTTACACATGAATTTCGACCAAAAATTATGTTGCCAGATTTTGATGCCAAGTTGATTAAGAGGCAAAACCATGAACAAAAAGCCAAACCTTGTGAAAATCGGATGAGATTTGACTGAGTTATGGGAGTGGGAAATTTGACCAATGTCTATATGGGATATTTTGGGGTACGATTTACACATGAATTTCGACCAAAAATTATGTTGCCAGATTTTGATGCCAAGTTGATTAAGAGGCAAAACCATGAACAAAAAGCCAAACCTCGTGAAAATCGGATGAGATTTGACTGAATTATGGGGGTGGGAAATTTGACCAATGTCTATATGGGATATTTTGGGGTACGATTTACACATGAATTTTGACCAAAAATTATGTTGCCAGATTTTGATGCCAAGTTGATTAAGAGGCAAAACCATGAACAAAAAGCCAAACCTCGCGAAAATCGGATGAGATTTGACTGAGTTATGGGGGTGGGAAATTTGACCAATGTCTATATGGGATATTTTGGGGTACGATTTACACATGAATTTCGACCAAAAATTATGTTGCCAGATTTTGATGCCAAGTTGATTAAGAGGCAAAACCATGAACAAAAAGCCAAACCTCGTGAAAATCGGATGAGATTTGACTGAGTTATGGGGGTGGGAAATTTGACCAATGTCTATATGGGATATTTTGGGGTACGATTTACACATGAATTTCGACCAAAAATTATGTTGCCAGATTTTGATGCCAAGTTGATTAAGAGGCAAAACCATGAACAAAAAGCCAAACCTCGTGAAAATCGGATGAGATTTGACTGAGTTATGGGGGTGGGAAATTTGACCAATGTCTATATGGGCTATTTTGGGGTACGATTTACACATGAATTTCGACCAAAAATTATGTTGCCAGATTTTGATGCAAAGTTGATTAAGAGGCAAAACCATGAATAAAAAGCCAAACCTCGTGAAAATCGGATGAGATTTGACTGAGTTATGGGGGTGGGAAATTTGACCAATGTCTATGTGGGATATTTTGGGGTACGGCTTACACATGAATTTCGACCAAAAATTATGTTGCCAGATTTTGATGCCAAGTTGATTAAGAGGCAAAACCATGAACAAAAAGCCAAACCTCGTGAAAATCGGATGAGATTTGACTGAGTTATGGGGGTGGGAAATTTGACCAATGTCTATATGTAATATTTTGGGGTACGGCTTACACATGAATTTCGACCAAAAATTATGTTGCCAGATTTTGATGCCAAGTTGATTAAGAGGCAAAACCATGAACAAAAAGCCAAACCTCGTGAAAATCGGATGAGATTTGACTGAGTTATGGGAGTGGGAAATTTGACCAATGTCTATATGGGATATTTTGGGGTACGATTTACACATGAATTTCGACCAAAAATTATGTTGCCAGATTTTGATGCCAAGTTGATTAAGAGGCAAAACCATGAACAAAAAGCCAAACCTCGTGAAAATCGGATGAGATTTGACTGAATTATGGGGGTGGGAAATTTGACCAATGTCTATATGGGATATTTTGGGGTACGATTTACACATGAATTTTGACCAAAAATTATGTTGCCAGATTTTGATGCCAAGTTGATTAAGAGGCAAAACCATGAACAAAAAGCCAAACCTCGCGAAAATCGGATGAGATTTGACTGAGTTATGGGGGTGGGAAATTTGACCAATGTCTATATGGGATATTTTGGGGTACGATTTACACATGAATTTCGACCAAAAATTATGTTGCCAGATTTTGATGCCAAGTTGATTAAGAGGCAAAACCATGAACAAAAAGCCAAACCTCGCGAAAATCGGATGAGATTTGACTGAGTTATGGGGGTGGGAAATTTGACCAATGTCTATATGGGATATTTTGGGGTACGATTTACACATGAATTTCGACCAAAAATTATGTTGCCAGATTTTGATGCCAAGTTGATTAAGAGGCAAAACCATGAACAAAAAGCCAAACCTCGTGAAAATCGGATGAGATTTGACTGAGTTATGGTTATTTATATAGGTGTGGAAATATCTATATTTGTCTGTGTGTTTGCATGCGTGTGTGTGTATGTTTGTATGTGTATATGTGTGTGGGCGTGTGTGCGTATGTGTATGCATGCATGTATGTATGCATTTGTGTATATATGTATGCATACATGTTTGTTTTCTAATACCAAACGCAGACCAAGCTCATTTGTCGCTGTGCTGCAAATTTAAATAAAACGAACTTCTACCAAGTGCTCTACTCCTCGATTCTCAAAAGTTCAAGTAGGCTCTGCAGGTTTTCATGCTTAGCTAGTAGTGTAGTGCCTTTTTTTTTGGTGTTTTTTTTTTGGTGTTTTTTTTTGGTGCTTTTTTTTTGTTTTTTTTTTGGTATTTTTTTTTTGGTTTTTTTTTTGGTGTTTTTTTTTTGTTTTTTTTGTTGTTTTTTTTGTTGTTTTTTTTTTGTTGTTTTTTTTTTGTTGTTTTTTTTGTGTGTGTGTGTGTGTATGTATGTATGTATGTATGTATGTATGTATGTATGTATGTATGTATGTATGTATGTATGTATGTATGTATGTATGTATGTATGTATGTATGTATGTATGTATGTATGTATGTATGGTATGTATGTATGTATGTATGTATGTATGTATGTATGTATGTATGTATGTATGTATGTATGTATGTATGTATGTATGTATGTATGTATGTATGTATGCATGTATGTATGTATGTATGTATGTATGTATGTATGTATGTATGTATGTATGTATGTATGTATGTATGTATGTATGTATGTATGTATGTATGTATGTATGTATGTATGTATGTATGTATGTTTGCATGCTTGTCTGTATGTATGTATATGCACCAAGGAGGGATGCACTTTTCGGGAAGTGTGAAATGATTGGACGGTATTCAAAGAAATTTCTTACAAGCGTTTTTGCGATTTATCCACACATGCAAGTGGAATTTCCTGGAACTCCGCCTTAACGTGCGCCATCATCACACGAGGTAACTACAGTTATATTAATAATAACAATAATTTCACATTTTCTTCATAATATAGCAATATATTGCGATTTTATTCGATTGTTTTCTTTTTTTGTAGAATTCAAAAATACAGCACAGTTCACAAATCTAGAATTTGCAGGCTAAAGTAAAAAACCAACTGGGTTTAGGTTGTTCTCTCGCTCTATCCTTCTCTCTCTCTCTCTCTCTCTCTCTCTCTCTCACGCTGTCGCTCTCTGCAACTCTTTGGTCTCTCTTTCTACTCGTACTTGTCGAAGTAGCGCTTCTTCAGATCCGGCGGATAGGTGACATATATGTAGTGCTCATTCTGTCCACCTACCTCGCTCTGCACAATCTCGTGCGTGGAGGAGGAGCCACGCAGCGATTGCTGCGAGGCGCCCACATGACGGTGTCGCGTGTCCAGCGGCCGCGGATGCGTATTGTAGTGACGCGGCGGCTCACCAGAGACACCACCAGACGTGCTGACATTGCTCACCACGCTTGTGGCTATGGGCCGGCCGGAGCTATTTGTATAGTCGCGTCGGTCTAAAATGTCCTGTGGGTAGACCAGGCTGGTCGAGTGTCGATGCAGCGGCGTGTTGGCGTTGGATGACGAGCCCCCCACTTGCCGGCCGCCTGCCGACGAGCTGGTTGGCGTGCCCTGACCCCCCGACGCCACCACCGACCCCGCCGCTGGACACTGATCGGCGATGTACGTGTGACGCGGACTGTGCCGATGATATTGCACTGGTTCGGGGTACAAGTCGCGCGCCTGCTGCTGTTGCTGTTGCTGGTAGTAGAACTGTTGCTGCTGCTGCTGCTGCTGTAGGTCGGCAGTCCGACCAGGTGTCGCGCCGGCGTCCAGCTGCAGCTCTTGCTGGGTGGCATAGTCGTGCTGGTAGTGGTGCGAGGGATGGGGCATGTATATGCTGCCGCCGGTTCCGACGCCGGCATAGTGGTTGGCATTGATTGTCGTTTCTTCGGAGCTGAAACAAATGACTTGGGGTTGGCTCAATCTCAAATGGGCTGGGGGCTATTGCTGCGGCCGTGCCACACTTACTCAAACAGTATCCAAATGATGTAGTAGCAGAAACAGATGCCCGTCGATAGCACGAATATGAGTATGACAATTAGACCCCAGGGAAAGGCACGTGGTTCCAGCGGGCCATCCTCCCAGTACCGATCGCATGTCAGATACCAGCAGACCGCCTTGTTCATCTCCTCCTCCATCTCCTTGAACGACTGATCCGACATAGCCAGCAATAGGCCGCCAATGCAGCTACGTAGCAGCAGCTCGCAGCGTGCCTTCAGCTTGCTCAGCTCCTCCGGCTTGCAGTTGACGCGCACCTTGGCCTGGCCGTTGCCAGCGTCCGAGCTCTTGGCGGCATCTGGCTGACCGCTGCCCTCTCCGTCGCCGCTCTGTTCCGCTTCCGCTGTCGCGTTCTTCTTGGACTCGGTCGCCGGTGCGGCCTGTGCCGCACGCTTCAGATGCGTCTGACTCAACTCCTTTAGCTTCATTAGCAGCTTCTCACCGGCGGATTTGGGCTTAGCCGCAGAGCCATCCTCGGCGCTGTTGGCATCTGCGGCCAACGGTTGCTCCTTGCTGGGACTTGGCTTCTCTTGGAGTAATTGACGATTTTGTACTTTAGCTGCACGTGTGGCACTCAATGTGGAAGTTCTGCAAGGAATTGGTTCAGCAAACAATTCTATTGAAATATCTGAGACTTGCCTTGGTATTAAACTCAAGTATGCGGCATTCGCTTTGGCCAGTGCGGAGTTCTGACCCAGAGAGTCACCCCAAACTTCGATATCGGTGACAATGTGCTGATCCCCAAACTTAAGGCTAGAAGCGTCCTCCGTTTGGAATACCTCGCAGCGCATTATATCGCAAAAGTCGGCCAGGCAAACGGCCTCCTCTGCCTAAAAGGAGTTGAACTTTAGATGGATACACTTTCCCAGTTAATCAAGCCTTACCTCATTGATGATGTGCTTGTGGCGCGTATCAAAGTGCAAGTCCAGATACTTTTCCTGATAGAAACTCTTGCCACAAAGCCGACAGGTCCACTGTGTGGGCCGATCCCGCTGCTTCTCATCCTGACGCGGCGCAAACACATCTCTCAGCGGATGCAGCGGACACTCCAAGGGCAGCTTCACCTGTGCGAAACACCTGCATCAGTACGGCTCTTTTTAATATTATTTTGTTTATCGACTTTACCTGATGCTTATCCAATATGGGCGTCCACTTGGAGCGCACAATCTTGCGCACCAGACGGCTGTTATCTCGCGAGCAGAGTATCTTGATGACGTTGGATGGCGGCCATGGTAACAGCAACAGAACAAAGATCAGAAATTGCCTGGATGTCATCAAGTGGAGCAAGTGGACGAATGCAATCTGTAATGGTTGGGCAAATGCAATGCGGCTGTGGGCCAGGACCTACTGACCAACTGGCCAATTAATAACGAATGCCGCCCACTTAGTAGCCCTGGGCACGCAATTGCCGCCGGTTGCCACCCCTGGGCAGCCTGCCTGCTTCTGAGTCTTTACTTTTTTTTTGGGTCAGCTCAAGCAAAAGGGGCAACGCGCACAGAAAATCGATAAAGGAATGCGGTCGAGCGGGTGAAAGCGGGCGGGGGGGTGGGTGGACTGGCAGGCAGGCAGGCAGTTAAAGCCAAGCGTTACTTGGCAGGCCTTTAAAAATTGGCATCGACTAGCATAAGCACTCACCTTGAATTGGTGTATAATCAGGCGACATGCATTACTTTTATGCAATTTGTTGTTGCTGCAGAATGGTTGCTCTTGAATTTTTAATGCAAATCTTGAGCAGCCCTTTTTTTTGAGGTTAGGTGCACTTGTAACGGTACTGCCTGCCAAATGCAACCAAGCCACTTAAATGTTTACGACAAACTAATTCAAATTAACAGTTGTTAAGTAGCGTTTTCTTGTTTTTCTTTTTTCTTTCGTTCTGTTATAAATTAAAGCTGCAGCGCCGTTGCTGAACGTCCGCACTGCTGAAAATTTCTGCGCTCTTTAGCCCGCAAGCCGCGCGCTCTCTTGCCCCCCTCTCTCACACTCTCTTACTCAAGCTCCAGCGCCTTTTTGTCCTGCGCCGAATTTAACAGCTGTTGGCCAGCGTTGCCAGAAAGTTAGCGCAGCATACCCTGTACACGAAAGTCAGCATACCTTGCATACTCTCAGGCCTCACAAATGAAATAATTTTTTTTTTTAATTTAATGTAATTTATTTTGTTTTTTTTTTTCTGTTCATGTTGCTACAGTCGTTTGTGGCTTGTGGAACGACCCCGAATCGATTTATATTTTACAATTACTAGACTATATTAAGGTTTTGCACACAACTTCTACTGGCAACAAAAGTCTTCGACACCTACAATAAATACTACTTAAAGTATAGCCCTGGTTCAAGTCCGAACGATTCACAATCCATTGTAGATCCGATTTATGGACGACTGTTGGAGTATTTTCTTGAGCGCTGCAAAGAGAAACAATACAAGTTTAGAAGTTGCTGTCGTTAATTAGAGATTCGGATTTGGTCGCCTACCTTCTTTGTCTTCCTCGGTCAAGTCTTGCTTGGGGAACTCCACATCGAATGTTATGTAAAGATTGCCCGTCAGATTGTTGTTCTCAAAGTTGGGCATGCCCTCGCCCTTCTTGCGTATGCGTGCGCCTGGCCAGGTGATTTTCTCGCGCGTCACGCCCACACTGTGCCCGTCCAGATGCTTAATCTCCATTGTAAAACCAATGAGTGCATCCTGCAGGCTAATGGTCACGTTCGTGTACAAATCGTCGGCCTTGCGCAGGAAACGCGCGTGTGGCATCTGCTGCACACGGACAATGAGATCGCCGGGCTCGCCGTCAATATGGGGCTCACCCTCGGCTACGAAGCGTGTCTCCTGGCCATCGACCATGCCCTGTTCCACCTCAATCTCTAAGGTGCGCTCCTCGTTGACCAGCTTCACGTTGGGGCACTCATCGCAAACGGTTTGCTGTATCATTTGGAAGCGTCCGGGACCCAAATTGCGGGTGACCATCTCCTGCCGGCAATTGCATTTGCGCGTGCCGGAGGCGGGCTTCATCACTGGCTTGTTGCGCACAATCTCCACAAAGTTGCCCGAGTAGAGTTCCTCGAGGGAGACATACAAGTTCATCACAATGTCGGCGCCGCGGGGCGTATCATGCTGGTGCGGATCACCGTTGCCAAAATGAAAGCCAAAATCGCCAAAGAAACTGGAGAATGGATCGCCGCCATGGTCCATCATGCCCTCCTTCTTCAGGCACTCCTCGCCGCAGCGATCGTAGGTCTTCCGTTTGTCCGCATTCGAGAGCACCTCGTAGGCTGCGCCAAGATCCTGAAATTTGGTGGACGCATCCGGATCATCTTTGTTTTTGTCCGGATGCAGCTCTTTGGCCAGACGCCTGTACGCCTTCTTTATTTCATTTGTGTTGGCATTTCGCTTCACATTGAGAATCTTGTAGAAGTCTCGCCCCGCCAGCGCCTCGTCTATCAGGAGGAGCGCCAGCTGCACGAGTAGCAGGCCCTTGATTAGCTGCATTCTGTGTGTGTGTTAATTAGGCTACGTGGTTAGTCTTCGCTGTGTGTGGTTTTATTCAATTGAACATCATTTGCTGGTCTTATGAGTGAATTTCAGCTCGTCAAAATAACACGGCTGGCAAAAATTATCAAAAAACTATCTATGATTGTGTGTGTGCGTCGTGGTTGCCGTTGATTGGTCGAAACCGGCGTGGCGGTGCTGCCACCTAATCATATATTCCAGCTGTTTGTGTTCTTAGTATTTTCACTTGTCTGCGGTCACACTGAAAACACATGTGCAAAAATAATCGGTAAAGCTTAAAACAAAAAGATTAGATTTACAAAGAGAATTTTTATTTTGCTATAAGCTTTCTCTGTGCTTACTATATATTAAATGTAGATGTACTGCTTTTCAGCTGTTTTCTGATTAAATTATCGCAAAATAGAACCTTCACTTGCATGCCTATGTGATATTCTCTAACGATAAATGACATAAACACTTAACAGCTGTTTTAACACAACAGCAATTAAGTGGCTTAAGAACCTGCCATTCTAAAAATAAAAAGTCGAATCGGAAATATATAATGTTAATTCAGCTGTTTCTGGTAAAGCTGTTTAGCACATCACAATGTGAGCTAACTATTACTCATCTCTAGGAACAGTGCTGGTAAACGTTGCATGTTTTTGCAGCAGTGAGCGCGAGTGTTTTTTATTAATTTGTTGATTCTGGCGTCTTAGTTAACTTTAGCTGCTGTTCCAGAGAGCGCGCCAAAGCCAAATAAGTGTCCTTATATATAGTTGTGGTTGTTTGTCCTTGTTAAAGCCAAGGAATTTCAAAGCCAACCGCAAATTATGCTCAAGGCTGTCTATGAAACGCAATAATTAAGACGACGAAGAAGCGGGTCGAGGATAGCGGGCGGCGTCTTCTGTGTTATTGTGTATAAATTAACAAAAGTGGTGAGTAACACTAGTTAATGAGCTATACATATATATATACATGTGTGCTGCGATTAATTGTGCAACTTAAGCTGCGAGCTTGCATTATTCTCAATGATTCATGTGGCTTAGAGTTCGATATGGCGGCGCACCCTTGTCGGAAATGGTTATCTTTAGTTTTAAGCAAAGTCCAAGCGAACAAAGGAGTCTATTTAAATATGTACATTTATTGTATTTACAGATTGTCGCACTTTGTTTACTTTATTTCTAAACGCACAAAGTAACAGTTGTGCATGTACAGTTAAAGCTTCAATAACGGGCAGCCTGCTTGGCTTGTTCCATTATCATCATCATCTTCTTCTTCATTATCATCATCTTCATTATCATACTATTTGAGAAACTTAGGAATGTGCCAAACTTGTGTAGACTGTTAAAATCGCGAACTAACTTTATTTTTTGATTATTTTTTATTTATTTTTTCTATATAATACACATTACCCGCAGATACAGCACTTCGATTAAGCTTAGGATTAGCTGTTAACTTATCTACTTGCATGCTTTAACTGTTAACTTATCTGTATATACAAGTGCACGTTTATGTAGTTAACGCTCCCATATCGAAATAATCGTTAATCAGCGAAATGTTTTTAGCTACGCCTATCTTATCACGGCTATAAATAATGGCCCTTGCCTAGAACTAACCCTGAACTTAAACGGGGGGTCGACCCCGCCCAATATTGTATATATGTATATCTTGGTGAGGGCGGGCGTTTGAGGGGCGAGCTGTGCTGATGTGCTGATCCCCAAACTTAAGGCTAGAAGCGTCCTCCGTTTGGAATACCTCGCAGCGCATTATATCGCAAAAGTCGGCCAGGCAAACGGCCTCCTCTGCCTAAAAGGAGTTGAACTTTAGATGGATACACTTTCCCAGTTAATCAAGCCTTACCTCATTGATGATGTGCTTGTGGCGCGTATCAAAGTGCAAGTCCAGATACTTTTCCTGATAGAAACTCTTGCCACAAAGCCGACAGGTCCACTGTGTGGGCCGATCCCGCTGCTTCTCATCCTGACGCGGCGCAAACACATCTCTCAGCGGATGCAGCGGACACTCCAAGGGCAGCTTCACCTGTGCGAAACACCTGCATCAGTACGGCTCTTTTTAATATTATTTTGTTTATCGACTTTACCTGATGCTTATCCAATATGGGCGTCCACTTGGAGCGCACAATCTTGCGCACCAGACGGCTGTTATCTCGCGAGCAGAGTATCTTGATGACGTTGGATGGCGGCCATGGTAACAGCAACAGAACAAAGATCAGAAATTGCCTGGATGTCATCAAGTGGAGCAAGTGGACGAATGCAATCTGTAATGGTTGGGCAAATGCAATGCGGCTGTGGGCCAGGACCTACTGACCAACTGGCCAATTAATAACGAATGCCGCCCACTTAGTAGCCCTGGGCACGCAATTGCCGCCGGTTGCCACCCCTGGGCAGCCTGCCTGCTTCTGAGTCTTTACTTTTTTTTTGGGTCAGCTCAAGCAAAAGGGGCAACGCGCACAGAAAATCGATAAAGGAATGCGGTCGAGCGGGTGAAAGCGGGCGGGGGGGTGGGTGGACTGGCAGGCAGGCAGGCAGTTAAAGCCAAGCGTTACTTGGCAGGCCTTTAAAAATTGGCATCGACTAGCATAAGCACTCACCTTGAATTGGTGTATAATCAGGCGACATGCATTACTTTTATGCAATTTGTTGTTGCTGCAGAATGGTTGCTCTTGAATTTTTAATGCAAATCTTGAGCAGCCCTTTTTTTTGAGGTTAGGTGCACTTGTAACGGTACTGCCTGCCAAATGCAACCAAGCCACTTAAATGTTTACGACAAACTAATTCAAATTAACAGTTGTTAAGTAGCGTTTTCTTGTTTTTCTTTTTTCTTTCGTTCTGTTATAAATTAAAGCTGCAGCGCCGTTGCTGAACGTCCGCACTGCTGAAAATTTCTGCGCTCTTTAGCCCGCAAGCCGCGCGCTCTCTTGCCCCCCTCTCTCACACTCTCTTACTCAAGCTCCAGCGCCTTTTTGTCCTGCGCCGAATTTAACAGCTGTTGGCCAGCGTTGCCAGAAAGTTAGCGCAGCATACCCTGTACACGAAAGTCAGCATACCTTGCATACTCTCAGGCCTCACAAATGAAATAATTTTTTTTTTTAATTTAATGTAATTTATTTTGTTTTTTTTTTTCTGTTCATGTTGCTACAGTCGTTTGTGGCTTGTGGAACGACCCCGAATCGATTTATATTTTACAATTACTAGACTATATTAAGGTTTTGCACACAACTTCTACTGGCAACAAAAGTCTTCGACACCTACAATAAATACTACTTAAAGTATAGCCCTGGTTCAAGTCCGAACGATTCACAATCCATTGTAGATCCGATTTATGGACGACTGTTGGAGTATTTTCTTGAGCGCTGCAAAGAGAAACAATACAAGTTTAGAAGTTGCTGTCGTTAATTAGAGATTCGGATTTGGTCGCCTACCTTCTTTGTCTTCCTCGGTCAAGTCTTGCTTGGGGAACTCCACATCGAATGTTATGTAAAGATTGCCCGTCAGATTGTTGTTCTCAAAGTTGGGCATGCCCTCGCCCTTCTTGCGTATGCGTGCGCCTGGCCAGGTGATTTTCTCGCGCGTCACGCCCACACTGTGCCCGTCCAGATGCTTAATCTCCATTGTAAAACCAATGAGTGCATCCTGCAGGCTAATGGTCACGTTCGTGTACAAATCGTCGGCCTTGCGCAGGAAACGCGCGTGTGGCATCTGCTGCACACGGACAATGAGATCGCCGGGCTCGCCGTCAATATGGGGCTCACCCTCGGCTACGAAGCGTGTCTCCTGGCCATCGACCATGCCCTGTTCCACCTCAATCTCTAAGGTGCGCTCCTCGTTGACCAGCTTCACGTTGGGGCACTCATCGCAAACGGTTTGCTGTATCATTTGGAAGCGTCCGGGACCCAAATTGCGGGTGACCATCTCCTGCCGGCAATTGCATTTGCGCGTGCCGGAGGCGGGCTTCATCACTGGCTTGTTGCGCACAATCTCCACAAAGTTGCCCGAGTAGAGTTCCTCGAGGGAGACATACAAGTTCATCACAATGTCGGCGCCGCGGGGCGTATCATGCTGGTGCGGATCACCGTTGCCAAAATGAAAGCCAAAATCGCCAAAGAAACTGGAGAATGGATCGCCGCCATGGTCCATCATGCCCTCCTTCTTCAGGCACTCCTCGCCGCAGCGATCGTAGGTCTTCCGTTTGTCCGCATTCGAGAGCACCTCGTAGGCTGCGCCAAGATCCTGAAATTTGGTGGACGCATCCGGATCATCTTTGTTTTTGTCCGGATGCAGCTCTTTGGCCAGACGCCTGTACGCCTTCTTTATTTCATTTGTGTTGGCATTTCGCTTCACATTGAGAATCTTGTAGAAGTCTCGCCCCGCCAGCGCCTCGTCTATCAGGAGGAGCGCCAGCTGCACGAGTAGCAGGCCCTTGATTAGCTGCATTCTGTGTGTGTGTTAATTAGGCTACGTGGTTAGTCTTCGCTGTGTGTGGTTTTATTCAATTGAACATCATTTGCTGGTCTTATGAGTGAATTTCAGCTCGTCAAAATAACACGGCTGGCAAAAATTATCAAAAAACTATCTATGATTGTGTGTGTGCGTCGTGGTTGCCGTTGATTGGTCGAAACCGGCGTGGCGGTGCTGCCACCTAATCATATATTCCAGCTGTTTGTGTTCTTAGTATTTTCACTTGTCTGCGGTCACACTGAAAACACATGTGCAAAAATAATCGGTAAAGCTTAAAACAAAAAGATTAGATTTACAAAGAGAATTTTTATTTTGCTATAAGCTTTCTCTGTGCTTACTATATATTAAATGTAGATGTACTGCTTTTCAGCTGTTTTCTGATTAAATTATCGCAAAATAGAACCTTCACTTGCATGCCTATGTGATATTCTCTAACGATAAATGACATAAACACTTAACAGCTGTTTTAACACAACAGCAATTAAGTGGCTTAAGAACCTGCCATTCTAAAAATAAAAAGTCGAATCGGAAATATATAATGTTAATTCAGCTGTTTCTGGTAAAGCTGTTTAGCACATCACAATGTGAGCTAACTATTACTCATCTCTAGGAACAGTGCTGGTAAACGTTGCATGTTTTTGCAGCAGTGAGCGCGAGTGTTTTTTATTAATTTGTTGATTCTGGCGTCTTAGTTAACTTTAGCTGCTGTTCCAGAGAGCGCGCCAAAGCCAAATAAGTGTCCTTATATATAGTTGTGGTTGTTTGTCCTTGTTAAAGCCAAGGAATTTCAAAGCCAACCGCAAATTATGCTCAAGGCTGTCTATGAAACGCAATAATTAAGACGACGAAGAAGCGGGTCGAGGATAGCGGGCGGCGTCTTCTGTGTTATTGTGTATAAATTAACAAAAGTGGTGAGTAACACTAGTTAATGAGCTATACATATATATATACATGTGTGCTGCGATTAATTGTGCAACTTAAGCTGCGAGCTTGCATTATTCTCAATGATTCATGTGGCTTAGAGTTCGATATGGCGGCGCACCCTTGTCGGAAATGGTTATCTTTAGTTTTAAGCAAAGTCCAAGCGAACAAAGGAGTCTATTTAAATATGTACATTTATTGTATTTACAGATTGTCGCACTTTGTTTACTTTATTTCTAAACGCACAAAGTAACAGTTGTGCATGTACAGTTAAAGCTTCAATAACGGGCAGCCTGCTTGGCTTGTTCCATTATCATCATCATCTTCTTCTTCATTATCATCATCTTCATTATCATACTATTTGAGAAACTTAGGAATGTGCCAAACTTGTGTAGACTGTTAAAATCGCGAACTAACTTTATTTTTTGATTATTTTTTATTTATTTTTTCTATATAATACACATTACCCGCAGATACAGCACTTCGATTAAGCTTAGGATTAGCTGTTAACTTATCTACTTGCATGCTTTAACTGTTAACTTATCTGTATATACAAGTGCACGTTTATGTAGTTAACGCTCCCATATCGAAATAATCGTTAATCAGCGAAATGTTTTTAGCTACGCCTATCTTATCACGGCTATAAATAATGGCCCTTGCCTAGAACTAACCCTGAACTTAAACGGGGGGTCGACCCCGCCCAATATTGTATATATGTATATCTTGGTGAGGGCGGGCGTTTGAGGGGCGAGCTTGTCTATGCCAAGTTTTGTTAAGATATCTGAAAAACCAGACCGTATTATTCGCTCTGACCTAGTCCAACATATGAATCGTTCCGAGATTTCCCAGCCCAGTTTTATCTGAACAGCTTTTCTCAGCGCTTAGTTGAGTAAGGTCCAAGCTGAGCCAGAAATGTGACAATATTATAATACTTGTATTCTCTTTATATTATATCATTTGAATATTCGTACCGCATGCACTATCAATTGCATTCACAAGTGCTTCTTGGCACACTTAAGATTAGCCTTAGTCGCTGATTAAACAAAGAAAAATACCCAAACTAGGGCTAATCGAGCCACAGTCGTTGCTTGCCTTCGAGAGCGTGCGCTTGTGGATAACGCACTGTCCAGTTTTTCCCCGGTCGGGTACTCTACGTAAGCGCCTAAAACCATCTAAGTAAAGCACGCAGCACAGAAGCCACACAACTGCCGCTGGGAAAGCTAAGCAAAGGCTTTCGTTTTGCTGGCACTCGAGATTTCGCTAGTCGTCTGTGTGAACGTTAGCTATATATTTTGATCATTTGAAAAATCTGACTCTAAGAGCCGAAATTAATCAAGAATGGATTTCCTATACACAGAGCTGGACTCATGGACAGGGTGTCTGTCAGTCGTGCACGCCCGACACGTGTACTATTTATTGTTTTGTTTTTTATTTTTCGCACTTCCATTCAAGAACTAAAAAGAACTCTTGTACTCAATAATCTGCCTGACGGATATGTCAATTTGAAGATATGATAAAGACTATTTAAATTGTTGTGAACCTGAGTCCAAGCGATAAGCACGGCCAGCCGTGGAACGCTTTAAAGCTCGGCAGGGGGGCGTGGGGCATTGGGCTCATAAAATGCAGAGTCTATTAAAATACCGCGATTAACAGCGCAACGATTAGGTTTATTGACCAGCTGCTTATGCAACGGTTTAACCCAACAGTTCTCTGTCCCAAATGCTCTTAAAATCATTTTTCAGGCAACGACAGTTTTTGTTTAGCCCGATTTCATCATGTGCTGCAAGTGCTGCGGCGAAACGCAGCGCAAATGTTGGGTCTTTGGCATTGGCAGCGTCTTTGTCATCCTGGGCATACTACTCGTGGTGCTCTGGCCCGATCTGGCTGACAAGCTTGTGGAGAATGTGAGTACATCAAATATCTATTCTTTTCTTTACCTTACAAGTTCTCTTTAATTTGGCGGCAGGGCTTGAAACTGGAACCCGGCACCGATACCTACGACAGCTGGCTGGAGGCGCCCATACCCATCTATCTGAAGTTCCACATGTTCAACTGGACCAATCCGGAGGATATACGCAATCCGAACATTAAGCCACACTTTACCGAAATGGGTCCATATGTCTTCCTCGAGAAGCACAAAAAGGAGAACTTCACCTTCTACGACAATGCGACGGTGGCGTATTATGAGCGTCGCACCTGGTTCTTCGATGAGGAGCGCTCCAATGGCACGCTGATGGACATGATAACCACGGCGCATGTCATTACCGCCACCGTGGCCGATGAGATGCGTCACGAGCGAAAGATTATCAAGAAGATTGTTGATTTTATGCTAAATACCGAGGGCGGCTCTTTGTACACCACAAAACCGGTGCACGAATGGATATTCGATGGCTATCAGGATGATCTCACCGATTTCCTCAATCTGTTCAATACCAGCAAAATCGACATACCCTATACACGTTTCGGCTGGCTGGCGGATCGCAACGGTTCACTGGAATACGACGGTCTCTTTACCATACACACGGGCACCGATGACTTGTCCAATTTGGGTCGATTGACGCACTGGAATAGAAAAAACGAGACGGGTTTCTATAAGCTGCCGTGCGGCATTGTTAATGGCACCACGGGTGATCTGTTTCCGCCCAAATTGAATACACAGGAGGAGATAACCATATTTGCGACGGATGCGTGTCGTTTTATGAATCTGCGGCCCCAGGGCACCATGGTTATGCACGGTCTAACGGCCACACGTTGGGTGGGCACCGAGGAGACACTCGACTCCGGCGAGAACTATCCAAATCAGGCCTGTTTCTGTGATCCACGCTTGGAGGAGTGCCCCAAAACGGGCGTTGTCGAGTGCAAGGCATGCCGCGACAAGGCGCCCATCTACTCATCCTTCCCGCACTTCTACCTGGCCGACGAGTCCTATTTGAATGCGGTCAGCGGCCTGAAGCCGGACAAGTCGCAGCACGAGTTTGTTATGGCCGTGGAGCCAAGGACTGGCGCGCCCGTCCAGGTGCACGGACGCATACAGATCAACATGATGCTGGAGCCGGATGATGATTACAAGTACGTCACACATTGCCACAGTTTGTTGAATTTCTAACTTTCCTCTTCTGTTATATTCTAGGATTTACCGTGGCGTGCAAAAGGTTTTGATGCCCATGTTTTGGTTTGATCAGTTCGCCGAGCTAACTCCCGAGCTGGCCTCCAGGGCCAAGGTGAGTGCGTGCTGTACTCAACTTGGAAAATAGTTGCTAAGTTGGCTTTGTTCTTTGCTTTCAGCTGGCCATTAACTTATCGGACTATGGCTTCTACACGGGCATCGGCTGCATTGTTTTCGGCGGCATCTTTTTGACCACCGGCATTGTACTTACCCTGACCAAGCGCTGGGTGCGGCGACCCGTTGATGATGAGGATATGCTAACCAATTAGTGGCCGCAGCTTAATACACTAACTAAAATGCCAAATGTGCCAGGACACAAGTTAACGTTTGCTAGTTCATTATTAAGTCGCGTTGTTGTTGTTTTTTTGTTACATCAGTTGCCATTTTAAAATTTGATAGCAACAGATTAATATGCCGATTGTGTGTATAAATATGTGCTATATACAGGCATTTGTGATAAACACACACAAACACACCCTATTGTTAAGTACAATATATACATGGACTCTTTGATGTATGACTAAAACTGACTCCCACCCTCCCAAATGTTATGAACTTGCCTCAACATTCCATCGTCTGTTCGAAGCAACAATTTGTAAATTAACTATAAACAATAGAAATAGAATTTGTAACACGCTCTCTCTCTGAGAAGCAAGTTTTAATTAATCATGATTTTTATTACTCATATATATATATGTATATATATATATAGTACACATACACGTATAGATAGTTATTTCTATTTTGGCACCGACTGCTGCACATATATATATATATGTATATATACAAGCAGTTGCCAGGATACATATCGTTAGATTCCATAAGAAAACTTGATTGGAACCTAAGCGTTTTGCTATAGCTCTATACTATATGGCCGATTTTGATAACATATAGCTGCAAAGGTGTGTGTGTGCGTGTGTGTGTATTTGTTGTGGCATGTGTGTGGGTGCTTGTGTGTGTAGTTTTCTAGCTGCTGCCACTCGTTCATTTAGCCATAGGCTTTTAGCCGAGAAAAACCTACGCAAATATATGCGACAGCAGCTAAAACATGCACACACACAGTTACACACACACGTGTACAAGCAACACACACATACACACACACACAGACAGTGGTTAATATATAAACATAATATGAATATGAATATGCATCAAAATCATTATCAACTTAAAAAACGAAATCATAATCAAGAAATAATAATTAAAACAGAAGCGTCAACGCTCACTCGCTAAATTCAAAATCA
This sequence comes from Drosophila novamexicana, assembly GCF_003285875.2. NCBI lineage: Eukaryota > Metazoa > Arthropoda > Insecta > Diptera > Drosophilidae > Drosophila > Drosophila novamexicana. The sequence goes on from NW_020824837.1 coordinate 1,724,838, forward strand.
AAATATTAAAATAATAAAACAAACGGTGGGGCAAGGCCTAGGCAATTATTTTTTAAATGGCATTCCGAGGGCGCGCACTCGATTATTATAAACAAATTCTTTAGTTCAGCAGCAGGCAAGGCCAAAGAGCAGGGCAATCGATGCAAGAGAGATGCAACAAATGCTCTGCAGAGCGCTTAACAGCTGTCTATGCTCTCACAAGAGCGTGAGACAGCTGTCTGTGCTCTCACAAGAGCGTAAGACAGCTGTCTGTGCTCTCACGAGAGCGTAAGACAGCTGTGTGCGCTTTCTCGATAAGACACAGCTATGCTCTCTCAAGAGCACGCTGCGTGCTCTCTTTTATCTAATGCCGTACGTTCATTGGCTCGCCTGCGCTTGGATGCGTTTTGTGAGTATGCGTATGTGTGAGTATGTGTGTATGGTAAGCATAAGTGGATTACATTTGTGTGTGTGTATGGGGGGCGCTTTCTTTCTCTCTCTCTCTCTCTCTCTCTCTATCTCTCTCTCTGTGTTTAAATGCGAGTTTTGTCTATATACTAAAAATTTGCATAGTTTTTGTGCGTTTTTCTTCTCATTGCTGACTATTTTAAGAGTTTTGTAAAGTAAGTTTAGTTTTAAATATAAAAAAATATCAATCACAGTTGTTTTGGGCGGAAGTAGTTAGTTCTCTCAGCGTTTTAGTTTTAAGTAATCGCGACTGGGCCTATCTAAGTGTTAAGCGGGCTCTCAGATACTGAGAGCCGGTCACTAGCTAGCTAAACTAGACTAAGTAAGTTGTTTGTTTTGTAGTTTGTAAATTAAGTAGTTCGTATTTTATACTTGAGTATTGTTGCTTCCTTTTCGTTCTTTTGTTTCTTTTGTCTTTTGATTCCTGTTTTCTGTTGCTAGTTTTTTTGTTTTTGTTTTTGTCATTGTTTATTTGAGTTTCTCTCAGCAATCCCATACCTAAATTGACTAGACTGGGTTCTGTGTAAGTGTGTGTGCTATTTGAGGTTAGTTATGTTTCGTATTCCCTTTTGTTACTTTGTCCTTAACTGTTGCACTGGCTGTTGTTTTTCTTCTCTTTTCTTTTCTATTCTTTTTTCTCTGGAAGCGCGCCTGTCGAACCTGGTCTTGGAATCTACCTTCCGGCCGTCAACATACTGTGATCGACACCTTCGCGCACTATGCAAATTCTCAACTCTGGACTCGGCTGACCCACCAACACCACCAATCACCAACCACCAAAATGCCACCAATTCCACCAAACACATTCACATTCACATTCGCATTGTTAACTAGAGAATTGAGTGTCTGCTCTGCCTATTTTTATGTTGTTGTCGCTTAGGTCTGCGATTGCGTTTGGGTTTGTGACTGCGAGTTGTAGCTTTTGTGGTGCTTCATGACCACGGCTGGATCCATGACATAGTTGTTGGCCTCCGCCAGCTGCACGGGCAGCGGCGGCAGCTTGTCCTGCGGATGACGATGACTGATCGTTGCGCTTTTGCGTCCCTTGCTCAGTGTGCCCGTAGGCGTGCTGCCATTCGTGACCTGTGTCTGAGCCAGGGATTTGCTGGCGCCGTGATGACCCACACCGCCGGCTGTGGATGTGGTTGCGGCAGGCGCAGAGCCAGCTCCGGCGGCGACGGCGGCTGCTGTGGCACTCGTCGTTTGCTTGGCGTTCTTGGGATTGACTGCGACCTTGGTCTGCTTGAGCAGCGAGCGATCGTTGCAGAGCGCCGAGATGAGTGGCAAGTCCAGATGTTTGCTCTTCTCGCGCAACAGCGCAATGTCCAGCGGATTGGCCTGGGCATTCGACGCCTGCGATTGGCTGTTGGCGGCAATGGATGCCTGCAGCTGGGCCAGTATGCTGTTGCTGTTGCCGCGATTCAGGCCCAGACTCAGGTCGGGACGGGGGCGCTCCCCCGCCCACTGGGCGCCGCTGGAGGTCTTGATCAGCGGACTGTTGGACTGGTGCGGATTCAGGGTAAGCGGCTTGCGTGGCGGCAGCATGCTGGGATTGGGATTTGGCTTCGAGGGAACTGTAAGAGCAAGAGAAAAGTGAATGGTTAAAAGCTGGTCAAATTCAGACTATCAGATTTTATTGTTAGTTCGTGGAGTCAATCAATCAATCATTCACTTAATAATTCAGTCAGTCAATTCATTTGTAAGTCGGTCAATCAGTCTATCAATCAATTAGGAAGATATTCAGTCAATCAGTGGATCAGTTAATCAATCAGTCTATCAATCAGATATTTAGTCAATCAGTCAGGAAGGTTTTCAATCAGTCAATCACTGAGTCAGTTAATCAATCAGTTAAGAAGGTATTCAATCAGTGGATCAGTTAATCAATCAGGACAACTAGTTAGCCATTCTATCAGTGGATGAGTAGCTATTCAGTCTGTCAATCAATCAAATCAAAAGGTCGATAATGCGTAGTCAATCAGCAAAACTAGTCAGCCGTTCATCCAGTCAGTCAGTTAGTCAATCAAATTAATTTGTCAATGAAGTGTACTCAATCAAGTTAACTTATCAGCCGTTTAATCAGTCAGTCAATCAATCAATCAAATTAATAATTTAGTTGATCAATCAAGACAACTAGTCAGCCATTCTATCAGTCGGTCTGTCAAGCAATCAAACCAATTAGTTGGTCAATCAGGGAACGTAGTCAGTCAATCGGTCAATCAATCAAATCAATTACATCGTAAACTTACTTGGCGGCGGCTGTTCGCTGGGCGCCGGCATTGGCGGCTTCTTGAGCCGATTGACGTACGGCGGCGGCGGCGGTGGCGGCAGACGCTTCACTTTTGGCCTCGGCATCGAGTCGAGCGAGTTCAGAATATTATCGTCTGATCGCGATCGTGCAAAGAGGCTGGAAGCGTTTGCCGCTGCGGCCGCGGCCAGCGCTGCCGGATGCAATGGCGGCGGCGGCGGCGGCTCATACGAGCTGCACATGCTGGCCATGGAGGGTGAGTAGAGGGGCGAGTAGCCCGGCCCGGGCAGCTGAACATACGTATCGGACAGATTCTGTGTGGAGGCATAGCGCGAGTGCGTGGACAGCGCCAGCGGCAAATACGGCGTGCTCCGGTAAATGGCATGACCCTTGCATGTGTCCCAGCCGGCCGGATAGGCCAAATAGGAATGCGGATGATGAGGCGTTGGCGGCTGCGCCTGCGCCATGGCAGCCAGTAGCGAGCTCTGCTTGGCATCCAGATACTCCTGCTGGCTGACAGCCGGATCCTGTATGGGATAGATGACATAGTCCACGTCGCTGTACATCTGCTGCTGGTACAGCTCCAGCTGATTCCGAGCCGCCAGCTGGCTGCTATACAAGCCCGCCAGATGATGCGGATGCGTCGTCGGCGGCGGTGGCGGCGGCTGTCGCGGCAAACTAGGCGGCGGTGGAGGCAGAAACTGACGCGGCTTGATCACGGGCAACAGGACGCAAGCCTGCTGCGGCGGCGGCGCCTGCTGGTGATGATGATGATGGTGCAGCGAGGCGGTGCTCTTGTGGTGCAGACCGTAAGGAACAATGGGTATGCCAATGGCCGCCGAGCCCGAGTGACGATGGTGCGTCTGGTGATGGGAATGATGATGCTGCTGCTGCTGGTGGGGATGATGCTGCTGGAGCGACGCTTGCGAGCCGCCGGCATAGTTGGAGTTGTGTAGGGATTGCTGCGATAGCTGATGGCTGCACAGGGAGCCGCTGGAGCTGGCCGCCGAGGAGTAGTGCGCCGCATAGCTGGGCTTGGCGCCGTCGGGCAGCAGGCTGGTGTGCGCCTTCAGTATGCTGATCTGTGGCCGTGTCGTGATAAAGCGCGCCGTTATCTCCTCCGACTTCAACGAGCTCATCGAGCCGGCGGCACTAGGCGCTGGCCCCGCCGCTGCCGAGGAGGCCACCGAGATAAGCGAGGTGGGTCGCGGCTTCATGGATGTGGGATAGGGCGGCGGATCGCGTCGACGCAGCGCAGCCGCAGCCGGCGCAGTTACAGCAACGGGCGCGACCGCGACGGGCGGCGGTGGTGCAGGCGTCGGCACGGCCGGCAGCTCCGGCTTGGGCTTGGGCTTGGCTAGGCTGATGGGCTTGGGCATGGGCGGCACAGGCGGCGGCGGCACCACGGGCGGTCCGCACAGGCCCGTCTTCTCGTGCCGTGCGTTGTAGGGTGGTGGAGCAGGCGGCGCCACCTCCGGCTCCAGCTGCTGCTGCTCACTGGAGGAGACACCGCCCGGCAGCGTTACGTAATCGCAGTCCGAGTGCAGCGTGCTGGACACGGTCTGGCGACTGGGATAGGTGCCGCGGCCCACAATCAGATTGGTCAGCTCCTCGGCGGAGAGCAGCGTGTGCTTGTTGTCCGTGGGATCGCTGCCGTCGCCGCGAAAGCTGCTGCTCGTGCTGATATTGGAATCGGAGCGTAGTCGGAACTCGTTGCACTTCTTGGCGGAGCCGCCGGTTAGGTTAACTGCACCGCCAGCTCCTCCACCGCCATCCACCGAGTCGCCGGGCGCATGGCCAGACTCGCCCTTGGCTGGCTGAAAGATGCCGTAGTGCGAGCTCTTCTCGGACTCGGCCAGCTCCGAGGATTGGCCGGTCAGCTCGCTGCTGTGCATGGTATAGACGCCAGATGTTTCCGTGGGTGGTGCGGCCATGCCGTGCGCCAGCGTATACACGCCGGACACACCGGAGACGCTCTCCGTGTCGTCGCGCACGGAGGTGGCCAGGAAATCGTCATCCGGATTGGATTCGCTCAGCGTCGAGTTCTGTGCCGTGTGACTGAAGCCCAGCTCCAAGCTGGACGAGGTGGAGTGCAGGGCAGCTGGCAGCGGTGCAGCCGGCGTGGTGACCACCACCGTGCTGCACGTGGAGGAGCACTGCGAGCCAATGTTGTGCTGTGAATTGGGCGAATCTGTGGTCGTTGTAGAGGAGTCGTTGGCGTTGCCGGCGTTGGTGTTGAGGCTGTTGCTCGCAGCTGTGGCGCGTGGACCACTGACCGCTTCAGTGGGTCGCACATTAACGACGCTCAGCGCGGCCAGCTGCTCCTCCAGATCCTTGAGCGACATCTGACCCACCGACGAGGTCTGCCGACTGACGCTGGGTCGATCCAGCAGATGAGCCAGGGCCAGGCTCTCCGTGGAGGGCGCGGCAAGCGGCGCCGGCGGCGTATTGATCATGATCTCCAGCTCATCCTCGGAGTGGACGCGATCGCTGACAATGCCCGAGGTGGTGTTCGAGCTGGTACTCGAGATGACCGAGATGCGCTGCTCGTTCTTGCTCTTGTACGGCAGCATCAGGCTGCGCGAGCAGGCGTAGCTGGCGTGCAGGCACTGCGATTCCGCCTCCTCCTCCTCGCGCTTGCTGACCTCCTTGAGGCGGGCGGCCAGCTTCATGCTCCACTGATGCGTATCCTTGCAGAGCGTGAGCAGCATCTTGTTCTTCTCATCGGACGCGGCGTACAGGGTGATGCGACTCTCGCCGGAACGTATCTCGAATTTCTTGCGCTCAAACGAGAGCTTGGTTATGTTGGGCCACAGAAAGGTCGACGGCTCCGAGGCCAAAATCTTAATGCCCCGGGCATAGATGACAAACCAGGCGCTGCCGACGCCCACCTCGCTCTTCGCCAGCCGCATACGGAACGTGTGCGCATTGATCGTCTCGTGCAGGCTGCACGCCTGCTCTATATACAGGAGCTCCGCCTCGGCGGCGGACAGGCCCTGATGCTCCCGATGGCAGGCGCGCAACGCGCTCTTCGCCTGCGCCGTGTGCAGCGTGGCCGGCAGATACTCATCCAGGCGAAAGTAGTCCGTGGAGCTAGCAATGGCGGCTGCTTCATTCGCTGACGCCTCGCGCTTCCCTCCAGCCGCCGCCGCCTGGCTGGTGGACGTCACGTAGGTGGAGAGGCGCAGCATGCGCTCGTTGTAGCTGCTCAGACGCTTTCGAATCTTGGGCAATGTCGTCGTCATGGCCAGGGATCTGCCGTTTCGGGCTGTGCCAGCTGTCGCCGCCTGCTCCTCCTTTGGTTGATGATTTGTGCTGGGAATTGCTTGAGTTGTGGTTGTGCTTGTGGCAGATGCTGCTGCTGCTGTGGGCGCATCTCCCAGGTCCGCCTGCAGGGCGAGACCAGCGAGCAGGACCAGCGCCTGGTCGGCATGGTCGCGCGGCAGCTCGCGGTGCAGCACATTGTGCCGCAGCTGCAGGTAATAGTTGTGCCTGGACGTCTCATCTTTCAGCATGAACGGGCTCTCGATGTAGAACTGCACGCGAAAGTGTAGCTCCAGGAGAGGACGTCCATTGGCATCCAGGCCCTGCATTAAATAGATAGGATTAGGAAGATGGATGGATGGAGACTTAACGAGTTGGTAACTTACGTGCGTGTGCGAGGAACGCCAGCTTTTCGGGCCGTATTTGGAGAGCTTGCTCTCGGGATCTGCAAACATGTACTCGCCATCTGCAAGAGCGAAATAAGCGGGGAAAAAAACCTTTTAATAAAAGAACCACTCGAGGGTCTTCCCGCTTTTCCGCCTGTTTTCCACAGTGGAAATTCTATAAACGCCGAGACATGTTTCCATTATGAATTTAAGTAGAGCTTCAATCTGAGCCCAATCTGATGATAAGTTTAACCCAACCAACATGTTCCATCAAGGAGTTGCGGATTTTCCTACTATGGATCTTGGAATTTGCAAGAAATACCGTCGAATCTTTGCGAGAACATGAAGAAGTATGACACAATAGGGTTTGGTAGTATGACCCCTAAAGTTAAAGGCTGACTTCGTACGCTAAGAACCTGGTCAGGATCCAGCTATGCTTCCTTGTGGCTGATGAACCTAGACCCTCAGTGCACTTGAGCACGTTTTCTCATAACTATGTAACATATCCTACAAATTAGAGAATTTATAGACTTCATTTAAAGTACGCTTTTAATATGTTGACTTTTTCTAGTCAGGCCTCAGTTATGATTCCTTGCTTCCGGTCAACCTAGACCCGTCGCGAATTCCTTAATACCTAACTCACATATCTCTAATATTAAAGAAATTATAGACTTGAGGAACTGGCTAAAACTCCCTTTTAACAAGTTGTACTCTTCCAAGCATTATCCTTAATCCAAACGAGCTCTGGCATTTGCTTGGTTTTGACGGAAGTCCTGACGACGCCAAGGTCGCATTCATTCAGTTGAACTAATCAAAATTTTAAATGAACTTTCGGCTATGCCGGCACGAATTCTTTCCTGCTAACCGTGCAGCTGCATGCTTCTCCCCCCCCCCCCCCCCCCCCCCATTCCCCCTAGCCCCAACTGGCCCAATCTCTTGTCAGTTTTTTGTCAGGCAGCAAACAAGCGACCCATTGACGTCAACAGGGCCGATGACGACACGTCCACGTCAGGTTGTCAGCCTGTGCCTGCTGTCGTCCAAGTTGCCAGTGCATCACAGTCCGAATTCGAGTTCGGGAACTCGACGCGACTCGGAGACTTGGCCCAAGGGCATGCCGCGTGCTCGAGAATCAATGTGCTTGTTGTTGTTGAATGTCGGTTGCATGCTTGAAAAACAAAATCAACACACACTTCATCATCGAACGAAAAATTGGAATTCCTGCATACGAAATGAAGCAGCAGCCGCAGCCGCAGCAGAAGATGAAAAATAATAATTATGAGCAGCCTCATAAAAAAAAAATAAAAGTGCTGTAATCCGAAGTGCTTGACTAGGCGATACCCTGTAGCTTGACAGAGTCATCAAATTACACTCCACATTTTAAGAAATGCATTCTTAAATAACTTTTACGTCTATTTTCAAGCAAGGTTAAGTTGGGCATAAATATTTATCGATTGATTTAGGAAAAAAGTTATTCAGTTATTTTCCTTTCATAGTGGGGCCTTTCATATGTTGGGGGGGGGGGGGGTCTTCCGTTCACAATGTTACGCTTATTTGGACATCGATATTTATCGATTCACTTGGGGAAAATAAAGGTTGCCTCCTTTCACAATGTTACGCTTATATATATCGATAAAATTAACAAAGCAAACATAAGCTGTGATTTACAATGTGAAACTACGTTGAGCATGGATATTTATCGATTAATTTGGGCGAAGCATTCAGCTAAGCTAGTAATCGATAGCTATCGATTGATCGAATTTAAGTTATGCATCGATATTAATCGATTTATTTAGACAAATGAATTGATATATTTAAAAAACATATATTTATCTATTGATCAAAGTCAAGTTTGATTAGACAGCGATAAATATCGATTAATTGAGTGAATCAAAGGTTCGCTCTGTTCCAAAAAGTAAGGCTAAGTTGGGCATGTATATCTATCGTTATAGTTACTACCTGTTGCAAACATTTGAGCGACTTGATAGGGTATACAACAAAAAAGAAGCAGAAAAAGATGAAATGGAAATATGTGGGCACACAAGCAGCAGCAGCAGCAGCGGCAACAATATCATAATAATCATCAGCGTCCGAATAAGTGCCTATCAATGACGACGACCACGACGACGACGATGAGGCCCCAACGGAGTCCAACTCCAAGTCAAAGACGGAGTCGCAGCGAGTCGCATACCAAAGAGACCCACCAAGCCCAAAACGCAGCTCGATCAAAAAAAAAAGAAGAAGAAGAAGAAGAGAGAGAGAAAAAACAGGTAGAAACGACGGGCCGAGCGAGACAGACAGAGCGGACAGGTAAGAGCGCAACGTTGTGCTGTGGCAGCTGAAACCCAAGTTGAAAAAAAATTAAAAAAAAAATGTATATATATATAAAAAAAGCAGACCAAGACGAACTCAAAGTCAAAGTCTTCAGCGATTTCTTTTCTTGTGCGTGGCTGAACCCAAACACAAAACCCCAAAAAAAAACTGAACCCAAAGCAAATGCAACGCATTCAAATTTCACCTCAACAGTTGCAGATCAGGAGCTGATGGATGGCTCGGCTGCTGCTGCTGCTACCTCTTCTTGTTCTTCTTCTTCTAAGCGTGAGCAGGTGCGAAGGCTTCAAACCTGGCCCCAAGCAGCACGCAACGTGCAGCCTGGCGTTGGGCACTTTAGGCCCAGCGGCAAAAAGCCTAATAATTAACATATTTTCCAACGCATTCCACAGCGCTTACAATTAACACGCACGCACACACACACACACAGGCATTTAGGGTATAGGGATGGAGGGAGGAAGAAGGAGCGCGGGGAGGCTAAATAAATCTTCAATTTGAAACACATGCAACACAAATTACAGACTCGAATGCGTTGGGATTCCGGCAGCAGGGCAGGCAACAGGCAAACTCATCAAGTGGCCCAGAGAGACAAATAGAGAGAGAGAGAGAGAGAGAGAGAGAGAGAGAGGGTGAGAGAGAGGGAGGAATTTAACAACAACAAGCAAGAACAGTTAGTTGCAGTTCAACGAAAATGATATACCCTATCAGTTATATAGCAAAAGATACGATATGTACATGCTTAGATATACATACATAATCGATACCTTCCATATATATGCTTCTAGGTAGGGTATATCCTGCGGGATATGCTGTATAATATAGTTATCCATTTCGGCCTGGCTCGACATATGAGAGAGATCTAGGTGCCCATAGGCACAGTCAAATAGAGCTGTGACCCCGTGAACTCAATTGATTAAACACTATGCGTTACATATTGCTTGACGCAACTAAAATACCCTCGAGCCAAGGGTAGAGCAGAACTGAAGCCCGCGCTGGGCAGTGCCTGGTCAGAGACCGTTGTCCAGAGACCAGAGAGACAGCTGCAGCAGCCGTCGCCGAGGCATTCTTCAGATTTATATTCCAAAGGTTTTGAGTAGGCACGCCACAGACACAGCCTCAGCCACAGCCACATCCACAGTCAAAGCCAAAGCCATAATAACCAAACCAGCAACAAAATAACCCAAAAAAAACAAAAACAACAGTGTGTGTGTGTGTGTGTGTGTGTGGAAACAGGCTGGGAGGAGGAAAAAAATGAAAAAAGAACGAAACAACATAAAACCAAAAGAATTTTAATTTCCGATGTTATCAGATGCACGCAGCTTGGGTTGAGGCAACGGCTGAGGCAGCATGTGGCTGCAAGGCCGGTCGTCACATCAGCGGGGCAGAAGGGGCGTGGCCAAGCGGGCAGGGGCAGGGGCTATAGAACCCGCAAACGACGAAGACGAAGATGAACAAGCCAACGCCATATAATAATGATTATGAGCCATTAACATTAAATGGAAAAGAAAATGCTGGTCTAAAGATTACAACAGCAGCAGCAGCAACATCAAGAAGAAGAACAACAACAACCAGCAACAGGCCAAGGAATGCGGCACTGGAATCCAAGCAATGCGACAGCTAAAAATAACACCAGCAGCAGCAGCAGCAGCAGCTACAGCAGAAGGAGGAGGCGTAAAAGGCGCAGCCGCAGCAGGAGTTGCAGCCGCGTAGGAGCTGCCCAAGGCGCAGCAGCAGAAGCTGAGGAAGCACGCGGAATGGGCGAGAGTAGCAGCAGGAGCTGTAGCTTGAGCAGGAGAAGAGGGGTAGAAATAACCACAGTAGCAGGCAGAGCGTGCATAGAAGCAGCAGTTGCAGCAGGCAGAGAAGGAGCAGGAGGGGGAAGCAGGAGGAGGAAGCAGCAGGAGGAAGCAGCAGGAGGAAGCAGCAGGAGGAGGAGGAGGAAGCAGGCGGAAGCAGAAGGAGCAGTTGGCAATGATATGGAAGGAACAATAGCGAAGCAGAAGGAGCAGTAGTAGTTACAACAAGGAGGAAGTGAGTCAGAAGGGAGAGGTTGACCAGAGCAAGAGCAAAAGATGGAGCAAGCACGACAGGAGAAAGAAACCCAGGGAGTTATATATATAGACCAGGGGGAAGGCGAAGAACAGGGAATGTGATCAGAGAAGAAGGAAAGGGGAGAGCAGGAAGTGGAGATAGGTTAGAAGGAAGACCCAAGAGTTGGAGACAGACCAGGAGGACCCGACTAGATGAGCAGCAGGAGGAGCTTTAGCAGTAGGAGCAGGAGCAGTGCGAGAAACACTAGCTGCAGGGAAAACGGGAGTAGAGCAGCAGGGACAGCAACAGAAGGAGCAGGCGGAACTAAAAGTAGGAGCAAAAGATAGAGTCGGAGCAGCAGAGCAGCTGAGCAGTTAGAATGACCCGATCTGCTGGAGAAGCATGCTTAGTTGAGGCACGAGCAGCAGCAGGAGAGAAGCTAAAGCAGCAGAAGGAGCAAAGAGGAAGAGGAAGCAGCAAAGAGGAGCAGAAATAGAAGATTGGAACAGTAGAGAAGAGGAACAGTCGGAGCAATAGCCGGAGGAGATGGAGCAGCAGTTGGAGATGCAACAGGATGCCGGCAACTGCTTAATGGCCAGGCGGACCAGAAATGCGAGCAGCAGCAGCAGCAGCGGGAGTAAGAGTATGAGTGGAAGCAGCAGCCAGGAATGTTGACGCCCATTGTGTGGCCATGGATGGAGCAGCAACAGTTGCTGCTGCAGCAGCAGCTGCAACAGTCGGTGACAATGTTGCCAAATTGCCAGGCAGCGGACCAGGAGCAACTGCAGCAGCAGAGGACCAGAAGACAACACACACACACACACACACACACACACACACACACACACTTTGACTGCGATTTTCATGTCGCGCGCAAAAATTTGCATAAAGATGAAATTTATTGACGGCTGCGTGGCCATAAAATTGAAATTCATTGGCGACAAAAAGGCCAGCGACAGACGCAGACGCGCAGAATGGACAGCGCCTGTAAAAGGGACAGCAGCAGCAACAACAACAACAACAACAACTGCGGCAGCGACAGCATCCGCTGGCTACACTCTAATACGAAAGACTTAAGCAACAAACTGGCCAAATAAAAAAAAATAATACAAAAAGAGGGAAACGGGCGCGCTACATTTTTAGCGGTGTTTGAACTTTTTGTGCAACGCAGCTTTTGGCCAAAAGCTAAACTGGCAAATGCTATCTATAAAGCAACAACAACAACAAACAGGCACCAACAACAACAACAACAACAACTGCTGCCACTAAAGGCAATTTTGGTGCAGTGAAAGAGCGCGGCGTGAAATGCTCGAAAGTATGCGGAGGCAACGACGACGGCAATGGACGCGACACAACAACAACAACAACAACTGCTACAGCCGCATGCCAGTCATGCACACACACACACACACACACACAGGCACACTCTCGCACACACACACACACACTCCAACTGGCGACTGACATTGGCAAAAATCCTTGCGAGGCAACGCAAAATGCAAACGGCCAATTTCATAGCTAAGGCCAAGCTGAGGATTCTTGTGCTGCCCATTTAGCTATTTTCTGGCTAGCTCTGCTGCTTGTGTCAGCCGCAATCAGCTGAAATTAGCTTTAAAAGCCCCAGCTATTACCCTTTCTAGTTATTTTGAAGCAGCATACGCTTTTTTTCTAGCTAAATTAAGATGTTTTGCCGCATTCAGCTGAAATTTGCTAAAAACCTAGCTAATATCATTGCAAGCTACTTTAAAGCTGAATTAGCTTTATGTTTCTTTCAAAATTATTCGCTCAAATAACGCTAAAAGGCTTAGAAACAAACGCTTCGCACAGGCAGTTTTTAATTTAGCCATTTTTAGCTGTTTTTGCATTGAATACAGCTATTTTTGCTTAACGACAGTTGGCAACACTGGCTCTTGCTTATTCTTCTCGTTCTCCTCGTGCTTCTCTCGCTCGCTTCTTGCTCGCCAGCCACAGCATCAGGCAATGTGGCAGGGCAGCTTGGCAAAATCTGACGACGCGAACGTTCTTCTTCTTGTTGTTGTTGTTGTTGTGGCTGGCATGCCCCCAACTGCATACCAAATTCTTTTTCGCTGAAGATGTTTTGTGGCAACTTCGTCTTCCCTGTCGCCAGTCCACGTCGAGTCCCCTCAGTCTCAGCTCTGGCTGCCCCTCAAAAGTGATGCCAACTTCTGCTGGCGACCAGATTCGAAAATTTACGTCTTCTGCTCTTCTCTCCCTCTCTCTCTCTCTCTCTCTCTCTCTCTCTTTCCTTTTGTGTATACCCTAACTGGTATGTGGTAAGACTTGCGAATTGAGCTGTTTTTTTTCTTCTGATTTTCATTTGCGTCATTGCGAATGTTGCCACATTCCACTGCGAGCAGTTGCTTAGATTTGTATTTTGAGAAATTCATTTTGTCAGTCTGAATGACAACTCCAATGCGCTGGATCAATCAGGCGATCTAATCCAAAAATATCCGTATTTGTCATTTTGTATGTCACATTCTAGTCATTTGTCTATGAAGTTGATTAACTTAACATATCCTTCAGGTTCTCTATTATTCATATTCAAAATTGTCACAGATCTGAGGGTTTTCTTGTTGACTAATTCATTCAAATAATAGAGTTCTATATGGCACATTTATTGCATTCAGCTAGCGGAATTTAGTATGAACCATACATTCCAACTAGTAGCATAGTAAATAACACATTCATTTCATTCAGCTGTGGCAACTTTTAACATACTTCAGCAAGTGGAATTCAGAATGCAAAATTCATTTCTTTTGGCTGACTGCATTCGGAATGACACATTTCTTACATTTAGCTAGTGGAATTTCATTTCATTCAACTTGTAGTAAAATAAATGACACATTCTTTTAAATCGCAATGACACATTCAGTTCGTTCGGCTTGTGGAATTCGGTTACATTCAAATGCATCATCGAATTGTTTCCTCTAACTTTAGGTACTCTAGAGTTCTGTGAGCGTATTCATAGTTGGGCTTTCCCTGCACAGTTGCCGTACAGATTGTGTGTGTTATATGTGTTGGTGTGTGCTGCGTGTGTGTGTGTGTTGTGTTTGTGTGTTTATGGAGGACGCATCTGAGGCCAATGCCAAAGACGTCTCTTGTGCTGCAGCCAAGGCAACTTGCCTACCAACCAGGCCTGGATGTTGCCTCTCGGCTGGCTGTTCCTGCTGCCTGTTGTTGTTGTTGTTGTTGTTGTTGTTGTTGCCTGTGTGTTGGCTCCGCTGGGGCCGCATCGTCGTCGATTCGTTTGTGTTAATGCAACGCGCGACGGCTACCTGAATTACTGAACACGCGTCTTGTGTCTTCTGTCGGCCGTTGCCTGAAATTGTTTGTTCGCCATCGACGGCGACGCGTTCCTGGCTGCCGTCCTCCATCTTCCCCCTGCCACTGCCCCTCTCCTACTCACGCTCCTTTGCGTTGTTGTTTTTGCTGCGTTTTTTATTCGTTTTAGTGCCATTTTGTTGTTGTTGTTGTTGTTATTTTTTGCTGTTAGTATTTTTATGTGTTTTGGCATTGCTGCAGCAAACAACAACAAAAAAAATACGACAAAAAATTGTGCTCTTGTGGATAGTGCACGACTAAAAGATATCCTAGACACAGCTCTGAGTTGCCAGCAGCTATTCTGCTTTTTCCTTATGCTACATATTATTCAAATTTTATTTTTGAAAAACTTCTTGAATTGAATTTTCGATTATTTTCGTTTCTGACATCTTAGATTATGGTATTAAAATGTGTTTTTGGTATATACCAAACTTGATATTACCAGAATTCTTTGTCAATTTTTGAAGGAGGTCGAGCAGGTTTCCAAAAAGAACCCACATAAAAAATTATCTGTTGCAAAGCGTTATTTATCGATTTTTATCGATATATCGAGTTGTTATCGATTTATCGATTTTGGAGCAACAAGAGTGTTATCGAAAAGATATAATAATTTTAAGCTCTACCGATCTATAGATAACAACTATCGGAAATCTATAACTATTTTGTTTTGGGAAAATGCGTTATCGATAACATGAAATATAGTCGTATATTGTATATATTCGCTTCTACCTCTTAACATTGCCGACTATCCACGCTTGATCTATTCGCACAACCTACCCCCTTGTTGCAATGGTTACAGGGTACACAGAAATAATATTAAAATAAAAAAAAAGAAGCAGAGTTTGTGGCCAGGCAAGGAGGCTGCCACTGCCACCGCTGCTGCGGCTGCCACAGTTGCGCGGCTGATGATGATGAGCAGCTTTTAAAAAGACTGGTTTATGTTTATTAGTTGTATTTTTCATGCCTTATCGCATGCCACGACTAGCCAGCAGCAGCTGCCCAGTTGCTGTTGCCAAGTGGCCGGCCAACTAGTTGGCTGTTTAGGGCGTTCCACAAACCCAATTCGTGACCCCACCGCCCCACCCCCCAACCCTCTTCGCCCACAGTGCACTCACCTATGAGCACGGCCAAACCAAACAGCTCGGTGTCCTGCATGCCCTGCGTGGCAAAGTGCAGACATGTCTGCGTATAAACCTCTCGGACGCGACTCTTTGCATCGACTAGGAAGTAAAGGGTTTTCGGCTGCTGTTGGCCGAGAAGTCTGCAAAATACATCAAATGTTAAATGTCTAAATATATATTGAGTGGCCGTTGCGTGCTTACCTCAGTGCCAGAAATCGGGAGCCGGGTGACAGTTGCTCGGCTGAGGACGCGCATACTTCCAGGGGCGCGCTGACGGTGCAAAATGCTCGCATGCTGCATCATTTTCCGTATCCAGCGCGCGCGTTCGAAATACGTTGCTGCTGCAGGGGGGAAAGAGAGAAGAGGGCAAAGCGTGAAGAATATGTAGTAAAAATGACAGGAAAGCGCCTGCATTTCCATTCTTAAGAAATTAACAGGTGTAGAGGGCAGAGGCGTACATAGAATATAACAAGTAAAAGTGCTCTAGTCGGCAATGCACGACTGGCCAATACCCTGTACTCAGCCTAACGATGTCGTTAGTATGCTTCTAACTTCTAATAAAAAGATTCTAGCTGCACATAAGCATTCTATACAGCCGCTGTGCATCTTGTTCCCTTTGCTCTCGCACTATTTATGGTATAAGCTTCGGTCTTTGTAGTCCGAGTTTAATACAACAAAATTCCATTACACAAATATGGCATACTTTGGTTTGTGTATGCCAAAGTGAAGAGCTTGATCTATCCAAATTTATTTTATTTAGCCGGCTTAAAGGGGAATGGGGAAAGGTATGCCAAATGTGAAGTATGTTTAATGTCTGTAGCTCTCAGAGTCACCTTATTGACATGTCAAGCGTGAATTATGCATACTCCAATCAAGTCTACATTCGAGGTGTGATCTATATAGCTCGCATAGTCTTCGAGCTTTGCTTACGAGACCATATGACAATATGACTATATGTGGGAAAATGTATATAATGAAAAAGTGGGGCGATCTAGTGAAATATACATTTCAAATATCAAGACTCAAGCGTTTGTAGTTTCTGAGAAGTTCAGACAGATGAATAGAGTTAGATCATAGGAGTTCGTCTTGCTGATCAGGAATGTATGCACATCTTGAACTTTACAAGTTCATTAACTGCAAAACATTCTTAACATTTCTTACATTTGTGCATTTCCTAAAATCTCTGAAGACTTTTCACACACAGTTTGAAAATGCAGCGCATGGAATTTAAGCAGATGGCGCCGCGTTTTTGTTTGTGGAGTTGAGACTATTTTTGTGTATTTATTATTTTTGTATTTTTTATTTGGCTGGCAACAATTTCACCAATCAATAACGAAAGACTTAGGAGACAAACTTGATTAGGCGGCGGTGCGTGCGTGCGTTGCGCATAAAATTATTAAAATTCAGTTAAAGAAAGTTCCAAGCACACACACACACACACACACACACAAACACACACACACACACACACACGCTTCGTGATGAAAGAAAAGCATTTGATGCATAAATTAAAATCAAATCGAATCAAATCAACTTATGCTGGACTAGCCTCCAAATGTCTGCATACATATATATATATATAAACATATATATATATGTATATATATGTATGTATATATATATTTATATATATGTATGTGTCTGGTCTTTGGCAGCGTCTGCGGTTTCTACACGAACCGCGGCCGCATAAATTTCAATATTGGCGCGCCGCAGCCGTCTAATAAATTTCAACGTTCCATAAATTTATTCAGAGTCAAGTTGAGAGAGTTGAGAGCGAGACTTTATCTAAAGAAGTATATATATATATATATGCAACTGCCAGACACTGGCTGCCGCTGCTGCTTTTAGCCACAATTCAAGCGGAATCGCCCTGACTTATTATTAAGATCGGGTCTCCGCTTGCTACCTCCACGCCACCTGGCATTTCCAGTTGCCCCAAAGTCCAGCTCAATCCAAGAGCCGCCGCTGATCATCACATCAATCAAAGCGCGCATTTGACATAAATTAGAAACCAAGAATATATGTATATGAGTCCGGCTCGGCACGGCCAAATATATTCAAACAACAACAACGAATAGTAGAAAAAGCTGTTGAAAATCAATTATAACTAAGCCGATTTTGATGGCACAGAAATAGATACAGAAACCGAAAGAGACACGCTTAGCTGGTATCTTTTACGAAATAGCAAAGCAATCGCTGCTCCAGAATTCATTTAAATGTTTGGAATTTATTGGCCATCAACTCGAAGTGCAAAGGAATGCAGACGTAAGCTTTAGAGTAGGGCCGCAGCTCGACAAAGCTTCGCTCGTTCAATTATGACAAGAGTTTTGTACTTAAATCAAGTTCCAATTCTATATGATTTCAAAAACATGTTTAATAGAAAATACTTTCTAGATACAGTTCCCATTTCAGGCTTGGTAAAACTTTGCTTATGTGTACTTAATTCAAATACTTTTCTTTCCCAAAACTTAACGTCAAAGTTTCAGGTAAAAGGAAAACAGTCTCAATTCCATCTAGCCTCGATTTCAGTTAAGAACTTTGTTTTTCTCTGAGTGTATTTGTCTCTGTTTGAGGAAAGTTAACTAATCGTAAGCTCATAACAACTAGAAATAGAATATATAGCACATATATTTGCTATTTCTGAATAACATATGCTGAGGCTCTGGTTTGAAAAAGTTTTCCATGCAAAAATTAGTAAATTATATTATTTTAACTATTAACAAAAATCTAACAATATGTAAATATGTGAGAGTTCATTATTTTGGGCTAATTTCGAGGGAAGTTCAAGAACATTTGCCCCAATCTCTGACTCTAAACTGAACTGGGACTCGAACCGGAACCCTCGCTCCATTAAAATAAAGAACAACTTAGTTAAAGGTAAAGCACATTTAAGAACTAATATGCAATAAGTGTACGCAAATAGCCCACCTCCAGGTTAAACCCCGCTGCCACCCGCGGCGACCGCCCCGCTCAATAAAGATATGTGAGTGGGCATTATATAATGATAGCTGCTGGCAATTATCATTGTTAGCATTAAGTAAGGCAGTAGGCGAGCAGGTTGAAGTCTCTGCGAATGACTCACGACAGGCAGAATAGAGACAGCGAGAGCGAGAGAGGGGGAGAAAGAGAGACAGAGATAGAGAGAGAAGTGGTAGAATGTGTTTTCTTAATTTAAAATGTAAACAAATAAAAAGCATTCAAGAATTTCAATCATGGCAAATTAACCACATTCCAGTGTATAATGAGAGCGGGCGACGACAACAACAACAACAACAACAAGAACAACAACAACATGATGATAATCAAGAAGAAGAAGCCGAAAGACAGTCGAACGCTAATTATAAAAGTCAACAGCAAAAGCAAAGCCAAAGACTTGTGGGAGTTGGCAGCACGGGGCGTGCCCGGCCAGAGACAATGTGCGAGCGAGAGAGAGGGAGGGGGGATGGGTGGGAGAAGGGGGGGAGGGGACAGGAAGAAAGGTAGAGCAACACGCTAAACAACAATTAAGCGCAGAGCTAGGCGCCAGCGGCCAAGTTAAGCTGGCCAAGCGGCAAAAAAACAAACGCCAAAAAAATAAATGAGTAAGAAGAGGGCACGCCGAAGATTTAATACCCTGCTTTTCTTCGTAAAAGACAAAAAGTGTTTTCCATACAACAACTTAAGTTATTGGCAGCCATATGTTAAAGACGTTCGATCCGGCCGGACTAGGCATATATTTATTCATTTATTGATTTAAAGATCGACAAATCAAATGTTGAAAATTAAATGCCCAAAGCCAAATTAGTATAGACAATTTCCTAACAGCATCACAGTCTGTAGATCTGCTCCATTATATATATATATATATATATAGTTTATGGAAAGATATATTTCACGACAAAATTGATATGCCCTCTGTGCAAGTGTATAAAAACATAAACGAACAAAAGCGGAAAAAGCGCAAAGCCGAAACGAAACGTTGCGCATACGCCACGTTGTGCCAGCTAAAAAAACAGTTGAACACGCCCCCCGCCCCGAAACACCTCGACACCGTGCCACAACAGCTGCTGCGACTGCGACTGCTGCTGCTCCAATCCAATCCCGTGTCAACTGCATGCCATTGCAGTGAGCTCATGCGGGGCGTGTGTGTGTGTGTGTTTGTCAATCGAGGGAGGGGAGGCGGGGCGCTTGGGGGTGATAAACTGTGATAAATGCCTAAGCCGCATGTGCAAAACGTTTATTAGCAATGCCCAACGAATCGGAAAATAGATACAAATATATATACATATATACAGGCATATATCTGGACATATCTCTGGCTATATATCAATATATATATGTGCATATATGCTTGTGCCCGCATGTATTTCATTTTGAAATTGGCATCGGAATGCGCCAAGTGCTTTTAAGTGCGCGAGTCCGCGAGTTGTTCAATAAACATTTCAAATATCATTAAAAAAAAAATGAGTTTAACAACATAACGAAGCCGAGATGCCCTAATAATTGTTGAAATCAATGGGAAATTAGGCTCGCACATTTATTAAGACTTCAAGCGGGCATTTTTTAGATTTTAGCTTGGAATTTATATGTCCAGACAGACATACCTCTATCGATCCAGACATATATATATCCAGACTTATACCGATATAGCTTTTATGATATTAACATAGGGCGGCTATTTACAATGAAAGGGTAAGGAGGTATTCTCTCTCTCTCTCTCTCTCTTTCTATCTCTCTCTCTCTCTCTGATAGGTTCAGCCAGGCCTGGCCAGAATTCTGGCAAACTTGCCTCTTCTAGATAGCCAGAGGCAGCTAGCAATTCGTCAAGGCACATACCCAGCACAGCAGCCAATTACAGGGTAACTATAACCTTGATTAAGCTGAATACGGGGTATCTTTCAATCGTGCGTCTAAAGGACTCTAACGCATAATTGTTAACATAGTGAATCAACTTTGGCCAAGCGTATTATGGCCTAATACACAAATACAAGAGCAGCTAAATCTTTAAAACACACACAGACACAGACTCACACACTCAGACACACACGCACACACACGCAGAGCTAGAGTTCTGCCAAGAGTGTTGCGATTTTGATGCCGAGTGACTGTTAAAACTGGATTCGTTTTGATTCTATTGAAAGTGTTGGCTCTCGAGCAAGCCCGAGCCAAAGCTGGAGCTGAAGCTGAAGCTGGAGCTGAAGCTGGAGCTGAGCTAATGAATGACGACGTTTGACGTGGAATTTTTAGCTCATGAGCTGGCGGCAGCGGCGGCTCGCATTGACGCGTCTAAAAAAACGTGTGTCTGGCTTTTATTTTTCTTTTTTTTTTTTTTGTATTTTTTTTTTTAATTACGACAAACGGCAAATTGACGACGTTCGACAGTTGGCGTCAATGGAGGAAATAGTTTAGAGCGTTGGCATTTTCACACGCTCAAACGGAACAGTTGTTAAATTATATATATCTATATATATATATATAGATCTGTAAATGTATTTGGCCAGCGGATGCGCGTCATGGCAACAAAAAACGGGGCGTGGCTTGGCCAATACGTAAACCGAATTCGTAGCATTTAATGCTAATTGGGCTACCTGATTGACTGAGCAGCGGGCGAGGCACATTTCTATAATTATTATGCCGATTATGAAGTCGGTTGTTGTTGTTGTTGTTGCTGTTGTTGTTGTTGTTGTTGCTGTTTTTATTGTCTCCCGTCAAATAAATAACTTGGCGTTTTGTTGGCAAACACAAAATCGAATGTGGGGAGAAAATGAAACAAAACAATGCGGCAAATTGCTGAGTTGTTGTTGTTGTTTTATTAGTATTAGTCAAAGTTGCTGTTGTTGTTGTTGCTGTTGTTGTTGTTGTTGTTGTTGTTGCCCGTGCCAGTTGGGCTAAGCAAATTTTGACGTCTTTGCGCATGCGCAAATTGTCCCAGAGCATGCCTCAAGAATATCAAATAAGAGTATTCTCATCGGGAGTGTCCGTCTGGGAGATACCCTGTGCCCAGCGCCACCTGTGGCAAGGTAGGGGGTACCCAAAATAAATTAAATTCTAGCTTCACATTCCTCTGAGTAATGTCCCAAAATCGATATTTATCGATGTTATGATCAGAGGTAGAGGGTATCGTGAACAAAATTAGAAACGTCGTATGATCCAAGAGAAAATACATTTCAAATTCCTGCTCTTAAAACTTATGATTCTGCATTTAAAATTTCCCTGCACTTGCATAGAAAGAGCGCAACAACATGTTGCCGTAGCACGTATAACTCGTAAGCTTTCGATACATGCTCTTAATAATTTTGCATAAATATCCCTAAAATCCCAAAAATATCCCTTGGAAATTGCACAGAGAGCGAGAGATCGCGCATGTTAGCATGCCAAATATGCAGACTTAAAAGAGAGCAACAGTAAATATGCAAGGAGCAGCCAGGCACAGGCAAAGGCGCAGTCACAGCTAGGCGAGGCCGCTCTATAATGAGAGCAAGTGCTCTGCCAACGTCAACGTCGACAGCGGCAGCAACGTGCGACGCATGCTAAATTTAAAGGCGTGCGAAACAACTTGTGCGTGCGTGCGTATGTGTGTGTGTGTGTGTGTGTGTGTGTGTGCATAAATTATGCTGCTTTGCGCGCAGTCTGCGTCGCTGCCAGCCAAATAGCTGAGCAGGCTTCAGGGTGAGCGATCATATCAGCGACTGCTGCTTCCTCTTCTTTTCGGCTTTGTCATTCAACATTTAATTTGCTGTACATTTTAATTGCTTTAAAGCATATTATATTTTTGTTTTCAATGCGCACGCATGCAGGAATTTCGGTATTTTCGAAGTTGTCAACTGTTGTTGTTGTAGCCTAAGGTCAAGCATGCTTCAGCTCGCCCCTCTCTTCCAAGTGGGCGGCTGTCAATTGTCGCAACCGCAAAATAAATAAATATGAAAAAAAAAACACACACATACACACACACAATAAACAGCAAAAACAACAACGACAACAGCACGTAGCAACAAAACAAAACACAAGCAACACAAACAGATAAACCGATAAACAACTGTGTATCGATATCGCATCTTTGCGGTGGCAAATCGTTTAACGTTTAACGTTTACCGTTAACAGTTTTTTTTTTTTTTTTTTAGCGTTTAACGTGTGTTTCTGCTCATTTGTTTATCATTTTGCAGCTTGCGCTGCAACACAACACCACGAGTATCAGCTATGACAACCCCCCGCCCCCTTCCCATGCCGCACACACTGCACCTACGCCCATGGCGGCACACGCTCAATTAGTCGCCTGTTTGTGCCTCCAGCTCCCATTTCCATTTAATTGTTGTGGGCAAATCAGCTGCTCGATTTCAGCGGTCGCCATTTTATAATTGCCTCTCCCATGCTGTTGTTGATGGAATCGCTGTTCCCGGTACCCGCATAAAAAGACATAGCCGCACATGTGTAAGAGTGTGTGTGTGCGTGTGTAGCTATTTACGACACCTGCTATTTACCCCGTTTGCCGACACTCCCCTCGCATTTGTTGCGCTGATTAATTGCACAATGAGTGCGCGGGGACGTGCAGACTTTTAAGACTTTTTTTTTTTTTGAGAGCCATTGGCGAGTTTTATGATTCAGATAAGACATTTTGCTATATTGTTGTTGTTGCCCCGTCGAAGGGCAATTAAAATTCCAAAGAAATGCCCCGATCGAAAAGGCCCCAAAAAAAAAAAGACTTCCTTCATTTGGGATTTTGTCTCTTTGGCTTACCTTATGCACTGCCGATGTTGGCCGCAACAGTTGTCGGCATATTTTCGTGTTTGTTGTTGCCAGGGGTGGTGGTGTGGGAAACAGGGGGACGCCTTAGGCGCGTAATCCAAAAATTAAATCGCTGCGCTTTGATTTCTATGCACAAATTTACTTTTTTTTGTATTTAAGAGCGAACTTTCTTTGTTTTTCTTTTTGCACTGAGAATCGATTAACGCCGTTGAATGCGCGACGTCAAAATAACAGTAAATTGTATTGTTGTTTTTAAATTGTCGTTTGTTGTTGTTGTTTTTGTTGTTGTTGCTGCCCGAAAGCTTTTGCTGACCTCTTCGTCAAACACTAACAGCGCGCTGCGACTGCGCAGTCAACGGAGACGGCAACGGCGGGCCGCATTCCAATGGACGGCTCGCGGCTCACGCGCTCTCTCACTGGCGTTTGTGTGGGCGCTCGACGCGATGCGGCGGACACAAGAAAGGGGCAGCGGAGTTTGGGGACCAGTACGATTTAATCAAACGGTCGCTGCAGCTCCGTACACACACACACACACACACACACGCATACACAAATGTATGCACACATGTAAATAATACAGCGGGAAGAGAGCAAGCGCGATTGAGCGACAGAGAGAGAGACCGACCTGCCGTTTACAATGCTTGTGTTTGTATTGGTGCTGTTCTCTCTTTGGCAACTGCTTTTTGTTGTTGCGCGAAAGAATGCCGTTTGCTTGGTTGTCGTTGTGGTTGTTGTAGTTGTAGTTGTAGTTGCTGTTGTTGCTGGGTCGCAACTTTCTGTGTGGCTATTTGTTTTGACCAGCAGCAATTGTTGGGAGTCGCTGCAGAGAATTTTTGTCGCTGCCCAAAATATAAAAAAACACAGCACACACAAAAAAACACAATGGAAGTAAGCACTTGCGCTTGTAATTCAACGCCACACTTTGAATCTGAATTCGAATCCGAATCCGAATCCCAAAAACCCAAAATCGAAACGTAACGTAACGAAACCGAAGCGAAGCGAAAAACGCTTAACGAAACGCGCACACTGCGAATGCGACTCCGACTGTGACTGCGGCAGCGACAATCACCAGAGCTCCAATGGGGCCGCGCAGTCGTTGCTGTTGCTGTTGCGATCGCGACTGAGCTGGCACTGCGACTGAGCGTGTGTGTGTGTGTGTGTTTGAGAGAGCGGATTCAGCGTATGTGCAGTTGTGTGTGTGTGTGTGTGTTTTACTTTTTTAACACGACGCGCAACCTGCTGCCAGTTCAACTGCTTCGTCCAGCTACAAAAATCAAACTAAAGTCCGAGTCGAGAGAGTTTCAGTATGAGAGCGCAACTGTATTACAGAGCATGAGCGTGTGCGTGTGCGTTAGTGTGAGTATCTCCCACTGAGATTTAAGATTGGAATGCGCCGCGTACATGATAGCCGTCTGTGTGTGTGTAAAAGAGAGAGCCGATCGTTTTGTAGTTGTAGTTCCAGCAGCGGCGACGGCAGCTCAGCGGCCAGGTTGAAATTGCTGGCAAAGAATTTGGCTGCGACGGCAAACGCTGCTTGCGTTGCTGTCGCTGTCGCTGTCGGTGCTGGTATTCTCTGCCTGGGCTTATAAGCAGCACAGCATAAAGAATACAATAGAACAGCACACAATTCTCTGGCAGCACACACACAAACACAAACACACATACATACATATATTGTATGTACATATATATGCATACATACGCTGGAAGCACCTTTTTCTCTTGCACCCCTCGAAATGCGGCTAAAGCATTTGCAAATCTTCAACTAAGATGCGAACTTGAAGCCGCAGCCCAAAAACAAAACACCAACGAAATCAACGACAGCGATAACAACAACAACAACAACAACACAAGAAAGGTAAATACTGAACAAAATAAATAAAAACTTCAAAGGAGAATCCCAGTAGCTAACTGAAATGTCAGTGTGTAAGTGAAATTCCAATGTTTTATCTTGGCAGCAACAACAACAACAACAACAACAGCAACTATTTGGAGCCCGACACGAAAACAGCGAACAAGAACAAGACCAAGCGTACAATAAACGACGATCAAGAGATGCCCTTATCAGGGTTGCCAATTTGGCTTTTGACAGTGAACATTTTAATACAGAACACGCTTTAAAAACTGGAATACTGGAATACTTTAACTGAACTGAACTAGAACTTTAACTTAACTGTTATTAGCTATATACCCCCCTTTTCCGCTGACCTGCGCACAGAGTGTGCAGCATAGCTGATATGCTCGCCTTACAAGCGCAGTGTGCGCAAAGCAAAGGAGAAAAGCGCGACGCAAGGCCGCGGCAAAAGCTGAGACGACGACGATTTCAGCAGCGAAGAACGCGCAAAAGAAATACCAACACACTCACACACATACACACACACACACGCTCACGGGCAAGCCTTGGTTACTTTACTGGAAGGGGGCTGCGCTGCCCGCTGTCCATTTGTAGGAGCGCGGCTGCGCCGTCGCCGTTGCCGTTCTCTGCTGCTACGATATCGTCACTTGGGCGCATTCCTCAGCATAATGTGAGCTTGATTTGCTGGATTCTTTTTGCCTGTTGCGCAGCCACTCGCACTGCCGCTCTAGGTCCATCTATTCCAGAGCCCTTGTCTCGCTCGCACGCACGCACACTCGAAATTATTTTGTTGCCGTTTTTTTTTCTGCCTTCCGATTTTTAAGTTTTCTCAAATATGCCGCACACACACACACACACACACACACACACACACACGTACACGTACGGAGTCGGACACGAAGCTGTAGCCATGTTCTTGACGGGTCGAGGGTCGGGGGTCGCCATGGCCATAACTTGTTGGCCGCGCGGCGGGAAAGCAGCGCTGGGAACCTGGCGCGAGCTCTTCGATTTCTTCGAGTGTATTTGCTATGCGCCGTTGTTGTTGTTGTTGTTTCTGGTTCTTTGGTTCTAAGACCGGTTGTTGTTGTTGTTGTTGCTACGTTCTTGGTCAACATAGTTTGTGTGCGTGTGTGTGTGTCTCTGTGTGTGTGTGTGTGTGTGTGTTGGATGCTGGAGCCTGTGCCTGTCGAGGCCGTGTCTTCAAAACAAAAATATTTTATGCAATTCCTTGAAGGCGATTTGGCGTTGTCGTTGTTGCCTTTTTTGATACCCTGTAATCATTGAAAATTACCAAAACTGAAGGGTAGATTGGTTTTGTGCACAGGCATGTAACAGACACACACAGATGAAGTTTATTTCAAATAAACACTATTTTAACCGTTTCACGAAATTGATAAAAACCGTTATTCAGCATATCCCGAAATAGGCATATCTTATACAGCCCAAAGCTGCATACAGGGTATCTGCTAGGCGGGCCCTCTGGTCTAACGCGCTGGATTTTTTGCTTTGGGATTTTTGTTTTGGAAGCTGAATCCGAATCTTGACCGAATCTTTGGCAGAATTGGCGCGCAATTTGACAGGGCCAGAGCTCAGCTTTTGGCCATTTTTTTTTATTTTTATAATACTGCCTGCAGCCTGTGCTTAGCATATGGGAAATTCCAATCTTTGGCAATCTTCTCTTTAATGCTAAAATTACAACTCTTAGCACTGGCTGTTAGGAATTTCGAAAGCAAAAGAATAGCAACAAAAATGTAGTTTCTGTCATTTGTGGCTGGTTGCGATATATTCGCCTGGAATTTAAACGCGTTTTCTGGTTCTTTTTCTTTTTTAGAGGTATGTGTGTGTGTGTGTGTGTGCTGGCTGCGTATGCGTTACGCTTCATTGGCGTCTATGTCGCATATTTTGCTTTTATTATGACCGAAAATTATTGACCAGTCACGTCCTCCCTTCTCTCTTACACTCTCTCCCACTGCACTGCAACTCAAGCGATAATGTTAATATCATGGACATTCCTCTCTATCGCTGTCTGTCCGTCTGCGCCTCTGCTGTCACTCTCTTAAGTGCTTTAGGTATTTTTATTACTTTTGTTACACTAACTTACTTCCTATTTAAATCTTTTTGTTGTTGCTGCTGCTGCTGCTGCTTATTGTTGTTCTCTTATTTGAATGTAAATAAGAGAACACATTAGGCGGCTGAGCATTAGCTTCCCCTCGCCGTCGACGTTGCCCCTTCGCCCGTTGCCCTTCTTTTACTTTGCACGGATGAGCGACATTTCCAGTTGATTATCGGTTTGTTACTTTGGAAGCTCTCAACCCTGACCGCGAGCTCAGAATCACTGGAAAGCTCTTGCCAAGGGATTAATCTAAATTGAAAAGAGTATTGGAAGTGAATGCATTGAGAGAGCGTTAAAAATAGAGCTGGAGAAAAAAAAAAAACTTAAGATATTGGCAACACATTGGCCAATCGCTGCGATTGTGGAATGTGAAGTGTGTGTGTTTGTGTATGTGTGTGTGTGCAATGTCCACTAGCAGAGAGTCAGTCGGTGTCTAATCTGCCTACCCTACTTTCACTCCAATTCCAGTCATCGGCATCGGCATCTCGCTCAATTCAATTTATTCGAGCCAAACTTTTCTCTAGTCGCATACCAGTAGCAATAACGACAACAACAACAACAACAACAGCAACAAAGTTTCAATGGAGCTGCAAACTGGCGCCGTTGTGGTTGTAGTTTGCTGTGGGTGGAGGGGGAGGTGGGGTGACTGCTGCTGACTAAACTGCAATGAAATTTCGACTGCCTTTTGTTGTTGCTGCTGCTGCTGGCTGCTGTTGGGGGATTTGCCTTTTTTGGCATTGGAATGCAGCCTGTCTGTTGTTATTGCTGCTGCTAAGCCCATAACAACAATGCAACAAAAAAGCTGCCTTTGAAATGTGTTCTAAATAAATTCCAATGAAATGAAAGAATCGAAGCTGCGCTTAGAGATGAGCGTGTGACACACTCTTAAAAATACCAAAATACTTAATTGTCATACAAGGGGGGTTTTCTCTCTTATGCATAAGTACTTTTCGGACAATGGCATATTTTATACAAATTCGAATTGCCGATTATTGTGTTCGAAATAAATTCCAATTAATCGAAGCTGAGCGTGTGACACACTCTTAAAAATACCAAAATACTTAATTGTTATTCAAAGGGTTTTTCTCTCTTATGCATAAGTACTTTTCGGACAATGGCATGTTTCATACAAATTCGAATTACCGCGTGCTGAATTCCATAGATATTGTGCCCTCGTGTCACGCGACCATCGCCAATCGGGTTGGGGGCGCAGATGTACAAGTAACTCACTCGCCGATACAAATTCTGTGCTGCGCAGCGCGATTGCAATCTTTAGCATCGTCATCAGCAGCAGCAGCAGCAGCAACAACAACGCGGCACGGGACTCGCGTCGCAGTCGCAGCGGCCCCCAAAGGCCCAAAAGCGCGTTGGCCGCGACAGCGACGCCAGCGTCGCGCGTGCGCAGTCTCAGCGGATGTCTGGGCCAGTGTTGTTGTTGTTGTTGCTGCTGTTGTTGTTGGTTTGGCAATTTCTTGCTTACCTGTTTGCAGGCTGCAGGCTGTAAACCTCAGCTGCAGCTTTCTTGCGCATTTTCTTGCTCTCCACTCTCTTTCGCACTGCCTCGCGCTCGCTCACGCTCTCTCTCTCCCTCTCACTCTCGCTGCTGCCTTTGCTTGCAAAAATCGAAAAAATCAACCAATTGCCGTACAGTAGCTGCCGTTTTTTTTTTGTTTTTCTTCTCTTATGCTTTTAATGATCGTTTATATTGCACAGGCGGCCACATGGCCAAAACGGCAGCCGCAGGATTGGAATGCCAGTGTTTGGGCATTCACTGCTGCCCCCCTCCCCCCCCCCCCCCCTTCTGCCCCTAGTCTCGCCTGCCCTTTGCATAACTGAAAAATATTAATGCGAAATTTTCTTTGCACATCGGCAACACTTTGCGGAAACTATGCGGGAACTCTGAATAGTTTTGCAAACCGCAAACACTTGTATAAATAATCAATACGTTCACAATAGTTAAGATTCTCATGATCATGACGTTGACGTTGTTGTTCTTGTTGTTGTTGTTATGAACTAACAAAAAGCTCAAAGTACTAGACGAAAATGTGTGAAAATTATTTCAAAAACACGTTCCATCATATGAAGTCAATGGCAAAAAATGGCGCTGAAGATATGAGACTTGCATTTTATACCCTGTAAATTTAAAAAAAAAACTGGGCATATGCCATATAGATGTGTATATTCTTCATATATGCTGATACCTTAGGAGCTAGAGTTGCCAGATTTTACAAAAGGTTACTTTTCCAACGCTTCGATAAAAATATCGATATCGATGAATTTCCAGCCACGTTTTCTGTGCTCCCAGAGTTTATCGAAGTTCTGTATATATTACTTACGTTATGATCGACTTGATAGACATCTTCAAAGATATTTTTGACAATTCCCCGTAATGTATTTCACATTTTTCGTAAAATCCACGCCTCGCGGGGATTTCTAACTATGCTTTGGCATTCCGAATACGCTTGAATTTCCTCACATATTTTTTTGGATTGCGAATCTTAAGAATTGTAGTATTGCCTGAAACTATATTGTTTAACATCTGATCGTCTTTATAGAATTTTTTTTAAATATCTTCTTCATAATTGCGCGAAATGTGTTTCACACTTTTCGCAAAATCCAACCCTTGCGAGCATTTCCAACTATTCTTTGGCATTCCTCAGTGCACATTTGTTTTTGCCTTATTCCCCGAAAAGCGAAAAGCCTTACCCAAAACATATTCCCGTGTTTACGAAAGCTTAGCCCGCCTGTCAGCTCTCCAATTTGCACACATGTGTGTCTCCGGCCAAATATTTGTGTGTGGAATTCGTTACGAGTAGAGAATATATATATATATATATATATAATTGCATTTTTATTGCTAGACTAGCGCCAGCTGCGCGATTCGCTCCAAAAATCTGGCCGGCTGACAGCTGGGCCCGGCTGATGGGCTGTTGGGATTCGGGTTACGTGGAGCTCGTTACGTGGAGCTGGAGATGTGCCTCGTCGCGTCCTCTACGGGGCGTATGATTAATGCCAGCTACGACAAAAATTAGCAAAAAAAAAAAACAAAGTGTGTGTGTGAGCTTGTGATAAAAGTCAAGTTGCCAATGCTGACGCATTTTGGCCAACTGATAAGCAAAACAAATGCAGCACCAAAAATTTTGTATACCCTGTAAACGCAAACAGTGTGCAAGCGGCTATGATGCACTGCTGGAAGTGTATGTAACAGGGTAGAGTACAAATGCAGCACCAAAAATTTTGTATACCCTGTAAACGCAAACAGTGTGCAAGCGGGTATGATGCACTGCTGGAAGTGTATGTAACAGGGTAGAGTACAAATGCAGCACCATAAATTTTGTATACCCTGTAAACGCAAACAGTGTGCAAGCGGGTATGATGCACTGCTGGAAGTGTATGTAACAGGGTAGAGTATACAAACTATAAGTTTTAAAGTTATAAATTTTTTATATAAATTCTTTCAAATCGATTTTATACACCCACAAAATAATCCCCTAACCCAGCTATTTATAGTATTTCCTCTATCAAGATCGATTCATAAATATATATAAGAGTTACTCAAGGAAGCTTTTGCTTTAAAATCAATAGGTTCGCATAATTGATGCTCTACAGTTCTAGAGATTTGGATAGATACACATTTCCTTTTTTTTTCTAACTTCACAGACTACAGGGTATTATGCCAGTCGAGCACAGCTTTTTGAGTCTGTGATGGGAGGATGTCTCCAAAGTCAAGATACAAGCGCCAAGATATCAGATACAAGATACGCGCAACATGTGTATCTTGTCAGTCGAGATAATGAGCCATAAAACTTTTTGCCAAATCTAAACATTTCTGTATTCACAACTTGATTCACAACTGTATTCACCACTTGATTCATATCAGTATTCATATCTTTTTGCATATACGTTAACATTCAAAGTGAAATATTTCTAGAGCCTCTTTTGAAAATTATTCAAACGCGGCGAGCCGTGGGAGCCAAAGCTTAACTTACAGACTTTCAGATACAGATACATTTACATAGAATATTTGTCAATCTATACATATGTACTCGATTGGGGTACATATATACAAACATATACTTGGGGCTGATAAATATTTAGCTTTTGCATGCCAGCGCGATGAGTTCAACGTGTACGTCAACGTTGCCGTCGCTTGTCACGCCCCGAACCCATTGATAATGGCCAAGCACGGGGTATATAGATTTGTTGCCTATGTATGTTAAGGCAGTAGGTCTACAGGCTCTTGATCAGAACGAGCAGAGTCCATCCGTCTAAATGGGTTTAACTTGGCAACTATAGAAGCAAACTACTTGACTTGGAAGCATCTGCGGGGCCATAAGGTACATAGGTACTTGATTAGCAGGACGCCTTTCCCTCAAAACTCTTCCGAACTTGGCAACTACAGTAGCTATAGACTTGATGTTTGAAATCTGTATTCTCCCAGACCAAATCCTGAATGAGTTTCTAATTTCTTTCTTTCGATATCTTCCAGTAATTTCCATAATATCTTTAAAAATCGATATTAGAGCATGATTTTTTTTGGCATAACTCGAGAATTCTAAGAGCTACACACGAAAGATTTGGGATGTAGGTATAGTATAGTATATACAGATTAAAAATAAATCACTTCTTGGATATCTTTCTCCAATACCCAGAAAATTGGAAAATAAAACATTTTTTCGGGTAGAGCTCAGGGCTTTGGCATGTACGCAGTTTTGTATGTCATATTTAATACCTGAAATTTTCATAAAGATCGGACTGTAAACACTCGAGTTAAAAAAGGATGCTTATGGTATGAGACGTGAATTTGGGAGGCTGAAGAAGAAGAAGAAGCACAGTCGCTGCGCAGTTAGCGACCTGCATGTGTGTGTGTGTGTGTGTGTGTGTGCATACGTGTGCTTTTTATAGGGTATAAAGGAATGTTTGAACGAGCTGCTCAGCAAAAGTAGGGTATCTCCCAGTCGGATACTCCCTCGAGCACTCTTACTTGTTGTCGGTTGTTGTTGTTGTTGTTGCCGCTCATTTAATTTCCAAACATTTATCAACAAATATTTGGCGCTTATCATTTGTTCGAGCCAAACAGCAGCAGCGCTTGAGACGGCGTCTGAGCAACTCCACACTCTCCCCCCCCCCCCCCCCTTACCCTCTGCCCCCTCCACATCTCCTCTGTTAGCCGCACCAGATGCTGCTGATCATCAGCGGAACACCTGACAAGGCCCCCCTCTCCCCGCACTCCCCACATTTCCCCCTACCCCAACTCAACTTCGATTCTGTGTCAAATTTTGCATAACGTTTGCTCAGCAGCTCACAGAATCTTGCTTTTGCATTTTTTTTTTTTGCTGTCGCTGCTAATTGCTGTGGAGTGCAGAGGGGAGGGTTGAGGGGTCAGCATATTACAAAATGTTCTACATAGAACTAAGCATGAATATGCCATCAAATTGAACAATTTTGCAAGCCATAAGGCTAGGCAAAGAATTTTATTTTGAAATGTTCGACTTCAATACAAACTCGAAACTCTGTGCCAGGGCTGCAAACACAAAGACACAGGCTTAATTGGCACGCCGAAGATTTGTTGCCCTTGCAGACATTCCTCTTTTACAGATATGTGCGAAAAGTGAAGCTCACAAATGCGGAGTTTGATGAAAGTACCACATAAGAAACAACTTTTAGACCGATCTTTCCTATAGCAGCTTTATGATATAGTGCTCCGATATTGACAAGATTTAACATACATTTGGCGGATATAGTTAAACCTATAAATGTCGATGTTCGGTAAGATATCTTGCCAAACAAAAAAGTTTTATATACCAGAACCTAATTTCGTAACGATCGTTCCTAGGGCAGCTATATGATATAGTGGTCCGATATTGATCAAATTTTGCATATATATGGGAAACATAGCAAAAGTTATAAATGCCCAGTTTGGTTTAGATATCTTGACAAACAAAAAAGTTTTATATACCAGAACCTAATTTCACTCCGATCGTTCCTGGGGCAGCTATATGTTATAGTGGTCCGATCCGACCAGCTCCGACATAAGAGAAATACGAGCCTAAGATTTCAAGGCAATAGCTTTAAGACTGAGAGATTAGTTCGCATAGAAACAGACAGTGGGAGAGACTGGGATATATCCTGATCCTGTTGATCCTGATCTGGAATGTATATAGACTCTATGGGATCGGAGATGTCTCTGTCTAACATATCACAAGAGCGACGTGCCAAAAATGTCCTTTATTATAGATGAAAGATTATAGATAGAAGGATTTCTAGCGAACGGAATTTTATTAAATTCTCTAGCTCTTGCAGTTTAGCCATAAAATAGCTAAAATACCAGAATTACTTTTTTTCTAGAGTGAACATTTAAAATAAAGTTAAAATTAAGTTAAGGATAAGTTAAGGAACCGAAAGGCAGAGAACTGGTTCCAAGCGTGAACCGAACCAATGAAAATGTTTGTGTTTCCAGCCCTCAAAAGAACTGGTAAATAATTTAAAAAGTAAACTCTATACCAAGAAGTTTTTCAGCGTTAAGAAAAATGTTGAAAAATTGTTAAAAATATTTAATTTATTTTTTTTTCGAATAAACAACTGAGTCACAATTAATTGAATTTGTTGTGGCCTATTAAAAAGCTGTCATGGCAACCGCAATTCCCAGTAGAGCCAGGCGGAAATCCAACAGAAAAAAGTCGTCGGGCCACAACAAACCGCAAGACGAAAGGATTTCACAAATTAAAACTCATCAAGGGCCGAAAAAAAAAGAAGAGATAAATCAAGGTAGGTACAAATTATGGGCATAGAAAAATTAGAAGAGACGCGAACAAATTAAAAAAAAAATCAGAAATATGCGGGCACAAACAAGAAGAAGCAGCCACTAAAAAACATTAGCAGCAGGCGGGCAGGAAGTGGTGCGGGCGGGGGCGGGGCCGGGTGCCGGGGGCAGGGGCGTTGCCAAGGAATGACACGCATCCGGTTTTAAAATTCCAACAGAAACGAGCAGCAGCAGGAGACGGGAGCGAGAAGCAGGAGGCGCAGCAGCTGCTCCGCGACAGAGAGGAATTCAAACACTTGGCCAGCCTGATGACGCCGACTGCGACGGCGACGGCGACTGCGCCGGCGACTGCGACGGCAACGCTGGCGACACTGGAGCTGGAATATTTCCGTGCCATCTCGCTCTATCGACGGCGCAGCTACGAGAGATGCGCCGAGGCATGCAATGCGCTGCTCCAAGCCGGCCATGACAACAATGTGCAAATCTTTGCCAAGCCGACGCAGCAGGCGGAGGAAGGGCAGCAGCAGGAGGAGCAGCGGAAGCAGCGGGAGCAGCAGCTGGCCGAGCACGAGTCGAGCCACAGTCGATACGGTAGCAATTTGCAGCGCATTGGCCCCAGGCGACGTGTACACGATGGAGTCGCCGCCTCAGCCTCATCCGCAGCCTCCATAATGCCCACCTGGCTGATGGAGGGCGTCTGGCAATTAAAGATGCGCGCCCTGACGCAGCGCGTCTACCTGGACGATCTTGACGTGGACGATGCGGACGATGCGGGTGAGTGACAGCTAAGCAAGGCTAAGTCTAGGGTTCTAGAGATGGGCGCGTGTCGTGACACGACCTAGGACATATTTCCGGTATCCCAAAAAGTTCATTTAGAGAAATGTGAGAGACATATCCGACCCCATAAATCAGATATATATTCTTGATCAGCATCAATTATAGCCCAGAATTAGAGCTGGGCGCGTGTCGTGACACGACGTGAGGCATATTTTGTAGCAAAAAAAAAACACAAAAAGTTCAATAAGTTAGCTATATGTATGTTTATATATGTTATATTCACTTTGTTAGAAATTATCTCCATCTTCATCAAGTATATATATATTCTTGATCAGTATCAACAATCGATTCGATAGTTCGTCCGCCTGTTCCTCTCATACCGATAAATATCGATTTTGAAAATTATGATACCTAGTTACACTTCATTTTTCTAGCCCTTTTTTGGGTTTTTCAAATTACATTAAGATCTTAGGGTATCTTCTAGTCGGCCATTACTAGACTAGAAATGCTCTAGAGGACGTGTTTCCAATGCATCGATAGGGTATCTCCAAGTCGTGCTTAGGGTATCTCGTAGTCTGTCATTACCTACTATAGCATAAAAGTCGGGCCTGCAGTATACCGATATGTCGTGCTTAGGGTATCTATTAGTCGTGCTTAGGGTATCTCTTAGTCGGACATTATCGCATATAAGTCCTGTTTGCAATATATCGATATGTCGTGCAGAGGGTATCTCTAAGTCGGGAATTCCGACTACATAATAAAAGTCCTGTTTGCAATATATCAATATGTCGTGCTTAGGGTATTTCTGAATCGTGAAGAGGGTATTTCCTAGTCGGGCATTACCGACTAGAACAGTAGTTTTTGCACTATATCGATATATATTGCTCAGGGTATTTCTGGGTCGTGCTTAGGGTATCTCCTAGTCGGGCATTACCTACTATATCATAAAAGCCGTGTTTCCGACATATCGATATGTCGTGCTCAAAGAAAACAGCGACACGCGCCCATCTCTAGCTTAAGGTGAACCAACTACAACCTGAGCCCGCCTTCGACCCACAGCAAACGAGGAGGTGGAATTCGAGCGGATCGCGACAGCGGCACGACCCGGCAGCAGCATCAAGACCGCCTTCCTGCCGCGTCCCAGCACCAGCCAGCGACGCCTGGCGACGGGCCTGAGCCGCTCCAGCGACAGCGCACGGCCCGGCTCGGCACAGACACGACCCGGCACGGCCGTCAGCCGGCCGGGCTCCGCGCTGGGCGCACGTCCCGCCTCGCGCTGCGGCACCGCGTCCCGGGTGCGCGCCACCTCGGCGGCGGCTTTCAATGTGGGCGATGCGACGGCCGCGCTGTACCAGGCGTCGCGTCTCAATCCGACCATCTATGCGGAGCGCGAGGCCATTGTGAAGGCGCTGTTCCAGTTCCTCTACTACCACGAGGCGGACGTCCAGAAGGCGCACTCGCTCTGCCAGGCGGTGCTCGACGTGCAGCGCCAGCAGCGGCCCGGCCACGCCCAGGGAGCGCTGGCCACGCCCGCGGATGCCGCTCGCACGGATTGGTGGTGGCAACAGCAGCTGGGCCGCTGCCTGCTGGCGCTGCATTATACGCGACGCGCGGAGCCGGCGCTGCAGCAATCGCTGGCGGCATTCCCGCATCCGGACACGTATCTGCTGCTCTCGCGCCTGTATCAGCGCCTGCGACAGCCGGAGCGTGCCCTGCTGCTGATCGGGCAGGCCGTGGAGCGGCAGCCGTTCGATGTGGCCTTTCGGCTGGAGCAGGCGCGCATCCATGCGGCCATGCTGCAGCAGGAGGATGCACTGCAGCTCTATCGGCTGGCGGCCAAGCTGCAGCCCATCAATGTCGAGGCGCTGGCCAGCATTGCCGTCGGCTACTTCTACGACAACAATCCGGAAATGTCGCTCATGTACTACAGACGCATCCTCTCCCTCGGCGTCCATACCTCCGAGCTCTACTGCAACATTGCCCTCTGCTGTCTCTATGGCGGCCAGATTGATCTGGTCCTGCCCTGCTTTCAGCGCGCGCTCCAGATGGCCACGCAGCCGGAGCAGAAGGCCGACGTCTGGTATAACCTCAGCTTTGTGGCCGTGGTCAGTATATCGTACATCTTTAAACATGATTCCCATTAAAACTAGCTGAAAAAGGGTATATTGATGCGAAGAACGAATCTACAAATTTACTGTATATATTCCTGATCAGCATCCAGTCCATCTGTGCGTTACTCTTCTCGGAGTCTGTAGAGCTAGATCACAAAATACGCACAGCTCAAGTTTTGTGTTAATCGATAACTTGTTGCCCACTTTTCCAAAATCGATAAATATCGATTATTTCTCTTATTTTTTCGGATTTATCCTTATCTTTCTGATTTGTAATGAATATATATTGGCTTCTTTAAAGCCTATACAGATCAAACTTTTTTCAAATGTCGATAACTTTTTCACTACTTTTCTCGAAATCGATAAATATCGGTTCTGAATAGGCCAATTTTCATCATTTTCATTGATCATATCTTGAAGAAACAAACTTCAACTTGTATTAATTTAATCTGAAGAGAAAGCTCACGTAAGGCACGAACAGATCAAGTTCATTTTGTGCTTGCGATAACTTCTGACATTAACCCAAAATCGATAAATATCGATTCGCTGCCTCGTCCCTTAGTCCATTACATACAGAATTTGACACAGCACAGCTCAGTAATATTTTAGCCCCAAACCAATCATGTTGACAGCTCTGAGCTGGCTACAGGGTATCTACTAGTCGACTAATTTCAACAGAAGCATTCTCTTGTATTCATTTCTCAACTGAAGCAATATTTTACACAGACATCGGGCGACTTCAACCTGGCCAAGCGCTGCCTGCAACTGTGCCTCACCGCCGACGCACGCGATGGAGCTGCTCTCAACAATCTGGCCGTGCTGGCGGCGCACTGCGGCGACATTATGGGCGCCAAGTCCTATCTGAATGCCGCCAAGGACGTGCTGCCCGATGCCGGCGAGGTGAACGCCAATCTGCAGTACATGGATCTCAACTACAAACTCTAGAGAGGAACTGTTTCAACTTGGTTTATTTGCAAATATATATCAATACATTAAAATAATCCCCCTTAGGGTCTCTGGAGCCATTCGTAGATGCTGTTCAGGCCCACCTTGGTGACGGCGCTGGCCTCCACGATGGTCACCTGTTGGCGTATCTGTTTCTGTAGCTTGGACATTTGCAGCATGAGCAGCGCCTCGTTGCGCATCTGGCGATAGGAGTAATCCATTTTGGTCAGCACCAGAAGGATGCGCACCTTTTGCAGGCGCGGCTCTGTGAGAATCGAATAGAAGAGCACGCCTGAAAATGAAACATATTGGAATGAGCCTTAACTTTGGATTGGTGCCGTACGCACCTGCAGCTGATATCTGACACAGATTGGACGCGTCCACCACATAGATGAGCTTCTTGACATCCTCGAAGTACTGGCTCTGGCGCCAGAGCGGCGCCATGCTGCCGCCAATCTCGAGCACTTGTATAAACTTGGCCAGATGTTTGCCGGCACGCGGCGTGGCTGCGGCTGCATCAGTTGTCGGTGGCGGCGGGGGCTTGTGCCTGTCGGCATGTGATGACTTTTCGGGGAAAACGATGCGAAAGATGCCGGTGCCAATGGTGGGCATGGAGTAGCTCGTCTCATCCATGGACTCCGGATCCTGCAGCGCCTTGAGCAGATGTGTTTTGCCAGCACGCTTGGGTCCAAGGCAGATGCACGACATTGCGAGAACTATATATCCGCTTCTACATCTATATCTATCGATTTAACAACAAATTCGTCTTGGCAACCAGTTTTAAAAATACGTTACGACCCATTGTGGCGCCCTCTGTCAGCTTAAAAACGAAGCTGCCGCATTTAAAAGAGCGATAGTTTTAGTGCTGTGCAAAAAATTGGCGACTCGTGTTTTCGTTACAATAGTTTTAGTGTTGGGCAACGCGCAACTGCCGAGAATAAGCGCCGACTCACTCTGTTATCGTTTTGCCCAATGCAAGTGGCTGCTGCTAAAATTCAAATTTGTCTTTCGTTTGTTATTTTTTGCAATTTGCGCAAAAATAAAAACGTTTATACTTGCACAAGCGAGGCTTTCGTAGAACAAAGTGTGCCACGCTGTTGAGCAGCAGTTCCGCAACAGTTGTCTCTGGAATCATATGTTTTTTTAAACCTTAAACAACACACAAAAAAATTATACAGCACATTTTGTTTTTGTTTAGCTTCGAAATGTGCGAGTTTGAAACCAAAAACGATAAATGTGGCTTTGATAAGCAATTTGCAATAGACATAAATGGCATAAGCACAGAGTTTGTATTCCACGACTTCCAGAACAAATGGATGCTGCTGGTTACACAGCTGGGCAAAATACCGGCGCTCTACAATGTGACGTTCGATGTGAAGCACGAGCATCGGGTGCTGCCCTATTTGCACGGCCCCGTGGACGATCCGCAGTTTCATGTTTCGGTGCCGGTGACAATTAACTGTTGCATGGGCATCGACTCGGACGAGATACGCGGCGGCATTCAGTTCCTGATCAATAAGACGGCGCTCAACAAGTGCCCCACCGAGCTGCTAATTGGGCTGGGCCTGAAGCGGCTGGACACAGCCGGCCTGAGGGCCATAGCGCAAGTGTTGAAAAACGGCATATTTTGAGACCCAATAAAATACAGAAAAATATGGCAATCAGTTGTAGTTAACATTTTATATTTCCTCGCATCTGTACATTAAAACGTGTACGAAAATTGGGGAGAATAAAAACTTCACTTCACACACGCGACGGATGTTGTTGGCGTTGTATGATTCTTGCTGCTGCTGCTGCTGTGGCTTAGTCGAACAGACCGAAGCCCATGTCATCGTCGGAGACATCGGACTCCTCCTCCTTCTTCTTTTCCTCTTTCTTGGCCTCCGCGGCGGGCGCATCGGCAGCAGCGGGTGCAGCAGCACCGCCAGCTGGGGCAGCGCCAACGCCGGAGCCAATGTTGGTGATCAAGTCCTTGACATTGATGCCCTCCAACGCCTTGGCGAACAGACCGGGCCAGTAGGGCTCGACCTCAACATTGGCGGCCTTCAGAATGGTCGAGATTTTCTCACCCTGCAAAAGGCCGAAAACAATAAATACAATTAGTATAAGGTCCACAATTCCTATATAAATATTATTATGTGCAAATCAGCAAACAATCCATTGGGATTGTAGCAATTTTTGCCGATTCGTTTCGAAATTTCAATGTTTCACTTACGGTGACGGCGACATCGTCATCAACCAGGATGAGGGAGGCGTAGACGCATGCGAGCTCAGCTTTTGTCGACATTGTTAAACTGTTTGCTTATTTAATAATTGGTGCAAGTTGCCAAAAATTAAGGTTTTATAATAATCGGCCTTAGCTCGAAAGAGAACAAGCACACGGAACAAAATCCTAAACCGGAAAGAACGATGTACGTCAAGTTGGCTGCGTCTAGCAGTGTTTTTGTCGCGTCGCTGTGAATGGCAGCGCGTGCGCTTACCAACACTGCCATAAAACGTAAACAATGTTCGATCCATATATTCTTGCCTATCGATTAGGTAAACAATAAAAACCGCGCGTAAAATGGAAGATATAGAAATTAAGAATGAAAGTGAAGAAAAACCCAATATAATACAGGATGAAGAGCCCACGGGTGATATTAATCGGATAAGCTCGCTGAAGTCACTCGGCCCGTTTATTGCTGCGCGCGAAAACAGCAAAAATACAATTTATTTGAGCGATGTGCCAGCAATCTGCAAGGAGCAGCCCTGCATGCTGGGCGTGGATGAGGCGGGCCGTGGTCCCGTGCTGGGCCCCATGGTATACGGCATCTCCTACTGCCCGCTGGAGAGTAAAAGCGCTCTGGTCGAGCTGGGCTGCGCAGATTCCAAGCAGTTAACCGAGGAGAAGCGGGAGATCATCTTCAACGATCTGAACACGCTGGAGTATGCGAACAGCTGCATTGGCTGGGCCGTGGAAATCATTTCACCTAATGTCATCAGCAGCAGCATGTATAGACGCACCAAGTGCTCGCTGAATGAGGTCTCCATGGACTCGGCCATGGGTCTGATACAAGAAGCCATCGATGCGGGCGTCAATATAGCCGAAGTTTATGTGGACACGGTGGGCCCGCCGGAGAAGTATCAGGAGAAGCTGCTCAAACGGTTTCCCAATTTCAAAATAACGGTGGCCAAAAAGGC
The DNA here is from genome assembly GCF_003285875.2 of Drosophila novamexicana. Lineage (NCBI taxonomy): Eukaryota > Metazoa > Arthropoda > Insecta > Diptera > Drosophilidae > Drosophila > Drosophila novamexicana. The sequence goes on from NW_020824837.1 coordinate 1,765,468, forward strand.
CGATTCCACCTATCCGATTGTCTCGGCGGCCAGTATATGCGCCAAGGTAACCCGCGATCATGCTCTGAAGGTCTGGCAGTTTCCCGAGGGCCTGATCATTAAGGACAATGCATTTGGCAGCGGCTACCCCGGTGATCCTGTCACCAAACGATTCCTTACCGAGAATATTGATTTGGTATTTGGTTTCCCGCGTCTGGTGCGCTTCAGCTGGTCAACGGCGGAGAATGCGCTGGCGGACAAGGCATACGACATGGAATTCGATGAGCCCGACTCGGAGAAGCCCAAATATGCGGGCACAAAGCTGACCAAGTTCTTCAAGGGCACCACCAAAACAGGTGAAGTGAAGCGCGAGGAATGCCGCTTCTTCAAACAGTGTCACCTGGATAATGTAACCGAATTTTAGACTTTATACCAACTATTTATACCCTAGAAATGTTTCCAATATATTTTGTAGTTAAGCGATATAAAAATGGTCCAGATTTTTACTTTGCGTGAAAATGATATTGGCAGCACTGGCTGCTGCAGAGACAGTGCTGCCAATTTCACTTGGCTGTACATTATCGCCTCAAGGAACCAGTGCTACCTACACCGTTTGGCTGTGTATTACCGCCTTAAAGAACCAGTGCTGCCAGTTTTGCTTGGCAGCACCCGCTGAGCGTATTATCAGCTTGTTTTATCATATCAACTCCCATTGGAATAAGCAGAACAATGATGCAATACCACATATTAAATGCTATATACAATCTCCGGCTTACCGGAGACTGCAATTTTTATTGCTTTATTTTATATTCCCATTCAAACTTGCTGCAATGGTCCCCTTATCTCTAGCGTGCCTGCGCACCAGAAAAGAAAAGCTCGAGTTCGATTTTGGAGCTTTAATTAATTGTAGCCGCTGTTAAGGCCATTCTTTATAATTAGTATCGTTTACACACTACGTTGGGATGCAGTTACACTGTTCGAATGTAAGCGTGAGCCGGTTGTCATCCATTTAGCTTGGATCCGTGTTCGTTTTTGTTTCCGTCTCCGTTTGCCGGCGACTAACTTATTTTTTGCATGCACTTTATAATGCTTAGGTCTAACGATAAAAGGTTGCTCGATTAAGACTTAATTGGGCTTGGGCTTGGGCCTGGGCCAGACTGCGCTCATGTATACAAAATAACAATAAAATGCATCAAGTTATATACTAAACGAGTTATCTGTGTATAAAAATGAATACTTAGAAACATATGGAGCTTACGGCTAAATTAAAAGCGCGTTTCCCGCCGACTGACGACTGGTCGAAATCGCTGCGCGAGGCGTTCTTAAACTCGGTTTGTCACGCCCCGCGAGCGACACTTCCAGCACACAGACAGGGGCAACGTGTCTTGACTCGAAGTGAGGGAGGCGGCAGGAGGGAGAAAAACTCAGTAAATGGACAGTGGGCAGAACATTGAAGTTAACATTCAAAACAGAAGCGAAAAGCATATTAGAATCCAGGTCACGTCAATACACATAACCTAAAAGGTGCTGGGAGTTGGCAGATGTATCAATTATTGCTGCTGATGCTGCTGCTGTTGCTGCTGCTGCGGATCAGAACTTTCGCAGATCGAGCACAAAAACGCTGCCATCGGATGCACTGGCGCCCACTTTGGTGCCCTTGGAATTCCAGCAGACCTCAAAAATACCGCCCGTGCCCTTGTAGCTGTGCACCAGCTGTCCGGTCTGTGTGCTCCAGATGTGCACGCACTTGTCAAAGCTGCCCGAGGCCAGATGCTTGCCATCCGGACTGAAGGCCACGGAATAGACGGGTTCCGTGTGCTTGGTAAGCGTATGTATGCAGCTGCCGCGTTCCACATCCCACAAGCGGACCGTCGAATCGAACGATGCGGAGGCGAGTATCAGATTCGTGTTGGGATTATTTGTGCCGGGTCCGGTGGGTGACCATTTTATCGTGTAGATCTCTTTGGAGTGCGCCTGCAAATCGTGGCAGCAACGATCGCGCGTCATACTCCAGATCTTGAGTGTCATATCATCGGAGCAGGAAGCCAGCAGCTGACCCTGCGGACACCATTTGATTGCATTCACCTCGTTCGTGTGCCCACGGAACGTTTTGATCGGTTCGTTCATGCCCAGCCGGCACACATGGATTCGCTGATCTGTGCTGCACGAGGCAAACGATTGATTCGATTGCCAGTCGACGTCCAAGGCGGGCGCACTATGGAACGCAAACTGTTGCGTGCACTGGCCCGTGGATGCGTCCCAGATGATTGTCGTTTTGTCCACGCCCGCGGACAGAATGTAATTGCCGCATTTGTTCCACTTGAGCGCAAAGATGGGGCCCTTGTGCTGGCCCAGCGTGGAGGCCAGGCGACCATCTGTCTTCCAGATGCGTGCGTAGCCATCGTAGCTGCCCGTGGCCAGAAGCGAGCCGTCGCACTGCAACAAAAAAACAATACCGATTGGAAATATTTTCGATATAAATTGAAAATAATTTCAGTGTTGCAGGTCGAGCGATTGCTCGTGAGCATCATTCGATATCGATAACGATATGTGCGACATATCAAATATCGATAGCATTCAACTATGCTTGGCTACTCACGTTCCAGTCCAGAGAGGTGACATCCTTATTGCTGGGCACCTCGGCGCCGCCTTTCTGTATGCAGTGCCGCAACACCAGCTGGCTGGAGTTGGCGTTCGCATCGGACATGTCCCAGATGCGTGCGGTGCTGTCGCCGGAGCCACTGGCGAGCAGATCTCGACTGGGATTCCAGGCGCAGATGAACACTTCGCTCTCATGGCCGCGTAGCACGCGGGCCTTTGATTCAGGTATCTCTATGCTCTGATCAATGTCCATTGCCTCGACGACGGTGCTGCCGGGCGTGCCTGTGCCACCGCTGCCGCCTCCGCCATTGCCACCAGCGCCTCCTCCTCCTCCTCCAGCACCGCCACCACCATTGCCCGGTGTGGTGCTGCTGGGCACTGCACTTTGCGCCGTCGTCGAGCAGGTGGTCTGCACATTATTGCCCTGAGCGCCGACTCGGGTTGCCGGCGTGCTAGTTGCACCGCTGGCCGCCTTGGCGCCCGTTGCAGCAGTTCCCGCAGCCGTTGTACCAGCCTCCGCATTGGCACCGGCTGGCACGGCGGGCGTGCCGCCTGCCGCTGGTTGTTCCACGCTGCTGGCGTTGCTGCTGTTGCCATTTGTGGACGTAGATGAGGCGGCATCATCTGCGTTTGTGGCATTCGGATAGGCCGCCGTACTGCTGGTGGCTCCAGATTCATTAGCTCCCGCCTTTTTGTTAGCCGCCGCAGTTGCGCCGCCAGCGCTGTCCGCATTGCCACTGGCCGCAGCTGTCGTTGAGTTAGCAGCAGCAGCGCCGGCAGCTGTGCCGCTGGCATTGTTACCACTGGCGGCGGCGTTATTGCTGTTGTTGGATGCCGCATTGCCGCTGGAGTCCACCTCGTTGGTGTCGGCACCGCTGCTGCCGGTGGGCGTGCTGGTGCCGGTGCTGGCATTGGTGCCCTTGGCGGCAGCGCCAGCAGTCGTATTGCCTGTGCCCGGCTCGATCTTGATTTCCGTTTTCGCATTGCTATTCGAATTAACATTGGCCGGCGTGCTGGCATCGACGGCCGGTTTGCCCGGTTCTGTTTTGACTGTCGGCTTCGGTGGCTTGACTTCCGGCATGACGGCGTCTATCAGGCTGAGGCCCTCAATGGGTCGCGCCATCTCGCCATCCTCGCCCACGCTCCACTCCACCTCCGTGTAGAGCAGACCCTTCTGCAGTATGGTGAGCAGGGCAGCGGGCGGCACGAGAGCACCATTAATGTTGCTCTGCGAGATGTGAGACTCGATGCCAAAGACATAGGCGGAGTGTAGAAAGCCTGTCGTTGGAAAAGAACACGCCAGCATGGGGAAGGGGGAGGGGGGAGAGTTAGCTTTGGGCCGTCTGTCAATGTTCTCCTCCTCCACTCACCTGACTCCTGTAGATATCGGAAAACTAGAAAGTTCACCTCGTCGCTGGAAAAACTCATGTTGGAACGCTTGGCAAGCACGCCCACGGCCTTGTTTGCGGCTCTGGATGCTGTTGTTTCCTATTGATTCCGCAATTAATTGCAATTCTCGAGCCAGTTTTATGGCGGCTGCGCTGATTCTGATGATAACACGGCGCTGGCAGTACGTAACACATGCGTAATTGCTTGTTAACCGTTCACTTGTCCTTGTATATGCAATCGTTGTGCTCGCCGGGTCGCTTAGTGCACATTCAAATGCGCTAGCATTTTATATTTATTTTCTTGGAGTATAAAAAACGTAGAGTACTACAAATAGTCGACGACCATTCGGCATATGCAACGCTGTAGCGCAAAAAATGGCGGAGTTGTAAAGTGGTAGTGCTGGAAAGTGTGTGCAGCTTTTACATGTATTATGCAGCACTTGCCGCGAAACGCGCCAGTTGCTGACGTTTAACAGCACTGTGTCCGCTAGATGGCTGTTGCATGGAGAGGAGTGTAGAGGAAAAATCAATAGAAATTTTCAGTTCGTGAAATGCCTGGCTGCTCTGCTTGTTTTGCGTTAGTTTACAATTAATAACAGCAATTGAACGCAATTCAAATTCATACACGGGTTAAATAAAGTGCTGCATCGCCAGCACACACACACACATCGACACATTCCGCGGCCAACACCCAACAGAAAACCCGAAAACCCCGAAAAGGCAGCAGCAGCCGCAGCCGCAGCCGAAACGAAACGACACAAATTCCAGCAAACTCTCTGCAAAAACATTTTGGCTGCAGCGTTTCAAAAAGTAAGCACCAGCGGCTACCAAATTCGATTCGCATTTGAGTCGCGACTTACAGCAATTGCGTGTGTGTGTGTTATGGCATAAAAAAAAAATATGAAAAACGAAATTTCGGAACGTTTCGTGGTGCTGTTTTTGCGGTCTGTGCAAATAAAACGACTTCGTCATCTTGCGGCCCGTTGGCTGTGGTTCATGTGAAGAGAAAGAAAAAAAAAAAAAAGTGACGTCGACTACGACGACTGCGAGACGTGACATGAAAGCAAAATAAGCGCTGCCAACAACAAAGGGCTCCAGCCGGTGGCACTGATCGTGCACTAATAATACATTTATTTACCTAAACAAGTGCAAATTGTGATAAAACATTGCATTAAGGTCATCAAAACCAAAGCGTTATCAGGCCTGCAGCTGCCGTTGCCGTTGTTGTTGCTGTTTAAAATACACACACACATTAACATGTATACATATATGTATATATATACATTGCAAGTGCTGCCAACGCGCTTGCCAAATATATAAACGAGTGGGCGGGCTGCGGAGCAGTGTGTGTGTGTGCGGGAGGGGGGGGCGTATGCTTGCTCGCCAAATGTCAAAAGTTCAAATTGCGCCAAATATGCCAATAGGCAATAACAAAACTGTTATCGATATCAATTGATTGTTAAACAAATATATATATTATATTCTCAACAGGTCTTCTGCTGCCGAGAGAGCCACAGCGAGCGAGAGATCGTGAGAGCAGGAGAAAAGAACATTATTTTGTTTTCGCTAGCAAATCAAAATTTGCCATTCATCAGTCTCAGCAACGGACTGCAGCAAGTGGCAACGTCGCACAGTTCTCGAGCTACCCGTTAGTTGTTGTTGTTCTTGCGGTTGTTGTTGCTGCCATTTTGCTGCTGTTGTTGTTGTCGTTGTCGTTGTCGTTGGAGCCTGAGCGATAAGAGCGCCGCATCGACTCGAGCGCTCGAGCACAGATCTTTCTTCGCCCCGAGTTTGCATAAAACCAGCGAAAATTAACAAGCTAACTACAATGGCGCCGGTGAGGGGGGATGGCATGAGAGGCCTGGCCGTGTTTATATCGGATATAAGAAATTGTAAGTAAACACATGAGTAGACATAGCTATTGCATACGTAACTCAGTAATAGACTGTTATTACACTCTGTACGCACCGAAAATGGGCATATTGATTTTGAGGAAATATAAAAAAAGCATAGAGAGCAATTTTGACCACATAGAGCATATATATATATATATTCTTGAGCAGTATCAAAAGCTATGTAGATGATCCATAAGGCTATACGAGCTGAATGCTCTTATGTAAGCTCTAGAAAGATTTTATTTCAAAATTATCATTAATTTTCGTTTTATACTATTTAATTATACAAGCTAGAGAAACAAAATTGAACACTTAGTTTATCAAAAATGTACGGCTCAAGAACATGTACCTTATTGAATAGGCTTTCCTAGGTTAATCATGAAAAGAAATCTACATTTTTGGAGGTATATCCTTGATCTTTGGTATACGCCCACATTTAAAGGTCATCTCTTAGCACAGCAATTTTTAAATTATTCGGATAATGAACTTCCGAGTTATTAAAGTTTGTTTTGATTTTTTTCATGCTGTATGACTTAGGGAAGAGAACTATATGCTTCTGGGTATTTTCTAGTCGAGTGCACTCTCACTTGATTTTATTTTATTTTTAATTTTTAATTCAATTTATCAGCGCTTTTCTTATCCAAATATATTCATAACTCTCATAGGGGCGTCAATGTCGACATTTCTTGTTCAATTACGAGAACAACGGCAGTCGCAAAGCGGGGCGGCTTTCATATCAATCTGTGTCCAAGTGTGTATGTGTGTGTGTGTGCGTGTGTGTGTGTATGTACCGCAAATTGTTTGTACTCTGTAGCCTTAACTAGTCGCTTTGCCCAGCGCTCACTCCCGACGCTCTTCCATTCGTTTATCGCACAGACATATAACGGCCCATTTGCTGGTCAACTCGCCAGCATATCTATTGCGTGGCCGTTCTCCCGATCGCTCAAATCGGTGACTGGTACTAATTGCCGAACGAGAGAGAGAGAGTGTGTGTATACTGAGCGGGAGAGTTGTGAGTTTCCGGCTTGATGAACCCCCTGACTCATAGAAAGATAAATAAAAAACACAACACAAACCTTGACCCACACTTGACTATCCTATCCTGTAAAGAAATTAGAAAACCAAAAAGGATTTCAAACAAGAATTCCAGTTCTAGAAACTATATTAATATGAACTAGTAGTTAAACGATAATAAATATCGCCGAATGTTGAAGATAGTATATTTTAAAGCATTTACAAGAAGCTTCAGCAAGATAGCTTAGCTAAGAGCTTAGTACGGGTAACTAGAGGCAGTTTTATATGGCTAATTCGACTCGCGGTTGATGCTGACATTCAGATATACATATATGTATATACCTTTTGTGCTATAAACAAATGTGCCTCCTTCAGTGGAAACTAAATTCATTTATTTTATCTCCCACAAACTTACTCATCTTCCTTTAATTTCACAGGTAAAAGCAAAGAAGCGGAAGTGAAACGCATAAACAAAGAGTTGGCCAACATACGTAGCAAATTTAAAGGCGATAAAACGCTCGATGGCTATCAGAAGAAGAAATATGTGTGCAAGCTGCTGTTCATATTCCTGCTGGGCCATGACATTGACTTTGGCCACATGGAGGCGGTCAATCTGCTGTCCTCCAACAAATACTCAGAGAAGCAGATCGTGAGTAATACGAACTTGGCTAATTGTTATTTAAATATACTCATAAGATGCTACTTTTTGCAGGGCTATCTGTTCATTTCGGTGCTGGTGAATACGAACAGCGATCTGATCCGATTGATCATTCAGTCGATCAAGAATGATTTGCAATCACGGAATCCGGTGCACGTGAATCTGGCGCTGCAGTGCATTGCCAACATTGGCAGCCGTGACATGGCCGAGTCCTTCTCAAATGAGATACCCAAGCTGCTCGTCTCGGGCGATACCATGGATGTGGTCAAGCAGTCGGCGGCCTTGTGCTTGCTGCGTCTGTTTCGCTCCTCGCCGGATATTATACCCGGCGGCGAGTGGACCTCACGCATCATACACTTGCTCAACGATCAGCATATGGGCGTGGTAACGGCAGCTACATCGCTGATCGATGCCCTGGTCAAGCGCAATCCGGACGAGTATAAGGGCTGCGTTAATTTGGCCGTGTCGCGTCTGTCGCGCATTGTCACCGCCAGCTATACGGATCTGCAGGACTACACGTATTACTTTGTGCCGGCACCGTGGCTATCGGTGAAACTGTTGCGGTTGTTGCAGAACTATAATCCGGTCACCGAGGAGGCCGGCGTGCGGGCACGCCTCAACGAGACGCTGGAGACCATACTGAATAAGGCGCAGGAGCCGCCCAAGAGCAAGAAGGTTCAGCATTCGAATGCCAAAAATGCTGTACTCTTCGAGGCCATCAATCTGATTATACATAGCGACAGTGAGCCCAATCTGCTCGTGCGCGCCTGCAATCAGCTGGGCCAGTTCCTCAGCAATCGGGAGACCAATTTGCGCTATCTGGCGCTTGAGTCCATGTGCCATCTGGCGACGTCGGAGTTCTCGCACGAGGAGGTCAAGAAGCATCAGGAGGTGGTTATACTATCTATGAAAATGGAGAAGGATGTTTCGGTGCGCCAAATGGCTGTCGATTTGCTTTATGCCATGTGCGATCGCGGCAACGCCGAGGAGATTGTCCAAGAGATGCTCAACTATCTGGAGACGGCTGACTATTCCATACGTGAGGAGATGGTACTCAAGGTGGCCATTCTGGCTGAGAAATATGCCACGGACTACACCTGGTAAGACTGCACTTTTATTCCCACTCCTCACCCTGTTGCTAATGATTCCAACCTACATTTGTGTTTCAGGTATGTGGATGTTATTCTCAATCTAATACGCATCGCCGGCGATTATGTGTCGGAGGAGGTCTGGTATCGTGTCATACAGATTGTCATCAATCGCGAGGAGGTGCAGGGCTATGCCGCCAAGACCGTGTTCGAGGCATTGCAGGCGCCCGCCTGTCACGAGAACATGGTCAAGGTGGGCGGCTATATATTGGGCGAGTTTGGCAATCTGATTGCGGGCGATTCTCGGTCGGCGCCGCTGGTGCAGTTCAAGCTGCTGCATTCCAAGTATCATTTGTGCTCGCCCATGACGCGCGCCTTGTTGCTCTCCACCTATATTAAGTTCATCAATCTGTTTCCCGAGATACGCACCAACATCCAGGAGGTGTTCAGGCAGCACAGCAATTTGCGTTCCGCCGACGCGGAGCTGCAGCAGCGCGCCAGCGAATATCTGCAGCTGAGCATTGTGGCGTCAACCGATGTCCTGGCCACAGTGCTGGAGGAGATGCCCTCATTCCCGGAGCGTGAGAGCTCCATACTGGCGGTGCTCAAGAAGAAGAAGCCCGGCCGCGTGCCCGAGAATGAAATACGCGAATCGAAGAGCCCAGCGCCCACATCCATCACGCAGAACAATGCGCACGTCAATCATAACAACAAACTGAATAGCAATGCCAATGCCAATGCCGACTTGCTGGGCCTCAGCACGCCGCCCGCTAACAACATCAACAACATGAACAACAGCAACAACTCAACGCTGCTCGATGTGCTGGGCGACATCTATGGAAACAACAATGCCGCCGTCTACAACACCAAGAAGTTTCTGTTCAAAAATAACGGTGTGCTCTTCGAGAACGAGATGCTCCAGATTGGCGTCAAGTCCGAGTTCAGACAGAATCTCGGTCGTTTGGGCTTGTTCTATGGCAACAAGACGCAAGTGCCGCTGACGGTGAGTAATCCGGATGGTCCGGATGAATCTATATAGTAATATATATATAATTCCTTTTGTATTTTAGAACTTTAATCCCGTGTTGCAATGGTCTGCCGAGGACACGCTCAAGTTGAATGTGCAAATGAAGGCCGTGGAGCCAACGCTTGAGGCTGGCGCACAAATCCAGCAGCTGCTGACCGCTGAATGCATCGAGGATTATGCCGACGCACCCACCATTGAGATCAGTTTCCGCTACAATGGCACACAGCAAAAGTTTAGCATCAAATTACCGCTCACCGTGAATAAATTCTTCGAGCCAACCGAAATGAATGCCGAGTCATTTTTTGCGCGATGGAAGAATCTCAGCGGGTTAGTAACCAACCAAACGCTTTGGCCAATTATCCAAATGTATACCTAATCCTTTTACTTTGCCAACCACACCCACAGTGAACAGCAGCGGTCGCAGAAGGTGTTCAAGGCCGCACAGCCGTTGGATTTGCCTGGTGCACGCAATAAGCTAATGGGCTTTGGCATGCAGCTGCTCGATCAGGTTGATCCCAATCCAGACAATATGGTATGTGCGGGCATCATACATACGCAATCACAGCAGGTGGGCTGCCTGCTGCGACTGGAGCCCAATAAACAGGCACAGGTGAGGAAACATAATTAGCCTTAACTTTGCATACTCAACTCTAATATATTTATACCTTTTGTAGATGTTCCGATTAACCATACGTGCCAGCAAGGAGACAGTGACACGAGAGATATGCGATCTGTTGTCGGATCAGTTTTAAATCAGGCAGACAATCGTCTAAGTGGGGGATATGTCTAGGGAGCTACTGCAGCAAACCACATTTACAGAATGCACAATCCTAATCACCTAGAGAATGATATCAAATCAAAGTATATAATGACATGTTTCCTCGAACCTAAATGCGGGCTATGTTTAAGCCGTTAATTGTGCTACGTATTTGTATGGCACGCCCACGCCCACGACCACGCCTCTTCACATGTTTACCTCCTCTACTAGCACACATACACACACACACACACACATAGACACACACCTATTATACTATACTGCAGTGAGTTTTGTTTTCCCATTTTCAGCGCATGCAATTTTTCACATGTTTTATATATTTCTTAACGCGCTAGTTGTTAAAATGCGTCTGATTTTCCATTTTCAATATACTTATTATTATTCTTATTATTATTTTTTGTAATTGCTAACGAGAGAGAATTCTTTGTAAATGTTAAGCTCAAAAAGTTCATTAGTAAAACATAATTAGATTATGTTGTATGACAAGCATTAGCAGTTGGATATTACTATATATATATTTATATATATAAAACAGATTCATACAAGCATACATGCATATACCTAGTATATATATATAAATACACACACATATATATATATATATATATACATATATATATATAACATTGTTGTAATAAAGCAGCAAAAGAAACAAATTATAAACAATTTATAAATGGAATGATATAAATACAAAAATCGTTATGTTATTAACAACAAATTATTACGCATAAAGGCATAAAAAGAAAATAAATTCAATGTTTAGTGTTTTTTGATTGTGAGATTGTGAGATTGTGGAGACAAGTGCGTAGGTCCTTGAGGAATTAGTAGAAGTAGCAGCTGGCGCCGTAAATCTCATTAAATGATAGACAAATAATTAGATGGTGAAAATCACAAACAAATTTTTTCGATTAACACACATACACACACACACAACACACATACAAACATTACATTAAACATTGTTGAACTTGAACAAACTAATATAATAAAGTATACTACAAATACTACTACAAGTACATATATATTAAAGGACAACCATTACAACAACTTATTATTATAAACGTATAGCAAAAATTCTCGATTGATCCTGAGCATGTACTATGTATTATTTCGTATATGTACCATAGATATGTATGTAAAAAACAAAAACAAAAAAAAAAAAACGAAAAAGAAAAAGTAAAGCAACTATATAGAAATTGTTTCAAATTCAAAATCAAGTTGAAATTTTGTTTGGACAAAATCATATTAAGTACATTGATATCAATCAGCAAGTATTAACTATTCCCCCGATGTGCATCTGAAGCGCCATAAAATGTTGCAGTCAAAGAGACACAAGAACAAATAATTAAAATAAAAAACTTGAAAAAGAAGTGAATAAACAAAAATATACACACATTTTAAGCTATTATTTGGCTATTTGGAAATTCATATTCTAAAGCTGCGATAGTTAAATTGTTAAACGAATTCCACAATAAAAGATAGCAACAGCAACAACTACAACAAAAAAAGAAAAAAAACAACAACAACAAACTACAGATAGCAAAAGCAGGAATTTAACTGTAAACATAAAGAAATATGTATTTAAAATAAATAAAAGTCTATGGAAATTTGAAAAGTGTAACTCACAAGCATATCTATTCAGTTTTTGTAAGTACAAAAGACGGTGGAATGCTGAGAAAGCTGATTTTAAATCTAATTTAACAAACATTTTAATGCTATCTTACCTGTATAAATAGCGTGTATGTGTATGTGTGTATGTATGTCTGTATGCATGCATGCATGTAGGTGTGTATGTATGCATGCATAAATATGTGCATATGTATGCATGTTTGTATATGTATGTTTGTAAGTATGTATGTATGTTTCGTATGTATGTGTATATATGTATGTGTATGCATGCAAGTATAGATGTGTGTATGTATGTATGTTTGTATGTATGAATGTATGTTTGTATGTATGTATGTATGTTTGTATGTATGTATGTATGTATGTTTGTATGTACGTATGTATGTATGTATGTGTGTGTGTGTGAATGAATATATGTATGTATGTATGTGTGTGTGAATGAATATATGTATGTATGTATGCGTGTATGAATATATGTATGTATGAATGTGTGTATATTTATGTTAATGTATTTAAGTATATATATGAAGGCAATATTGTATTTGTATGTATGTACGTATGAGTATGCGTTTGGGTATGTATGTGTGTCATGTAGTATGTATGTATGTATGTTTGTATGAATGCATGTGTGTATATAACAATACAATACAACAAATACAATACAAACATGTATATATTCAAATGTGTGTGTACGTATGTATGCATGTGTGTGTGTATGTATATATTGTGTATGCATTTATATATGTTAATGAATGTATGCATATAATTTGTATGTGTATATGCAACACCAAGTGTACCTCTAGCTGAGCTGCAATTTAAAAAAACGTATTCTTAACAAAGGCTCTTCTACTCGATTCTCATGAATTCAAGTAAGTCGCATAGGCTTCAGTTCAAGTAAAGGCGGCGGCGGCTCGGAGGAGACGGCAGCCTGAGCTTAGGAGGAAGCGGCAGCCTGACCCCAGGAGGAGGCGGCAGCCTGAGCTTAGGAGGAGGCGGCGGCCTGAGCCTAGGAGGAGGCGGCGGCCTGAGCCTAGGGGGAGGCGGCGGCCTGAGCTCAGAAGGAGGCGGCGGCCTGAGCTCAGAAGGAGGCGGCAGCCTGAGCCTAGGAGGCGGCAGCCTGAGCTTAGGAGGAAGCGGCGGCCTGAGCCTAGGAGGAGGCGGCAGCCTGAGCTTAGGAGGAAGCGGCGGCCTGAGCCTTGGAGGTGGCGGCAGTCTGAGCTCAGAAGGTGGCGGCGGCCTGAGCTCAGAAGGAGGCGGCAGCCTGAGCTCAGAAGGAAGCGGCAGCCTGAGCATAAAAATTTAAAAATAAACTGGTACGTATTATAGACTTGACTTTATCTTATTACATTTTAAAAAAAGCTAAGTTTTCAAGCTAATGCTTTTCTGTTCTTTCAGTGTTTTAATATAAAACTTCGCCTCCCGTCTAATGATACATGCCGCTCAAATAATGGTGCGTTGGACAGGTAAGTACATTTTTCCAATATATATTTATATATTTATCTCAATATATCACCTGAATAACTGATAAGTGATCAACGAACAGCCGAACCCGCATATGTGTATATCCTTCTTGTCTGGAACTTGAATTTTTACACTTAATTTGAATAATTTCCAGAATTTCTAATGGGGTTTTGGTTACAACAGGTAACTTTATTACAAATATATGTAAAAGATTAGTCATAGCGATAATAGGTATAGGTATGCACAACAATTGAATAACTAGAACGAGTCTCAGATGTGACTCAGCTTGAATCTGGCATTTATATTGACCGAGCTCAGTTCGGTTACCAGAAATTTGAACGAGAATGGAATTTCGATCATGGAGACGCCGCTGCTGTCGCCGCAAAGGCGACAAGTGTCTGGCATGGAGGACAAGCCGCCCGTCTCGTTGCGCTTGATGATCTGACGCAGCGGGGCCAGAATGCTGCCGCATTTGTGGCAGACCAGCGTGTGCGTCTTGTCTGAGTTGTGGAAGAGGCGATCCTGCAGCAGAAAGGCGGCACCATGCGAGATCAAAGCATCGCGCTCCATCTCACCGAAACGCACGCCACCGCCACGTTTTCGGCCCTTGATCGGCTGATTTGTGCGCGCCTCCACGGCGCCCGTGGAGCGCACCTGCCACTTGTCGAAGACCATGTGACGCAGGCGCTGGTAGTGCACCACGCCAAAAAATATATCCGCTGTCATTTCGCGTCCATCGACGCCGGAGTAGAGACGCTCCGTGCCATAATAATTGTAGCCGCCCGCCTCCAGCATTTTGCCAAAGTAATCGATGGCTGTGTTATCCTCCGAGAAGCGGAACGGTGTCGCGTCATAGACACCGCCATGGACCGCAGCGCTTTTGCCCGCCATTGTCTCAATCATCATCGCGATGGTCATACGCGAGGGGAAACCATGGGGATTAAACACAATATCCGGTATGAGACCCGATTCGGTGAAGGGCAAATCCTCAGCGGGATATTTCTGTGAGCAGATGCCCTTTTGGCCGGCACGTGAGGCGAACTTATCACCGATGGTCGCCGGTCGGGCCACGCGCAGCGTTATGCACACGGTCTTGCGGGGCATCAGCTCGAAGCTGCCCAACTGACGCACGCTGTCCACGACGCAGTCCTCCTTCTCGTCCATTTTGACCACTTTGAATGTGGAGACCTCCCCGTCGAAATAGCAGTAGAGAGGCGAACCATAGCTGAGCTTGGTGCCCGGATGCGGCAGCCCGTCCGTGTCCAGATGCTTGATCAGCTCCGGCATGTGCGGATGCCGGGCAAAGTAGCTTTGCTTTTTGGCCAGCTGCACAAACTTGGACTTGTAGATGCTGCCGTAGGCAAATCCACGCTCATAGGCCGACTTATTGATGATCATGGCGTCCTCCATGTCATAGCCCGTATACGAAATGACAGCCACAATGGCATTGGTGCCCATGGCAAAGTCGTCCAGCTGTATGTTATCGTAGTGCACCGGACGGAACAGCGGCGTCGCTGGCGTCTGCAGTCGGTACAGCTTGTTGGCCGCCTGCTTGGGCCAGTTGAGGCATGGTGTGCCCATCGTCTGTTTGCCCATCTGGCACTGGTACATGTTACGCGGCGACTGATTGTAGTCCGGCATTGGTATAAGATTGGCCAGGTTGCTCATAAAGTGCGTCTTGGAGAGTTCGAGATGTGTGGTGAAATCCGGATACATTTCCTTTTCATCGATGGCTATTTCCATGTACAGCTGCTCCAGTGTGCCGATGTATTCGACGCGCTGCCATTTCAGGTTCCACACGGGACGCATCATGCGCGTCGGGCCTGTGGATAGAAACAGACCCGGGAACTGGCCATTTTTCTTGTACGGTATAAAACCAATTTCCATCATTTCAGGCACTTTTCCCGTGATCTTGGCATAGCGCAAATCCTCGACCATTTTGGTAGCTTCGGTTTGGAAAATGTGGCCCAAGTGTTTGCCATCCAGAAACACCACATACAGCTTGGCATCCGGCTGGCCCTGCTGCGACAAAGGCATCATGCCCATCTCCAATAGCATAGCTGGAATAGCCTGGAAAAGAGGAGAATCTATTAAAGCTAGTCGAGATTAGGTGCTCAAAGGTAACTTACTTGCACCAGCTTCGGGTCCGGACGCTTGGATATCTCACAGGTCAGGGTCAGATGGTTAAGCAGGCCGCAGGGCGTGCCATCGGGCGTGTGCACCGGGCAAATGAAGCCCCAGGCATCGGGCAGTAGCTGACGCGCCTCCGTCGTGCGCATCGTGGTGAAGTAGGAGCCACGATGTATGGCCCGAAAGTGGGACATGTAACGCATGCGATTGATGTTCTCCGCCATAATGACTAGACCGCTGCTCTGCATCAGACCCAGGCCAGTGCGCGAGGCCACATTGCCCGTGGCGAGAAAGGATTCCATGGCGCGTCCCACGCCGCCCGCCTGTCGCATGCACTGCGTCATGATGCTGCTGCTCGCCAGCGAATCCGGTGCGTTGAGTTTCTTTAGCAGACACCGGCGCAGCTGCAGCAACCACATCTCAATGCGTTCACCCAGATACTTCTGGTATAGATGTCCGGGCAGCAGCACCTCCTGCATCATGGCCGAGTCGACGTTCTCCACCTTGTACTTGCCCTGTGCGCACTGAAATAGCTTTTGCACCATAAACACAATCAACTGGAATTTCTCCTCGTTCGTCGACAGATGGACCATGATGCGCTCGCGCATTATATACTCGGTCACGGCCTCATCCGGCAGCCAGTCGGGCACTTCGGGGAAACGCGAACGGAAGAGGGTGCCAATAAAGGAGCGACACTGGGCGGATGTGTAGACGCCCTCGTTCTGCACGTCACGCAGCATGCTTTGCACACAGGTCAAATAGTATTGATCCGACTCGTAGCCCTGCACCAGACAATTATAGATCTGCTCGTCCGTGTAGTCCATTAGGCACTTGAGTATGAGGCAGACGGGTACGTAGGACAGGCGCTTGACATGGGAGAACATAAAGCGTGCGGTGCCATTGTTGAGATAGTGCAGCACATTGGTCAGGGACAGCTCATCGTCTCGCACTGTTTGCACCATGACGCCCAGTTCGCTGAAATTGTGACCGCGATCCTTCCACGAGGAGCGCTTCACGCAGATGGGATGATTGCGACGCGTCATGATGAGCATGCGCACGATCTTCTCGTTGCCGCGTATCACAAAGATGCCGCCCCACTCGCTGTCGTGCTCGCCATGCTTAACCATGTCTTGGGGCGTGGCCTTGCCCAGATTGCAAGCGCGTGAGCGTAGCATGACCGGCACTTCACCCAGGTCCATATTGATTGGGGTCTTTTCCAGATCGTTGACACTCCAGCCTAGACGCACTGAGCACACACCCGAGTAGGAAGCGTGTAATTGCCGTGCATCTGTTGGATATATCTCACGGGTGCGCACATCAATCACGTCCATCGGCACCTGCGGCTTGGTTATCCAAATGCTCTCAATATTTATGCTAATGCGCTCGCCGGCGGGTGTTTGGAATTGCTGCGGCACCATATATCTGGCCACATGCTCCAGGCCCACGCTGAGCATTTCATCAAAAGAGTCCACATGCGGTGCACCCAAATTGGCCAGATGCTGCAAGTATTATATTAAAGATTATGCTTGGCGGCAGGCAACACTTTACCTTATTCAATTTTTCGGGTATTTGTTTAAACTCGGGCCGCGAATTCGTCAGCACGGGATACTCTTTCATGTTGTCCATTATTCAAGAATTCCAGCAAGTAAAAACGTAAACAAAGTTAAACGGCTCTTCGAGTTGCACGTGCTGTTAAACTTATCGATAAGTATCCGATACTTATCGGTTGGCGCTGCCAACCTGTTGCAGACAAAGCATGTTGAATCTGAGCAGGTAGCTTGTCGGCAGTTTTGTGACGTCACGCTGCATGCGTTCTGATAGGCATCAATGTGAACGGCTTATTGGACTTAATGACGTAATGCAATTTGGGCACTCGAGCGTAATCTTCCACTTGTGTTAATTCTTGTGCAGCTGACGCACAGTTTCGCGCCAAAATTGTTTTTTATTTAAATGTGCCGTGTTGTTTAAAAGTGTGTTGCAGGTGCAAAGCTTAGATAATGCTGGTGTGCAATCGTGTGTAATAGCTGCAAGGATACATAAGCACGTAAGTCCTGCAACAATTTGTATGTATAAACGGAAATGAAACCCAAGTCGGAAGTGTCAACGTGTTGCTGCTTAATGAAGTTGCCTGCTTGTCCTGTTATATCCTTGCTGTTGTTGTTTTTGCAGCCGCAAAATATATGCACAAGCTTGTTGCATTAGTTATGTATGCGATTGTTGGCTGCTTACAAATGTGCAGCTCCTGAGCTTGCCTCTTGACAGAGCAGCCTAGTCTTCTGCTTCTTACATTGCGGATTAAGCTGTATGTGTGAGTGAGTGCGAGAGGGAGAGGGGGGGGGGGGGGCTGACAATATTTTGGTCAAAGTTACGCTAATTAAGCACAGGGGCCCTGCCGCAGCCTGCCTGCCATATGAGCCGTTCGGCATAATGAAGATGCAAAAAGTTTCATTAGTTATTATTAACTTCAGTCAAAGAATAACTGCTGAAACTTGAGAAAACGCAAGAAGCCAAGCGACAGCAGCAGCAACAATAACAACAATAACAACAACAACAATAGCAACAAAAGCAGCTGCAACACAGGCGCTTCGGTTTATTATGCTATTATAATGAACACAATGCACATTTTCTCAAGCGCTCTATCTCGCTCACACCATCTGACGCTCTCCCCCCTCTCTCTCTCTCTTCCACCCACTTGTGCTGCTGCCCATTTGCCTGGCGCGCAATCTCGCCCAAAGTTGATGAGGGCAACGGACGGGCGGGTGGGCGTGGCTGGTTAGCAAGTTTTGGCAAACGCGCTTCAAGTTTTAGTCGCTTACATTTTATTTTCCATTCTGTTTTGGCCGGGCTAACAAAGAGGCAACATGGCAAATTGCATTGTTGATTTTCATTTTCAAGCCTGAGCTGCTCGCCCAGCTCTCAATGTCTCTTCGAGTGTGTCGCCCACTCACGCTCCTTTCTCTCCTGCAGGGCGACACTTAGCAGCAGCAGCAGGAAACCCTTCCAAATGTGTCTGTGTGTGTGTGTGTGTGTGTGTGTGTGTGTGTCCTTGCCCCAGCCCCGCCTTGCCTTGCCACCACGCTCTGCTCATTCAAAGTCATTGCTGCGTGTTTCCCACTTTTTCAAATGCCGTCGACAATGGCCAAGTTAGCCGAAAAACAAAAAATAAAAAAGAATAGAAAATAAAATTGGCGTTGCCAGTGGAAAAATCTGTTGCAAAATGCATTTTCATTTGAAACTTTTGCCAAAAACTTTTTCGGTGGGAGTGCATCTGAAAAAAACAGAAAAAACAATGCAAACACAAATGTTGCGCCATATAAAAATATACTAGATATACGCTGCTCTGATTTAAACACTTGCATTTGTTTGCTTTCTTAATAAGTTAGATGTTAGGTTTGCCATAAAATCCCCATTGGGGAAACTTATGACCCCCATTCCATAATGATAGCTCATAAGAACAGTTGTTGGAGAGGGTATTGGGCAAGGGTATTAGGCATAAACTTGGAAGTTTTTATACCTTGAACCCATTAAAAAGGGTATTTGTGCAAAATCCAAATGTATGTAACAGGCAGAAGGAAGCTTCTCCGACCCCATAAAGTATATAAATTCTTGATCAGCATCAATAGCCGAGTCGATCTAGCCATGTCCGTTCGTCCGTCCAGCCGTCCGTCCGTCCGAGACTTTAAATTTTAGATGTAAGTTGCTCCTAGTTCCTGCGCAGATCGAGTTTGTTCCCGATAATCGATAACTTGCTCCGTTTCCAAGCAATCGATAAAAATCGATATCAATATCCTGTTTTTTGGGCAATTTCGGTAAATAATAAGAGCTAGAGTCACCAAACTTGACATATAGCTTCTAAAATAGAATATATACATGCATTTGATGTTGGAAGAAGAGGCTTCAGGGTATCCCCAAGTCGGGAGCTCCCGACTAGAACCTCTTACTTGTTTTCCTTTAATGAGGTTGAGCAATCTTTTCGCTCGTAGAGAATATTATTTAGCCTTGGATTTAACTCTGTGAACTGAGCTCTCAGTGGAGCTATCTCTAGGAAATTTTGGTAGAGTTTTTTTTTTTGCTGCAGGCAGCACATACATATATCGAATTTGGTTTGATCGGACTACTATATAATATATTATTTATCAATTTTCTCGCATTAAAACATGTTTAATTATAAATATCTTTGGACATAACTTTAATATAACAAACGTCGCTCCTAGCTTATGAGCAAGATTTGATTTCAAAATACCCTATCATATTCCAAAATACCTCTAGGTATCAAATACCCTTTCACATTATATTATATATATTATTTAAGTATGATTCCATTTCTTTAAATATAAGCTTCTTGCACATTAGTTTAAGTTCCAATCATATTGAATGCCTTTGAGTATGTTTTTCTTGAAATGGTTTGCAATACAATTTAATATGCAAATATGTTCATATTAAATTTGACGTTGCACATTGTTTTACTCCCTATAAGGGAGTATGATGCAATATGGATTAGAATACCATTTACCTCCACGGTTATTATTCGTGATATTATTATTATTTGATCGTCATTCTCCCAGGGTATTTAAACTTGCAATAAGCCGAAACCTAACTTGTTCTCCCATATTTGTGCAAGTTTTGTGCAGACCTTTCAGTGCCAAGGTAATGAATGCTTCGCTACTTATTTTGTTTTGATCAAAAGTGGCAACTGTTTTTCTTTGCCGTCTGTTAGTCATAATCTGGCTTGACGTGTCGCAGCTAAATTTATAACTTAATCATGTGATAGATTTTAATTAAAATGCATTCGAAAGTATATAAATTAAGGAATTCGGGGAAAATCCTGTCTGATCGCGCACGAGTGCCAGACTCTGCCAGCATATTTTCTATGCAACAAAGCATTTTGGGAGAGCATCTAGAGAGCAAGAGAACTTGTTCTTAACTTTTTTAAAAATAGCCAGCCATTAGATGATTTTTCTCAGTTTTTCACGAGCTGGCCAAGCGCACAGTGTGCCTCGCGACGGATAGAAAATCGAAAATTTTCCATACGAATACATACAACAACATATGTATACTAGGGAATTACTTTACTTCTGCTTTGCTTCTATATAGTATATATATTTATTATTTTTATAAAGTTTTTGCTGAACAAAGAAGTTTACGCATATATATTTCGGTAAATATATAGAGCCAAACAACTTCTATAACTTCTAAGAACATTTTTTTTTTCGGTTTGTCTTTAAAAGTGAAAGTCAATAAAAAATTGCGAAATCGCGCGTGCAATAGAACTATATAGCTATATATCTATATATATATATAGAGACGGATGTGTGTGTGCCAAGTTTTTGTGTTGGTTTTTTGTTCAACTTGAAACGGTTCAACCGTTCTTTGTGCTCTGAGGCTGTGCCTCTAGAAGAAAAGCAGAAAATCAGAAAAGCTGAAAAGTCGCATTAACGTAAATTTTAAACGAGTGCCACAAAAAGTAAACAGACGCAATAGCTGGCAACAATAACAAGAAAAACAACAACAACTGCGATTGCAATAAATTCGAGTGCATTTGGCACATACCAGAAACAGGGCAGACAGCCGATCGTTTCTTTGTTCTTGGCCTGCTGCGAAGAATAAAGCACTGCAAAAGAATGGGCAATGCCGAGTCAACGCAGCCCGAAGCACATGATTCAGAGCCGTCCACGGCGAGCGTGGGCGCAACGTTGCCAGCCCCGCCCGATGAGCCCTGGTGGCAGCAGATCGAGCACGAGAATTTAATACTGCAGCAGCTGCCTGCCGAGCTTCCAGCCAAAGTGGAGCTACAGCCGGAGCAAACCATAGCCAACATGGAGACCAAGCCGGAGACAGCCGGCACAGAGCCCGAGCTCACGCTGGAGGAGTTCCGGGAGCAGCTGGCCAGCAAGCGGCTGGCACGTCAAACGGCTGTGCAGGATATGCGTGAGGAGCTGGCCAATCTGCGCCAGCAACTGGCCAAGGAGCAGGCGGAAAATCAACGTCTGCGCAGGCAAACACAGGGCGAGGCGGCAGCGCCAGCGGAGGAACAGCTGGAGAAGCAACTGGATCCCGATGATGAGAATCCTAGCAGTCGCAGTCGGCATGCCAACATTGAGCTGGCCAATGCCCAGCTGGCACTGCAATTGGCCAACGCGGATAATCTGTCGCTGCGCAGCGAGGTGGATGTGGTGCAGCGCCAGGTGGGCACCCTCAAGGAGGTCATCTGCTGCTGCAAGCAGATGCTCAGCGTCAAGGAGGAGCAGTGTGCACAGCTCAAGATGAAACTGCAGGAGATTGAGAACTCGTTCAGTGAGCGCGAAATGAAGATCATGTCCAATAATCTGCGCCAGGAGTACGAACGTCAGCTGGTCAATATACGACAGCTGCGGCAACTGTACGAGGAGCGACAACGTGTTGCCGCCGCGGAATATGAGAATTTGCAGCGTCTCATCTCGATTAAAAAGGATGAGCTCATCGCGGAGCAGGAGAAGTAAGTGTGCTAGCCTCGAGCCTTGCCGTGCGCCACTTTCAATTTCCCTTTTCGCAGAACAAAAAGCTTCGAGGAGCGCAATCAAGAGCTGCTCAAGGAGCTGGAAACAGCCAACCAGCAGCTGGCCAGGCTGCGCGACGAGTGTGCCGAGCACAAGTACGAGAAGCGGGCGCTCAAGGACCAAGTGGGCGCAGTCAATTTGGTAGGCACAAAAAAAAAAAAAACTGGTAACATTTTGAAGTGTTTTTCGTTCGGCGTTAACCAAGCAAAAGCCTGAAGGATTCGGCTAAATATATAAAACATTCCCCATCCTAGCTGTGAATTCTAAGCGAAATAAGATAGGATGGAATCTCTTTGGCTTAAGGATTTTTTTTGGCCAGGACTCTTGCCAAAGGAGGTTATTTCTGTTGGAAAATAAGAATGCGATATATTTTCTAGGCTAAGCACTTCCAAAGGAACCAGGCAAAAAGTTGTAATACTATCGCGAATGTATCTTCCTGGCGAAATGAAATCAACATAATTTCTCTTAACTGAAGATAGGAATTCGATAAGAAAACGATATCTGCCATGAAACGAAATAGGATAGGATAGGATCTCTTTGGCTAAAGGATTTTTTGCCCCGGAGTCTTGCCAAAGGAGGTTCACTTTTTTTGTTGGAAAATAATAATAATAATATATATTGTCTAGGCAAAGGACTTGTCCTAAAGGAACTTAAGAAATTCAATTTCACAATCGGCAAAATGAATTCATATTTTCGAAATTAATACAATTTCTCTTAACGGAAGATAAGAACGCGATATCTGGCATGGAATAAACGTGAAACGCTTTAGCCCAATGGAAAATAGGAATGCGAAAATAAATGCATCGCTTTTAGTATTTAAATTTCTCTGCCATTTAGGCAAAGATCTTTCGCTCAATTGACGATAAGAAAGCGATAGAAGAGCGATGTCACGAATAGCTTGGAATACATATTGTAAGGAATTTTATACGGAGTAGGATAAAAAGGCGATAGAAGAGCGATAGGAAACGGAATCTTAATAAGCACACACTTATTTCCATTTATTTTTTCGATAGCTCTTTAGCCAGCTGGTAATGGGCTTCAATGGCAAGAATAATCTGGATATTGATCGCCTGACACAAATGCTGGAGGAGAATCGCGACCTGTTGAACGAGATGACCCAGGCGGAGGGCAGCTGCAGCGATGGCGCCACGCTGCCCAAGCTCCTATTCGAGCTGGTCGAGCAGGCGGCCAAATCGGGCGACGACGAGCATCAGAGTGACAAAAGTCGCAGCGCAACGCCCACGCCCACGCCAAACCCAGAGCTAGGAGCAGGCAGTGAGGTCAGGGCCATGAGCGAAGACATCACCGACTCCGTGAGGCCAGAGACCGGCGGCAGCAGAAAGCATCGCAGGCGCAGTGGAGGAGTTGGTGGTGCAAGCGCTGCGGCTACGTTAAAAAGCCATGAGCCCGAAATTATGGGAAAAGTTGCTACGGCCCAAGAAATCATTGGCAACTTGCCAAAAGTTTGGAAAGTGTTGATGGAGCTCTTGAGTCACCACAAAATCGAGCGCGTGCAGTTTGAAGAGCAGCCAGCATCAGCCACTGAGGATGCCCACAAGACTGCGGGCACAACAACAACAACAACAGCGACAACAACAATTACAGGAGCAACAACAGGAACGGGAACGTTAACGGGAACGGGCAAAGCGCCGGAGCTGAGCGTCAGCAAGACCTACATCAAGCTGAAGGTGAGTGCGGCGTCGGGTGTCGAGCTGCTGCTCAAGTGCTGCGGACAATCGGGCTTGTTAGCTGTCGCATCCGGTTTGCTGATGAAGTGCAGCAACGTCCCCAGCTAGCCAGCCAGCCCATGTTCGTGTCCTTGTCTGTCCTGGCTGCTGCTGGTCCTGGTGCTGTTGCAAAGTTTTGCATTATTCACTTAAGCGCTTTATTTAGTAAAGTGCAGGCCAAGCAGGCGTAGCTTCATTATTGCTGACGTCCGGGCAGGGACTAGCTTGTGCTTTTCGAGAGTCAGCAAAGTGGGTTGTGCCAGTTGTTGTGCACATAATTGAATTTATCGGTTGAGCACAAAACATGTTGCATACTTTTTCGGCAGGCGGGAATAGACGGGATTAGCAAAGCCAGTGAGCAACAATTTCGGCACTCCATTTCGGAAGACCAGTGAGTGCCCATCAACATGAAGTTTCAAGCTAAAAACACCCCTTTTGAAGTTCACGTCATCTATTACCTGATGGGCAACACAGAAAGTATATTTTGGGGCTAGCTAGTTGGAACAAAGACCTGGGGCTGTGGAAGATGCTGCTCAATAGGAAGCTTATATTGATAGGCTTACCAGCTCTGGAGAGTAGACAGAAAACTGCATTTGAAGCTTGCAAAAGTTTCAAAGTGTAACTAAATAAACATGTGAACTAGATGCACACTCGGTGCTGCCTAAACTTTGAATGAGAATAAAATGGAGGAGAGTAGTTAGATGTTAGTTAGAATTGAAATCAATTAAAAAACTACAGTAGAAGAGTCTACCGAGGCAAGGCCAGATAAAATTCTTAGTGCACCTAAGGGAATCCTAAGGCTATGGACTTTAGAGTATGGAATGTTGATTAGGCGCTACGAAGGTTGTCTTCTAGCAGGCCATTAATCTCAGAGTTCCTAGATATCTTATAGCCCTAAGACTGGAAGCAGATAAAGAGACCAGTTGAATTCAATCAGAACTATGAAATGTTTATTTGGCGCTATGAAGGTTGTTATGCTACGCTTCCGACAGCTCCGCAGCACTTGACGCCGTTTTATAAGCCACAAACTTAAGCTACATTTTCTGCTTAACACGAAATTAGGATCTGATTATGGAAAAGAAATCGCTAGTTAAGGAAACGAATCGTCTAAAGACCCTCAACTGTCACTTGGACTACAGGCTCAACGCGCAGGAGAAGCGTTTAAGTGCGGTCAGCTTGGAGCTGACGAAAACTTGGCATCTGGTTGGCAAAATGCAGCGTCAGCATCGCCAGCTGCACACACAGGAGCAGATATTGCGCTACCAGCTGCAGCAGAAGCGCCGCCTGCTCAGCGAGCTCAAGGACGAGCTGGAATATTGTCGACGCAAATGGGCGGCAGCCCGGGCCAAGAACGACGAGAGCCAGGAACAGTGTAACGATTGGCGGCGCGAATTCGCGCGACGCAAACTCGAGGATGCCAATCACTCGGCGGAAAGTGGTTACAGCGACTCCGGGCCACAGTCGGACGAGGATGCAGCAGTGGGAGTAAAAGCAGCTGCCGCAGGCGTTGATGAGGCGGAGGCAGCACCACGTCGCAAACACTTGAGGGATCAGTTCGAGCACACGCGCAAAATAAAGCGCATGCAAAGCACATCGCCGGGTCGCCAGGCCGCGGCGGCGGCGGCAGCAGAAGCCGAGCCGGAGCAGGATGAGGAGATTATTTTGCGTTGGAATAGCGCGCCGCCCACTTGCGGCTGGCGCGAGGGCAGCGAGTACGAGGCGGAAGAGGAGGAGAACGACCTGGTTGTGGCTGGAACATCACGCGGCGCCGTGGCCAAAACCATGCACAGTTCACGCAGCAGACAGCGCGGCAAATTGGAGCCCGCCGTCAGCTCGCTGTCGCCCTCGCCGACAACCACAGACGCGGACCCGGATGCGGGCACGGCCAGTCGCATACAGAAATTGGAGCAACAGTGCCAGTCGCTGATACAGCAGGTGCTGGAGACCAGCGGCAATCGGGAGCGGCTCGAGGTGCAGCTGTGTCGCTTTCAGGACGAGATTGCGCCCGTGCAGCATGCGGTGCCGCTCGATGAGTTCATCAATCGTAAGCGCCTGGAGCGCTTGACGCGCGCCAGCTCCGCTCCAGCCACCGGCGGGAGTCTGACGCCTCGCGAGGAGGAGTACACGCGCAAGCGCTCCGAGCGCCTGGGCCGGCTCGAGGAGGAGTCGCGGCAGCTGCTGTCGCGCATCAAACGCACCACAGATCGTGGACACTATCTGAAGAAGTCGCTGGATCGGATTAGACGTGCGCCCAGTCGCGAGGCCAGCTTCGAGAGCAACACCGAGGAGGAGCCCAAGGAGGAGACAGGCGGCACAGTCCTAACCGCCGAGGAGGAAGCCTATACTACGCGTCGTGCCGCCCGTCTGCAGCGTCTGGAGCAGGAGAGCCAGCAGCTGTTGACACAGCTCGCGCGGAACACGGAGCGTGGCGAGGATCTGGCCAACAAGCTGGACACGCTGCACGAACGTCACGATGACCAGGATCAAGTTCCTGTCAAGGAAACCGCGGCCAGCATCTCGCAGACCGTGGAGCAGCGCCTGGAGGACATTGAGCGCGTGTCTGCGAATCGAGCGGAGCGATTGCGTCGTCTGGAACTGGAGGGCGATGAGCTTATAGCCCGGCTGAGTCACACATCCGAGCGCGGCACCGCGATGATCAATCGCATCGCAAAGCGTGAGGCGAGCCGGCGGCAGGAGGCGGAGCTGCTGGAGCAAACGCTGCCCGTCGAGGAGCAGCCAACCAGCAGCTTGGACCATGCCCCCATAGTCAGCACTAGCACCGTGCAGGAACTCAGTGAAGCCGCCTGCTGCGTGACGGTCACGACCATCGCCAGCCAGTTGGCCATGCAGCAGCAGTCCACGGGCGCCATACCGAAGAGCACAAGCAGAAGCCAACCCAAAGCGCAGCTGTGCGCGGCGAAGCGCCATGAGGATGCCCACAAGAAGCGTAGTAAGGAGACAACGGAGCCGGAGCAGGTCAAGGATGTGCCAGCTGCCCAGGCGGAGACACTGGAGGACTTGGTGCAACGTCTGCGAGCATTGCCCTATGCAGCAGACGCTCAAAGCGAAAGGGAGCAGCCCGAAAGTGGAGAGCAGGATCAGCCGCAGGAGCAGCCGAAGGAGGCGTCGGTGGGGGAGCCGCAGGAGTCGGAGGAGAAGCCGCAGAAGGAGTCGGAGGAGCAGCCGCAGGAAGAGGAAGGCAAATTTTAACTTGAAGACTTTCTATCAGGATTCCAGAGAAGTTCGCTTTTGGTAATTATAAGAAAAATCAGTGGGAATATGGAAAACTGGAGTCCTTTATACCTAATCCAATGCATGCAAGGATACATTACAAATTTTATTATAAACTACGAATACTCGCTGACTTACTGCTTAGCCCGATTCCTATAACTATACATATATGTCATGCATAGGTATGTCATGCATAGGTATGTCATGCATATGAATGTCGTGCATATGAGTGTCATGCATACGAGTGTCATGCTTATGAATGTCATGCATTTGAGTGTCATGCAAATGTATGTCATGCATATGATTGTCGGGCATATGAGTGTCATGCTTATGAGTGTCATGCATCTGAGTGTCAGGCAAATGTATGTCATGCAAATGAATGTCATGCATAGGTTTATCATGTGTATGTATGTCATGCATATGTATGCTATGAATTTGTATGTCATGCACATGCATGTCATGCACATGTAAGTCATTCATGTGTATTTCATGCATATGAATGTCAATTGTGAGCTTTGGGCCTTTCGATTAAAAACACAAAATAAATAAATGTTTACTATAAAAGTGGGGAAACGCATTTTACTATTTATTTAAATTATCTTCTGTTTATGCTCGTGGGTGCGAACCCTAAACTTTGTATGAACAGAACAAGTTTTATTATTATAGTTAATATTAATTTAGATTTAATATTATTGTTTCTTGTTCCTTTCCTAATTTGTTATGCTTTTAAAAAATGCTGCTGATTGAGCGGCAAAGTGCTCTCTACTATTAATAAGGATATCGGTTCCAAACTAGACGGGGATTTTATTCTCAAGCTCATCTGAAAACGTGCGGAATGTGGGACAAGAATTCCACTTATTAGATTCACGCACGCATGACAAGAATTTCCCATGGATTTACTGTGCAGTTGTCTGCTCACTTAGACACACGACGCCACTGTCATGTGTGAGGGGCGGAGGGGGAGGGGGGGGGGGTGTGGTGTCGCATTATCGTCACTGCATATGCAAGTAAAAACTGCTGCCGTCCGCTAACTAGTTAGCGCAGTCTTCTCCTGCTGCTCCTTTATGCAAATTCCACCCCCTTCAAATATAATGCAAATTGTGTGTGTGTGTGTGCGTGTGCGTGGGGGGGGGGGGGGGGATAGTTTGCTTCCAGTCAGGCATAAAGAAAACACAGCTTCATATGCTTTTAAAGGCGAACAGACTTTTTACATTAACTTATCCGGCGTTGTTCTTAACATGCGCTGTCAACAGTGCACAATTCCGCCCAACCCCTCTCTGCTGCGCCCCTCCTCCAACACATACAGCAGTCGCTGTTAGCGACACACAACAGCACTGTTAGTGCTGCCAAACAGCACTGTTAGTGCTGCCAAACAGCACTGTTAGTGCTGCCAAACAGCACTGTAAGTGCTGCCTAGCAGCACTGTTAGTGTGTTCATTTAGCTGCAGCGCTGTTAAGTTTGCCCCTGTTTTCAAAATGAATACTTCCAGTGGCAGCATGCAACTGGTTTGAAGCGGACATGTTGCGTGCCTTAACAGCGCGGGCGACAAGGACTTGCAACAGGTTCCATTGCATACTTTACAGCGTATAAGAGTGAAGGCAGCGCCATCTGTCGACAATCGACAGCACAGCAGCGCCCATTGCTGAGCTTTTGACGCAAAGCTTTTACCCAATTTCGATATCATATGCGTTGTTGTTTTTCCTTTTGTCAGTCTTCTGCTGGCCGTTAACGAGGCGGCCCGCGTAATTAGATGAAGCCCGAGCGCATTTTAAATTGAGCTGCGGCCATCAGGCAACGGTTTATGTTAAATGCACAGCGCCCGTCGTCTAATTGCTGTGGGAGTTGCGACACGCCCCCCAATGGCCGCTGCTGCTGAAAATGTATACAAATTGTTGCAGGCGCGGGACGGGCGCGGTGCAACGGGGGCAGCGACTGCAACTGGAAACGTCAAATTAATAAACAGCCGGACGTACCACAAGCTGTGAAAAAGTAATCTTTTGGTCTGCGCGTCATTTCCAGTCCGGCTTGGAAATGCGCCAGCGGCCGCTAGAGATGGGCGCGTGACACGTATTATAAGAAAGCACGTAAATAATGAGCGGCATGCAGAGCTTTGTGTGCCCTGTTTGTAGAGTGTAAACGGGTATATTGGTGCAAGATGACTTGGGCAAATAATATATAATATATTATTTTATTATCATTATATATGTATATTATATTATATATATACATATTTTATTGATTTTGGGGAAGTCGATCAACAAAAAATAATTCATTAAATTAAAAATTGCTGCTGGTTACATTTTCCAGACACGAGCACGTCGTGTTGCCTCGTGCTGCCTCGTGTCACGCATTTAAAGAGGCGACGCGTCCAACTCTAGGCCCGAACCAGGCAAGATTTATGCAGTTCGTGCGAAGGAAGCGCCGCTGTCGCCGCTGCCGCCTCCGTTATGCGCAGCAAAGTAATCTAATTTATTAAAAGTGCAGCCTCTGGGGCAGTAGGGGTATGCCGACTGTGGAGCGCAGCTCGTTTTGGTTTTGATTTACGCTGAAATAAATTAAAATATCATAAAAAGGAAATTAAAATTCACTCACACAACAAAAGCGAAGAAGCGAAGAAGTTTTCGGGCTCCACTTGGACAACTCTCAGCCTCCGTCCGTCCGTCCGTCTCAGTCTCCGTCTCAGTCCGCGTCTCACTGCGGGCTTTTAACTAATTTTTAAACAAGTAAAAATACAAATAAATATTTTAATGTGTGATTTACGACAATGAGACGCACAGGGGGTCGCTCTCAGCTCCGCTCGTCTCGGCTCGGTTCGACTTGGATGTGGATCTGGTCGATCCGCGTCTTCGGCTGCATTTAAATTGGATTTGTGCGCTTCTGGCGCAACGGCCTGCCACGCCTGCTGCCCACAATGAAATACAATTTAAGCGCCTTTAATGAACTGCGGGCATGCCGTTAAAAAAAATAAAAAACAGCCAATACACATGAAAAAAAAAAATAAGCAAAATTTAAAAGTTTTCATTTAAATTTGAAATTATTTGAATGCCGCACTTAGAATTTATTGGCGCATAAAAGCCGCTTAAAGTTTACGAGCGCAGCGCATTTTTATTAATTGACTGTAATTAATTGGAGATTTATGTGGAACGTTTCAAGAAGTCGATATATACGGAATCATAAAATGCACATCAAAGAAGCTGATTTAATTAATAAAAAAAAAAAAACAGTCAAAAAGTTTTATTCGAAAAAACGTCATTTACTCTGTTTTAGTATATTTTTGTATTTTATTTAATTACAAACTGTTTTTTTTTTTTATCTATATGGGTAAAACCGTGGAAGTTATAAATAAGTTGCAAAATATTTGACTGTAAACAAAAATTTGTGGACTCTTGCATGTGTTTTCAAAGCATGTGCTTTCAAAGTTCGTAAGAAGCTTTTAAATATCATTTTGTGCTTTTGGGGAGCTTTTTGGCATACCAATCATCCGATTTTCCAAGCTTGGAGCTTTTGCATAGTTTTGAAGCTAAGGACTTACGCTTTCTCTAATGATTCAATTTTCTTCAATCTTTAGTTCAGCTAAGGTTGAGCTTTTCCACATTAATTTATTAAATTAAATTAAATTGATACAATTTTTAAATATATCTTTAAAGTGCTTCATTGTAGTTACTTACTAAGAGCTAACTCGGAGCTTTAGCCTTCTTCTAAAAATTGAGCCTTACATTTATTTAAAGCTTGAAAATCTGCTTATTATAGATTTCAGTTAGCTAAGCCATGTTTAGTATGTCCAATATAATGTGCTTAGAGTTTCAAAGCGCATTTTTATGTCTTTAAGTTGCTTTTTGCGCGCATCTGAAAAAACAAAGCACGCTGGGAACTTTCGTATGTTTTTAAAGATAAGTTGTTCGCTTTAAAGAAGTTTTTTTTAATAATGTTTGAATTTAGCTTTTAAATCTAGTTTGCTTGGAGTTTTCATGTGCTTTCAAATCGCAAAGCTTTACAATATAAGTGAGCTTTCAAGCAGGTGAATTGCACAATGTGGATGGATTAAAGCTTACAGTTTCTTTAAAAGCAACCTAAATCAGCTTTAGGAGCTTTCCCTTTATACAAAAGCTTTCAAATGATTTTCAGGCTGAGTTAAAACTGACGCTTCGACCAATTCTTTTAGCTCTGGCTTAGGTAGATCCCCAGCATGTTTACTGGGTATGCAAAAAAAAGGGAAGCACATTAAAGCAATTGCATGTAATTAATTAAAAAGCCATTGACATTCATAAAAAGTAAATTGCGGCAACAGCAGCGCCAAACTTGGCCCGAAGGGTAGCAGAAACTCAGGAAGTCGCCGACTCACATAATAATGCACGTGTATTATCCCTGATGCCAGCAACAACAACAATTTACAGACACCTCTCGCTGGGCTGGCTTTTGGTGAAAATCGAATACAAGCATTTATTAACAGCCTGAACGATCGATGCCAAAACACCTGCCAGCTAGCGATGCATCTTCAGATGATGCTGCCAGACCCAGCCTCTGCCGGCTAACGAGCGCGAAAATAATGCGCGAAATGTGGAGCAGTAGCTGGCCTGGACATGGCACTTGGGCCAGTCACCGGCTACAGCTACCATCGACGGTGGCGACTGACAGAATTATAATCAATTAGCGTAGCGGCCGGCGTGAGCGCATAAAATTATATACACGGCCGAGTTGAGGTGCGCTGTGCTGCGGCCTGCTGTGCTGCGGCGATGCGCAATTTGGCTTAAATTAAAATAAATTCAATTACGAAAACATGAAAATCCATTACGCAAATTATTGTCATTAAAAGCGCAATTTTCGTGCTGCATTTATGAAATTTTTTTTTGTTTTTTTCGATTAAGTTTCTGACGCTTTGCGTCTGCCAGCTGCAAATACAAAAGACTTAGGCAACGAACTTGCTATTGCATGTGCATGCACTCGCTCTCACTCTCTCTCTCTCTCTCTCTCTCTCTCTCTCTCTCTCTCTCTCTCTCTCTCTCACTCCCTCTCTCACACTCTCTCGTGCCCCTGCCCATCCGCCTGGCTAATTAATTAATTATAACTCAAGCGATTAGCATAGCTCCCCCCGTCCTCCCCACAAAAAAAGATTGGCCAAGCCAGTCGAGCAGCTGCCTCCGCTTTCATCGTCTGTCCGTCCAACTGCCTCTGGGATTAGCTCGCTGATTACGTCGCATCACAACCGCTTTCATTCATAGATAGACGCGACGAACTCACAACGGCAAACGGGTTATAAATGTTAAACGATTTGATAGATAAGATATAGCTACGAATATATACATATATATATAGATATATATGTACATATGAGTGTGTGCTTGTGTACCTGTTCTTTGCTGTTGGGAACACGCTGCCGAGTGTCGCACTTAATTTGTTTAATTTCCTTGACGTTCGCTACTCTCAAATCACAGCCTCATACACTATGTAACAAGTTTGAAGCATGTTGAAGTTTAAAGCGAGAGTCGATTCGAGAGTTAAGCATTTAGTCATATTTTTACAAGTTTATTATAATAAGCATTATTCATAGGTGCTTGGTGCTTTTATGTGCTTTTAAAGCTCAGACGTTCAGTTTTTTTTTTAACTTAATTTATGTAAGCACTTGTCATCTAGAGAGCTTCCAACACAAATGTGCTTCCAGAAGCTTATAGCTAATCTACTTTTTTAATATGTATGTACTTTCAACGCTTTATTAAAGCTTTGCCAAATGTGCTTTTAGATTTGTTGTTCTTTCAAATTTTTGTATTAAAGCCTTTTGCGAGCTTTCTTGCATTTAGCTTATAATATAAAAGCTTTCAGATGCTTTTCAAATGAACTTTTTTTGGTTCTGGCTTTGATTAAGCGTTACCTGATTCTTTCAGGTGCTTTTTATGCCAGCTGAGTTTACTTTTTAGCTTGAAGTCAATTGTATATCATTTTAGCTTTAAGGTATTTTTTAAAATATGAAATAAGGATATACAAAGTTGAAATTTAAACTCTAGTTACCTTATGTGATAGGTGTGAATATAATTAGAATTCCCCTCGAACTCAGCCGGAAATTGGCTTTCAAAGATCCTTGTGAAGCGTTAAAAACGCTTTTCAAAAAACCTACCTTGGGGTATTGAGCTCATTTTCATATATTGAACAAGCCTTGGTTGGGTTTCAAGCCTTCTATGAGCGAAGTTCTAAGTTTTTTTTGCGAACAGCTTGAATACTTGTTTTTGAATATTCCACATGCTGGTGGGGAAAATGCACGGAAGACGATCGAAACTACTGATGAATCTAGTTTTCTAGTAGTTTTTATTGATATTGGTCTAGCAGCTCGTAAGGCTTATCTATAGCTTATCTACAGATTTTGTTGCCTGGTGTCTCATAGTGCCTTAGCTGCTGTCCAAGCCCGAGTCCGAATCCGAGTCCGAGTCCAAGTCCAAGTCCAAGTCCCGGCTGCAGTTACGAAAATTGCTAGACCAAACAAAAAAGCAAACTACTTAGCCGCACACTCGCCGGGTAATTGAAAATCGATAATCTCTTTGAACCAGTTTGGCTCTTGGCTGCGAGTGCATCATTCGACAAGTACGCCATGTTGTGTCTTTGTTGCACACACACACACACACACACACAGGCACACACACACACGCACAGCCGCAAGTCGAACCGCAAATCGTCTGCAAATTGCAACCGCAAGCTAACTGAGCGGAGGATTCGTGGTCTTGGACCGGGTCGGGGCACACACACACACACACTCGCACACACACCTAGCTGGGCAGCGGGTGTGCGGGGGAGGGGTCGATTGATTTTAGCACGCTTAATGGTTATTGGTTTAGGCTATGCCTGGCGAGACCTGGCCCGTTGCCAGCCGTTATTGTTGTTGCTGTTGTTGCTGGCCTGGTAATAACGTCCATTTATTCAACAACTGCCACACCATAAATTACAAATAATTCGATTTACACAAGATTTTCACTCTTAATGGCCGAAAATGGGCAGCGAATCAACCGAATCAACGGATCAACGATTCAGCGATCCGACCGTGCAAAATAATGATGAAAACAAACAAAACTTAATAAGATTTCAGCCACGGGCGTAATTTGGCCTCTGATTGAAAAACTGTGAACTGTGAAAAAGACAAACAAAAAAAAAAAAAAAAAGCCCCCTCAAATGGCACCTGAAATTGTTAATTATCAGCTGTTGGGCTATTTCTGTTTAGCTCCTGCTGCTGCTGCTTCTGCTGCTGGGCCAAATTGTGATTGTGTGTACATTAAGCCATTAAGTTGGAACTTTTTAGCGGTTTTTCTTGTTGCCATTCGGGCCGTCACAAATGCCGCAAATGCCAGCCTAAATGGCAAATTAGTGACCCGCTCGGCTGCTCCTTTTTCGGGCACGCCTAAAAATGTCTCCAAGCGGTCTCTGTGAGCAGCTGCTGGCTGCAACCTATTTTATTTCACATTCTGTTTATTTTTTCTTCTTCCAGCATACCCTGTAGCCAGCAATATTACTGGGTATACATAGAAAGGTCAAGTCTGTGCTAGTCCGTTTATACTGAGAAGTCCAGCTGGGATTGTTCATTTGCATTGGCTTAAAGTGCTTGCTAGTCTGGCTCAAACTACCTTAGCTACAGGGTATCGCTGAGTCAATCATGCTCAGCTAGTGCATTGCTGCTTGTTTTATGATGTTGTTCTTGCTTGTCAGATTTTGCGCCGTTTCATATGAGTTGCATGCCACAAATGCTTCCATTGGCAATTTTAATTTGTTGCGAACAGAAATTATAAATCGCATTTCGATTGCAACGCCGTCGAGTTAATTATCGGCAATTAGTGGCAACTGCTCTCTACTCTCTAACAGAGCTGGGGCCTACGCCTCGGCATCTGCCCGGCTCATCTGTGCACCTGTGTGTGTGTGTGTGTGTGTGTGCGCTGGACGGAGCTGCGTTTGATGTTCGTATCCATAGTTGAGATCTCGCTACCTGATTAGCCTAATCTAATCTTACACGCTAAACACCTACGCATAAAACGAGAAAAAAAAGCTGTTGGCCAGCTCATTAGCGGCTGCGTAGGGGCCTATGCAAATGGCCAAAGGTCTGACATGAAGTGGGCAGTGCTCGACTAGAAGATATCCTCAGGCAATCGATGCTTCTTCTAATTATATTAAACACAAACGCATAAATCCTTTCGCTGCGGTTGAACTTCTTCCCCAGCCACACTCTATGGGTAATACGTTCTTTCATAGCTCCAGTTCTCACAGCCCGATATTAAATACATTTTCAGGTTTTAAATATAACTAATAAAAGTGTGTATATACATAAGAGGAAGTCTCTACCTGTTAAAGTAGCTTACTCTTTTGAATTTTGTGTGGAATGGAGGGAGTATACGAAAAGTAAATTATTCTAAATCTGTTTATACTATTCGAGAACTTTATACCAAGTTCTAAGTATATAGCTCTTATAATCTTCGAGTTATGCATAAAAAACCATGTCTCAAAACCGATATTTATCGATGCAATGCAGATAGAAGAAGATATCGAATGAAAATGATGAGCACTTTATGCAAATGGTATGAATATATATTTCAAATTTCAAGTCTAGCTAGACCCGATCACGTATATATATATACCTGGATATGCTTTTGCCTGTTACATACATTGCCTAAAAATCAATATACCTTTTTAGCCATTGCCAAGGGGCTCAACAGTTTAGACCCTACGCTTGTATATAGATAAGCTAAAGAGGCGTAGATAATGCCCTCTAGAGATTTTTATGCTTGTTTAATATATTTAATTAGTGCATATTTGATTCAAATTATGCATTCAAGCATCTAAAACAGACGAGGTTCGTTAAAACCGATCTTATCGAAGACGAACATTACTTAAATAATATATTCCGATCTCCCACCTAATGTGGCCAACCATTGACAAAACTAACGCGATTTCGATAAGCAGAAGCTTTTTCGATTTGGTCTTAATTCACGTTTAATTTGGCATTCAAATATTTTTCGATTCGATCAAACACATTTTTCGCTTTCCATTTTGATGTTTTTTTTTTTTGAGTTTTCAAAGTCTATTTTTAGCAGCTTGTGAATGTGCAAATTTGTAGCCGAAGTCATATTTTGAACTGATTAAAATCTTTAGTCGAATTTCGTTGAACTGAATTTCCAAATTTAGAACTTTTTGGGTTTTTTACATATTTATGAGAGATCAAACGCGTTCTCCACCTAACAAAGGTATTTATTAAGCAGACGCTAGGCTGAATTGTTTATTCTATTATGATACATTTATACTATCATATCCTATCATTGTGAGCATCCTTTCAATGTATATACCCTAAAAGTTGCACAATCCTGTAATCTACACTTTCGCTTGGTTGAGATCAGAAGGTTCCGATGAGATTTTAAAGAAAAATACAGTGCCTATAAATTGACCATGAGAGTCTTAACATCATGCACTTGAGGCAATACTTATTCAATGCAAAGCTGCATCAAGTATACTCTGAATGATTTTTCGCTGGTTCCTGCTTCCTGTCTATATAAGTAGAGTACATTTGTCTTCTTGTTATACCCATGCAGAGGCTATTATAATTTTGTCGTGATTTTCAATCAATTTTATTTTAAAAGTTTAGAAATTTAAGACTAATTGAGTTCTGGTTCCATTTTTAACAAAAGGCTTCTCTATAGCTTTCGCTGCGTCTATTTTCTTACAACATTCCTTAAAAATAACAACCCTAGATATCTTAGATATTCCAAAAAGAATATGTTTTTTATGCCTATCTCTAACAACTTGTCTAGCATCTGGGTTGCAAAAAAGTAGATTAGATTGTAAAGATTCATTTGAAAACATTTTGTTCCAGCTGAACTGTCATACATACACAGCTCTATGTATAACTAGTGCCTCGCACTCGTATACCCAATCACATATCCTTTGATCTCAGAAGAGAACAAAAACGCTTTCTACAGCTTGCGTGCTGCTTGTGCCTCGTGTTAAGTTGTTGCCGCTGCTGTTCGGGCTGCCAATTGCAGACTGGGCTGGATCAGATGGATGTAGCTGCTGTGGCTACTGTAGCTGCAGCTTCTCTTGTCGTCACTTCGCTGACATGTCGATAAGGATCAATGTTTAGCTGGGCTACGTTTTAATATGATGTCTGCAGCAGCAGGGCCCCCTTCTCAGTCTCGCTCTGGCACACGCTGCCATGATTTGGGGCGTTGCCCGGAGCCCGGCATCGGGCAACCATTTGCCTGCCAACTGATGGATGGCAGACCAGCCACAAGCTGCTCGGGAGCTGCTCTCAGCTTACAGGCTTGTCTTCAGCATGGCACATGAGTCATTTATATTAACCTTTATTATGTTGTATATATATACGAGCTATAATCCGCATATAGCTTTGCTGCTCTTCTTTTTTATATACCTTGTCCTTGTAAATGGGTGGAAGGGGTATAATGTTTTGGTGCAAATATATGTAACAGGCAGAAAGTCTAGATGTATAGTATTGAGCTGAGCCTTCCGTCTGTCTAAACGCGTTGATCTTGGAAAAACCCAAATCTGGAGATCTAGATAATTTTAAACATATATTCTCGAATACCAAATGCCGAATAGGTATATCATATATCTTTTATACCTCGTTACATTTTTATAATGTCAATATATATCGTTTTGGAGACTTAATTTTTTATGCATACCTCGAAGACTATAAGATCTTTATACTTGTTATGTAGGCTTTCATATGCCATACTTAGATAAAGAGTATGCCACTTTGTGTATACTCTAGCTCAATTCCCTCTAAATAGGAATACATTCATATTAAAATGAAATTATGCAGACAGATCTATGCGCTTTGGTATATACAAACTTTTATATGCCATTGTTCAATAAATTTCCTGAGGATCGGACTATATGAACCGAAGCTAATCAAGGTGAATATGTCTGTTCTTGTAATGCCCGCCTGGCGTTGGGCTCAGGGTATCTTGTAGTCGGGCACAGCCGACTAGAGCAGTCTTGTTGATTTTTTTTTGGGTGGTTCGAAGAGTGCTTTGACTTTTGCTTGTCAATGCGCGACGTCTTTGATAACTAATTGCTGCGGCGCCAAATGTTTCTCCACTGTCTCGCTGCACCTCTTCAGCTCCAGCGCGTAGGCTCCCCCCTCCAGCTCCAAATCGCCAGCGTTGTCTCGTGCGCATAATAAAAGTCACGTCGTTACCGTTTGGTCGCTTATAAGGGTCAGTCGGTGACTCTCTCTGAGTGTGTGTGTGTGTGGCTTAGCTATAAAGTGTGTGTTGAGGTGTGTAATGACTTATACAGAAAATTTGTAGCACTCGCCAATGGGCTGTGGCCAGGGTCTGGCTCTGGGTCTGAGCCCTGGTCTTGATGTTGTTGCAGCGTGTCACATGCAACACACAAATGCAAAAGTGAGCAATTATGGCAACAAGTTAATTACGCATACAGCAGCAACAACAGAAACAGGAGCAGCAGCAGGAGCGGGAGCAGGAGCAGTTGCAGATGGACAAGCTCCACATGTACCCCAAGGAATTGACTGCAGCTGCAGCGCCAATTTCAGACTTAATTTAATGTATGCAGACGCACAAACCAACAAATAACAATAACAACAAGTTAGAGGTTCTAGTATGGAGCTCCCAACTAGGGAATACCCTGTACCCTCTTCTTCCAACATCAAATGCATATACATATTCTTTTTTAGAAGCTATATGTCAAGTTTGGTGACTCTAGCTCTTATAATTTACCAAAATTGCCCAAAAACAGAAGCTCCCATGTCTAGATACGAATCTTGGGGTAAGATTTGGACATGAATTTAGACTAAAAAATCGCTGTTCAGATTTGAATGCAAGATTAATCTAGAGGGGAAACCATGAAGAAAACTTCGTGAAAATCGGATGAGATTTGGCCGAGTTATGGGGGTGGTAAATTTTGACCCATGTCTATATACGAATCTTGGGGTAAGATTTGGACATGAATTTCGACTAAAAA
Organism: Drosophila novamexicana; assembly: GCF_003285875.2. Taxonomy (NCBI): domain Eukaryota; kingdom Metazoa; phylum Arthropoda; class Insecta; order Diptera; family Drosophilidae; genus Drosophila; species Drosophila novamexicana. Next base: position 1,804,569 of record NW_020824837.1, read on the forward strand.
TTCGGTGTTCTGATTTGGATGCCAGATTAATCTAGAGGGAAAACAATGAAGAAAAAGCCAAACTTCGTGAAAATCGGATGAGATTTGGCCGAGTTATGGGGGTGGTAAATTTTGACCCATGTCTATATACGAATCTTGGGGTAAGATTTGGACATGAATTTCGACTAAAAAATCGGTGTTCAGATTTGAATGCCAGATTAATCTAGAGGGAAAACCATGAAGAAAAAGCCAAACTTCGTGAAAATCGGATGAGATTTGGCCGAGTTATGATGGTGGTAAATTTTGACCCATGTCTAGATACGAATCTTGGGGTAAGATTTGGACATGAATTTCGACTAAAAAATCGTTGTTCAGATTTGAATGCCAGATTAATCTAGAGGGAAAACCATGAAGAAAAAGCCAAACTTCGTGAAAATCGGATGAGATTTGGCCGAGTTATGGGAGTGGTAAATTTTGACCCATGTCTATATACGAATCTTGGGGTAAGATTTGGACATGAATTTCGACTAAAAATTCGGTGTTCTGATTTGGATGCCAGATTAATCTAGAGGGAAAACCATGAAGAAAAAGCCAAACTTCGTGAAAATCGGGTGAGATTTGGCCGAGTTATGGGGGTGGTAAATTTTGACCCATGTCTAGATACGAATCTTGGGGTAAGATTTGGACATGAATTTCGACTAAAAAATCGTTGTTCAGATTTGAATGCCAAATAAATCTAGAGGGAAAACCATGAAGAAAAAGCCAAACTTCGTGAAAATCGGATGAGATTTGGCCGAGTTATGGGAGTGGTAAATTTTGACCCATGTCTATATACGAATCTTGGGGTAAGATTTGGACATGAATTTCGACTAAAAATTCGGTGTTCTGATTTGGATGCCAGATTAATCTAGAGGGAAAACAATGAAGAAAAAGCCAAACTTCGTGAAAATCGGATGAGATTTGGCCGAGTTATGGGGGTGGTAAATTTTGACCCATGTCTAGGTGCGAATCTTGGGGTAAGATTTGGACATGAATTTCGACTAAAAAATCGTTGTTCAGATTTGAATGCCAGATTAATCTAGAGGGAAAACCATGAAGAAAAAGCCAAACTTCGTGAAAATCGGATGAGATTTGGCCGAGTTATGGGGGTGGTTAATTTTGACCCATGTCTAGGTGCGAATCTTGGGGTAAGATTTGGACATGAATTTCGACTAAAAAATCGTTGTTCAGATTTGAATGCCAGATTAATCTAGAGGGAAAACCATGAAGAAAAAGCCAAACTTCGTGAAAATCGGATGAGATTTGGCCGAGTTATGGGGGTGGTTAATTTTGACCCATGTCTAGGTGCGAATCTTGGGGTAAGATTTGGACATGAATTTCGACTAAAAAATCGTTGTTCAGATTTGAATGCCAGATTAATCTAGAGGGAAAACCATGAAGAAAAAGCCAAACTTCGTGAAAATCGGATGAGATTTGGCCGAGTTATGGGGGTGGTTAATTTTGACCCATGTCTAGATACGAATCTTGGGGTAAGATTTGGACATGAATTTCGACTAAAAAATCGGTGTTCTGATTTGAATGCCAGATTAATCTAGGGGGAAAACCATGAAGAAAACGCCAAACTTCGTGAAAATCGGATGAGATTTGGCCGAGTTATGGGAGTGGTAAATTTTAACCCATGTCTATATACGAATCTTGGGGTACCATGAAGAAAAAGCCAAACTTCGTGAAAATCGGATGACATTTGGCCGAGTTATGGAGGTGGTAAATTTTGACCCATGTCTAGATACGAATCTTGGGGTAAGATTTGGACATGAATTTCGACAAAAAATCGTTGTTCAGATTTGAATGCCAGATTAATCTAGAGGGAAAACCATGAAGAAAAAGCCAAACTTCGTGAAAATCGGATGAGATTTGGCCGAGTTATGGGAGTGGTAAATTTTGACCCATGTCTATATACGAATCTTGGGGTAAGATTTGGACATGAATTTCGACTAAAAAATCGTTGTTCAGATTTGAATGCCAGATTAATCTAGAGGGAAAACCATGAAGAAAAAGCCAAACTTCGTGAAAATCGGATGAGATTTGGCCGAGTTATGGGGGTGGTTAATTTTGACCCATGTCTAGGTGCGAATCTTGGGGTAAGATTTGGACATGAATTTCGACTAAAAAATCGGTGTTCAGATTTGAATGCCAGATTAATCTAGGGGGGGAAACCATGAAGAAAAAGCCAAACTTCGTGAAAATCGGATGAGATTTGGCCGAGTTATGGGAGTGGTAAATTTTGACCCATGTCTATATACGAATCTTGGGGTAAGATTTGGACATGAATTTCGACTAAAAAATCGTTGTTCAGATTTGAATGCCAGATTAATCTAGAGGGAAAACCATGAAGAAAAAGCCAAACTTCGTGAAAATCGGACGAGATTTGGCCGAGTTATGGGAGTGGTAAATTTTGACCCATGTCTATATACGAATCTTGGGGTAAGATTTGGACATGAATTTCGACTAAAAAATCGTTGTTCAGATTTGAATGCCAGATTAATCTAGAGGAAAAACCATGAAGAAAAAGCCAAACTTCGTGAAAATCGGATGACATTTGGCCGAGTTATGGAGGTGGTAAATTTTGACCCATGTCTATATACGAATCTTGGGGTAAGATTTGGACATGAATTTCGACTAAAAAATCGTTGTTCAGATTTGAATGCCAGATTAATCTAGAGGAAAAACCATGAAGAAAAAGCCAAACTTCGTGAAAATCGGATGACATTTGGCCGAGTTATGGAGGTGGTAAATTTTGACCCATGTCTAGATACGAATCTTGGGGTAAGATTTGGACATGAATTTCGACTAAAAAATCGTTGTTCAGATTTGAATGCCAGATTAATCTAGAGGGAAAACCATGAAGAAAAAGCCAAACTTCGTGAAAATCGGATGAGATTTGGCCGAGTTATGGGAGTGGTAAATTTTGACCCATGTCTATATACGAATCTTGGGGTAAGATTTGGACATGAATTTCGACTAAAAAATCGTTGTTCAGATTTGAATGCCAGATTAATCTAGAGGGAAAACCATGAAGAAAAAGCCAAACTTCGTGAAAATCGGATGAGATTTGGCCGAGTTATGGGAGTGGTAAATTTTGACCCATGTCTATATACGAATCTTGGGGTAAGATTTGGACATGAATTTCGACTAAAAAATCGTTGTTCAGATTTGAATGCCAGATTAATCTAGAGGGAAAACCATGAAGAAAAAGCCAAACTTCGTGAAAATCGGATGAGATTTGGCCGAGTTATGGGAGTGGTAAATTTTGACCCATGTCTATATACGAATCTGGGGGTAAGATTTGTACATGAATTTCGACTAAAAAATCGTTGTTCAGATTTGAATGCCAGATTAATCTAGAGGGAAAACCATGAAGAAAAAGCCAAACTTCGTGAAAATCGGATGAGATTTGGCCGAGTTATGGGGGTGGTAAATTTTGACCCATGTCTAGATACGAATCTTGGGGTAAGATTTGGACATGAATTTCGACTAAAAAATCGGTGTTCTGATTTGAATGCCAGATTAATCTAGGGGGAAAACCATGAAGAAAACGCCAAACTTCGTGAAAATCGGATGAGATTTGGCCGAGTTATGGGAGTGGTAAATTTTAACCCATGTCTATATACGAATCTTGGGGTACCATGAAGAAAAAGCCAAACTTCGTGAAAATCGGATGACATTTGGCCGAGTTATGGAGGTGGTAAATTTTGACCCATGTCTAGATACGAATCTTGGGGTAAGATTTGGACATGAATTTCGACTAAAAAATCGTTGTTCAGATTTGAATGCCAGATTAATCTAGAGGGAAAACCATGAAGAAAAAGCCAAACTTCGTGAAAATCGGATGAGATTTGGCCGAGTTATGGGAGTGGTAAATTTTGACCCATGTCTATATACGAATCTTGGGGTAAGATTTGGACATGAATTTCGACTAAAAAATCGTTGTTCAGATTTGAATGCCAGATTAATCTAGAGGGAAAACCATGAAGAAAAAGCCAAACTTCGTGAAAATCGGATGAGATTTGGCCGAGTTATGGGAGTGGTAAATTTTGACCCATGTCTATATACGAATCTTGGGGTAAGATTTGGACATGAATTTCGACTAAAAAATCGTTGTTCAGATTTGAATGCCAGATTAATCTAGAGGGAAAACCATGAAGAAAAAGCCAAACTTCGTGAAAATCGGATGAGATTTGGCCGAGTTATGGGAGTGGTAAATTTTGACCCATGTCTATATACGAATCTGGGGGTAAGATTTGTACATGAATTTCGACTAAAAAATCGTTGTTCAGATTTGAATGCCAGATTAATCTAGAGGGAAAACCATGAAGAAAAAGCCAAACTTCGTGAAAATCGGATGAGATTTGGCCGAGTTATGGGGGTGGTAAATTTTGACCCATGTCTAGATACGAATCTTGGGGTAAGATTTGGACATGAATTTCGACTAAAAAATCGTTGTTCAGATTTGAATGCCAGATTAATCTAGAGGGAAAACCATGAAGAAAAAGCCAAACTTCGTGAAAATCGGATGAGATTTGGCCGAGTTATGGGAGTGGTAAATTTTGACCCATGTCTATATACGAATCTTGGGGTAAGATTTGGACATGAATTTCGACTAAAAAATCGTTGTTCAGATTTGAATGCCAGATTAATCTAGAGGGAAAACCATGAAGAAAAAGCCAAACTTCGTGAAAATCGGATGACATTTGGTCGAGTTATGGGAGTGGTAAATTTTGACCCATGTCTATGTACGAATCTTGGGGTAAGATTTGGACATGAATTTCGACTAAAAAATCGTTGTTCAGATTTGAATGCCAGATTAATCTAGAGGAAAAACCATGAAGAAAAAGCCAAACTTCGTGAAAATCGGATGACATTTGGCCGAGTTATGGGAGTGGTAAATTTTGAACCATGTCTATATACGAATCTTGGGGTAAGATTTGGACATGAATTTCGACTAAAAAATCGTTGTTCAGATTTGAATGCCAGATTAATCTAGAGGGAAAACCATGAAGAAAACGCCAAACTTCGTGAAAATCGGATGAGATTTGGCCGAGTTATGGGAGTGGTAAATTTTGACCCATGTCTATATACGAATCTTAGGGTAAGATTTGGACATGAATTTCGACTAATGCCATGAATGTGTCAAAAGGAAACCACTTTTTCAATCACATTTAAATACGGCAAATGCATTATTCAAAATGTGCTAAACTATTGAAATTATGCGAAATGTTCCATTAACTCTAGCATGTGTTGGTATGAGAATAGAGAGAAATTTGTTAGATTGAATTGGATTTCATATTTAAACGGCTTTACATTCAAAGATACTTCATTTATTTACTAAGTTAAAACATGCTTCGACTAGAATAAATTCCACCTTCATAAACGACATTTGCGAATGTGCTGAATGTTTCAGAACTTTATCCAAGCAGAATGGAATGTTTCACTTCAAAAAAATCAAAAAACAAAGAATGTTTTATTCAACTAAAACCCTAAATATAACATTTAGTTAAAGCAGTTCTCAATTAAATATATTTGCGAGTTAAATGATGTCCATTGAGCAACATTCATTGAGCATACGAATGTGTCACAAATGTTTTCTAGTCCGTAAATATGTCCAGTTAAATGCACACCATTCAAAAAGCGAGCCGAACTAGATGAATGACAGTGAAATCGAGCGATCGACCAATAGGAAATCCGAAATGGAAATATAAATACATATTTATAAGTGGGTCAGTTAAAGCTGTCTAAATTTAGTTAAACATTTTTAGGATCAATAAATTGACAAGTTTGCCGTATCGCTAGCTGAATGACTAAATAAAAACAAGCGCAGCTTCATATCTGGTTTTCTGCTTTAAGCTTAACTTATGTTTCGTTCAAGTCAAGTTCGTTGCCTAAGTCTTTTGTTTTGTGCTGTTTGAATTTATTAAATTAAGCTAATGTTGTTTCTCACAATCGCCGATGACGTTGTTGTCGCTGTTGATGATGATATGTATTGATACGAAGAATATATATCTCAGGCAATCTGTTAGATAAGCGCTCAGCCGGGAATATTCATGGGTATTCGTGAATAAACTAATGAAAATTTTAAGCCGCCTCGAGAGCTGCTTGTGAATTCGTATATATCTATAAGATATTCTTTTGTGGAGTATATTTAAAGTGCAATTTCTCATCATAATTTTCGTTGTGGTTTTCTCTGCATTCAATTTTGCACACTTGTTTTATTTATTTTTTTTTGTTACTCTCCTTGTAAAAAATTGTTCAATTTTGCAAAGTTTAATCAAAGTGGCGCTAATTAGTTTGAGTCGTTTGGATAATTGCAAATTAAACGCAAACTTAATTGCGCCGACACACGAAACACACACACACACACACTCGCACACTCACATGCAATTACATATCCCAGCGGCAACAACAACATTTGCTCTTACAAAAAATATATAAAAAAAAAAAATAAATAAACGGCAGCCGTTGCCGTCGTCAAGCTCACGTTTCTTATGGCTTGTTGTTGTTATTATGTTTGTTGTTGTTGTAGTTCAGTGCTCATTGCTCATGAAAAACAATTAAGTTGTGTTGAAGTTAAATTGAATTAAAAAAACGTTTTAAACGAATGTTTGTGCAAATGAAATGCAACTGCAAATAGAGATGTTAAGCGGGGGCTGCCCCCCCGCCGCATAGAAGAAGAGGAAGCAGAACAAAAAGCACCAGCAACAATATAAATAAACTAGTCGAGCACAAAAAACATGAACAACTGCAGCGATTGTGCTGTTTGCTTTTTGTTTACAAACACAAGTTAGTAAGGGAGAGAGGGGTCAATGGGAGGGGGGCGGGGGTTGGGTTTAGGTGATTTGATCGTAATTAAAATGCAGGCTTTTAATGTCAGCGTTAATTAGTCGGCTTAATTAATGATTATTAATATCGGTTGTTGCCCGATATTTTGTATCACATTATTCAGCCCCAGGCTAAATATAAGTCTCGCAGCGCCCCCCGCCACGCTCCGCCCCATCCATAAAGCTGAGACTTGATTATTATGCAAATTAATGGGTAGCTTTTGCATTTGACGAACTCATTGAAATGCATGAAGCGTTGCCACATCTGAAGAAGATAACAACAACAACAACAAATCGAAAATTGAAGCAAGGCAGTCGAGGAACCCCCTGAGGGCCCTGGTTAAACATGATTATCACAGTTCCACCTTTTGATGGCAATTACCGGGCAATGTGGCCCGTTTTCCTCTTTTGAGGCGCATCTTTCAGCTTTGAGCAAACCAAAAAAAAAAAAATCTGGTAATCGAATTAAGCAGCTTCGTGTTTTATAAAAGTTATCATAAATATTCCATTTTATTAATTACCACGCATAATTCAAGCCAAAAATATACGAAAACCAAAAAGAGAACGAGAAAAAAATGAGCTAGTCGAGAGTGCGCGACTAGGACTTACTCTATATGTATTTCTTTTATATCATATTCTAATCGAAATTCTATATTCTTCACAATTTAATAAACCCTTCTTGATAATCATTTCACGTGCACTAACTATATCGTTTATTTGCTTATGTAATTGTATTAAAAAATTAACCGAAAGCCATTAAGTTTTCTGGTTTGTGTTATGAGATGCTAATGTATGCGTACACTTACTGTCATGATTCTATCATTCAAATAATCGCGTTGATTAAAATATAAATAATTGTAATTCTTAATATTATAAGTAAAATATTCCAAATAGCTTGAACTAAAAACCAAAGGTACGTCTCTGAAATGCTGTTTGCATTTTAAAAACATGAACAATTTTACCAGTTAGTTCGTTGCCTAATTATTTTAGTCAAGTTCGTTGCCTAAGTCTTTTAGTCGAGTTCGTTGCCTAAGTCTTTCGATTGAAAGCGCACTTCTGGAACAAAGTGCATGTTAGTTCGATTAAATTAGTTATGCTAGGCCTTGTGATTTTCCCATTTTTCAGCTATTTTACAGGGTATACAAGAGATTCACAACCACCGAGAGAAATCGCTAAGCGGCGTTCTTTTTTTTTTCATGTCTTGGATATTCGTTCGACATTCGTTTGTGATTCGTTTTGAGATGCGTTCGGTACCTTCGTTTCGTTTGGGCTGGCTCTCATTAACATACTTAATTTGTTTCTAATTTATTCATAAATTTATATTTGTAGCACCCGCTCGGCTTGTGGTTTTTGTTTTTGGCCAGCGCTGATTTATGTACAGTCCGCTGATTAATGGCAGCCGACCAGCCTGGCTAGTAGCTGTTCCCTGTTAGCTTGTCCAACTGGCTGTGAATCAGTTGCTGGCCCTGTTAGCGCTTGCTCCCAAGTAGGTGTTGTTACGCACATTAGGGCCGGGCCATTTGTATGGCTCGGCTTAAATGTAATTTGTGGGCATTACGTGATTTCTCGATGCCAGCTAAAACACTAAAAAACCAAATAAGACTACTCTAGTGGGGCGTGATCGACTTGGAGGTACCCTGTGCTTGAGAACCCTTTTCATGACTAACTTGAAATTTGTAGTTCGATCTCTATGAAAATTGTAGGGTTTAAGTGTGGCACCCAAGTATATATATATATTCTCTTCTTTTTCGAAATAATTTCCTTCTGCCTGTTATATACATTTGCACAAATTATACCATTTCTGCCCATTTTCAATGGACTGAGGGTATAAAAGAGAATAATAAAAATGGAGAGAGGATTTATTTGTGTGTATATCACAAACACTTTGACGTCTGTGCTTGGTTTTATTAATGGAAATTCCGTGAATTCTGTTACAAACATAAAATGCAAGGTCCGCTTTCGAATAACTTAGGAGCTTAGGACTACAGTTAACCAATTGGATTGTACGATAGCTGCTTGGCTAGCTGACCACATCGCCGCTGTGGCCATTCTGACGCAGCAGCTCCAGCTTCAGTTCGTGTTCGCGCGCCTTCAGCCGCAGTGCGGCTATGGACGAGGTGCGTCGATCCTCGGGCGGCGTGGCGGCACGCGTTGGCGGCGGCGCCAGCTGCCGTTGCGGCGAGTGCCCATGGCCGTGGGCCAAGGTCAAAGCGACGGGCGCCGTCTGTGTGGGCGAGCCGGCCGGCGGCGCCTGATGCGTCAGCGAGATGCCAACCAGCTGCTGTGGCGATAGCTGGCCCGTCGGCGGCGGCTGCGACTGCGACTGCGATTGCGACAGCTGTGAGCTGGGCGAGTTGGGCGGCGAGGCCAGCATATGATTATTGGGCGAATGCAGATCCGGTGAGCCGACCAGCATGGGCGGCTTGGCGGCCAGAGCGGGCATGGGCGGCGCACGGCCATGCGGCACAGCCGTCATATTGGCCAGCAGCGACTGAAAGGAGCTCGAGGGCGAATACATGGACGCCATGCCCGGCGGCAGCATGTGCGGCGGTGCACTGCAAAAGGGACAAGCAAACATTTAGCTAAAATACCAAAAGCAAAAATAATCAACTGTCGCGCTTACCGCTGGAACTGATTGAAGTAGCCGGATGGTATCATTGGTGCCGCCGACAAGTGCGGATAGCGAAAGGCAGCCAAATTGGCGGGCGCATCGAATGGCTTGCGCAGCTGGAAGCCCAAATGGGTAAATGGATTGGGCGGCAGGGCGGCACCCACCACTTGCTGCATGCTGGCGGCGCCGCTCGGCAGATACGGATTGTATGGATGTGACTGCGGTCCAACCTTCTCCTGCTTGCGCCACTTGGCGCGTCGATTCTGGAACCAGACCTACACGAGTGGGGCGCAAAAAAAAATAAGGGGAGAGAGTTGAGCCAGAGTTGAGTTATGTGTTTAATACAGGCTACTGTGTCCTGCCACTGGCAGCCAATTAATGGGCGTGACTATTGAAAACGCCCATTTAATTAGTTTTTAACATAACAATCTGAATTCGTGTCGAGAACGGTGGCTGATTGCAGCGCCAGTCCAAGACCGAGTCCAAACTGAAGTTGAAGTGGAAGTTGGAAGCTGGAAGCTGGAAGCTGTAGCTGGAGCCTGAGTCTGTGTCCCTTTGGGGCCTCAAGTGGCAATTACCGCTAGAATATGTATGTAAACAAATAATGTTGTTTAGCATGAGCGGTAATTAAAAAACCAGATCAAAGCCAGGCCCCAACCGGATCAGCTCATAATGACTCGGCACTAAAAATTGGCAGCAAGATTTCCGCTCGCTCCAATCTATGGCTTTGGGCCAAAGATGTCTAGAAGCGTTTTCATTAGGGGCGACATGCTCCATTATTTTTCAATTTTCAACATTGTTAACTTTGCTTAAAGCACGCTAATCGGACTGAACCACAATTGGTTGTACGGCTAGGGTGCTGGGCTTTTACCTGAATCCGCGCCTCGGTTAATCCAATTTTCATCGCCAGCTCTTCTCTGTAAAGAAAGAAAAAATTGGTCAGGCAAAAAACTGTAAAGCGATATACCTTTTATGTAGAAAAAACATTGCATTTTGATTGCTGTGCTTGCAATTAATGATCAAATTAATGAACAAATAATTAATATATACAATTATATGGAAATTACATTTTCATGTAAATTAGTTATTTATCGCACCGCAATCAATATTCAATGTTTTTTTTTCTAATTTACACCACTTCTGTCTAACGCCTCTCTTTGCGATTCTCATTGCAGCTAAACTGTCCGTTGTCGCCGCTCTATATGATTCTCATGTCAATCAATCGAGGTAAGTGTAAACAGAGATACTGTGATTTATTTGCCTAATTAATTGTGAAGCATTTAAACTGGTTGCATTAATGAAATGAAAACCCGACGAGTGCCCACAAAAAGTTGCTCTAATTGTTGTTATTACAAATGTTTCGTTGTTGTTGTTGCTTTTTTGTGCAAATCCAATTAGCGGCTGGTTGCAGTCAGTTCTGGTCGTTTGGTCGGTCCGTCAGAGGCGTGTTTCTAATTTATGGCAATTATTAATGCAGTTTTCTATATCTTGTTGCATTTCTGCATGTTAATTGAATTTACTTGTACCCTAGGGGATCTCAATTGACACCGATTTGAAAATCTTGTCAGCGTAATTTGAGACTGCATGCTGCTCCAAATAGTTGGAACAGCTCACAGGGGGTATCATATCATATCATTTTATAGCCGGATATTCTTTCTTTTGCGGCCACAGACGGACTATTAAATCGATTTATGCAAATTTCGTTTATTTTGTTATTATCTTTTGTCATTCGGTTTCTCACTCACCTCGTAAATACGTCGGGGTAATGGGTGCGCGAGAAGGCCTTCTCCAGCTCCTCCAGCTGAAAGCTGGTAAAGGTCGTTCTATAACGGCGCTGCTTGCGCTTCGGCGCATACTCATCCGCCTCGCAATCGCTGTTGGGATCCGAGATGGGGCTGTTGGTGCCGCCGCTGGCGCCGCTGGGCACCGCACCAGAAGCTGTGACTGAGGCGGATGCCACACCACGTTCGGCCACGGCATCCGGATGTGGGTGTGCTAGCTTGGCTTCTTGCGGTAGTTCCTCCAGCTTGACCTCCTCCGATATGCCCATAATCCAAGAGGCAGCGATTTGGCCGAGTTACCAGCGGGCAGCTGCTTAGAGGGGCAAAGAAATGCACAGCGAATTAGTCTCGCATTAGAAGCTCGTAATTCAATCATAACTAAACATGCAATTATCGTACACTTTATTACGCCAATTTCTATAATTTTCAATAGCCATGAAGGCTCCGAGTCGGCACTGAGCTTAGCTGTTGCGGTTGCGCTTTGCTTGTAGCTTAATAATTACACAAGACAACAAACAAAACAAATACTTGATACACTCTGAAGTCACAGATATTTAATCAATTTTTTTTTAGAAATTCGAGAGACTACTTAAACAGTCAAAAATCGATTGAGATAAAAACGGTACAGAGACTAAAACCTTCAAGAATCAATTGCTAAAAGCTCTGAAAGCACATTAAAGCTTTGATTACAATTAATTGCAGCTAAAAAAGAAAAAAAACTCTTATAATGCATAACTTTATGAAGCGCTACAGCTCACCTAATGCTGAAGCTCGAATAATAAGCTACGTTTTTAATTATTTTCTATGCAAGCACATTAAAGCTCTAAGTTTATTTATGATAAGCGAGTGCAAAATTGCCCATTGAATACGCAACTATGTTTTTAGGTCAACTAATGTCATTTACCAATAACATCAAAGCTCAATGAAAGCTAAAAAGCTCTATTTACAGAATGAGCCTTGAGACAATACTTTTCTCTGTATAAGCATATGCATGAGCTTTGTTATAAAGTTTAGCTATTTTACATATATACATATTTATTTTAGGTCGAAAGCTCCAAATTATAAGCTATATGCTTATTTTAAAGCAACTCACTTTTAAATCCACAAGCCTTTAAGTGCAAAAAATTTCGTTAACACAAACAATAAAGCACACTTAAAGCTAAAAGCTCGACGAACCAAATAAGCTCTAAGACATCGGGTTGTTCTCTCTCAGCATGTGCTTGAGCTTTTAAGAAAGGCCACATTTTTGTAACTGTTATAAATAAGCAGCCTGGTCCTAATACCCTGCTGCGTAGTGTTGCGGTCTGGCCGCGTGCCTTATGGCCATGGTCTGGTCTGGGCAACAGCGGCAGCAGCAGCTGCAGCAGCGTACTCAATGCAAATCGATGGCATCGGCCATCTGCCTAGAGAGACAGCCGAAGTCGAGGCACAGCTGATCTTTCATCAACACGTTTCCACGAGCTGCGTTTATTTTGCTGGCCATTTCATGTGCAGATCGTTTGGAATTTTAATTAAATTGGGCGGCAACTTCATTTTCATCATCATCAGCGGCTGCAATGTAGCAACCGCAACCGGAGTTGCCGCCCTCCCCTTCCCGCTTCCTCCCCCCTTTTGACCATGTATTGACATGTTCAGATCAAAACTATATATTTGGTATCAGGTGCCAGTTGTTGGGGCTGCTGTCAGTCAGCGAGCGACCTTTTCGGTAATTTTCCAACATTTTTGTTAATTTCATGTTTTGCTAATTAATATACAATGCGCTTTAATGACAATTAAGTAAATGGTTAGCTCCAAAATGTAAGCGTCACAATGCATTCCCAGTGCCAATGTCTCGAAGAAGTACTTCGGACTTCTCGTTTTGTGTGTTGCCTGCTTTTTGTAGGTGCCCATCGTTGCCGTGCCGGGGGCTTCAATGGCTGCTTGATTGATGGCCCCGTCCCTAAGTTGGCGTTGTCGTTGCCGTTGTCGTTGATGCTACCGTTGACATTTCGCCTCGGCCTGGCTGAATACATATATCAAAATTGTCCAAATACCTTGTTAAATGGCAAATTAGTGTGCTTCTGATTGATTTAGTTGCATTCTTGCGCCGAATGAAGTTGCAACCGCTGCTCCAGACGACAACATCATTAATGGGTAGCCGGCAGAGCGAGACAATGATCATTAGGAACTGTGTTGCCATGTCACTGACAGGGTAGATCTACAAGTAAGGGCATTATAGCTATGTTGGCCGATTTGTTTAAGACAGTAAAAAAGTAGAACATTTCAATATAATATCCCAAGTGTCTTTAGTTCTGTTTCCTTTTTCACACAAGCTCAAACTTATTGTACATTATTCTTTCGATTGTTTTCCATTCCGTTGGCACACAACTTATCGAAGTTCAATGTAACCTTTATATAACAATTAAACCTGTATTTTTCTTCAACTTTTAAAACGATTTTACAAAATTATATATATTATATAGGAGCTCTGCAATAATGCCTATCTTTAACAAATATCGATAGGCAAACAATCATCGAGCTCAGAGAAAAAAAATAAAATACACAAAACTATATTTACTCCATGTGCCGATTATCGATAGGCACAGGGGTCATCAAAAGTTTTATTACGCACAATTTATTGCTAGCATATTTTATCGTTTGTCTACAAGTCTTTATAAACTTTGGAAATTCTCATAATTTTGAGACTAAATTACATCATTTATCGATAGGTGTTGTAATGTTACTGATTATTATCGCTATAATCTTTGCAATCTTATGTAATGTGTAATTTGATAACGAATTATCGATAAGCATTCGAACTCATCGAATGCTTACATCACTTATCGATAGATTTTGTATTCCAAGTTTCCAAGTATTATCGTTTCCAAGTATTTTTAAACGTTTGAAATGACTAATTTGCTTACTCATGAATAATTCACTGTTTTTACTACTGAAAAAAACTTGAACAAAAATCGAAATATAAATTAAGTAAATATATCGAAAAAAAAATGTAACGAATATCGAAATATCGATAAGTACAGAATTTATTAAGCTCAAGGAAACTTTAATTCACCCATTTTACTTTTCAATTAATTCCATTTGTGAGCCAAAACAAAGCTTAGGCTAGAATGTGAATAGTATAAATGGAAATGTTTTATAGTAGCATGTATTTTATCGATATATATCGTATATATTACTTCAACTTCCCTTGTCGTTCACTTTTCACTTCCTTATATTGATTGAGCCTTGTCAGAGCACTCGCTATTCGTTGTTGCAATTGACTTTTTTCATGGCTGTAGTTGTTTTATTTGTGTTGTTTTTTTACACACATCCGTCAGTTCATAACTCATTTCTCATCATTAATAACTTTTATGATGATTCGCACTGTCAGTTTTCAATGTTGTTAACAAATTCCGCGCATTGACAGCTGACAAACTTAATTTGTGTAAGACTCGGCTGCAAATTATTAAATTAGCTGTACGAATTGCAATTATGCTGTGGATGAAGTTGAGCCCCACCTACCCCCTATAAACCCTCTTCCCACTTGTCTAATCTCAGATCATAAAAAAGCGCTGATTAATTCATTGCATGCGAACTGTGTAGATACAATGTCGGTGTACAGTAGACACTCCAGCTTGACTGCCGCTTGCTCAAAAAATGCTGAAGTGCTCTCTGGCTTCGTTCAGCTATGCGGAGAATGTGTGCCGTTTGGCTTTGTTGTCGTACCGCCTTATAATTGTAAACGCGTTACGACTTTATTATTGCCATGGAGCAAGCAGGGATAGGCAGCAGGAGCAGAGGCAGGAGCAGGAGCAGGAGTCAATTGAACAAAGTGTTTGGGACTGTGATTGACGGTTGCGTTCGGCGGCGGTAATTAAAAAACTTTTCAGTCAGCAACTGTCAACCCAGCAACAGCAACAGCTCTTGGCCATGTTTTGAGCTATTTGGCTTTCATGGCTTTATTTCCGAGAGCTTGGCCAGAACTAATCAAGTTAGCGCTGCGCTTGCTTTGCCCAATTGCAGATAGTGCGATTTTCCCGCTATGGTCAATTGGCCAGCAGCAGCAGCAGCAGCAGCTACCCCCGCTGCGAGGGGTTTGTCAAGGTGAAGTGTGTGGGGGGGGGGGGGGGGGGGGGTAAGTGACCAGCTCGTCGTGCTCAACTGTTTGACACACTGTGGCGACTGTCTTGCTTAGGGCTCACATGCTAATCAAGTCAAGCGCCAGTCTCAGGAGTCTCTACAGTCTCCGCAGTCTGCAGTCTTTCAGCCCCAGTCACTCTGTCTGTCAGTCAGTCAGTCAGTCAGTCGGCAGCTGGTGCTTCTTCTTCTACGTGCTGGCCAGACTTGTTTGCGGTTGCTTGTTTCGTTTAGAGATAAGCTCCATTAGTGTCTCGAAATTATTTAAGAGCAACTCTTGCTGCCAACATTGTGAGAGCTGCGTGTGGGTTTCCAAGTTTATTATACGCTGTTCATAAAGTGTAAAGAGCGTATTGGCTTTTTGTTGTATAGCTATTCCCTCATTTTCAATGCCTGCTCCAATTTTTATATCTTTAGTATTTATTTTATATTTTATTTTTATTTAGTATATACAAATGAGGAATATTTCATATATATTTATTTTGAATACCTCCTTCTAGTTTTGCCCAAAATTGGAAAAAATTGCTTCTGTATAAGGCTAAAACCTTGTTCTTTGGTATACACACACACATTGATGGGGAGAGTGGGTAGAGGGAAAAGGAAGATGCAAAGGAGCTGCATAAAATCAGCTAGTTTTTAGGCTTAGGGTATCTACCAGTCGGGCATTCTTGCAATACATGTATTTGTTGTCCTTGCTGCCGACAAGTGCAGAAATTAAGAAATTAATGCCTAATAACAAACCGCACATGTGTGTACTCTACAATGATGCAGTACAGCACAGTTGCTTGAGGGTCCTCCAAACACTTCTGTCACGTCGATAAGCATCAATGTTTTGCTCTGTCCTTCCTTTAAGGTGCCTCCTGGCTGCCTCCTTGTTGCCCGCTGTGCTGCGCCATGTCGCTTGGTGTCGTTTTTATGGCTGCACTTTTGTGTTCCACACGCTCCTCGGACGGCGGACTGCAACTGGGACTCGCATATTTCATTAAATGGAAACGGGCCCGGGCCAGCCGATCGGTTCAGGTAGAGCAGCCCAAACAGAAGCTCATTTCTGGCATTTTGTTAATGCGTCTGCCCGGCCAGGTCTCAGGCTCAGCTGCTTGGTATCTGCTGCAGCTTATTTATGGGTTTACATTAGGCTAAACCACTTTAGTCACACTTTGATGATCAGACCAGCGCCCTCTCCCAGGCCCTGGCAAGCTTTTTGGGTGGCGCAAAGCTCGTGCTCATCATAACGATAATGCTGTGTGGTCCTCCCTCCCCACTTGCCCCTTCCTCCTTTCGACGTCCTCAATTGCAGTTGATGGATTAGAGAGTGAACCCACCTGCTTTGTTGTCCACTTGATAAAGTCAATTATTAATTTGGTATAAGCGCAGACAAGCGACAATTTCGTGAGTCACCCGAAAACAAAAAAAAAAATAAATAACAAACGAAATAACATAAAAATGATAGCGAGAGCAGAGACCGAGGCCTGCACCTGAGCTGCTGCTGCTCGTGTTGGCGCCGGCTTTGGACGCGCCAGGTGCGATAAGACAGCATTCTTCTTGTGCCCCAGACGCCGGGCATAGGGCGAGACTTAACAGTGCTATTGGTACATTATGGGCCTCTAATGCACACACACACACACGCACACACACACCCAATTATAATTAGTTTATTCATATCCTGTGTCGAAGTCTCACGGCAGCCTCATTTGTTGATGGCGCAATCTTAATTCAATTTACTGCCCATCAAAGACAGTCACAACGACTGACGAATACCCTTACTAAAAGAAACTTTTTTTCGGGAACGAATTTTAGCAACTATTATTATTTGTATTATTTTATTAACTATTAATTATTATTTTATTTTATTTAGTTGTTTAAGCCTCGCCCCAAAACTTTGCCCAATTGTCAATATCTGTTATCAGCTAACCTCCTTGGTCAATATATGCTATGTAATAAGTTGCGTCTTTGAAGGCGTTGTTTAAAGTACTCTGTATAGACAGATTTTATCTTATATTCCTGGTCCTCCATGGTCACTTTAAGGCTACTCCACCAAGGACAGAAAACTATTTACTTTGTCTTCTCAGATCTCAGCCTGGCCTTAAGCAGCTACTGCCACAAATTTTCATTTTCTGCCAATAAACGTCCTCCATGGTCACTTTGAGCTCACTTTACTATTTAAGTATATGAGATTTTTAATCGTATTTCAACAGATAAGACAGCATACACCCCTCTCATCAGTCACTTTCAGCTACTCTCTGTCCTCCATGGTCACTTCAACAATTCTCTGTCCTCCATGGCACTTTTAGCCGACTCAATTGTAGCGAGAAGAGTGTATTTTAATACCCTTTCAAAAAAAAATAAGCTAAAAATACACCTAAACTCTCGCCATAAGCTCTTCGTTGTCCTCCATGGTCAGTTAAAATCTAAGTAACAATCGTAAAGGGTATTTGCAATTCGTTGCGGCATTGCAGGGTTTTTCCTTTCTTGTTTTTCTTTGCGCCTTGGCCACCCTAATGGCAGAGTTGTCGACGGTAGCCAAAGGTAGTCGCCGTTTCAGGCTCCAGTCGCAGTGACTCAGGTCCCGACGTTCCGGGTAGCTGTTGATGTGGATGATGCGAGGCCAATTACTCATAAAATGCATGTTAAAAACGCTGACCAAGGAGGAGCTGGAGGCTGGTGGCGGGAGGCGGGAGGAGCGGGCGGCGGCGTGAAGCTGTAGTCGAACAACTGTTGCTCGACGCCTGGCGCTGGCCTTCTGCTTTGTTGGCCAAGTTTATTCAGGCTGGAACCGAGACTGGAGGTTGAGGCTGAGACAGAAAGCGAGAGACTTGGTGCATCCGTGTTTCTGCCCTTTGTCATTGTCTTGTACGCTTTGATAAGCGGACGGAGACGGACGCCGAGCAATTTGGGGACTGTGTCTCTGCTTGATATTTCATGTTCGCATGTTCCATTTGGGCCCGGACTTTGACTTTGGCTTTGGCTGGAATTAATGAAGCATATGCACAGCTCTCAATGAGCTGGCCGGGTTCGAACCCTGGCGCCACGACTCTTATCTCGGCTCAAAGCTGAGAGCGTGGGTGTTGCGCCTAGTTTGTGCTGTACAGTGTAGTTGTAGTCCCCGTCTCTCTCTCTCTCTCTCTCTCTCTCTCTCTCTCTCTCTCTCTCTCTCTCTCTCTCCCTCTCTCTCTCTCTCTTTCTCTCTCTCTCTATCTCTCTCTGACAAATTGGGAAATGTGTCGCATTGGTTGTGTAGCCAGCCCGAAGACGGAATAGATAACCAGCCATTGTATCTGTTAGATACGAAGTGCAGCGAGACGCTATCTGTGGACAAGTTTTAATTGTGTGTTGGCCTAATTGAATTGGGCTGCAAATACCTCAATTGCTATTTTGGCGTGGAACATATTTTAATTTACCCCCCAAAAAAGAAAGAAAGAACTATCTAATCGGATGCGAAGATCTTTGTGTGGCCCGCACTATCTGCAGCTGATGCTACCTCGTAGATAGGGCTGACAATTTGCGTCACAGTCTAAACGAATATGACAAGTCACATGCGCATTATTATTAATTAAATCAAAGCAAAATTATCGATTATCGCCAGGAAACCAAAACTCGTCAAGATACTCCTACAAACCACAAAGAAAAAGAAACGAAAAGATGGGCTATCTTCGGCACGTCGAAGATTTAATACCCTTGCAGACCCAACTTTTTCATAAGGCTCATAGTGTTAAGGAGCATTGGGAAAATATTTAATTTCGAGTCTGGTTAAGATATCTTGAATAACAAAAAACTTTTCCATGCTAGAACTTACTTTTTGACAGATTGTTCCTATGACAGCCATATGATATAGAGATCCGATGTAAGTAAGATTTTGCATAAATGTAGTTAACATAGTGAGACTTATAAATGGCGAGTTTGGTCAAGATATCTTGAAAAACAAAAAAGTTTTCCCTACATCAACTTAATTTTCGACCGATCGTTGCTATGGCAGCTGTATGATAAAGTGGTCCGATGTTAATAGGATTTTGCAAATATATGATATAGTACAACTAATTAATGCCAAATTCGTCTGTTGATACTGAACAAGAATTCATTCTATTCATTTAACGACAAAATTATAATACCCTCTGCAAGGGTATAAAGAAGTAAAACGGAAAGAAACGAAAGGGAAACCCACCCTTGACGTGACGTTGATATGAGTTGACTTATCTAAACGGATTCGTACTCGTATTACTCGACTGACCCAAGCATATCTCAGCCTTTCGACTAGCTTTTTGACATGATTATCTCGTCTTGATAATTGTGGCCAGTTAATTTCATTTATTTTGCTGTTGCTGTAGCACAATGTGTACGAGTGGAAATTTCATTGCTATTCGATTAGGCAAACATTTTGAAAACATCACAATGACAAAACGTGATTTATTTACCAACGACTCAGACGCTGACAATTTTTTGTACTCTTTAATGGTGTTTAATTAAAGCCAATCAGCGATAAGCCCATCGTCCTATCAGCATGTGGCATAGTCCATAAATACCCAACTACGGTTAATCAAAAAAAAAAAAAAAATACAAAAATGAAGACAAAAACGTATAATAATAATAATATTTTGTCGATTGCTTGGGCTAGTTAAGGTCCGTGCTCGTACATGGCGATACGATATGTCCAAGTGAATTAATCAAATTTAATGATATTTAATTTTCGTTTTCTTAGTCAAATTTTTTGGAATGGGTGATTGTCGATTACCGATTACCCTGATTACTCGACTTGTGCAATATGTAATATTATCCGATCGTAACGAAAACTAGGTTATTTTGTAAGACAAATATTGAATGGATGATGGTATCAAAGCGAGCGAAGGGGAGATAGAGTGAGTGTGAGAGCATAGACTGAAGTAATTGTGATTATGTGAGATCTCACAGTTCTTATAGGACAGCGATAGTTCTGCTTATAAAGATCACAGTTTAGGAATTTCGAGTTGATAGCAATGTGGGTTAAAACTTATGTGATATTAGATGTTACATTCTGTAGAATAGGTGTGAGTTATGTGTATATAAATTATCTAATCAATATAAGCCACGTATTTCAACATATTCCTTTGGAGATGATCTGTGGAGAATCTTCCCAGAAACTAAGAAACTAAGGTTGCAACTTGCAGGAGTAAATCGCTTCAAGCCGTTTCAACCGATTCAACCGATTTGAAAAACTTCTCTGGAAAAATCGGTGGGTAAGTTTGACATTTCATTATCTTGTATCTAGCCCATGTGGGCTTGTCCGTTATCAAATCCCCGACGCTGTGTGGAAAATGGGTGGTTTCTATTGCCAAACAACGAACTTACAACTACATTAAAAAACTCGTTGGGTGGGATATGGGTGAAAACTCAAAATAATACATATAATATAATAAAACTTAATACATTATTAAAATGTATATAAATTATATACATACATATATATATAAAGGTTATATAACCTTTGAGATATGGTTATTAGTATTTTTATTTATATTTTTTTACGTTTTTCTTAAAACTTTCTTGTTCTCATTCGATTCATTATAATTTTGCGCTTAAAAACGTTTAACTTACCTTCTTCTTCTTGTATAGACTATAGCTGTAATGTAGAGCTGTGACTATGCAGCGATCTTTACACGGTTATCGTTATTGTTATCGTTATCGATATTGTTAGTTTCTTCTGGTTTTCTTCAAGGAATGTTTACGAAACACACACAACCGAAACACCTGCCGACGGTCTTTGCACAGAAGCCCTGTGTCAATTGTTGCCAAGTCAACAGCTACTCGAATAAATTGAATATTGCGTTTAGATCAGCCCGTTTCTTAGATCTTCAATTTTGGTAATAGTTTTAGCACACACACATACACCTATACACACGCACACACACAGAGAACTGCGGGTAAACGGCACATGAAACAGACTCAAGACTCGAGCGCGACGACGACGGCTTTTGATGACCGGGCTCCGTCAGTGCCGCAAGCGAACTACACAAAGAGCAGGCGGCGGCTGGCAGCGAGGCCGGCACAAATTTCAAAAATTTCAGGTGGGCCGCAGACGCCAACAACCGGTTGTTTGGCTGTTGGAGAAGCTGCCGCCAGCTGCTGCTGCTGCTGGAAGGCCCGTGTGCTGAAGCGAGAGAGCGCGATGCGATCGAGGCAGGCGCGATCGCAATGAACGGATCGCAGGTGTCGGGCCGGCAGGTGAGCAGCGACGCAGCGCTCCGCCTCGCTCAATCTCACTCTCTCACTCTCGCTCTCTGTCTCTCTGTTTTCTTTGCTGCAGTGCGAGCGAGAGAGCGCATGCCGCTGCCAATCAGCATCGACCTATGAGCGCTCGAATAATGGCGGCTAACCGGCCCGCTGCCGGCGTTGTAAAGCTGTAAAGCTCTCTCTCTGCAGTCCGGCCTCTCGCTCACTCTCGCTCTCACATGTGTATTCACCCGAGTGTGTGTGTGTGCGTGTGTGTGTGTGGAGTGGCACGTAATTGAATAAGCCTCGCACAAAGTGCAATAAATTTGATTAGCAAAATGGAAATTTATTTCCCCGACTTTTTGTTTGCTTTCGCATGCGTTTTCCATCGATGCATTTGCAGCTCTTCAGCCATTTCCCTTTGCTCTGCTGTTGTTGCGGCTCGTAAATTAAATAATTTAGCTATCACGCATATGCTGAGAATTGTTGTTGTTGGATAGTGTTAAGGGCCTCGTAAATGACTTTGTTGGTTTATTGAATCCAACTGCGAGGCGACTGTCAAGGGTCTTAATTGCCTGATATGGTTAGAGAAAGCGGGAAGCGGGACAAAATGGTGTTCAGCTAAACGGGCATTAAGTATAATAATTATGATTATAAAGGTAACTAACAAAAAATACGATGTCCATTTGTCAGAGCGTGGCGTCTAAATTTAACATACTTGACCTGCTATAGACGATATTGATGGCTGATTCTTGGCATAACTAACAAACCATATAATTCAAAAAAAAAACTAGAGTTGCATTTGAACATATTATAACTAAAGCCAACTTGGTTTTATACCATGCTGCTGGAATATATTTTTATCTATCATCTCTTTTCATAATATTTACATTAGTTTAATTAGTTATTAGTTAGTAGATATATATATATATATATATATATATATATACGTTTGATTCAGTTTTGATCGCTTTGAGTACAATCGCCATGTTTTCCCCTTAAAGATCATTCCTGATGAAATTAGCCTACTTAACATAGCTTGAACTGTGCGTAAAATACTCTACCACAGTTTATTCCTCTTTTAGCCTCAAGCTTTAAATTAAAAAGACTTAACTTACTTTACATACGTCTTACTTAAACATAAACTGAAATCGAGTTACAAGTTCGACCAACTTCTTTCCCTAAATTAAATTCAATTCACTTGATATATATGTTATATTTGAATGCCTGCCGCTGGGCTATTACATGATCCGTATGATTATTTTGTAGCTGACCATTTGTAATCATTCCATACCAGGCTAACTACTTCATTAAACCTCAACCCGGCACCAAGCACACAGATCCATTTAGCTGCAACTGCTGCAGTCTCGGCGCCCCTCTCCCTCTCGCCCTTACTACCTTGCTCTCTGTGCGCTTCTCGGGCAGGCAATAAATAAAGTGTTAATGGCAATTGCATACAAATAGTTTGGTGTTGCCATTATATGGACATATTATAGGTATTATACCATTGTCGGGGGCCCATAACAAGAAGTAAACAATGCGACGCTGCAGTCGCTGCACTTGAAGCCAATTTCACGCTTCATTTACAGGCGAAATGCAAACAGAAGGCCGCTCGACTTGGGTTCGGGCACGGGCACGGGCACGGACACGGGCTTAGGTTCGGGTTCGGGTTCAATGTACAGCGGGTCGTCTGGGGAAGCTATCTGGTCTCTGGTCTTCGCGTCCCCCATGTGGCCGTGTCAATCAGCTCGTCGCGCAAGGTGTGCGCGCTCATTTTGGAGTAGCTGGCCAGACGCTCTAGTCCCTGGTCAGTCCATATGCTCTGTCCGAGTCCCAGCTCGACTTCGACTTCCAGTTCCAGTTCGAGTTCGAGTCTGTGTCCGCGTCAGAGTCGCGCATGCGCGCACGTCCTAATGTAATTATTATCTCAACAATTGAATTTCCGGTGTCTCGGTCTTGGTCTTGGTCTCTCGTCTCTGGGTCCGAGGCTTTAGTCTCTCTACCGTTTCTTCATCGACCTGGGGACAGATGTCGCGCAAAACGTTACAAATGTGCACTTAATTGCGCAATTAAATAATTTTATTTCTGCTGCGCGTTTTCCTTGCCTTTTCCTCAGCTTTCCTCAGTGCGCTCAGTTCCAACTGCACATTAAGTGCCAGTTGATGTTGAGAGACCGGGTCCGGGCCAAACAAATTGCAGCTATGTGCATCCATCCATCCTCTCTGAGTATGTGTGTGTGTGCCTTATCGCCTGTCCGAGGCGTTCTCTTCATTACCAGGCCACGAATGCAACTGCCAGATGGAATGCTGCGAAGTAGATCTCTGTGCTGAGCATATGCCATTCTATGCCATATTTAAGATGAGCATTAGATTGAATTAAATTCTTTTTAAACTTTAAAATGGCTTGGACTTAGTTTTTTAAAGCACACAAGGACAGCTAATGGGAATCATTGATGCTGTAGAATGATTCGACGCTTATACAAACAGTCTGCCCCTTTTTGACTGAGGCAATAACATATTTCGTTCAGCGGAAGAGGATTTCCTTCTAGCAGCCTTTAAGTCTTAAGAATTATTAGGCAACTTTCTCAAACTTTATATTTATTCTTCTTATCTCTATATATAAAACTGTCCTGACTGATGCGTTCCCGTCTTAACGTGCAATGAAATTTCGGCTTACATAAATATGTCGAGCTGCGGATAGGTCTGGCTTGCTTTCAATTCTTCCATACTTGCCCAAAAATAGTATTTCATTTTGGTTATATCTCATCTGAATTGAGTATGAAAAACTTTCACACCTGCAATTGCTGCTTTCTTGGGCTCTGTCGATTTCAGGGTGGGTTAATTATGCGAGCGAGCGATGCGTTTGGCATAATCTCAGCGTGGCCTACATAGGTAGCCCCGCCTGGCTGCCAACCTGCCGGTGCAGAGACACGAAACGAAACGAAACGCAACGCAACTGTAAACGATACCAAATTATATTTAATTACGTGCGATTAGTTAGGGTTAGTGGAGTCGCGCGATCAAATGCCAGCGATAAGGCGACATCGCCTGTCATTTGGCCCATAAATAGCAGGCGGCCAAATACAACTAAATACCCGAACCCGAACCCAAACCCGAACCCAAAAAAAGCAGCTAACATTAATTCAATTACAAATGGCTGCGCTTGCCACAAAATGGGGCAGGCGTGTGACATAATCAACTGTCAGCTAATGATGACTGGCAAGGAGGCGGGAGTGTAACTAGAGCCCAGGTGCCCTGGCAGGGCTGTGCACAGTCCCTCACCCTGACAAAAGCGCCCGCCCATAATTTTTTTTTTTTTGTAATTTGATACGACGATTTGTCTTGCTTTCATTACGACACAAATGTTTGTTTGCTTTCCAAGTGCATTTTCACTCAATTTTCGTGGCCAACAAAATTTGACTTAAGCGGAAGCGC
This sequence comes from Drosophila novamexicana, assembly GCF_003285875.2. Taxonomy (NCBI): domain Eukaryota; kingdom Metazoa; phylum Arthropoda; class Insecta; order Diptera; family Drosophilidae; genus Drosophila; species Drosophila novamexicana. The sequence goes on from NW_020824837.1 coordinate 1,829,545, forward strand.
GTTATTAACTGGTTTATGCAAGCCATAATCGCCAGATTTCCAGCCAACGATAAGGCAGCTGGCTGGATGGTGAGGATGAGGGTGCGGGTGTGGTTACCCACGCTGTCGATTACCCAAACAATTCCAGATATGCCGACTAGCTCGACTGCCCAATAAGCAGGCAACAATTAAAACGAAAGCGCGGTAATTTCATTTGTTCGTAAATCTAATTGTGGAAAACATGAAAACACAACAACAACAACTCATGGCTACTCGGAATTGTTTTGTAAAAAAAAAAATGAAAAATACTTTTGGTAATTAGTGCGTGTACCGGCTAAAAAGCCGTGGCTAGCCGGGTAGCGCTGAGCATTTTTTACTTAATTGCCTTTACTTTTTTTCCTTTTGTTTTGCAGTTTCAATTTTTTAGTTTCGTTTTTTCGCCTTTTTGTTTTTGCAAATTAATGTTTTGTTTGGTTTTTTTTTTTTAGGTAATTTCAGTTTAATGTGCGTCAATTAAAATTATTTAAGTTCGGCTTTTTCATATCTGTAGCTTTGAGTAAATTAAATATAATTTGTACAATGACCAGTTCGTATCGCATCTGATTAGAATATTTGAATTATCTCGCAAAAAGTGGCCTTCAACATTTTGAATGTCTCGCAGTTTTTGAGTATTATGAACATTTCTGCAAATTTTCCATTTTCTCTTGAGTAGAGAACTTGTGTGTGTTTCGGTTGGGGGTGTAGCAAAGGGAAAAGTTCTGGTAAGCTTCTAAACCAGCCTCTGGTATTCCACAAGAAGAGCCGAGTCCATTCAAAGTCTAATCTTCGCTTTCTCAGCACTGCAATATAGTTGCTTTTGCCGTATTTCTGAACGGTTTGTATAAAAGTTAGCCGACTGCTTTTAACTCCTAGTTAAGTATTCGTACTTGTTTTCATTAGAACAGAGTATAACATATGAAAAGCGTCTTACCTTCGGCAAAAGTTCTTCAAGCCAAATGCTCAGATATCTCTTGGTAATGGACATGGCATTGGAACCTGCAGATGCATAGAGTCTGTGGCTGTCAGCCACAAGGCTGCCCCTTCACAAGCAGCTGTTTGGATCAGGTCCCAGGTGTGTGCGTGTGTGTGTGTGTATGCCACACAATCTTCGCTTATCCCTTTGGCGCGTCGCGACCCTCGTTTCTCTCTCGTTCTGTGTCTCGCTCGTCTCTCCTGCTATCAACGCATCGAATTCGTTTGTTTTATAATTGATTAATTAGAGGTCGGCCTGTACAGGCGCTTTGTGTGCCTTCTGGGCTATCGTTAGAATTATAATTGGTCTGCGGCATGTGTTATCCTAAGTAATATACCAATTTGCTGTCTGTATTTCTGTCTGTCTGTTTGTCTGTCGTCAATTTGTTTGTTTCTTTCCCCTACCAAATTGATTTTATTGACTTGTAAATGCTGCTGAGTGCCCCGCCGATACCCCTTGACCGGGGCCCAGTTGCTTCCGTTCATATTGATATCCCTATCGATGACCATGTCGAGGTCCGTGTCCCGTGTCCAATGGCTACTGATGTCACCGCTGGCTAAATTTACGACCACATCAACTGGCACTGGGCCTTTGCCGGATGGCTGGCATACTCTTAAATACTAGCATATTACTTTGCATACCCTAACTAAGGGGATTTTTTAATATGAGACATTTTACCTCTGCTCTTACTTTGTAAATTAGTCGTCTGGTTCAAGTCCCTGAAATCTTTCAGTCATATGTGAAATGCTTTTTATCAAGTCTAAAAACCAGTTGAAAACAAAATTACACCATTTTCATTTGGATTCCATTCAGTTAAAATTTCAAGTGAAACGTTTTTATTATTTTATTTTATTATAATTTCTTATATCGTTAGAAGTTCCAGCAGCTACATTTAAGATTGGAAACTTAGGCTATTAAGTAAAAATCTGGAATTATTTGAATTTTGAGCAGTTTTTCATTAAGACAATAATTAAATAGGACTCTAGTTCAAATCCTCATTCAAATACCAAACCAATTTTAAAGGGAATTTCTGATCTAGCTTTAAGCTATATCGTATTATAAAAGTCTTATATTCCACCTGACCTGGTCATATATTAAAGGGTATTCAGTCCGCGATTCAATGCAAAGTTAGCCGTCCTTTCTAGTTGCATATTAATTTATTGATTTCACGCCGCCATTGCGAAATGCTTGCGAGTATTTCCAATGGGCCGAAGACCGCCTCCGGCTTGGACGACCGTTCGGCGCCGTGGCAGCATTAAGAGCTGAGCTCACTATTAATTACATTTTGTAATTAGTTGCAAATTTTTATAGCTGGCCGCATGTGGCAAGTCGATGCAAGCTACCTCTGGCTGCAAGCTTGAAAGTCATAAGTACCTAAAGATGACTGCGAACCGCATTAAGATTGATAACGAGCTAATGAATGTAAATTTTATACCCAAACGTGTCTGTCTGTCAGTCAGCCAGCAAGCCTGGGAGTCCATCATTATAAGTATAACTTGTTGCTGGAGCTTTTCAAAAGGTTTCCCAGAGGCTCGCAAATTGAATTTCGCACTAAGCTCGGCTTCCGTTTTCCACTTGCCCGATACTCGCGCACGGTAGTCCACGTCAACATCTACAGTAAGAATGCGATAAAAACGAACTGCATGCGAGTATCAAATTGCACATGTGTAAGTCAGTTGCGAGTTGGTTAACTAACGAGCCAGCACGTGAATTTTCCCAGCTGCCCTGAAAAGCCAGCGAGTGTGCGAAGCGGCGAGTTAAGCGAAGACTGGCAGACTCAACTAACAAGTTGAAGAAAGAGCGAGTGTGTGAAGCGGCGAGTGAACTAGCTAGTGGCCGAATTCACGAATTGGCATAACTAATGAGCTATTAAGCTAACGAATTGAGAAACAAACGAGTCGATAAACTAACGAGTGGACAAACTGGCGAGTCTGTGAAGCGGCGAATTGAGCGATTGCTGGCAGTGTGAACTAGCTAATGTAAGAAAGATAAGACAATATTTTAACCGGCGACTTAGAGAACTAGCTAGTAGTTGAACAAACGAGTGGCGAGTTGGTAAAGTAGCGAGTGGAAGATTTGGCGAGTTAGCAAACTAGCGAGTCGGCTAGTTAGGGATTAACTACCATAGTGGATATGATTTCCTTCGAGCTGTAAGCACCTAAGTGATGTTCACTGTAGTTGGTAAACAGAGTGGCCGGGAAGCAGGCGAAACAGAAGGAGTTAGGGGAGGAGCAAAAGCAATGCAATTATGAGATGCACAAGCTACTTGGTAACAGCATATTGATAATTAAAGAGATGGGCCGAGGGCTCATCAAAGCTCTTCCCGTTGGCGAGGCGACGTTGACAAATGAGTTCATCAGCAGCTCCTTTGGTCAAGCGGCAGATTGAGCAAGAGAGAGAGAGAGGGAGAGTGTTAGAGAGGAACGCTGAATTAATTTTAAAGTGAAAAGCGATTTATTTTCGCCATTTGCGCCGTGAGGTCGTTTAATAAACAATTTAATAGCGCGCATAAATTTCAGACATCATATAATAAACCCATTTGTCTTGGGAGGGGAAGCAACTGTTAAGCCTAAAGACCTTATGCACATGCCAAGACAACGGCTCGAGGTTATTAAATTATGTGGCTCAAGCGTAAAAATAAACCGTAGCAAATGTAGGACGAGCCCCAGAGAGAGAGAGAGAGAGAGAGAGAGAGAGAGAGAGGTAAAGAGGGGACCTGTTTAACGAGCCCTAATGGAACCCCAAGAGTTCGAACTCATAGCTAAAACAAGCGCTCGCACTTTCTCCCCGAAAAAATTAGACGCGAGTCGGCTTCAATTAATCAGAGATATTCGAATAAATCAAGTGCCATAAAAGTGACACAGCGTGAGATACTCAAGAGAGCTGGAGATGGCACCACACCAGGCTGTTGGCCAGGCACAAAAGATGAATATTTAATTAGGAACAAATTAAGAATGCAAATAATGTGGAACTACCGTGGAGAGGGCGTTGCTCGATTGAACTACGACTTGGCCGGCAACTGAGTCGATTATTAATCGATAGACCTTATATAATTAGTGGGCATACAACAAAGCACAGTTCCAATCATCTGCCGGCGGGACGTCCCAGCTAATTGCTGGGGAATCCAAAAACTTGAATTTTTCTATAAAAGTTCTCCCTTTTGATCTGATGAGCGCGTGCTGCCCCTAGACAGCTATCAGATTTGCCACAGTCCCAAGATTACGCTACAGTTTGTTGTCTTTGGATTCTTATCGGAACTTTTGTGAACTCGAAATTCCCTTCAAATGTTGCCGCTTTGATACCCACAATTTTGGGTCCACAAATTGGTAACGATGTTATCGGAACTGATCGTTTATTTATTTATTTCTAGCGTAAAACAAGTAACCCATTGAATATAATTGAATATGATTGACGTGCGTTTAGTCGCCGATTTTTATAGATTTTTCTATAGATAACCCGCAAAAATGAAAAAGTGCAACTCAAGTTGTCATGGCTTGGCCTACGATTCGAACCAATGCTTTCTTTTTGGGTTTGATTCGGGAACCTGGGCTGTCACCTTAATACCCCTTATTCATTTAAATTTGAATGAAATTGTTCAGATTATGGGCCTTGCCCGGTTCAACTTTGGGCAGATACAAAACAAACATTTTCCGATATAAAATATTTTCCATATTGGGTTTGAGCCAGCGATTTGCACCAGGTTTCAGGTTCAACCCCGGCTTGCAGCTCTGTCAGAAGCCGCACTCAAAGCATGACAATCATGAGATTTTTGTGATTTTAATTGGTCTTAACTTGGCCATAATTTCATTAGATCATTAGCTCCTACGACTTTGGCATTCTACAGCCTGCCTTTATGGAACTGACATTTAGCGGGAAGCGGCCACAAGTGCGCAGGCTTCCTGGGAAGCAAACATCGAACAACTTAATTAAGACCAGGGCATTGGCAGAAGCAAATCAAACAGGAAAGGGGGCGACTTTGTGATTGGAATCGCAGGCATCAAGCAATTTGTATGCGGCCATCAGGCAGCAACAAGTCATTTCACACTTTGATCACGCTGCACGCTGATCAACTGCAGCTGCAACAGCAGCAGCAGGACCTATGGCCACATATCCATAAAAGGATGCCACAAACACAACTCCGGAATGTGCCTGGCTGCCTGCCCCATGCCCCATGCCCCATGCATATATTAAGCAACCAGTCGCAACAGTCGAAGAGTCGCCCGCGCAACGTTCGAATCGAGCAGTTGGCGAACTGTGTCGGAGTCGGAGTCGTAGGCACCTTCACAGTAATTAACTTGTTTCAATAATTACGCATGCGCATTTGCACATGTTCCAATGCCCAGCTCCATGGCCAGTTCCAATGCAGCATTCGGCGCTGCCTGTTGCCAGCTCTTAACAAGATTTTTGCATTGCGTGCGCATTCAAAAGTGAACAACAGACTCCGTTTCTCCAAATGCCCTAACAAAAGCTAGCTTCGTTTTCCAACTGACTTTGACTGCCCCAGCGAAATCCATATTATAATTATTCTCATGGGGCTATATTCGCAGTCGACCTTAGAATCTTGGGTGATCCCAAGGTTTGCCGGTTTCATGGAATCTGGATTTAGCAAGGCTAACTCTTCCGCTTGGCGAATACTTACTGTGCCTGTGGCAGCGAATGCCACAAGATATCATAATTCCAGGAATCGCGATGATAGCAATCGTTCGGTTAATTTATTTCTAACAATTGTAGGACATTTTTCTCGTTTCTTAGATTTCCAACAGAATTTACGATAGATATTTAATTACGCCTTCGATTAAATTCAGGAAATTCATTAAACATTCAATAGCTCAATTCTATATTTAACAATTATATTAGATACTATATATAAACATAATTCGTTCAAAGGCAGATTTCTAAAAGGATGCTAGAGCACAACTAATCTCACAATTAATTTAAGGTAAGGTGTTTAAGAACCGATTTTCGATAGTCTAAACAAGAATTTTAAGCGAATTGATAAGCAACAGTTATTCCATTGGGGCTAGGCATATTTCCCATTCGCAGAGCATATAGAGTTCGTTGCCATCAATTTTATATGAGTTTCTCCTGTTTTTGGTGGAAATTTATGCAGCAGACGCCGCTTATTAAGCAGCCCATGTCTCGGCTCCATCAGCTGTCCACATGTCTGTGTCCGTTGTCCATTGAGGTGGCAGCGGCACTTAATTATTGATAGCATTACAAGCGCAGGTTCACTGGGTCACAGCTTGTTGCACGTCCACGGCGCGCCAGCCCATGTCCCTTTCTTTACCCGGTTGAGATCTCCATTTGGCGCACTGTAAAGAATTTTTCTTTATTCGGGCAGCAAATCAACAGGAATTTGGTACACAACCACAAAAGAAAAGACACAAACACACAAAATACAGTAGGGATACGATAGAGAGAGAGAGGGGGAAGGGGGGGACGTTCTATAACTGACTGCTGTCGATATCGTGCACAGTGACATCCTCCATGCCGGCTATGCTCTGGACGGCCTTGTTCATCTCCTCGGCCTTGCTCATGCCGCCCATGCCCATGCCGCCCATGCCCATGCCGCCCATGCCGCCCAGTGCAGACAGAGCCTCCATGCCGCCCATGCCGCCTAGATCCAAGCCGCCCAGTGCTTCCTCCAGCCCGCCACCGCCGTCGCCTGCCAGAGCACCCAAGGGATCCTGATTGCGCACCTCTGTGATGACCACCTCGGTGGTGCTCAAGAGCGATGCCACGCCCGCCGCATCCTGTATGGCGGTGCGCACCACCTTGGTGGGATCAATGATGCCCTTTTCAAAGAGATTCCCATATTCGTCCTTCATGGCATCGTAGCCAAAGTCACCCTCGCCGTTGAGCACCCGGGCCACCACCATGGCCGCATCGACGCCAGCATTTGCGGCAATGGTCATGCAGGGTATGCGCAGGGCCGAGCAGATAATTTTGATGCCATTCTTGAGATCCTCGTTGTCCGGCTGCAGTCGCTGCAGGCTGGGTATGCAGCGCAGCAGGGCGGTGCCGCCGCCGGGCACAATGCCCTCCTCGATGGCCGCTCGTGTGGCGTTAAGGGCATCGTTGACACGATCCCGCTTCTCGCCGACCTCCACCTCACTTGTGCCGCCAATGTGGATGACAGCGACACCATTGGTGAGCACCGAGATGCGCGCCCGCAGGCGTTCCTTCTGCTCGGGCTTGGTAGCCGGATCGTGCAGTTCATCCTGCAGCTCCTGGATGCGACGCTTCAGCAGCTCTGGCTTGCCCTGACTCTGCAGCAGCATGGTCGAGTCCTTGCTGACCACGAGCTCGCCCACCTGGCCAAAGTCCTCTATCTTGGCCTCCTCAATCTTGGCGTAGTTGATGTCATCCCCAAACACCGTTGCCCCCGTCGCGGCGGCAATGTCTCCCAACATCTCCTTGCGGTACTCGCCATAGGCGGGCGCCTTCACGGCGCACACCTGTAGGCCAACCTTGAGCCGGTTAAGCACCAGAGCGTTGAGCGCCTCGCCATCAATGTCCTCGGCAATGATGAGCAGCGGGCGTCGCTGGCGCAGCGATTGCTCCAAGCCGCGCACAATTTGCTTAAGGGATTTAATCTTCTTGAGGGTGATCAGGACGTAGGCATTGGCATACTCTACCTTGGCGCCTTTAGGTGTGTTTACAAAGAACGGCGAGATGTAGCCCTTGTCGAACTGCAGGCCTTGGAGCACCTCCATCTCATCCTTGAGCCGTTTGCCCTCCTTGACGGTAATGGTGCCCGTCCGGCCCACCCGATCCGTTGCGTCCGCGATCAGGCGACCGATCTCGGCATCGCCATTCGCCGATATTGTGGCGACCTGTTCGATCTCCTCGCGTGTCTCCACCGGACGCGACATTGCCTTCAGCTTCCGTTTGACATGGTCGACGGCCAGCATGATGCCTCGTCGTATCTCGACAGGATTGGCGCCCCGCGTAATATGCTGGAAGCCCTCCTTGGCAATGCAGCGCGCCAGCACCGTGGCCGTTGTGGTGCCATCTCCGGCCGCCTGATTTGTATTGTCCGCCACATCCTGCACCAGGCGTGCACCCAGCTGCATGTGCTGATCCTTTAGCGAAATGGCGCGCGCCACCGAGACGCCATCCTTCGTGATCTTGGGCGATGTCCAGGGTCGCTCCAGTATCACGCTGCGTCCCTTGGGGCCCATCGTCACGGCTACCGCATCCGTCAGCATATCGACGCCCCGCAACATTCTCGCCCGAGCCTCCGCACCGAACGCCACATCCTTCGAGTAGGCACGGGCGAATGCCCGGCTGGAGCGCACCGCCTCACGCACGTACGAACGGAACATATTTCAGTTGGTTTCTATGTGTTTTTGTTTTTTGTTTTTGTTTTTGTGAATTGTTCCAATATATTTGTGAACGAGCAAAATAGATATATATATATGTGTGTATATATATTTATTTTTGAACTTATGCTAGCACCGACTCTCTCTCCTTGAACACGATAACTGAGAATGCGTGCGTGCCCGTCTCCATATGGAACATCGGGTACGTGCCTGGCTAAGCCTACTTGCAACTTGGAAAACTCGAAATACTTAAGAAATTCGAAAAGAGAAAAGAAACTAACGCACTTTTCCAATTAATTTCATTTCCGTTTCGTAGCTGGTGCCCAGGAACACATGTTCCAATCTTCAAAAGGTAGCGAAAACATAGAATCAATAATTAAGAAATGTCAAACATAAAACGAGAGGCCCGCTCCGCCATACGATAAGGCCGGGCAGCTGTGGGTTGGCCGGGGGAGGGCCAAGGTTGTGCGGGTGTTGTGTTATTTCCTATCGCTAACCTTTTTCTAGTTTTGTTTTTTCTAGTTCTTTTACATTTTTTTTTGTTTTTGTGGAGCTCGCGTGACAAATCATAATTGATTGTTCGCTTAATTGAATTGGAGGCTGATAAGTGCCACCCCCTCCCCCTTCCCTTCCCACCCTCCATCACACTAAAGAGAGAGGGGTATAGAGCGGGAGCCAGACATGACTCACGTGATCCCATAACTAACTACAAATGGCTGACACAAGTTCGAACACGCTAATAAATTGTTAATGGTTTTATCACAGCTTTGGAGTTTACGATATCACCTAATTCCTACAGTCAACAACGATCGTCATAAACCGACCAAAAGAACCGAAAAGCACCACACACAAACAAAAAAAAAAAAACGTATACCATCTACCGAAACATATGCTAGGCACCCAGAGATAAGCGGCGTTTGCCCCTCGGCAGACGCTCTGCGCATTAGTCACACATAATGTGCTGACTGGGGAATGGGGCTGGCACTGGGTTTTTCAGCGGTTAGCCAAAAACAGCTGCAAGTACAGTGATCGCTGGAAAATGAATGCCAGCTTATTTTACTAGAAAATTATTAACTGGAAAAGTGTGTGATATTTGCTAAATACTTGTAGGCTCGCAGGGGTTATCATCTTAGAAATAACTTAATTTTCAATCAAAACACCTCAAAGATTTCCAAAGAACAATTTTATTTAAGTTGATTAATTCTGTGCTATCTACATTATATTGTGCTCCGATTCTGATTCTGTTTTGATTTAAGACGAGGTATTTATATCAATTAAACTAAGCATATGTATCATTTTTCAAAAAGAAAGCTTCATTGGAGGCTTAGTTTGCATAGGTATGGAAGGGGCTGACGAGCCCCTGCCTATCCCCCATCCTGCCTAAGGGTATATACAGTTTATTGTATCAGTGATACTTCTTTCTATCGCACTTCGGGAAAAACTGAGAAATTACAAAAGTAAAGAATACATTTAAGATTATTGTAGATCGATTTTTCTATAATTCGTTGAGGTATTAATTGCTTCAATTTATTATAACTATTTTTTGAACATGATCCAAGTATTCAGTGGTTGCACTTCACGAGCGCGCACTGTAACTGTTTGGGCTCCTGCATAAGGATCGGCTGTCAGCGACAGAATCAACTCATCAACGTTGACAGCGGCCACGGCAGCGGCCTTAATGGGGACTGGGCACTTGTGGCTGGCTACCTTAATAGTTAGCTGGCGATGGTCCGTGCAATTGACGCGTGATTGGCATGCAGGCCTGTCATCCATCCGTCGAACCGTTTCCACATGCAGCATCCAAGCCAAAAATAGGCATTTTCCGCAAACTGAACGAAACGAAACGAGTTGCCAACTCGCGTTTTCTGTCGAAGAAGAGTTCTCAGTTTTGTTAAGGTGTCAGCTACTTGGTATGGATCGTATGCCATGGCAGGGTATACTGTATGCCATGGCATGGCATGATATGGTCCGGCAGCGTACGGCACTCAATTTAGCAAATGCATATTTTAAATTAATATTATTAACAGTTTGACGCAAAGACTTGCCAACTGCAATTCCTAATTGGCTGCCAGTTGATTTAGTTGATTGCATTGGTTTACCATTTCCACCGTCGGCTTTTCCAGGTCGCATCTCTCTCAGAGTCGGAGCCCAATCGTATCTTGGCATCTCATCTAATATCGAATTTCGTATTTGTTTAGTGGCAAATTGCAGTGGCAACACCTGCCGTTCTCTCACCTGCAGCCCTATCAACTTGCGCTCGCTTCCTCTCTCTCTCTCTCTCTCTCTCTCGCTCGCTCTCACGCTCTGAAGCTCCGCCCACTTTGCTCAGCGCTGTTAGCCAATCAGCGCGACGCTTGCTCAGCGCAGCGAAGAGAGTCGTGTGAGTGTGTGTGTGAGAGTGTGTATGTATGTGTGTTTGAGCTGTGGTGTTGGTTTGGTGTTGTGTCGTCGACAGGCAATTTACATGAAATCAAAATGAAACGTAAATTTAATGAAGGCAGAAGGCTTAGGGCATATGCGACTTACAAATGCACTGCATGAGGTAAAATTAGAAGAGAGGAGCGAAAAAGAGAGACAGAGAGAGAGAGAGAGAGAGAGAGAGAGAGAGAGAGAGCGGGAGCAAGAGTGGCATTATAGTATTAACAGTAACTTGCTTCATCAGAACATTCCCAAAAAAAATTTAGGTTTTTTTTCGCACAATTTACTCTCTATAGTTAAATTATTTGTAATATCTTTCGTTTTACAACACTACACTCGTCATTTTTTATTAGATTATAATCAAGCTATATCTCATCTTCTTATCTTTGAATTCGAATCAAATTATTAACATAATCGTTTTACAATACGATACTCGTGAATTCTTATTAAATTATAAACAAACAATATATTATATTTATCTTATATTATGCATACCGTATAGAGCGACAAATAATATATAGTCAAAGGGTTAGTAAATTCTTTCGTTTTGCAACACTATATTGTGCTCCTTAACTACTTTATCTTATAGTTGACATAGGTCAACTTATTGTATAGAATTCGAATAATCCATCTTTCTATTTTCATGACCTCTAGACAAACTCAAGCTGTAGATCAATATGCTCAGGGTCTGGTTAGTGTAGGTTAGGGCATGGTTGGGTAGTGTGCAGTGTCTTGCGAGCAGGCGCGGGCTACACCTTCGAGCGCGCCACTCAAGTTTTGTTTACTTAAACTTTTACCATTTGGGGCTAGTGTAAAGTGCCCAAAGCCGTTGTGTGTGTGTGTGTGTGTGTGTGTGTGTGTGGGTGCAGACCAACTGAAACGTAACTGCAAATGCACAGAAGTGCGGAGCTGTCTTTCTGGTAGAGGTCTCGGTCTCTGGTATTTTATGTTGCCATTGATGGTCGGTCGAAAGATTTTTGTTGTTTTTCTCTTTTTGATTGTTTTTTAAATTGTTTTTGCACGCGATTCGTGTTTGGCGGCTTTATTGCTGTAATTGCCATTACCAATTGTTGTTGTTGTTGCAGCTACATAATTTAATTTGAATGCATATGCAAGCCAAAGTGGGTAATTGAATAAGTTTCGTTTTTCTTCAGTTTGCATTTTGTTGCTGCTGCTGTTCTTCTTCTTGTCACAGTTTTGTATTTATTTATTTATTTTATTTTGTTTTGCTGCATTATTTTCTATAAATTTGATTAGTGAGCGCGCAAAACATTTTGCCACGTTGCATTGCATGTTGAAGCGTGGGCGTTTCAGTGGGCGGGGGCCAAGGCAACACCTTCGACTGCCGTGTGCCAAGTTTGGGTAATTTATTTGCCAGCTGTAGCAGTTTTTGTTGTTGTTACTTGCCTTGTTGTTGTTGGCTTGCACTTTTAATATATGTGCCAACAGGCGAACTATTATTTCTGCTGTTTGTCTAAGCCTTTTGAGAAAACATGAGTGAAGACAGTTCCACTTCGCAGAGCTTTACCTAGTTAAACATTTTATATCTCACTTACTCTCTATATTGTTTTGGGATTCCAGCTTTAAGGCATTTAATTTAATCTAATTAATTTACTTCTTTTTTTTTTTGAGGAAACACCAAATGTATACCCCTTTGTTATGCACTGAACCCATTGATATATGGATAAAAAGGGCTTAATGTTTTTTCTTGCAAATTCATGTAACAGGGGGAAGGAAGAATCTCCGACCCTGTATATATTCTATGTCAATATAAAAGGCCGAGACAATCTAGCCATGTCTGTCTCTATGTTTTTAATGGCCAGAATCACCAAATTTGACATAAAGCTTCTAGAATAGTATATACAGATGTAGTACCTTTCAGTTTATAGCTAACGAGCTGCATTTAGTGTTGTTATGAACAGGTTCAGGGTATGCCCTAGTCGGGCACTCCCGACAAAAGGCCTCTTGTTCCAACTTAATCTCTTTGTTATTAAATAAAAGAATATTTGCTATTTTAAATATAAATGAATATTTCCACATTTTAGGTAATATATTTTTTTTATTGAGCATATAAAAATGTTATATTAATTAACTCTCATAACATTCTCAAAACTCAAACGATTTCCATTCGAAACGAATTTTTGATGATGAAGTTTAAAGTTAACAATTTTTTTTTTAAGAAACTGTTTTTGTGTAATAGTTTTGTATGTGTCTTAAGCTGTCCAGAGAAATTATTTGCTGATCAGCATTTTTTGCAGATTGATTTGGCATCTGATTTGCTCGAGCAGGCGCTGGCTTTACTAATGGAAGGATAGTAGTACGTCGCTAATCCTGGCGTTGGTTCGACAAATTGCTTTGCAGTTTTGCAAATTGATGCTTTAAATCAACGCCGGCCACGCCCTTGCGCCGCGCCGCGCCGCTTAAGCAGCTTTCCAGATTTGATTGTAATTTCTGCGGTTGGGCTGAAAATTCGTTTCTTCAATTTCGCGCAACGAAATGTCTCTCGAAAAACGATCGAAAGCAATTTGGCCGGATATCAGAACCGATCACGTATGCAGGGCCAGAAAATTGCGCCTAATATGATTAAAAAATCATTCATTTTGCGCATTAACCAAAGTGGTTCGATTCGATTTTTGAGGGTCAGACATTTGATTAGAGGTTTTTCTGCTGGGCGATTGTCGCTGTCATTGAACCGCGAAATCGCGCGAAACGGAAATCAAATCGCAAATTGTCTATATACAACAATTTTGCTGTACTTTCGAACGAGCTCTCGAGGCGTAATTAACCCATGACCTGTCAATTCGCAAACGAACGAACCTTCAGCCGGGCGTCTATTAATCATTTATGATCTGCCAGCTGCGGCTACTAATTAATTAATTTGATAAGCGTTCATTTTTAAATCTTGCGAATTATGAGTTAATTTATGGCTTGAATCAGTTTTTTCTCTTCTGCTTGATTTTGCGCACTTTGGCTATGAAGTTGTGCGTCACACAAGTTCGTTGCCTGAGTCTTTCGTTTTGGCTGCCTGCTTCTTGGCCATAATCATAAGCTATGTGATCTTCCACCCCACACACACACATACACACACGCATATATATTTAGCTAATCTGCATAATTTTAATTTCTGCCACGCCCACTCTAAGCAGCAGCCCCTGCCTTGCTCATTATGTTCCTCGATACGCTGCGTTAAACTGTCGGCTGCGTGGGCCGTCGCTTGTCTAGTTGGCTCCCATTCAATAGCAAACATCAGGAAGATATCATGAATATGCATTTTTGATATATATTAATTGGCTGTTCGGCAGATCGTTAGCTTCTTAAATATGGCATCATCCGGCGCTGGAGATGCGCGCGTCTTGTTGTTGCCATAAAATTTCATTAATATCATAACACTGTGCAACACATTTCAATTACCATTTGGGCGGCGCTTTAAATGGATATTCATTAGTTCTTCTCTTTTATAGAATCTATTTATAACTTGCAAACAGGTTAGGTGAGGGGGAGAGATGAAGAGAGAGAAATAATATATAAATATAATAATAATAATAAGCCTGACTACCAACTGCATGCATTTGCATTTTTCGCAGTAGAAAGTGTTTACAAATTAAATGAACGCAAAAACGTAAACTTGCACAATTCCACCAAGAAGGGTGCAAAATAGACGGCAGCTTTATGATCTGCTCGACATAAAATTCACCTTCGGAGAACTACGGAGGATATTAAATCAAATAGTATCTAGTGAAACTTGGCCTGGACAAGGCTGTGTAATATTGAATATAATTCAATTCATGTTGGAGTTAAGCTAAAATCTCAAAGTCCTTAGCTGGTTGGTTAGTGCCATTTGGAACGCTGTTGGATGCGTTGTAAATGCCGCAAAGTTTGTATTAATAACAATCTATAAACATGAAGCAGCTCCTCCAAACACACATACACGCACAGCATGTAGAGCGCCTGATCAGTGAGTATCCAGTGGGGGCATCGAGTGCTCCGTCATGCTGGCTCATTTATATGCATGTGCCATGCCAGTCTCACGGGCTGTCTGACGCCCGGGTCGGAGACTGTCGGAGTCAAACAAATGTTTGCACAACACACAATAATGATGACAGCGCAAATTAGCTACTAATTTTCACATAAACTCTAAGCTCGTATACCATATATATATATAGAAAACATGATGAGAATGAGGGTCAACAGAGCCGAGCCAGGACCTCACACAGCTGGCGCTGCTGCGCCGGAAGTGAAGTGCCACGTCTCGAGTCGACTGCAAATTGCCATAAATCAGCATTTGATTATCCTGGCTCGCTCTCCTCCTTCCTCTCTCTCTCTCGCAGACAGAGCTCTGCGGCTAATTTGCTCGGCTCAGCCTCGGCTCATGTGCGTGTTACTTTGTTTTTTAATTTATTAATTATTAGGCGGTGTCCGCCGTGCCCCGCAACGCTTCCGCTATTAGCGAAAACTGGCATCCCGAGCGGAGCCCATATCTTGAGTTATTTTTTTTCGGTGACTGGCATTTGGCTACCTCGCAAATGCCAAGCGGCTCGGGTGGCCACCGAACGTCACTCAAATTGAAGTCTCGCAAATGAGAATTGCTGAGCCACTGGCTCCGCTCCGCTCCAGGCGCGCAGTTGTTGGATTTTTAATTAAGCCTGGCCTGGCCTGGCCTGGCCGGGCCGGGCCGGGCCTCAGCTGGGCCTGGGGCCGCATCTCAACTGCAGTTGGTAACTGGTCTTGTTAGTAATTTTTAATTTGAGCTCTTCTGACAGCTTGCTGTCATATAAATTTAATTGAATTTACATTTTTATTAATTGCCCAGCGACTCCAGAACTGGAGAGACTCTCTCGGTGTCTCGCCGGGCCAAGTGCTAGCCGCTTCGCACGGAGCGCATGAATGAAGCCGAGCCGAGTCGAGCCGAGCTGGGCAAAACCTGGCCCATCACTCGTCGAGCTGTGAGCTCTCTTCAATGAATTTAATTTGAGATGATTTGTTGATGGTTTCGTTGCGCTGATTTCTTGCTGACTAATTTAATGTGATTTTTAAATTGCCACAGCGCGCTGTTTGTGTGGCCAAGACGGGCGACGGGGCGACGGGGCGAAGGGCGGGGCAGGGCAGCGCTGAGTGGAAGATGCTGGGCGAGGAGATTCATCTGTAGATTGATTTGGGGCCGCATTAGTCGGAGATGAACAACATGTATACAAGGTTCATTTAATACCCTAAAAGTGGGTATAACAAGCAAAGGGGTATAACAAGCGAGAAGTCGCCGGCTCAAATTCAGCAGTAATTACGCAAGGCCAATCACAATTTGCAAAATTCTTGGCTATGTTGCGAGGAGGAAAACATTTGCCAAGCGCTTTAGTCAGAGTTTAAAAAGTTTCCTATTAATTGCTGATTGCAGGATATCTTGCAGTCGAGCACGCAGCAACTTTTGTAGTTCTCAGTTGTCTTCAGTTCTGTGCTTGTCGGAATTGATGAGCGACACGCCCACTTTGGCTTGTGACGCGAACGTATATGATTTTCGCCCTTACCAAATATATTAACCCTCCTCCCCGCCATCGGATGGGCACTGTGTCTGTGCCTCATTATAAACTAATCTAATTTGTGAAGTGATTTAGTCTATTTGACAATTGAGAGCTGCGCCTGGCCGAGGAGCCACTGCGCCTTGTGGCATGCCACATCCTCAGCGCGGCCTGTCTTGCTGTTGCAGCGCTAACGAGCCGCATTTTGCTGCCTTTATTTTTGTTATTGCACGCTGTTTAATTCGCAAATCAAACAACCGGAGGGCAGCCTCGCAAATTCGCGCATACATAAGTAAATTAAAAATAAATTTATGTTTCAGGCCAGAGGCGTAAGATGGCCAAGCAAAGGGCTGAGAGGGCCAAGAGCTGTGTGTGTGTGTGTGTGTGTGTGTGTGGAAACGGGTATCGAGCAGCGAACTGCGAATGCAAATCCAATTAAAATTGCCTAACTCTGGACGGATGCGTCCACTGAGAAGCAACAGCAAGAGAGAGTGAGAGAGAGAGGGAGAGAGAGAGAGAGAGATGCGGATACTGGCGCTAAGCCGTAAAGCGGCACTGCGCGCTGATTTAAAACACGGCGGGGCGTGCTTATTGATTAAATACAAATTGCATTCATTCATCATCGCGGCCAACGTTGTGGCTGCTGCTTTGGCAATTAAATTACACTTTGTTGTTGAGCCCTCGCTCAATTTTTATGCCATAAACTGCAATTAAGCGCAGCATGCACAGCAGCTGTGCACAACAAAGCATAATTTAAGCTGCGCGCCAACGTTTTTGAAACAGGCTGGCAGACCCAGTCAAGTCTTTCGACAAGTGTGGCAGCACTGTTTCCCTTCCATTAGATGGCAACGCTGTGGCAGCAGCTTTTATTTATGCGCAAAGAAATTGCTTTATTAATTGAAATGTTTTATTAAAATATGCCAAGTTGCATTTGTGAGTTCTGCTCCGGGTCCTTGTCCTGTTTGACTGCAAGTGGAAAATACCAAAAAATACTTAAAAATACCAAGAACGAGTACAATATTTATTATAGCTACAAAGCGACAATTGACTTTATTGAAACAATGTCTTAAGCATTCGTAATTAATATAATTATATTATATTAATTATATTAATATTAGATTTAAGTCTTAAAAACAAGTTTTCGTTCAATAAAAAGCTCAATTTTAAAACTCGCGGCAAACGCAACAGCGTAAAGCTCGCAGTAAAAGCAGAAGGCGTGCGAGCGGGACAGCTAGAGCGACATAGAGCGAGACGCGCATGAACTCAACTTCCAACGGCAACAAAAAACTGTACCTACGGAACGCTTGCAAAGCCACGCTGCGCGCCTGTTACTATTCCGGTCTAAATCTAAATGATGCTGCTCATTGCTCTAGTTTATTTACTGTTTCTGTATATTATTTTTTTTTTGCTTACTTGGAAGCGCAAGCAAATTGCGCGCAAATTGAATTGACGGGAACGTGGAGTCGACCCATAGACTTGCCCAAGCCCAGCTCCAGCTACAGCTCCAGAGCCAGACTGCGGCGCACTCAACTCTGAGTCACACATGGATTTTAAGCGCCATTAGCGGCTGCTTACACTCACACGCAAGTAATTGAACTCTTGAACCGCCGCGCACCACCCAAATACATAACAACCGCCATTCCCAAGCCACCATCTTTTTGGTTTCTTTTGTTTTGTTTTTGTTTTTTTTTTCGACATGCGGCCGCCGTCATCGTTGCACACAATTTCAATTCATGGACTCTAATGAACAGGCGTTCAGCGTGTGTAGCAGGCAGCTTTGAGAGATTTCTCGCCGTGACATTCACTCGGCGGCCCGTTCGCCGTTTCATTTCGTTGCGTTTAAATGAGTGTGAATTGCCCATGTGTGTGTGTGTGTGAGTGTATATCGTGTGTGGGTAGGCAAAAAGTTTGTTTACCAAAAGCTTCGCCGTTGGGAAATGGCGCCAAATGGTGGAGAGTGTCAGTTACACTCGCCGGCGATTTGAGAAGTCAAAGCCACTTGGCTTAAAAATGAGCTTTTCAATATACCCTAACGGAGGGTATTATAAATTTGTAAAGGAATCTATTGGGCATAGAAGAAGACGACTCGGCTTATGACAGTATATTACGCCAATAAAGTTCTTGTACAAAAGCGCTCTTAAGCCACATCCATTAAATAATAAATATTATCTACATATTTATTACTCAATGGGCCACATGTCAATAAAGGGTATTTAGTATTCGGCGTGCCGAAAACAGCTGTGTACTTTCCGCTGAGTGATATGAAATTTGAGCTTTTGTTTGAGCAAGCTATCAATGACTTTGACTTTTCTGATTTGAAATTGAGCTTTGTTTTGGAGCTAAATAAATCACAAGTGTCTGTGTATGTGTGTGTGTTTCATATGTCTGAGTGTGCATGTTACTCGTTAAGCGCATTTTTTGTTACTCCTGCCGAGTTAGGGCCACAGGCTAACAGCAAATGTAGCGCACATGCCCGAAATTGCCAAAAATAAAAGATTCCCAACTCATAAAACCCGCCCAACCCCAAAAACCGAGAGGCACTCAAATACGCATGTGTTTCGCTCATGACTCTTCAAGTCAGCTGCCAAACTGAAGCCATCATGCACACACACACACACACACACACACGGACAGACAGACATGCCTGGAAGCACGAAAAAATCCTTGAACATATTGATGAACCAGGAGTGCAGTAGCCGGAGCTGGCGTTGCAGTCAATGCCTTCAAAATAACTGGAATGACTGCTATGCTATATAACCAAGGCGACATGAATCCTCTGCTCTACCTCAGCCCTTATACCATTACCCCTCCTCTGTCGTCCCTTGCCTTTGAGCACTACATTTGATCTGTTCAGTGTTGAGCAGCGCGCAGGTTCACGGGCCATTAGAAGTGCACTCAAGGCCAAGGGAGTGGTGGCTATGCTTGCATAACCTCAAAGTTGACTGACATTTGTGAGTGACAGTGGGCTGATAAATATTTGAATTACTTTTATTAATGCACAATCAAGCAAATGTCAAGAAAAGTGCTTGGCTACGAGTCAGTTAAATATATTTAAATAATTTTCAAGAGTGTTTAAGGTTTTAATTTATGCACTTTTTCAAAAGTGCTCGAACCACTGTGCCTAAAATTGCAACAGAAGGTCGTTCCCTCAGAAAGTTATGTGATATTTCAAAACGAAAAATGAAGAGTTACATATTTTTCTAGTTTTAAATACTGCAATATTTATATTGAAATTTAAAATAAGTTTAAAACAAAATAATAATTTAAATTAGTTTCCATAATATGAAATATATTCATTTATGTAGGTTCGCTTAATGGTAATTCAAAAATAGGGATTCCAGAATGGAACCAGTTTAGTTCCAAAACAGGTCGCAGTTGTGTTAGGAACATAATATATTGGTTCATCCAATTAGAAATTGTCAAGAGTTTTAAATGGAAATGTATTATTAAAACATAATGTATGTATGTATGGAATTTAAATTTACATACATACATATACATATCTGCGCTTGCATCCCTGTTGAAACAAAAATGCGGCTCAAAGAAAAAAATGTCAAAACGAAATAACGAAACAATATACGCGCGTGTGTGTGTGTGTGCTTGTGTGTGTATGTGTGAAGAAGGAGACGAGCCGATTAGCGACCAGCGACCCTGGGACCACATTGAATGCAATAAAAAAAGTGCTGTCTGTGTTGTGTTCATGTGTGTGTGTGTGTGTGTGTGTGTTGTGTGCTGCTCTTGTCTGTCCCAATCGCCCGTATGTCGCTTTGTTGTTGAATTTCGCTTCCTCTTCTTCGCTTTGTGTGGGAAAATTCAGGCCGTGGGAATTACATGTGAAATTTCGATGGTGCGCTCGAACAGGCGACCAGCAGCAGCAGCAGCAGCGGCGGCAGCAGCACAATCACAAACAGAACTAGCAACAGAAAAGAACAGAACAGAATACGACACACGTACGTATGTATGTGAGGGACAGCAACATAGCCAGCCGCAGCATTAACATATACATGCATACATATGCATGCTTGCTTGCATGTGTGTGAGTCTGTGTGTGAGTCTGTGTGTGTGTGTGTATATCCCTCGCCCTAGCAGCTGGCAGCTGGCAGCTGGCATAGCAAAGTGTCGGGTTATGTTGAGTGTTGGACGAGGGAGGCGGGACGAGAGGGTGGCGCATGTTGGCCTGCAGCAGGCAGAGTTTGTCTTTCGATACACGCGCTTGCAAAGGGCTCGCGTGAGAGCGAGATAGCTATATGAAAACATACACAATGGTGTTTGCTGCTGCTGCTGCTGTGCAACATTTTGCGGCACTGTCAAGGCAGCGCACAGATTTTAACAGAACAAATTCGAACGGGCGAACAGCATTGATAGTAGGCAACAAATAAGCATGTTGCAGGCTGTGTGTTGCATGTGGCACGCTCGCACACACACCACGTAAATAATCATAATTGCGAGCCCTGCACACACACACACACACACATGCATACATACATAAATGGATCATGATACTTTTTTAGCTAACAAAGGGCCATCTCCAACTTAGCGACCCGGCCGTAGGCAACATTTGGGTAAAAGGTTTCGATTCGATTAGAAATTGCAACAGGCCAGCAGCAATGTGCAGCAGGCAGCCAACGCCAGACACTGCGGCAGCCCAGGCCCAGGCCCAGGCAACCAGCCCCCCAACCCCGCACAAGCAAGCGAAAACCGGGTCGCCAGCCCTTTGCTCTCTCTCTCTCTATCTGCTGCGCCGAGGGACTTTTATTTATAGCCCTGGCATTGGGGCAACATGAGCGCTGGCCAGACGTTCTTTTCACCGGAAGTGTACAAAAACTATTCTTGGATAATACGAAAATTCGGCATGGAATGGCAGCAAGAAGTATTGCGGCTCATTTTCTGGCAGCCTTGCCTAACAGCGTTGCCAGACTATTTAGTTCTCTCAATTCTAGCTCAGTTTAGGGTCTTCGACATGTTCGTTTTTCAAATGTTAAACCTTTAAAAATCGTTCTACACACTATTACATATTTAATTGAATGCAAGGTGTATTATTTATATCCGTGATTAGTTTTCATTAGCTTATTCTATCTAACTCACACTCGAAACAAATCTATTTCGGTCGCAATCCGGAAGTGCAAAGTTACGAAGTCAAGGTGGAAGTCTTTCACAGCCGATTTATAAATTTAGCCTGGTTTTGTTTTTAGACGGGATTTGGAGATTTGGATTTCCATACTTAGCAATCTAATTAGCTTTAAGGCAAACATCAGACTTTATTACAGCTCAGAGAGCAGTTTCTTAATAACATAAAATTTACTTATTTTCAAACAAATTAACGCAAACACTAAAAAATCGCATATATCCAAATAAACGAAATGGAAGTTAATGATTTAAGCAGTGATTCCGAGGAATTCGCTAAAAATCTTGCCGGTCAACCTATTCCGTTTCCCTTGCCACCGCATAAGGATCCCACCATCTGTCGCGATCAATTTCTTAAGACACTACTGAAACCCTTTGAAAGCATTGAACACAGGGAAGATGAGTCTCTCAGAAAGTCTTCGATTCAATATCATCACACATCAGTAACGGCAGAGGGAATGGCCATAATGAGGATGCTGCAGGGACATCGAGCTACGATTAAAAGTGTGGATGTAACTGAATTCCGACCATTGCTTACATGGGAAGACTTGCAGGTGCTATACAAGGCCTGCCTCTATCAGTTTCAAAAGTCAGCCATCGAGTTTCTCTCGGTTCGGCTAAGAAAACAAATCGACACGATCCTAAATATATGGCCAGGTGAAGTCGACGAAATACCGCACAAGCTCTTCCATTGGTCTTTCGAGCATTTCTTACCCCGCATCAAAATCAACCAACTGTATCTGGATGTGTTAGCCATGGAGAGGACGAAGCATGATTTGGATTGTGCCAAATTTTGTATTGACATTAAGGAAATTATACGACTACTCCAAGCTATCAGGATGGACTTTTTTTCGGAAAAAGATTTTTGCGCAAGCTCTCTAGAGCTATTGAAGTAAGTGGCCTGGCTTGATGGCTGGTTCTTGGTTCTAGATGACTGCAAATTCATCAAGAGTATTCCGAATAGATCTAGATATACCGTATAGACCTAGACATGTTCGTCCATCTGTGCGCACGTGTAATCCCAGAGATTACTTTGAACTTAGGTCAACCTATTGCCTGCAGATTAAGTTTATTCCTAGTTCCGTTTATGAGAAATCGATATCGATTTCCTGGTAAAGCATCAATATTATTAGAGGTAGAGACGCAACTGTTAAGTAAGTTTAAGGTATCTTCGCGTCGGGCAATCATGATTAGATTACTCGTCCCGAATATTTAGTTAGTATCTAGGTTTGAGTATTTCGTCTTAAGGATCTGTTCATGTTAATATCTTATCGTGCCCGATTCAATACATAATCTGTTACATATATATATATTTCCCAATTCCCTACGAATTTAGCCAATCGAACTATGAGGTGAACTCAGCCTGGGTAGCGGAACTGGAACAGCTGCGCGCTACTCGTAAGAATTTGACTACAATTGCTCACGGAAGCTCATTTCGCTTGGAGTCGCAGTTCGGTTCCCGAATGGTAGCCGAAAATGACAAGGCTGATGGCAAGTTGTGGACTGTTTTATATTGGATATTACAACTACCTGAAAATGATATATCATTATTATTTCAGCTATAATGCTTATAGAGATGCGCTATCGGGTCAATTGGCTGCGCAGCTGTGGGGATCAGCATCAGATGTGGTTGCAGTCCAAGGAGAACGTCTATCTGGATGAGATGAATGAGCTGCTGAGTGAAATAAAACATAATAAAGAGACATTTGGTTTCGTCGATTTCGTATACCAATATCAGGTAGACAGCTATAGGGCGGCAATTGTCACATGGCAGGAGCGGCTCGACACGGATTTGGAGGCGGCCGAGCTCGAGTGCAATATAACGCGTAATCTATGGATTAAGGCCAAGGATGATCTCAAATTTTATAAGGAACAAGTGGAAATGTTTAAAGCCCGAGTCTTGGAGGTACTTGCGCTGGGTAGCGAAGAGGAAGGAGCACAAGGTCGTTCAAAGACGCGGCGCTCCACAAAATCGGTAAGGATTGCAACTATTTATTCATTTAGCATACTATTTTATAAATAATTGATATATTTGTCCCATTAATTAGCTGGGCTCTCGAAAGAGTAAATTATCGACCGGAAGAGGTGTTTCGCCCGGCAAGAACAAGAAGAAGAAAAAGAAGTAATATTCATACAAATTTCAAGTCTCTTAGCAATGCCAAGAACAAAAAGCTACAAAAAACAACCTGTGTTGGCAACCAAAACAAGCCCATAACAGGAATAAAGTTCAAATTCTCAGGCCGCGGAACCCTCAAAAGTAGAATTTCAACACAAATTGGCCAAAAAAAGGGATTCGTTGTCGACTCCCACATCGAAATCAAAGTCAAGCCAAAAAACTCTGTGCAAACATTTACCAAATGCATTTGTCAAAACAGCGAAATTGTTGTGCGTGCTTATACCCTGTACTCATTCGATTTGCAGAGGCAGGAGTATTATCAGGGGTATACAGTAAGATCGTTGGAAAGTATTAGATCGATTGAGAAAAGTGATATATAACTATATATAATTATTTTATTTAATTTGCGAAATGTAGAATCGGGTATTAACTATTACCCCAGTTTCAGGCAATCGATAATTATCGATTACGGAGCTCATAAATACTAGAGAGAGAGAGAGAGAGAGAGAGAGAGAGATAGATAGATAGAATTTAGTATGTAGGTAAAGTATACTAAGATACAATTTTTCTCACTTTTTGAATACCTTTTCCATTTCCCTACACAACGGAGAAAACTCTATTTCCTGAGGTAGAACCTTTCGCGTTTGTTTGCCATATTTGAGTCCGAAAAATGTTATAAAGTTATTTAGGAAGGGTAACCGACCCTTGACCGAATTTGTGTATGATGTTGCAGAAAGAAGTTCACAGTTTTTAAGAGGGTATCAGTCGGGCACTCTTGTCTAAAGCACGCCTGTTATATTAGCTGGATTGCGCTTAGAAGCGCATAGGCTCCACTTGATTCGGGCCCTAGTAACGCCCACGTGTTTAGAGACCCCGCCCATTTTGGGGTCTTATGTATCGTTATTTATGCGCCTGGCAACTGGTAGGCGCATAGCCTTTCGAGCATTAGACTGTTGCCAGGCTGTTAGCATTTTGTTCTGTTTGCAAATATAGAGAATACTACTAGTAGAAATTCCACACGGTCGAAAAGCAGCTAGAAACTCGGGCGTTCCTTTGAACATAAAATATTATTTTAGCTTTTTTTGTAGTCGGAATGCCGGCGAATCTGCGGCCCGACACGGATGGCAATACGCCCGAGGATTGGCATGTCTTTGAGCTACTGTGTGAAAAGTCATCGTCTGAGTCTGGCTCATTGCCAATGTCGCCACCAGCTCCAGCTCCAGCTCCAACTCCATTGACAACCGCTGCACGCTCCTGCCCTCTGGTAAGTTCTGGCGATATCTTTGCCTGACTTTAATGTGACGCTATTTGGCCATGTTGATTGCCTAAAATCATGTGACAAATTGCCATTATGCCACGAAGAACATATTCGATAACTAAGTAATAAAACCATCTGATATATAGATGCATATGCTTATGCGTTCAATGTAACTTCCTTGCCAAATGCGAGCGAGCTATGCACATATTCGCAGTGCTGCCTTATCAACGAGCAAAACTTTTTGCTAGCACTTTCTATACCCTGTACACCAAATTAAGAAAAGTATATAGTTTTTGTTACAATTTCGAAAGATTTACATTTATTGTAAAATTTTGAAGATTCTGAAAAATAATAGGTTCACCATGTCCATGAAGAAGCTCGAAAATCCATGTCTGCCATAGATTTAGATAAAATATTTGGTAGCTACTCCATGAAAAATCGAGCAGAAATATTGCGTCCCACAAAGTGGAATAAACGTCAGTTTCTGAAGTCACAGTTTGAAGGTCACTGAGAGTTACAGTTTTAGAGTCCCCAAATCGAATAATCAAGTAGTTCTTTTTTCTACCGATTCAACAAGCCGAATAGTCAAGTAGCCCTTTTTCTACCAATTAAATATGTTTTAATACTGTGAACAGAGTATGAAACAGTCGGTTGCACCCAATTCATATGTTCCTACCAGGGCATTTATTTTGGTTCTCTGTTCATTTGTTGTTTTGGTGTGAAATTTATGCGGTTGTTAGGGCTCAAAAAGTTTTTTGTTGTGTTTTGGGCCTGGGCAACTATCGATGATTCAAAGCGATTTGCATAAAATGTAGCTGCACAGTGGTTGGAAATCAAAAGAATTTTGATTGTTCTACAGACGGAGAGGAGTAAAAGCAAAGAGTCAGAGGAACTGACGGGAGTAAAGAAAGCCTGGCTTGAATGTATTGAATCGATAATATGTTTGTTATATGAACAGGGTTAAAATTTGCACTGTCTTATGTTTGGAAAAATGCAAAGCTTGGGTTCCAAGTCGCTGAGGCTTACGAAAGAGGTCGCTAATTCAATACATTTAAATTGACAAGAGCTGAGTTTTGCAACTGTTTCTTAATTTTTTTTGTTAATAGAGTTCTCTCGAGCCCGGCTCTAACCGCTTGGCTTGAACCTGCTTAAGAGCTTTCTCTCTAAACTTAAGCAAAATGAAAACCATTCGCAGCTAGCGCCAAAATGTTATTTATTTATCAAACGATTTTCGTTCTTAATATTTTACTCCAGCTACTGTTCTACCCAAAACGCAGACAACTTTACAAATTGCAAGCCAAGCCAAAACCTGCACACCTAAGTTTCCGTTTCCGCTTGGATAAAAGTACCACAAAAAACTTTACAACCATTTTACACTGTGCTCCGAGCTCCCTCTCTATATTTATATATAGGAAGGAGTTCTTCCATGTATCTCAGCTTGCGTGCGTGCGTTGATTCGCTTGAATTGCATTTGCCATGTGAATGACCCAAATAACAGAAAATAAACTGAGAAAAGTTTGGTTTGGTGGCCGAGCTCCGAACTCCCTGGATTTGCCACTCGCAATGCCATTGAGCTCGTTTTCACTTATGTCGCCACCCTGCCGACCCGTTCGACCTGGCTCGAGCATAAATCACAAGCCTTGTAGTTATATATCTGGTGTGATGTTATGTTGAGGTAAATTCCCAGTTGTTAGGCTGTTGTCAATGCCGCATCGCTTGCACCAGGAAATCCTGTCAGCGGGTTCAGTTGCTGTCGAGCGCTTTCATTGAACGGTTCGATTGGTTCATACAAAAGGCATATTAATTTGGAAGTCGTGCAAAATATGCCCAGTGATAATCATCTGCATCACCATCATCTGGGCCTCAGTGGTGGTCTGTCTCCGCATCATCATCATTTGGTACGATATCAGAGCAGAGCATATAAGGAAGTTTGAGCTATTCAGTTGAGAGTGAACTTTCAGTTCCTAATTGTCTCTGGACAAAACTTAAGGTCTACTAGTTAGCGAGATTAGCTTCGCTTGACACGACGGCTTCTCCAAGGGATTTAGTCAATCCAAGGATTGAAGGTTGTCTTTCAGGTTCGGGAATTAAGCCTAGAGGCGAGGTGCTACCGGGAAAATCAGGCTCCAACCGTGAACCCGAGCACCGAACAAATCTTATTCTTGTTTTCTTATTTAGTTTTCCGGTTGAAATTTCAACCGTAAGCCCAACCACCGATAAATTCTTGTTGGGCTTGTACCCATGCTACAGTCTAAGCCATCAAGTTTCGGATTGGGTAGCTGCTTCTTCCAAGTAAGACTCAAGCTGTGCTTTCTGTCTTTCAGCTGGACAGTTCGTGCGGCAATGCGGGGATCACAGTTACAGAGCATCATCATGGGATCGATTTGACGACGACACTGCGCAGTGAATTGGCCGCCTTGTCATACAAAAAGGAGCGTCTCACTGGCGAGGTAAGCATTAAGATTTAGCAGAGGTTAGCCTAAAGCTGGCTTTAATCCCATCAAATTGTTTAGCTGGCGGAGACACGCAGCGCATTGTGTAGTCGCGAATCGGATGTGGAGAATCTGCGTGCGCAGGCGGCACGCCAGACGGCATTGATAGCCTCCCTGCAGAGTCGCCTGCAGTCGGCCGAGCAACGGGAGCAGTCGGTTCAGGCGCGCTGCGATGCCACCATACAGACTCTGCAGCGCGAGAGGCGCAGCTCGGATGAGCGCAACAAGGAGCTGTTGTGCAAGCTGCAGCAGCTGGAGCAGCATGCGACCAGCGAGGAGTCGCACAAGGAGCAGGCCAAGGCGCAGCTGCACGAGCTGCTGCGCCGTCTGAGCGCCTGCTTGGGCCTGGATGTGTGCGAGAGCCAGGCTGGACATGTCACGCCCGAGTGCGTGGTATCCCGAGTGGAGGAGCTGGTGCTCGAGCTGCAGCGCGCCAAGGCCAAGGTGCAGTCCACCTGCGACACGCTCAGTTCCTGCGAGAACGAGCTGCTCAACCTGAAGTCGCTGGCGAACATCGAGAAGCAGCGTCTGAGCGCCCAACTGGACGGCGCCGGGAATCACAACCACGAGCTGGAGGGGCGTTGCCGCCAATACGAGCGGGACTTGCAATTGCAACGGGATCGCCTTACCGAGTCGGAGATCAACGGCGAGAAGCTAAAGGAGGAGCTGCGCGGCTTCGAGTCGCGCTGTCATCGGTTGCAGAACAATTTGGATCGCATCCAGAGCGATCGGCTCCAGTTTCTGCGCGGTCTCAGCCATCTGGTGAATGTGCCCGAGCCCTGCGAGACGCTGATCAAGGACAAGCTGCGCGAGCTACTTGACGAGAATCAGGGCCTGCAGGCGGTAAGTATCTCTCCGGATTCCGCCTGGCTCACTCTCTAACTTTCTCGCTTCGTTTCTTCCGCAGCAACTGCACTCGCTGCGCGCTCAGCTGAGCAGCGAGCACGAGAAACTGAAGGAGGCACACGAGTCCAACGAGTGCCGTCTGCGCTCTGGCGAGGCACAGAAATGCGAGCTGGCCGAGCGCCTGGAGAAATGCCATGCGGAGATTCACACGCTGCGCAAGGATCACATGGGCCTGGCCGACTACCTGCACCGGCTGGCCAATGCGCTCAACTGGAGCGAGTGCACCGCGCCGCCTGCCCTGGGCGCCGATACCAATCTCATGGCTGACAGTCTGCTGGAGCGTGCCGAGCATCTGGCCGCGCACTGTGAGCACGAGCTGGCTGTGGTTAGCCAGGAGAAGGGCTGCTGTGACCATCATCATCATCCGCGTCATCATCATCATCAGCATGGGCAGGGCAAGCTGCGACGCGAGCGCTCCTGCCATGATCTGCCGCTCAAGGAGAGCAGCAGCGTGTACACTTTGCAGCGTCGCGTACGCGTTTTGCGCGAGCAGGTGCAGCGCCGCGATCTGCATCTGGAGCTGCTGCGCCGCAAGCTGGCCATCATCGAGGATGGGGCCCGGGGCAAGTGCATGCTGCAGGGTGAGCGCGATGAGGCCGTTTGCCGTGCCAAAAAGGCAGCCAAGCAGGTCGACAAGCTGAGCATTCAGCTCGCGGATGCACGCACCCAAATCGCCGAGGTCAAGGCCCAGCTCGCTGAGGCCGTAGAGTATAAGATCACGGCGCTGGAGCGTGCCCGCAAGATCGATGAGTTGAGCACACAAATCTGCGATCTGGAAGATGAGAAGACCAGGCTGTTGTCCCAGCTTAATGCGATGAAGGAGCGCATGAAATCCGCCTGCGAGTCCAATCAAAATCGACGCTGTCGCGACGAGGCACTAATTAATGTGAGTTGGTAACTGTTATACCTAATAATATCCAAGTGATCCATTTATATCTCCTAATCCTACATTTATTTTCTTCATCCTTCTCCTTTGTGCCCCTGCTAGTCACTGCGTGACGACGTCAGCCGCCTTAGCGCCCAGTTGTCCGACACGAATCAACGCCTCTCGCATTTGCAGTCCTTCCGCACTTCGGTTGCGCGCACCCTGCATTTGAGGGATCTGCCCGAAACGGATCTGCTGCATCGCCTGCAGGCTCTGTGCTCGGCCCACCAGGAGTTCACGCTGTTGTCAAAGCGCTATGAGACTGCCTCGCCCATCGGCGATCATCCCTGCCCGCGTTATGATGATCCCGTGCCGCCCACTAGTCACTGCCGCCCGCCGCGTGAACTCAGCCCTACCGCGGACAGCCATCATCACAGCCATGCTCACGGGCACGCTTACTCGCACCAGCACCTCCATGGGCGACATCAAAGGCAGCGCAGCAAAAGCCGCGACAAACGCTTACATGACGAGTGCTTCGACTCGGATGTGCATCGCTTACATCACGGCTGCAAGGATCAGCTGCTGGCCAATAATTCCGGAGGCAGCTGTGACGAGGACTACGACTTTAAGAGCAAGTACTGTTAGAATGTGCTTAGTATTCCACATTCTGATATGTTCCAATCAACTTTTGTTTTTCAATCAATCTTGGATATATAAGTCGAATATACCATAAAGCTCCAATTAGAAAAGATATTCGAAAATTTAATTTTCTTAAGACCCTTCTAAGGATATCTTAAGATTTTTAAATTTAAATTAATTCTATATAAATTTATTAATATTCCGGTTTTTCCCCTCATATATTAGATTCACACACAAAAACAGTCAATAGATGCCGCTTCAGCTAATGGCCTGTGTCTATGCTAAGTGCCCAAGGAACAAGTGACTCATACAGCAGCTGCCCTCTATGAAACTCAGCCGTTGCAGTTGAAAATTAATTTGTACTGCATTTTAACCAAGCTACCCACCCCCGCAGATGCAACCACTGCTGATCGAATGCAATATTCCCTCATATCTTATGTTCACACACCCAAAAATAGTCAATAGATGGCGATACAGCTAATGGCTTGTGTCTGTGCTAAATGCGCGTGCAACAAGTGACTCATGCAACAGTTTCCAGCTATGGCACTCAGCCGTTGAATTTAAAAATTAATTTGTGCTGCATTTTAGTCAAGTTTCACACCCCCGCAGCTGCTGCGCGTATGCAAATAGGAAACGCATTTTCATTGTCAATTTTCACAGCTGTCAAATGGGAAAATAAATCAACGGCGACACGCAACCAGTTTTTGGGTTCATCGAGGCGGACAATTGCGATGGCGCTACCAAATCTGCAATTAATCAAAAGCGCAACAAAAATGCTGGATTTTTCATATTTTTTTCATATTTTTTTGAAATGAGCCGCCAATCAAGATGCATAATTTTGCATGTTAAACGTCGGAGCTGAACGTTTTGTACAGACAAACGACACGTGAGCGCGGAGTGCCGACCAGACATTGCCACCAGACGGCGGTGCAATGAACTTGACGCCCCGCAACGCGCTGTGGCAAGAGATCGACCCGCTTGACTGGCTGCTGGCAGACAGCCAAAGGGCAAGGGGGAACGCCAGATTCAATGCACTCGGTCAGAACCCAGTCGGAGTCGCGGTCGCGGTGGCCGTGCTGGCAAAAAGCATGCCAGCCCCAGCCTGCCACAAGTCTGGCGGACACATATGTGGGCTCGTTTGCCGATCTTGCCACACACTCGTTGCAGCTCCCAAGCACAACACCCCTTCATAACAGGTTTTGCTCTTTGATCTGCGTCTCCTTTTTTCCAAATGCGACTTATGATCTCTACTGTGTGTGTGTTGTGTGTGTTGTGTGTGCAACATGCGGAGATTCGCCCATTAGAGCTAAAGGCACTCAGGTGCGGCAGAATTCTTTGGGATAGCTGGCAAACGAGCTCTTGGCTTTGGCTCTTGGCTCTTGACTCTTGCCTGATCTGCTGTGAAATTAGTTTTCCGATTTCCAAACAACATATTCAAAAGTATATTTGTAAATCTTGCTTGATTCCTAAAGACTTCTTAAATATTCTTTGGATATTCTCTCTTCTAATTTTTGATTTTTCAATATATATGCATATATATACTTAAAAGCTAAAATAATGTTGCCAGATTTAGATCCAAATTGATCTAGAGGCCAATCCATGAACAAAGACCCAAGCCTCGTGAAAAACGGCTGAGTTTTGACCGATATATATATACATATACATATATACTTATATACATATAAATTAATAATACATATACATATATATTTATATATATATACATAGCTGGGGAAATATCTATAGGCCGCTTGCCTCACGGCTGGGTATTTGTTTGTGTTTGTATGTGTATGTATGTGTGTGTATGTGTGGGTGTATGTGTGTTAGTATATGCATGTATATATATATATATATATATACATATATATTTATATGCATATTTGTTTTCTAATACCCAAACGCAGACCAAGTTTACTTGTCGCTGTGCTGTAAATTTAAATAAAACGAATTTCTACCAAGTGCTCTTCGCCTCGATTCTCAAGAATTCAAGTAGGCCCTGCAGTTTTTCATGCTTAGCTGGTAGTGTAGTGTCTTTTTTTTTGGTGTTTTTTTTTTGGTGTTTTTTTTTGGTGTTTTTTTTTTTGGTATCTTTGTGTGTATGTGTGTATGTGTGTATGTATGCATGTATGTATGTATATATGTATGTATGTATGTATGTATGTATGTATGTATGTATGTATGTATGTATGTATGCAGGCATGTATGTATGCATGTATGTATGTATGTGTGTATGTATGTATGTATGTATGTATGTATGTATGTATGTATGTATGCATGCTTGTATGCATGTCTGAATGTTTGCATGCATGCGCGTATGCATGTCTGCATGTTTGCTTGCTTGCGCGTATGCATGTATATATGTATGGATGTATGTATATATGTATGTATATATGCCTTTACGCTTGGATTCTGCGAAATGTGTGAAACACGTCTCAAATGATTTTTCGTACAGATCTTTGGAAATAAGTTTGAACAAGTGACTTTTTCAGACATGCGATGCAATTTGCCGAAACCCTGTCTTAACCTGGCCTTCATCGTATAAGGTAAGTGAAAATTTCGGCTTCAAAGCTGTTAGCAGTTTTATATATAGAGAAGATATAGAACTATGATTTTATGTGTTTATGCAGATATGTAAGTAGAATATCAAACATATAAACAATAATTGTTCAACCGTAGTAGGAAGTGGATAAGATTTGGCTGATGTATGTATGTATTGAAAAGGAAACTATTGTTTACCGACCATTACTATGACAGCTGATATAATTATCCGATCCGATCTAGGATTCGGCTCCTACTCGTCCTCCTCCTCCTGCTACCTTCCCCCACACATTTGCCATGGGAATTACAATCTTGCGGCTAAACAAACTTAAGTTGATTAATTTTGGCAAATCAGTTAATGAAATTAATTGAAAGGCAACTCTCAATAATTTGTGGATACTTTGATGGTGCTGCCGTTTGCCCGGAACGGGGGTACGGATAATTGGCATTGCATGTCCGAGTGCTTGTACAACAAGCACACGGATATAACATATATTTAACACATATCAACATGTATATACAAATAGAAATATGGACACGTTCCGTTTCAGTTCGCCTAATTCCAGTTTAAATGTTGACAGTTTGCATATTTCAACATCTGCTCAAACTCAAATGCAATTCCCAGTTCTCTGTGCTAGGTGCTCTGTTCTCTGACCCTTGGCTCCTGTCCCTGGCCAACCAGCTGTTGTGTCATGTCCAGGCTTTAGACGCCATTGAATCACTTTCGAACGTGTCAAAACTGCCTGTTCAGAATGGGGCGTGGCATCTGGGATGTAGGCCAACCAACGTCAGTGTCAAATGGATTTGCCATAGAAATTGATATGTGCGCATGTATGTGTATGCACAGATGCACATGTGTATACATGTGTGTACATGCATGCACACACCTATTCCTACATGCACACACATGTCATATATACATAAATACATACACACATAA
Organism: Drosophila novamexicana; assembly: GCF_003285875.2. NCBI lineage: Eukaryota > Metazoa > Arthropoda > Insecta > Diptera > Drosophilidae > Drosophila > Drosophila novamexicana. The sequence goes on from NW_020824837.1 coordinate 1,862,667, forward strand.
GGTGCAATAGAGGTGTTCACAAGTTTCTCTCAGGCTTGGTTTTTTTACACCTTCCTCTAGCTCGTATACCCTGTAAAAACCTATGTATCTCTATAAAACTGTTTGTCTTAACTGCATGACAGACTAATTGACTGACTGATTGGTGATCCACGCTAGGAACCTGAAATTTTTACTTAGTGGTTTGGGAAATTCCACACTTTTCGCGGCTTCCGAAAATAATTCCAATAAAAATATATATTAATAGATACTGCGATGCTATAGAATATAATACCTTTGTATCGCTTCTGCCTCCTGCCTTGACGATAATTTAGCGATAGCACAGCACTTTCTATAGAAAAATAACCTTGGTTTTTAAAACAAAGAGTGCTCAATAAATCAATGTTGCTGATTTATCTTTCTAGGTGATAACATAGTTTTTTTAGTCAGCTGAAGAAATTATCGTCTCGTGTTGCTTTTAATATTAAAAGCCAAATATGCTCCACTATCGCAAAGCTATCGCCCAGGCGACACAAACATTTTTTTTTATTATTTGACTTTTGCTAACGATTCCCACACTTCACAATGTTTTTATTGGTATCTCGACCTTAGCTCCTCTTATCAACGTTTGCTTGTCGAGGACTTGGCAAATATGTGTGTGCACACATATGTGTGCTTGTATGTGTGTATGTGCGTGCTGTTGCCTTTGGTGTCACATCAAATTGTTTACATGCTAAAAAAAAAACTAAAGCACACTCGCAGGCGCCTCACCTTGAAAGTGGGATATGTTTTCCTTTAGCTTTACTTTCGCTTTGCTTTTGCAGATTTAATGGTTTTTCAAAGAGCCTCCCCCTCTCAGAGAGCCCCAGCATTATCATCAGCAGTGCGTGTGGGGCGCCTGACTTGCATTTTGATTTCGCAAGATGTTGTTGACGATGCTGATGAGGCATGCGGCATGTGGCATGCGTCTATTTGGGTGCGGACAGCAGCTTTGACATTTTGCTCGCAGATATTCGGTTACACGACTCGGCACAAATTCACTTACGACTACAAAGCACACACACACACACTCACACACATACACTCACACACACACTCAACACACACCGCAAGCTTCCGCTTATTGTTTGGAGCAACAATTAAGCCGCAGTTTTGCAGCAAGTCAACTAAAATCATGAAAAATGTTTGCGGTTTTGTTGGCAGCACACCCACACACACACCCACACACACACACATGGCAAATGCATGCAACTGTAAACCAGATGCCAAACAGTAAGTTGAGTGCTGCAAATGGAAATAAATTTGATGCATTTGCAGCTCATCGGCGAATTCAAAGCGAACAAGCGGGCATCGCATTCGGGCTTAACTGCTTGCAGCCTCTCCCCCTCATATTTTGAGTCTTGCCGCATTCTGTGGCAAGCACAAAACTGATTTCGACTGGTGTAGCACCTGACGAATTATGTTTTTTGTCATTTTCGGTTAAGTGCGTTGTCAGAATTTCGATTAAAAGTTGAAACTTGGAATTTTAAGAAGGGGAGTGAGAAAAGATTTAGAGAGAGGTAGATGTAGGGGAAGAGAGAGAGGGAGAGAGAGAGAGAGACACAGAGAACTAGAGACAGATATAGAGAGTGGGAGATAGAGACACTGAGAGAGAGAGGGAGAGAAATAGAGAGGGAGATAGATACACAGATAAAGAAAGAGCTAAAGACAAGGAGAGAAGCAGAGAAAACGACAGGGATTAAAAAGGAGATAGAGAGTGAAGAGCATTCCTTTTTTGTATATATATATATGTATAAGTTTATACCCAACTGATAACACCAGGCTTTGCCCGGGCCAAGTTACCCGCATGTGAGAAAGCACAGACATGTTCGTATGTAATTAAATATATATTTATGTTCTTAAGTGCTTAAGTTCGACTTGGAAATGATATTTCCGTGTGATTCTGAATTATCTCGAGTAAATCAAGTCCGAATTTGGAAAGATCTACAATTTTGTAGCACGTCAAAGCTCCTACTTTCGATTGGAATTTAGAAAATCAAATTTGGAATTTTGAAAAATTTAAATAAAAATGTCAAGGGGTAAAATTACAATATTTGCTAAAATAGGCTTGGTACTGAAATGAAATACGAGTCTAAGAGCCATATTTTTGCAAAATCGAATTATATTTAGCTGAGTTCTGGCCACTTGAAGTTTTAAAAAAGTATTTTCATTGGAATATCGTTAACATCTTAAGTTTGATTTTCGAATCATTAACCTCTTTCGATACGTGGGGATCAATGCTATTGTTTGGCTTTGGCAAATCTAGTAAGAGATTTTTAAATATTTTTGATGTCATGCTGTTCTACATAGTTTTATCTTTCCACAAACCGCATTCGTTAACCCGAGTTACACTGAGTTGAAGCTCGTCAGCTCTTTGATAGAAGCTTAAAATCAATTTACACTTTTTTTTTTATTATTAATATTTTTTAATGTCTGGCCGCAAGCACGAACAATTTTTAATTGCGATGACATGAAATGTGAAAAATGTTGAAAACATTTAAATTGTTGAAATTGTCGCAACACGAAATATTCGTAATAAATGTGCAGAATAATGGCATTAATAATGGCAATCTACATGAAACCAGCAACAACAATAAAACGGCCATAAAATGCATGCACATTCATAATGTGGAATACAGCCACAGACACTGTGGCTGACCGCCTCCCCCCTCCGCTCACCTCACCTCGCCTCGCCTCTCGTGTCCCTTAGGTCGGTCCGGAGTGCCACTCGATGTGTCTTAATTAGCATAAATGCTCATTGCGGCTTGCCCTGGCACTTACATAACCTCCGTCTATTACCCTCACCTAGCAGGCAATCGCAGCTGCAGCCAACAACTCCCCAACAGCAACAGCAGCAACATTTGGCTGCGCTGGTCTCACATGATTTAAATACTTTTATTGCACTTGCGGCAATCAATCAGCAGCAGAAGTAACAGCAGCAGCAACAACAATAATAACAGCAATATAATCAGCTAAAGAAGCAGCAATCGCAGTAGCAACAGCAACAGCAGCAGTAACAGCAACAATATGAAATAACAACAACAGCAGCAGTAGCAGCAACAATACCTGTAGCATCAATGACAACGCCAACAGGAGTAGCAACAACTACAGCTACAGGTAGCAGCAACAACAGTAAAAGTCTCAACAAGAGCATCGGCAACAGGAGCAACATATCAGCCACAGCAATAACATCAGCATTAGCAGCAGCAGCAACAACCATAAAAAGTAGCAACAACAACAGCGCCAACCACAGCAACCATATCAGCAAGAACATCAGTACCAGCCACAGCAACAGCAGCAACAGCAGCAACAATATTCGCAACAGTAACACCAACAAGGACAACAGCAGCAAAAATAGCAACAACAACAGCATCTGCAGCAGCAACATCAGCAGTAGCAACAACAATTAAACGTCAACAACCATGGCAGCAACATATTAGCAACAGCGGCAACAACATCAGCAATAGCAGCAGCAAAAACATTCAAAAGTAACAACAACAGCAGCTACGGCAGCAACAACAATCGAAATAGCAGCAACAACAGCAGTAGCAACAATAAAAGTAACAACAAGAGCTGCAACAATTTTCATGTCCCTTGATTAATTATGCGGGCACTCTTCAATTTGCTCTCACCCTTTCTGCTATCACAACTGTAATTGTAATTGTTGCTGTAATTGCTGACACAATTAAAGGGAAATGATTGGGAGCATGTGGGCAATGGGTGACTCAGTTGGCGTTGTTACCTAGTACAAAGAAATATTCGGAAAATATCGTTATAATACTCAAGCTGAATACGAGTGAAAGTAACCTGTAAATAGTTCTAAATGTTTCTTTGAAAATCATTGATAAATTATACTAGGGCATGCTTTTTAAAGCACTTTATTGTGAAGCCCGCAAAACGTTTACGAATGCGGCACAAAGAGGAAAGGCAAAGACAATGCTCTCTCGAGAGAGCATATGCAAGAGAATAGAATAGAAGACGTTTTTAAGGTTGAGAATGTGAAGCCAAAATTGAATTTCTGGCAGTGAATCGAAAGCCGTAGAAGCTAGTCATTATAAACTATATTTGCACTACAATCTAGGCTAACAGAGATAAATATATTATGAAGTCTATATATACCTGCAGAATTATGATTCATCTTCCTTTACTCAACGAGGGAAGTTTCTTTTTCTGTCTAGTAAAATTTGACTTCGAAGGAAGAGAATTTCAACCAAATTTAGCTGAAAATTAGTTCAGTTTTATAAAGTCAATTATAATGTATTTTTTTTTGCTCAGCTTTATTTGATTTTGACATTTGCGTACGCAATTTGACGATTAAGAAATACATAGTTTTTGATTTTTGAATGTGTAATGCTTAGAGCTATGTACATACGATCAGTAATAGTCATAGATATATATATATGTGTACCATATGTGTTATATATATGTATGTATTATATGTATGCATATGTAAAACAGTTAGTAAAATTTTGTTAAGAAAACAAGCTTAGTGACCATGTGGACTTATATGAATTTCTATGCAGCAAATGCAAAATACAAACATACACGCGATAGCTACAAACCAATTATCGTATATATGTATATATGTATATATGTATATATGTATGTATATATATATTTTTTTTATAGATAGATGCATGTTGACGCTATTAGAAAACTTTATAAAACTCGCCTATCGTTCGAATTGTCTTAAACTAATCGATTTCTCCTTTACTTTAGTTTATTTATTTATGTTTTTAATATTGTATTTTTTTTTGTTTTTTTGTTTGATTTTGCCAATATTCCGAATGCTAATGTCTAGGAATATAGACGCCTAAATGGTATCACAGATAAATGCGCGATCCACACAGCTGTGCAGCACGCACATTGGCATATAACTTAGGCCTAACGGGCTATAACAAATATATATATTAGATACAAATAGAACTAGAAACTATACCATTATATATGGGGTGTTTTTTTTTTGTTTTTGTTTTTTGGGGGGGTACTGGAGCTTTGTTTTATTTTGTATAAATTGTTGTGTGGGGCTTTAATTCTGCCACCAGAGGGCGCTCGTGTTCCAGATCCACGCGCCCGACCCTGATCAACGATGCTGCTGCGGATTAACCGGCCCGAATGCCTGCATGCTGTAGTATCGCTCGCTATCCTCCTTGAGGACACTGGTCACATGATGGAACTGGCACGGATGCGATATCTGTGACTTGGGCGGCAGCGGTGCCGGCTTGACGCGCTTCTGTTTCTTCTGTTTGCGTCCGGGCGCCGACAGGGCAATGTTCTCGGGATCGCTGATCAAGCGCTCGACATGCTGCCAGAGTTCGCGTGCCGCATCCGTCGAATCGAAACTGAAGCCAATCATTTGCTGATGATTGCTCGACAGGCACATGGTGTGAAACGAGGGGCCCGCTATGCGATAATTGGACAGATTATCGACACGATCCGACCACAAAGCAAAGCATGACCCGCGCTCGGCCAGCACCAGTGTGAGCCTGGGCATGGCTCTCGCCCGTGCATTGCCCTTGTCGTGGAGTATGACGGGTATGCCGGTGAATACCAGACGCCAGTCGCCATCGTTGCCAGTGCCCTCGTACAGATTGGCCAGAGCGCCGCTGACAAAGATCTCGGTGCCCAGACCGGCAAAGAAGCTCTCCACCTGGCCGCGCTCATACTCCGACAGATTCGTATTGCTGCTCGTGTCCGTGCTGATGGTGTCCGCATCGATATCGGATGCATTGTACAGCGATGTGGTGCCATGGGCGCTGCTGCGCTGTGCCGATGATTGCGAGTGCGCCGACCAATCCGGATGCAGTATCAGCTCGTCCCGCTGCTCCGAGGAGGCGGTGCCCTCACTGGACTCCGACGGTGGCGCCGAGTCGCTAACCGAGCCCAAACGGCGACGTGTCTGCTGTAGCTGATGTGACATCTGCAATGGCAACAAAACAAAACGGAAAATCCCTAATTAGATTTCGGGGCAAAGTGTAAAAGCTTTTCAATTCTATATGAGAGATATTAGGGGTGCGGCTAAAGGGGTGGAGCGAGGGGGGAAAGGGGAGTTTAGAGTAGGCCTGAGGTTCACTTGGTCACTTGGCACATTACATGACGCTAATGCAATGGGGTATAAAATACCCTCTTGCCATTGAGAATGTGCTTAAAGGGTATATTGGCATTGTGCGGATGCATGTAACAGGCAGAAGAAAACATTTGTACGTCAAAATCTTTAAGAGCTAGAAACTGAAAATGTTTTAAATGTAATTTAACGTATATTCTATGCAGAATTCGCTTATCTTTTATATCGATATCTCTTAGAATCGATTAAAATCGATTTTGAAACAATATTTCGTAGGCAAGTTCTATAGACAATAAAAGCTGGAGACTCTAAAATGGCTTAGCTTATATCTCCCATTTTCGTACAATTGATTAATATAGATTTTAAAATAATCTGAAGTCGATATCCAACCCCTCTTTCCACAATCGTCGATTTATATCTATTAGATCGGGGATTTTAATAGCAAGAGGGAATATAAGTTCATACGTTTGTAGTTATTTCTGTTATATTTCTACCTATTTCCTTGATTGTCGATAACTATCGATTGAATCGGGAATTATATAAGCTAGAGATAAAAGATTGTAGTATATTTTATATAATATTCCTCTCCATTTTCTTAATTGTCGATAAATATTTGATTACTAGGATATTATATAAGGCAAAGACATATAATTTAGCACAGTTGTTGTATTTTGCAAGCGATATCTTAAGCTCGGCGCTGAGTACAGGATATCTGTTAGTCGCGCACAAGCTTATTGCTTGTGTTTGCAGTTGCGCTGCGCTCTCAAAGTTGGCTAACATAAATTCCCCGGCACGTGTTTTTGGCTTTTTGGCTGCGTTTTCTGCACTTTAGTCTCAGCTTTTGCAGTTTGTTTACTTCTGTATCGGGGCTTGTGGTCGCTCATCTGGTTAGCTCAACTGGAAATTAAACACAATCAATTTCCGCTTGGAAAACCGTAAACAAGCTCTCTGTTAAATGTGCTCAGCAAACAGTTGGCAAAATTATTGAAGCCAATTGAATATTGATTTATTAATACGTTTGGCATTCAGTGAGAAAATCGAATTTCTTTGAGCATGAATGTTGTGTAAATTGGTTACATCAGATAATTCGGAATGCAAGGCATTTACTTTGGCTGCACAACGCTGCGTATGCGCAATATTTAAGCACAGCCAAGCCAAAGGCCATCAAAATGCAGCTATCAAGACTTTTCCTATTCAATAGAAACAATTGAAATTCTTGTTACACAGAAAAAGCACCCAAGTGATTTATTAAAATAAAAACCAGTTAATTTCAGCTGCAAAATGCAACTGGGAAAAGTCACTTCAAGCTGAAACGAACAATTGTTATACTAAAAATACTTGAATAAATTGATTTCAGTTAATTAAGAGTGCATTTAAAATTACAAATTTTGTTGTAAGGTTTTTCCCTTTTTTAGCCCGTTTTGGAGGTATAATATTTATTATTGATAAAATGCATTCACAGCAGAGCTTAAATGGAATATAAAATTAAAAAAATGGTCTTAATAAAAACTATATAGAGACTTTTATTATACCCTCTAAAATATATCATATATCTGCAAGTGTCAACAAGGGTCTTGAATCTTCGGCGTTCTGAGGAAAGCCAAACTTTCTCGTTTTTTTAAGAAACTCGAATGGTTAAGGCTGTCGAAATAATTATGTCAATAGAACTAGTTTTAATTATGATTATTAACACCCAATAATTTTGTTTTCTTTGTTATTTTTAATAATTTATTCATTTATACTTATAAAGCAGACATGAATATTAAAACATGCTGCTGAGTTTGAACCGGCGACCGCGCCACAGACACTCGCATTAGCTATTGCTATTTGTAATGGCTTACAATTCTTCTTTAATCTTGCTTTCTGATGCCAGTGTTATTTGAAGTCCTGCCACAAATTGAACGCCGCTCTATTTCATTTCAATTACATTATTTTACACACACATCAGATCAATTTTCAGCAATGCAATGCAAACAAGATCGAATGAATCGATTGAATACCTGATGGCCGCATCAAATTGCCTACACTCAGATGCCGAATTGCTAATGAATGAAAATGTGAAAATTTGCTGCAAATATGCAGCGAACCGCAAACCCGCCAGACCCCCGAGACTGAGTGTGGCACGTGGACAGGGGCACGTTTTAATTAACGCCGCAAATTGCTGGTCACGATGTAATTAAATTATTTAAATTGCTAATTTCGCACAGAAAGTGGCAAAAAAAAAAAAAACAGAAATTCATGCGCTAAAAAGGAAAGTGCGAAATAAAGTTGAAAACTTCAAGTTAAAGCCACGCTGAAGGCATAAATAATAATAATACCACAAATAAATAAACCAAAGAGAAGAAAGAAATGCGCAACATTTCGACACATTTGCACAGGGAACTGGATAAAAGGGCGCCCGAGGGACACGCCGGAAGTTGTGTATCTGGCATCCGGTTCCAAAAGAGAGAGAGAGAGAGAGAGAGCGAGAGCGAGAGAGGGAGATGGAGGGAGGACAATCGTAACTGTGGCACACTTTTAGGCCAAGTTTTCGGCAAAGTTTGGCGTAAAGTTTACACGAGGAGCTGCAACATTAACGCGCTTATCTATAATTTACACGCACAACCAGAAGGAAGCGGGAAGGAGGGCTGATTCTTGGATGCACATTGATGTTGCCATTACTTGTGTGCGGCAAGTCGAGCTGCTGTCAAGCGTCGTGTCCCCCCAAAAAACAGACGACAAAAAAGAAGGGCGCAAAAAAAACCTACGCCATCTAAGATTAATTGGCTCGCTTTGCCGGGCCTCGTTCCAGGCAAATATATTTAGTGCCGAGATTTATGTTGCTTCATTACATACGGCCCCCGCCCCCGCTCACGTTCCCTTGTGGCAGTGACAGCGCCTTGGAGCCTGGCTAGCTGTGTCTTTGGCCAGTTGTACGAACATTTTGCCTAACAATTAAACAAGTTTGGAAGCCCGGGAGCGTGGCTGACGTTTTTATTGTTGTGGCAGCGAGCGACCAAAATGAATATTTAATGCGCCGCAACAGTGTCTGAAACCCCAAATGGCCTTCGATGGCATCGATATAACGGCAAGTTCAATGTCAGGCCATCTAATGCCTCGCACTGCGCCACGCGGCGTATGCGCAACATTTTTGCTTTCTCTGATGTCGCCTTTATTTATAGCGCTCGTGCGTAGCCAATAATCGAAATTCAAGAACGATTGTTATTTATGCTCATTAGAACTGAATAGCTGCATATATAGTTTATATATTTCTTGATTAGCTGCTCGTATAGCTGATTAATCAGCAGAGAGTTTTGCTGTAAGTAATGGGTTCTAATTGGAATTTATTAAGTTTGAGTTTTGGCTGCTGCTCAAACAACAAAGACATGCCAATTTACAGGGTATATATAGAAGTTTTCTTCATATCAAAATCTGATTGATCAACAGAAAGTTTTGGTGTACATAATGGTTCATTCTGATTAGCCATAAGAGAGTTTTGGTATACGTATTAAGTTCCAATTGGCATTTATATAGTGTGTGTAGGCTGTTAATTTACAGGGTATATGTAAGTTTTCTTCATATTGAAAGCTGCATTCGAGGCTTAGCTAATTCTTCTCCAAAATGTGTTCTAACTTTGGCTTGTGCTTTCTGCAAAGCAATCGTTTTTTGCTTTCTTCTTTGTGTCGCATTCGTAAAGGTTTTACGGGCTGCGCTACTTCGCAAGTGTCAAATTATACTTTCGTAAATAAACTTTTGCATTATCTAACATACAAAATTAAACACATTTTTTTTATAACAGCATTTAAAGATATTTCACAAAGATTCGAAACAAATTTCGATAACAAAACCATTTCCATTTCCATTATTTAGGTCTAAATGTCCAATCGTTGCTTTATCAGTATTTTGAGGAGCCGTCAAGATTTCATATTTCATTTGACAAACCGCTTGAAATTGACAGCTCAAGAAGCAGCAACAATGCCAACAATTTAATAATAACAAGAAAATCAACAAATTGTGCTGTGAAAAGCAAAAGAGAAATTCTTTTATTTTGATTGTTGTGTGTTTGAGGCAGGTCAGTGAAATGTTGGGCATGTCAGAGTCAGAAAGACAAACAGAAAACAAAAATCAAACAAATTGAGTGGGCAGCACACACAAGCACACACGCACACAAGCACACACGCACGCACACACACAGCAAACACAATTTCCCAATTAGAAACCGTTGCAAAGGGCGTGTCATGAAAAACGTCATGGAACGTGGGTCAGCTGGACAGTTGGCCTTTATGTTAATTTTTGCCAGCTTTTCATAGCTGCACATTATGAAAAATTGTTCAAGTGCAACAACAGCAGCAACAACAACAAAAGTGGCAGCAACAGCGTGGCAAAAAATACTTGAAACGTGCCGTGATTTAAATTTTTTGTGACGTTGGCAACGGCCAACTGCCAAAAAGGGGAAAATTCAATTAAAATGCACAAAGCCAACGTCTCGCCGAGTGCACACGGCCCCGCCCCCCTCTCCACTCCGCACACCATCACAAATGATTGTGTGCTCACGTATGTGTATCAAAAAATGCTTAAACTTAAATTGAATTTGTTATTAAACCAATTTCATTTGGCCATAAAGCAATTTGCATGCAAAGTTGCAGACGCTGGCTGCACTTGAAGCTGTGATAGCCCCCCCCTTTCTGCCACCTCACCTCCTCCTACTGTTTGTCTAGCTAACCTAGGTTGACATATCCATATCCATCTCTCTCTCTTCAAAATATGCGCTGTGTTGGCAATCACAAATCGCGCAAATTCCTCTGACAGCGGCGACCGCGACTTAATGCTCAAGTTGCCAGGCTAAAAATTTGCTATGTTGCGCATACGACGCGTTGTACGCGCCCTCCTCAAGCCCCTCGCCACAACACCCTACTTCTCATCCAATTTCCCCTCACCACCTGTCGCGCTGAACTCTCAGTCAACCGAAAATTTTTCATAACAGTCAAACGCAATGTTATTTCGCATAAACATGCAAATTTCGCACCATTGTCCCAACAGTTACCCCCCTTCCCCCCACGACCACCTGACTTGCCACCGCGCCCCCCTCTCTCTCTGCCACAACGCACTGAACTGCACTTGCCCCAATGACTAATTTGCATGTAAATACTTTTTACCATTTCTGAATGCTCTTTCTCTGCGTTCGTGAACCATTTTTGGACTGAGCTTTTCATCAGGTAACTTTGTTAAATATCGATGCATATATTTGAAAATAATGAACAAGAAATATATTTATATATATATATATATAAATATCATAGTAAAAAGCCCATATTAAATATTTAGGGTATCTGCGCTTTGGCCTTTCTATATCTATCATATGTCATAGTGTTTTATTATTTTTGTTTTCAAGTTGCTGCTGCTCTTTTTTTTTTCTGCTCAGTTTTTGTTCATGAACTTCACAAACAAAAATTGTACACAAAGCGTCGGCATTGTTGAAGATGTTGACGCTGATGACGAGGCTGAAAGTAAGGAGGCTGACTGTGGGGTAACCGGCAGTATCTGTTCGCTGACAGATGAAGGGGCAGAGGGAATGGTTAGAAACGTGGCTGTCAAGTAGCTGAGTAATATTTTTGTTAACTTGCAAATTGCTGGCAACCGAGTGGAACTCTCTGTAGCCGCACAGCAGTCAATTCATTCAGCTCGCTCGACGCTCGAATTGCATTCGAGCCTGTGCCACGTTCTGGTTTATGACAACATTTCTAAAAGCGAAATTTTAACGACATTTTCAAGTTTACGTAAGGCAATTCTTGAGAAACAGAACTTGCAAAAAATTAAAAACAAAAAACAAACACGAGCTAGACTACTCGCTTGCCCGACTAGGCGATACCCTGTGCGACAAGGTATAACTTGAATAAGAATTTGTGTTTCTAGATTATATAAGCCTCGAGCTAAACTGAAGAAATACATTGCTTAAATCGATATTTATCGATAAATTCTAAATGGTAGATATAGGAGAATGAATAAAGGATATGTATAGCACAAGCTTATTTAATCCGTAAGCTATGCTCAACAAAATAAGTATCAACATCGATATTTATCGATAATTTGTAAATAGAAGGCACTGGAGAAATGAATATATCATATGTATAGCCCTAGCCATAAGAATCCTAAAGCTAATGTAAAACAAACCTAGTATCAATATCGATATTTATCGATCATTTGTGAACGGAAAGCAAAGGAAAATATATATTTGAAGACAGATAGTCTGTCACATACGCCTGCACAAAACCATCATATCCTATTTGAACAATTTTCAATCGGATCAGTGTATAAAAAGCACATGTCGTGGTCTCTGGGAAATTTCCCAGTGTAATTATTAACTTTGCATTTTGTATTTAGCATTTGTGAGAAATCGAACAGAACGCGCTGAAATTGAATTTCAATGGATATATATTAAATGGGACGTGCCTTCAATATTGAATACAAAACACACACAATAATCAGTTGTGGGTGTCTATGAATCACTTCGAGTGTTTCATTCATTTCATTTTATTTCTCATGATACTATCATAAGCTGTCAGCTCTGGATAAACAATATTCAAGTTGTGCTGCCGAATTGCGCAGAATATAAGGCAAACTATTTATCGCAATTATTTAAAGTAATTTTAAGTAATATGCGCAATTTGTATACTGATAAAAGATATTTGTTTTTAATTAATTTGACTGTGAAGCAATATGCGCAGTCCATAAAACGCACAACTTCGCAGCGATAAGTCGCACAGCTGCTGTTTATTAAGCGTGACTAACAAAAACCCGAATTACTTGTACAAAATACAAATAATTTCTGATCAAGAATTTACAATTTATTAAATTGATTTTTCATTTCTTTTAAATATTATATAGTTTGCTCCTCTCATTTATGTAAAGGTCGATGAGTTAAAAATGTTGTTGACAAAAAAACGATTCATTTGTAAGTCAACACCTTTTTGATGATTTTTTGGAATATCTCAGCCGAATAAAGCAGCAAAACTTGGAGCAACTTGCAATTTGAATATTTATCTATTTAATTTGTTATTATTGACAAAGAAAACAGAAAATTCTTTTAGCTGAGAATAATTTAAGAACCAAGCCAGCAATTAACTAAGTAATAAGGAAATTAATAACAAAAATCTTAATCAGTTTTATACAAAAAAGACTAGAAGATTTTTGAAGAGTTTATCCTAAAAGTGTTTCTTAAGGGCTGCGCAATTTTGAGTAATTGTTGGCACACACTGCCAAGTCATGGCGATTACATGACTGAATGGATAATGGCAAGTGTTGGCTGAGAGAGGAGTAGAGCGGAGGCAGAGGCAGGGCAGCATAAGAAGGCGATGAGTGGGCAAATGGGCTGAGTGGATGAGCCACAGCAGCAGCTGCGTCTCTTGGCCATAAATTGAGATGCAGGCCAAGAAGTGTGCTGCCAAATGGCTTGCATAAAGCTGGTCAACTAAATTCAATTGCTGAATGGCCATTTTGTGGCGTGGCCAAATCGATTTGGCCATCCAGACACAGTGCCAAGTTCTTGTCACCCTTCAACCCAATGCAGCTGCAACTGTTGCAGCTGTTGCACCTGCTTGGTTTTATTGTGGAAAATTCAGTGGCACATAACTCTTGATATTGGCCATGTAACCTGCTCTACTTAGCTTGTATTTAAATCAAATTCCCACTGGCTGCCACAATTATGTGGCAGCTCAACAAGTGGCAAAGGGTGCCCCGCCTCCGCCGCCGCCGCCGCCTGCTGCCGGCTGAGCTAAATAATTCAGTGCTGTGGAAAATTGCCTCCGGTTGTTGCTGGCGTGTTGCAATGCATTTTTAGCATGTTTTTTGTTTAGCTTTTTTTCTTCTCTCTGGTTTTTAGCTTGTTTTCGCACACACAATTTGCATTTTTGTAGCTGCACATGCAATGGGCGTGATTAACTACTTCCCTTCGGGGAACAGGAATTGCCTTGTGCCACAGTTGGTTAGCTTCAAATTCAAATTGCAGTTGACACTTGAGCTGATTGCAATTGTTGTTGTTGTTGTTGTTTAATTGTTGGGTAATATGATACTCGTAATAACTCAACTTGCGCACGGTTAGTTATTAGATACGTTTGTAGTTATTAGCAAGAAACTAAGTCCTTTTTAATAAACAAAGAAACGCAACCGCGACTGTGATTTCTCTTTCCCATGGGTTCTTGATTAACTGCGGTGTTTCTTGCCCGATCGAAATGGCATGTTTAGGCAATAAATATGACAGCCAAATATGTGTCAATACCAAAGCCCAGGGCTATAGCTGCCAAATTGAGTATTTCACTTATTTTTGTAGGAATGGAAGCGCTAGAAGAGGGCTACCAAACAATTTTAAAGATCTCAAGTCTCTCAAATCGATTTAATCATTTCGGCACAAAGTCCCTAGTTCTTATAGTCGCTCAACTCGACGTGACTATATAGACGGACATTACTAGATGATATCAGTAATTGTTGCTGATCACGAGTTTGTATACCTTATGATACTGGTAGTGAGGTTGACAAAGTTCCCATTATACTTAAAACGTATAAAGAAACTTTCCACGTAGTGAAAACTCTAACACTTATGCAGAATTAAAGGCCAATAGAGTAGAAGTTCATACAAAATCTTAGAAAATAATTAAATGGTTATGTCATATATAGAAATATCAAGCTGAGCTCAAGAAAAGAAGAAGTTGACTCACAGTTCAACAAATTCGTGATGAACAACGTGAATTGTCTCGCTTTTTGTGTTTTATTTGCACTCACGAATCAAATAGATAAATATTAAGTGACTCGTCTATTGACTTGCACTTAACTCACAAATCTGAATGCCAGAGGCAATAATAAATACATTAGTTTGCAGCCAAAGCTCAGCTGCTCTTCACTTGAGCCTTCATCAACGACTCGGCGCACAAACATTTAATTAACGCTCTAAAAGCAACAATTTTGGCATCAATTCGAGTGCATTACCAATTTGAAGTGAACGTAATTGCTAACTGGATTGTGATTAAATGTTTTGCGCCTTTGGCTTCAATTAAGAGCTAAACAACAATACAGAACATTAAACTGAGAAAGAGATCCTTAAAATAAAAGTTGATTCTGACTCGAAAATATATTTCTTTATTTAAGAATATTTGAATTGACAGCACAAACTCAAACTATATACAAAATTAGTTTTTGCTCTGGTTATAACAAAATTGTTGCCTGGTTTATATTTGTTTATTTAAGTAGAAGAAATGTAAATATATGCAACAATAAATGTTAATTAAAGTTGAACTTTGGGTTAATAACTCAATACCCTATAAGCCTTTAAGCCTTTTTAAGGGTATGTCAAAAGTGCAATTACGCTTATTCTTGAATATATTCCTATTGAAAATCAACATGAATAGGCAAGTCTATATTATAGGCTATATACGACGCTTAACTATATGCTTTTCAAGAATTGTATAAATCCTTATTCGTTTCCAGATAAGTTACGATATTTATATATTTATATATGCAAACATTTACTCTCTGCAATACAGGGCATTTGTTAGTCGAGCACATTGTATTGAAAACCTGCTTGTTTGCCTCTTTACAGATAAAATGATATTTAGTTCTTATCTAAAGAGTCTGCTGTGTGGTAAGTTTTTCCGCTCGCAAATGTGGAAAACCATGTACTGTCTACCTAGAAGGGCAAAAAATGTGCCTGCAGTAAAACTGCGTTGTAAATTTCTTCAGTACCTAAACGAGCTTAAGATCTACTTGGGTACTCAGGGGAAATTTTGCTGATAAATCAACAGACATGGAAATTGGCTGTTAATTATGGAAATTTTGCAACGTTCAAATATTGCAAGCAGGTAAAATCAGAAGAGCCTACCTTAAGAATCGCTGATAATTCTGAATACGTTAATACTAGATTATAGCTCATAAAGTACTACTTAAGTTTTATTCTAAGGCACTTTAGTTTGTTTCTATCAAACTTAAAAGGCACTTAAGATATGGCTATAGATATAGCTTATACTCTTTAAGAGCTGGCCTTGGCTTGATCGCGGGAAGGTTTTTTAAGTTCTTCTTGAAAAAAATCATTAACTTTATCAAAATATCTTGACATAACTTAGTATTTACTAGTTTTATTCAGATACTCATGTATATACTATATTAATATTGGGAAAAGGGGATTAGTCTCAAAATATATATTTGTTGCATGTTTTTAAAAATATCTCGAGTATGCTCAGCAATTGTGAGCTTCACTCTACTGCTAACATATCTGCCAGCCCATAAGCCTTATGTATATAAAGGTATTTAAGTTTTGAGCAAATAGAGGTTCGTTCATATTTTCAATTTCAGTAATCGATAAGCTATTTTCTTTTCTATAATTGTATATTGTAATATGCCGCGATTTGGCCGCAAGGGCATTTAATCTTCGGTGTGCCGTACAGCTGTTTTATTGTAGTTATTTTTTATTTATCAGCAGTGCAATCAATTATTTGTAGCTTGGTTTAGGGTGCCCCCATCCAGACATTGTCTCAGACAGTTGACATTAAACGCTGCTCGGGA
This sequence comes from Drosophila novamexicana, assembly GCF_003285875.2. NCBI lineage: Eukaryota > Metazoa > Arthropoda > Insecta > Diptera > Drosophilidae > Drosophila > Drosophila novamexicana. The sequence continues at coordinate 1,879,273 of NW_020824837.1, forward strand.
TCACAGACAATTTTCGCAACAAGGTCAGTTTCCAGTTAGCCCTGATCGAAAAATGTAAAAAAATAATATAAAAAAAGCCCTGCCAATTTAGACATAACTCAGGCACAACACGCCAGATCCAGTTTTTTTTGAGGCATATACAACTAATACCAAATATTATATAGATAGATAGAGTATATACAAAGTGTATATGAGTGATGAAATAATTATATACTGCTTATCACTATGGAGGCTGCTGCAGTGTGTCGGACCGAGAGGGAGATATGTAAACAAAAAACTGTTCAAACTGATACTGGCTACTGATAATGGCAAGAAGCAGAGACGCCTGGTACAGCTGCTGCCGTATAAATTACTATCAGGACGCGGACAGAGACAACGCTCATTATCAGCCAGGCAACGAGAGAGCGGGAGAGTGAGAGAGAGAGAGAGCGGAAGATGCAGAGAGAGATAAAGCGGGATTGAGGGATAGAAAGGGAGAGTGAGAGGGAGAACTGGAAGGGCGATAGCAGCGCCGGGTTTTGGTTTCTTTTCAGATTTTTTGTTGTCTGCTCTCACATATTTTTGTAATTTTTGGTCAGACAGAGCTGTCTGGTTGCCCCGAGGAGCAGAGCGAGCAACTGAGCCGAGCGACTGAGACGTGACTTTCGGATTGTGCCACAGGCAACCTGTCATAATTATCTGGGATACGCACTCAGTCAGTCAGTCCATCAACGTCTGCTTGTGCCTCAACATGTGGCTGCTGCTGCCGATACTCGTCTACTCGCTGATCTATCTATATGTTCGGCACATCTATAGCTACTGGCGGCGCAAGGGCTTCCCAAGCGAGGCGACCGCATTCTCCTTGCGCTATCTCAGGCGGTTCTATCACCGCGAGTTCCGGCACGTGCAGGCCATATGTGAGGCCTACCATGAGGGACGCGATCGTCTGCACGGCATCTACTGCTTCTTTCGGCCCGTGTTGCTGGTGCGCGATCCCGATCTGGCCGGCCACATTTTGCAGCAATCGAATGGACATTTCGGTGAAGGCAAATGGGAATATGTGAAAAGCTATCGGCGCTTCAATTTGCTGGAGAAGCTATCGCCCATGTTCAGCACGAGGCGTTTGTCGCCAATGTTCAACAATGCCCAGCGCGTGGCGCAGCACATGATGCAACATTTGCTGGACAGGGAGCAGCAGGGCAGAGTGGAGCTGGATCTGCAGCAGCTGCTGCGAACGTGAGTAGCATGTCAGAAATCAAGTCCAACTCTGATTAAACTCCATTAAACCCCTAACCAGTTATGCAGTAAACATGATGGGCAATCTGGTGTACGGCCTGGATGTGAACAACTTTGAGCAAACGGATCACATACTCAACAGCTATGTGCAGCATCCCTCGCAATACGGCGTACTGCAGTCCATGTAGGTATCCGTAATTCCGTCTAACTAATTCCGTATTAAATAAATTTCCATGCCTAGCACTTTGAGGGGCACGCCACAGAACTCAACGCTGAGCACTCGCCTTTTGGATCTCGTCAAGCAGAATGTGGAGCTGCGCGAGCAGAGCGGCATCATGCGTAAGGACATGCTCCAGCTGATGGTCAAGTTTCGCAATGGCAACGATCTCAGCGATGGCAGCGACAAGTGGCAGATCGAGCATCCATTTCGTAAGTTACCCTCTCGCCCCATCTCTCGCTACCATATGCCATAGCTTTAGTCTTTTTCAGGCACAAAAGATTACAAGCTGATGTCCATCGAACGCCTGGCCAAGGTAGCTGAAGACCTGCTGCACTCCGGCTTGGACAGCATAGCATCGACCATAACGCTGACGCTCTATGAGATCGCGCAGCAGCCGCTGATTGTCGAGAAGTTGCAAACTGAGATTAAGGAGCTCAACTTTGTGGATGGTCAGCTGACGTTTGAGCAATTGGGGCAGCTCAAATATATGGAAATGTGTCTGAAAGGTAAATTTACAATATTCTTTTGCTTCATCTCATCCCTTACATTGCTTGCATACGCTTCATCGCAAGTCTCGAACATGTTGCCAACTCGAGCAGTTCGAACTTCTTTCATATAAACGTGTTCGGGTTTGATGAGTCGTCTATTTGAACTCGAGAGTTCGAGTCTGACCGTTTTCGCTTAAATCGACTGAGTTTATTGCAAATTATACACCCGACGCTTGGGTCTAACTTAGAAAATCGTAACGGATTTATCCGAATAGCGTGCTTTACTCTCCTGCCACCACTTTAGTTGAACTTCACGCCTTTAACCCTTTAGCCCTTACATGGCGTCCCTTAGCTTCACCACAGGCTTTATTGTGGCTGCCATTTCAATTTGAGTAACCTACATCAATCGCAACTAAATATCCCATTGTTCTGCCTTACAGAAACCCTTCGCAAGTATCCACCAGTGCCCATTATAGAACGCATTTGTCGCAAGTCCTACACATTGCCCGGCACCAAATTCAGCATTGGGGAGGGCAAAACGCTGATGGTGCCGCTGCTGGCCATACAGCGGGATGGCAAATACTTTGGTGAACCACTGAAATATAAACCACTGCGTTTTCTACATGACAAGAGCCAGGATATCAGACAACGTCGCTCGGCCTTCGTGGGTTTCGGCATCGGCGGTACACAATGTGCGGGTAAGTGGCGAGAAGAAAGGCATTTTTATAGGTGAACAAAATTAAGCTTTTTTCGTTTCCCTTTTCGCAGTACAAAACTTTGCCAAAATGGTCATTAAACTGGCGCTTGTTAAGCTGCTGCAAAACTATCATTTGGAATTGGATGCGAGTGCTGTAGTCGAGGTCTCGCATCTGCCGGCGCCGTTCATAAGCTCCAAGGATGGACTCAAAGTTCAATTAAAAGCGCGAAAAATTTTAACACAAAGCAATTATCTCAAAGGTTCAAAACCTATTTAATTTATGCAACACGTGACGTATTTTCTTCTCTCTCTCTATATATTTTTTGTATACTTTTCCAACACTTTATTTGGGTATTGTGTTTTGCTAGGTGTGAGCACCTAAAAATATGCCATAAATAAAATCAGTAAATAATGGCCTGCGAAGTTGCGTTGTTCTCGATGGTATACCCTGTAACCAATGAGAATGTGTAGAAAAGGGTATATAGTTTTTGGCGAATGTATGTAAGAGGTGGGAGAACACGTCTCCGACTTTGTAAAGTATTTATAGTTATATTCGTGATCAGGACGAAAAGCTAACTTTGCCTGCAAGAACTCGTCGAATGCGGAAAATAATGTATATATCAATATTTATCGATTAAGAGATTATTTATTTATAACTTGTGTATCGTAAGACACAGATTCGTAAGACACAGATTCCTAACGTCCTATGTAAGTATGTAAGGCCAAATGTTTATTTGAACAATGTTTATTTAATGCAGGGTATCACCTAGTCGGACACTCTAGAACTACAGCATTTGGACTTGTTGTCTTGTTGTCTGTTCATTTCGCCTCGTTAGCAACGTGCAAAATGCCAAAGGTCCTTGGTTCTTGTGACGCGCACACGCGTCGTATACGCAACGGCGTTAAATTAGACATTACATGTGTTTGTTGTTCGTATTGTTGTTGTTCTTATTGTTGTTGTTGTTGTTTTGGCTGTGGAGCAAATCATCAGGCGTAAAAGACATGATCGAGCACATGAGCTTATCATTAAATTTGATTTGCTTTTTGATTGTCAATACACAAGACATGCGGCATTGTCTCATTGGCACCGACATGGAAATCTGGAAAAGTCACAGCAGCCCCCCAACCCCTAACACACACCAAGGCAAAGTTTCGAGCATCTCACTTAGTTGGCCATTAACGAGGCCACAATTAGGCCGCATTATGAACTCATTTATCAAGCTGCCAAGAGGAAGAGATACCATTATGTGGCACTAGGAAAAGCCATTGCAATCAGTGTAAAACATTTTGCAAAATTAAGAGCCAGGCTAAGCAATCGCCGCCAACCCATTCCAAGTCTTATTACCGAGACATCAAATTAATTGAGCTCTGTGGGTGACCAGAATCAAAGGCCAGCCTTTGAAATTTGAGCATAGAACCAGCGGGCAGCGAGCTGCCTGTAATGAGCCGGAAATTGTGTGCCTTGCTTCTAATGGCAACCGAATTATTAATTGCGTATACGCCTTCATGGACACAGCCTCGACTTATTGAATCGCTTTAAGCCAAAAGAAGACGCAGATGAACAGGTGGCTGGCGAAATTAAACGACTACATAATACTTTTTGTATAGGACAATTGCTGATTAAAACGGACAAAAAGAGTCCCAAGGATTATGGAATTCCAAACTTATGGAGCTGTGCATACACATATAATATATGTATAGTATTATATAAATGCAACTTATTTGCTTTCTGTCAGCCTTAAAGGTTGTTTAACTCTAGATCTTTAACAGTTTGAGCTTAAAAACACAAAATATTTATTGATTTCGATTAATTGATTTGAAATTTGAGTCAGGCATATGACAATACGAGCATACAACTAATATGCCCTTCCTTTACTTTGCGAACAGCGTATAACAATTTAAAGAGCACAACGAATACGTGAGTTTTCAGTTGCAACAACAACAACAGCAAGAAGAAGGAGAAGAACAGAGCTCTTGACATGCACTGACCCAGTTGCCACATGTCGAGGCACCGAATATAAATTGCTTGGCAGATTCGCTGCAAGATTTCCTCGTAGATTTGCCCAGGCCCCCCAGAGCCGAGAGGGTACAAAATAAAGCGCCGCCCTGGCATTGTCCCGATTACATTTAAATATAACACATTGCATATTAAGTGGTCAAAATGGCAGGACCTGCAGCCGTCCTCTCACCCACCCAAACCCAAAATTCCCTGTCAACCCACTTGTTAAGCTTAAAGTGTGCGCTACAAAGCAGTCGACGAGGCGTGAAATATGCGAGCGCATAAAAATTTCATTTAAATGAGAGAGAGACAGAACGAGTGAGAGAGAGAGAGAGAGAGGGACTGTCATAAGTTAGGAAATTTTTTTCTCTTGGCGGCATTTGACATGGAGAAATTACTTAAGTGTTTGCTAATTTTTCATGTAAATTTTATTTCTTTTCCTTCTTTTCTTGTTTTGGTGCATAATTGCCATGTGAAAAAGGCGCTGAAAGGGAACCCCAATTAGCAGCGTATTTACTTACCATAATTTAAGATTTAAGCTTTGCTCGGCAACAAATTTCAACTGCAAAGAGGGAAGAGAAAGAAAATGTTGAAAGTTATTACGATTTGTATTTCTAATGAGTTTGCTTTATTAAATATCAAGTGTTAGTTTAAGATACTTGTGCTTTTTTTTTTGGCTGTAGACAAGTTCGTTACAAATTGTTTGTTATTGAATAACAATTTGTAAAAGTTCATTGCAGCAGTTTGTTATTGAACTTTTGGCATAACTTAAACAAAAAAAATGCTCAATGAAAACTTGAACTGCATTTGGTAAAAACAACAAGCGACAAAAATGAAAGATACAAAAACAATCAAGTTAGTGTGCTTTTGAGAAGTATGCGCTCGACTGGGCAATACCCTGCACCATATTTTGGAGCTATAATATATAGGTGTTATGTTCCAGAGGTGTCTATTTATTAAATTAGGACTATTTACCTTTTAAAGCTTACAAGATGTGCTCAAAAGACTAAATCGATATTTATCGATTTAGTTGAAACAAGGTGAGTTATTGATCGATATATGTTGCCCCGAACAAGTCGCGCCTTAGGAGAACTTCAAGAATCAAGTCAAGTATAGTCTCTATTATTTCATGCCTCTATTAACACAGGGATAGACAACCCTATCGATACTTATCGATTTTGTGAACATCGACTCGTTGATACGAACAGCCAGGCATTATCTCGGCTGTTCATCAGAGAGAGTCGTAGATTTTTAATTTTAACTGTAACATACGTGCGCACAAAACCATCATACCCATTCTCAATAGCTACAGGGTACACAAAAAATGTGACAACAAAAAACTACACGATCTGACATAAAAGGTTATCAGCGACGTCTCTTTTAATTAACCAATTGACATATGACTTTTGTGTGGCAGTTTGTTGTTCTTCTGTTTCTTCATTTTTATACAAAGAAAGATGTTGTTGTTAAATATTGTTGGACAAAAGTTGTGCAAACTTTGAAAAGTTTTTCAAGCCAACAATAAGTAGACAAAGCGAATTCAATATTATATAATAAAAGAGATTAATAACGGGCGGTTATTTTATAAAAATTTCTCTGCACACACATGAAATTTTAAACAGTTGTCTAACTTGAGAAATCTCAAGAAATATTATGTCATTATAAGCTTTACAAATGACTTCTATTCATTTTTCCAAGTATTTTATGCGAACTTAATGAGCCAAGAACTCAGCTTTTGTTTATGTTCGGCTGAAAAGTCATTTTAACTGGAGAACTGGGCGCTTGTGTATTCAACTTAAGAGTTTAAGGTGTGCGAATAATTTTTGTGGCAACTGTATGCGTTTTCTATGGTAATTGACTTGGCGAGAAACAAACTGTATTTCTTATAACAACACGACAAAATATATCTTTGAGGAAGTGTTGAAGCACTAGAATTTTAGATGAGATTTATTTTATAGATATTTGTTGACTTTGCTTTAAATTATTTTAATTTTATTAGAAGCTTTAAAAACTTTTTATCGAATTCTCTGAAAATTATATTAAAATTATAGAAATAATATTTACAAGGCCCGGAACTACCTTGAATCTGTCTAAGCTTGTACTACCCCCCTTTTCGTGTTTATTTGCTTAACATGGACACACAAACAACAATTTTCCAACACGAACACGATAATCGCTCCACACTAGCTGCATAAATATATATTCTTTTTGGTTCCCACTCAACTTGAAGTCGTCTTAGCCGGGAACTCTGAGCATATTTTCTGCATATTCATTTTACCACTTCTGTTAATTCGGCACTTAACTGTGCTCGGACTTCAAGAGCGCCCAAGCAACGACCCACGCGACCTCAGGGCGACACAGTAATAAAAATAAATAAGCGTCAACCATTCTTTACACACATGCAACCCATATTATATATATATATATATATATATATTCTTTCCATTTTTTATTTGTTTAACAATTAAATTCTGTGTGTATTTTTATCATAATGATCTTGGTGAGTAAACGCTAAGCAGACAAACAGAATGACAAATTGTGAGGGACAATTGTTGTTGTCATTGTTATTGCACTCCTACTTAAATAGAATATGCATGCAACATCATATACACTCGAAGAAATCTAAAAGCATTTCGGGCTTAAATCAAACAGAGACAAAAACTAGTCAAAATGCACTCAAACGTTTTAAGTTTTAGTAATTTGATATAAAATAAAATTAAGTCTCCTTTTAAGGCAATAATTTTAATTCTAGAAATTATTTAATAAGTGTGCTCTATAATCATTCCTTGGCTGCTTTTTAGAAGTTAACTCTACACTCTCCACTACTAATTTCGGGCTGCTTTTTACAGGGAATCTCAAACCTAATTTGATAAATTCTTTTATAAATTACTTATGATTTCTCAGGGAACCTTAATCCCAACATACTTAAATATTGGTATGTTTATAAAATTTTAAAAAAATATATATAATATAAGAATTTTTCTCTAAGTGTATTTATGTAGTAAGCCCCATCACTCATGCATACAATAACTTATCTCTCTAAGTGTATGTATGTAGTAAGCCCCATCATGGTCATGCATTTGTAAAACAGTAACTTTTCTCCAAGTGTATTTACGTCATGCACTGGCTCTGTTGCTGCATTGGATTTCTTGATTCTCGGTTAACTTCGCTGGTTAAGTTAGCTCGTTTGCTGGCTGTGGAGTTGACTTTTTCAATTTGTGTGCGGCGTTGCATACACATACATATGTGTAATTGTCGCTGCAACGTGCAACGTGCAACATGAGGCAAAAGATGATGCGGCTGCTTCTTTTGATGCTGTTGCTGCTGCTGATGATGCTGCTGCTGATGTTCGGCGTTGTGCGTGCAGCTGTTTTGCTGTTTGCTTTGTTTATGTGGTTTGTTTTGTTTGTTGGCCTGGTTCTTGATGTTGTTGCAGCGCTTGTCACAATTGTTGCTGCCGCTGTTGCTGCTGTTGCCGGTGTCTGCGCACAGTTGCTTTAATTATTGTCGCAACACTCGCCTGCATGTGTATTTGCCTGCTTGTCGCTGTGTTTACTTTTTTATATTTATGTGTATATTTATATCTGTTTCCGACTTTTAATGAATTTATGTATATGTGTGCTTCTGCCTTGCATTCGCCGAGGCGCTTAAACAGTGCGCAAAAGAGCACTTCAATTACATTTATGTACAATGCACATCCATAAAAAAAAAACAATGCGAATTAAGCAGTTAAAACCAAGAACAACCAGAAATTACTGCATAAAAGTAATCAGTCGACAAAGTAAAATACATTTATATTGACTTTAAATGTGCGTTCAGGATTAAAGCGCTGAAAAACTAATTTTTTGTATATGGATTTTGCTTTATGGATGTGTGAAAGCATATTGCTTAAATTAATTAATAATTGACAACAAAAAACGTTAAATATTTTGTGTAAATATATATATTTTTGGTGTGAATATTATTGTCAAAGGGAAACTAAGAGAGATGAATCTGTCAGACGATTATTTTTTATCATTTCCATTTCTCATCATTTCAGCTGACACTTAAATATTAACAATATTATTATTAGTAAATCGGTAATGTATCTTCCAGGCGATACATATTCTCATGTTACCTAAATATTAAATACATTATTATTAGTTAATCTTAAATGGGTCCTCCAGGCGATATCTATTCTATTCAACTAGGCGACACACCTAACTAGGCGTAACGCCTTTATGTATCCCTAAAACTATGTTTCGCCTTGGAAGATAATAAGGCGAAATGTTTGCGATAGTTGTGATGAGCTGCTGTTTGAATTTGCATTCTTTTGGGCTGCCCAAATACAAACCAAAACATTCCCGAACGCAATTTAATATATGTGACCTATTTGGCAGGACTCCAGGCACACTTCGATGTGACCGGGTCGCAACTGTACTTTTTCTATAACATATATATGCCAAATCAGCGTAATTATGAAGCGTAATGCCATAAATTGTTACAAATTGTGATTTATTCGTGTCATAAATGCAGAAACTGTTGCCAAATGTGCGAAACTTTCATTTAAATTGTGCATTGGGCGTGCCACTGGCAGGCGCGTGGAGGCTGTGGGGGGGCGTGTCAAAGTTTAAATGCGATTATAATGATAATTAATTATGCATTTAAATTAATTAAATTAGCACGCACAGCGAATTGTGGACTTTGCATAATGCCAGCTAATGCTGCTGCAAATTCAATTGTATTTCCAGATGGCCAATAAAGCATTTAGTGTCAATGTTGTTGTTGCTCGTTTGTTGTTGTTGGTTCTCGGTTCTTGTAGCGCGTAAATTAATAAACATAATTTACACCTGTGTAGGTTTGCCCATAGCACGCCACACAAATGTGCAAATTATGTATTTCAATTTTGAACAGATTTACAAATTCACGCCCCCAAAGAAAATTCCTGAAATCCATTTTTTTTTGCCGCTGCCAAAAATATATTACTCCCAAAATAGCATGCAGCATGTTGCTATTATTGTTGTTGTTGTTGTTGTTGTTGTTGTGGTTATGGTTTTTATTCTTATATGGTCTTTCATGTGACAAACTTGGGCAATTTCCGTTGCACGGAAATGTGCACAATTTAATTCCTTTCCCCCATTTATTGTTGCTGTGCCCTAGCAACGGGGTATTATAATTAAGACAGCAAATATGTAACATCTTGATGGAGGCATTGTCGTGCTCTGTTATTATGCTCTGGTTGCCTTAACTTAGAAACTATTTTAACAAAATGTGTAAATATAAATGGTTTCTTGATAAATTGGCATACTTTTCCATGGCTAAATTGTTAAGTTATATAATAAATAAGCAATATCTTTTTCGATTTTCCTAACATCGTTTGGATACATACAAATTAGTATGTAGATTTACTTATAGTATACACAGATTAAGAAGATATCAATTTCTGAAAACCTCGCCCATTCCTCCAAAATAGAAAATTCTTAAGCTAGAGCCTGGATCCTTGGAATTCATAGACAGTCGACTGCCATATTCATTCCCTGAAAATCTTACAACAGTCGTATAACAAACATCGGAGTTAAGCAAGAACATATGTCCCAAACTTAATGCGTGCAGAGTATAAAGCTGAAATTCTGGTTAAGGCAGCTTGTCTCTGATTTTAGGGCATCTTCTAGTCGTTTACTTGACTTGCTCTGACTTGCTTTTCCTGCAAAAATTAAGACATTTGCAGCGACATGTTTTGGTTCGCGGCCAAGCAGAAGCTGTTTAGATGTTGTATTCGAGCACTTAGATCTCCCCACAGAGTTGATAATTTTCCGCTTGAGTTGGACTCTCGGTTGGCTCGGTGCTAACAACTTCACTTGCTGTTGCTTTTAATTAGAATCAGAAAACTTGCCACAACATGAGAATCTCACTAAGAGTTCGTATGCTTCGTACGCGCTTTAAGATAATTTTTGCCGTGAAAACATAAATTCAACTTGTTTTTATGTACAAGCGGGGAGAGAGAGAGGCAGGCACACGGACACACGCTTTTGGGCAGACCTTCCCATTTTGGGGGCCATGCCTCGCTCCCTCCGCCCCCCCAAACCCCTGGCACATTGAGATTTTCTTGGAAAATTAACAGCACTCGTGGCTTTGATTTATCGCGATAAGCGGATGTGTGTATGTTGTACATTGTTCTTGTTGTTGTCTTTGCTGTTATTGTTGCTTCTGTGTCTCACAGCGTGTATTTTAGATAGAATGGGGGGTAAAACTGGGGGCTTTGGGGCACACAGATTTTGGCAGCACGTTGTCTGCCTCTCATAAACATGTGTATGCAGATTGACTTTGGCTTGAATTCGTTTATTTTTGCTTTCATCACAAAAGAGCTGACATTAAACGGAAATCCTGTCTACAGATTTCCATCAACTTTCATAGCCTCGACGAAAGACAACTGATAACACAATTTTAGGCATTTAAATGGGTACTCATAGAGATATTAAGATCTATCTTGAATGATTCTGAGCGTGTTCATTTATTTAGCAATTTATTTAATGACAAGAAATGTGGCTTTTAATAATCGGAAGTCCCTAATAAGGAATCCTTTTGCAGATATTCAAAAAATTCTTATATATAACCAATTGCAATTTATGCATATATATAATTATTCTAGTCTTTAAGAAAGTATTATGATTTTGTCATGAAATGTGTAAGAGATAGATATAAGATATATAGCTAGCATAGGAAAGATGCATCGAAAAGTAATATTTTGTTTCCCTGGATATTATAGTAGCAAAAATAGTTTTAAGTCTTCGACAAGCCGAGGATATCCTTATTTAATTTTGTTCATTTCGGCAAAACTTTTCGCTTTTAATCAACAAATTGAATATCATAAAAACATGCACTTTATCAATATTCCTTCCTAATTACTTTGTTTTTCTTTTAAGTAAAACTAGGCGAAACTTTAAGGACACTTGGCTTAGTTTTCAGGTAACTCACGAGCAATTCTAAACTTTACGATATTTGGAGCTTGCGCAACTTTTGTGCAACATTGTGGATATATGCAGCAGTTGCGTAATAAACTCAAGTTTTCACCTCTGACCGGGCAACTAAGAAACAACAACAACAACAACAATAAGAAGAAGAAGAAGAAGAAGAAGAAGACGAGCAGCAATTGTGCGATTTCTTTGCTCCTCTCCACTCACACACATCGCTGCACTTGAGATGCAGTCAAACTTCCAGTTTTGCCACACACAACCGGGCTTCTTCTTCTTCCGCTTGTTGTTGTTTTTGTTGTTTTTGTTGCTGGTACAGTAAACATTGTCGTATATTAACCAAACTAACGATACGAGCTGCTGGCTGCGTTTGCAGTGCGTTTTGCGGTTATGCAAGTAATCTCCGAGCCAAGTTAACTTCAATATCTAATCGTCAAGCGACCCGCCTCCCCTCAAAGTGCACCCCACCAACCTAATGCCCCGTTGCCCCGTTAAGCTTTTGCCCATTTTGCGCAGGCCAGAAGGTAACTGGCATGCGGCATTCATGCGCCGCCTTCTCCTCCTCCTCCTCCTCCTGCAACCTAATCAAATGTTACATGTTGCCAGCAATTTTTATTGTTGTTGCCGCTGGGCAAGAGTTACAAATATATTTATACTCTTGAAGCACATGCACGTACTACATACTAACTAGAGGGAGGCGGCGACATATGCTAAGATATACACTGAAAAAAGAGGAGATAAGCATTTCTGCATGTCTTTTGGAATTTGCTGCAACTTGATTGAAGAGATGTATACAAAATATTTTGTAGGTAATTTTAGGGCTCATTGTTATGCATTTCAAAATTAGCCAAACTTTTATGACATTTCCTCAACCTTCAACAGCTAACAGCTGTCCTCCATGGTCACATTACCCCATTCATATTAGAAAGTGCATGATATTGTCTTAAATTAAAGTCTCTTCTTAGCTGTTCAAGCTGATTAAGTATTCGTCATGCCTAGTCACACATTTGTGTATGTTCTCCATAGTCACAAGGTCTAACAGGGAAATAACTTTAGTTGGGCTTAAAAATAAAAAAAAGGTTCTCTCTGTGTGTATGGCGGGCACATGTGCTGTCGTTGTTGATGTTGTCATTTGGTCGCTTTTGTTGGGCCCCGCCCCCTGCAGCCCTTTGTAGGTGAGTTTGCCCCATTGATTTGATGTCGGCGCCGGAAGGCAATCGAGCTGCGGCGGTGGCTTTGGCGCTATTTGTGCACGGCTACATGGTATCAACTTTAACTTTATTTACGTGCTTGATTAAAAGCTGGCGGCAGGCAACAGCCGCAGGGCCTCGTGTTGTCTATGGGGCTATCAATCCAGCTGAAGAGCCGCCCCACATTTGACACCTCCAGCCTGAGGTTGGGGCGGTGCTGTCTATTGTTATGACGAGGTAGCTGGCGATCCCAGGCGCTTATCATTGTGCAAGCGCAACTTAATTGAACGACATTTGACACAATTTAAGAGCTGACTCTGTCGCCAGTTTCTCAGTTTCTCTGCCTCGTCTCGAATTAGTTTCACTTGTCTTTCAGTCACAAATCCCACGCGAATTTGCGCATCATCAGTGAGAAAGGGGCAAATTGAGTTGGAGACAGTTACGAGTTGTGTGGGGCTTGTGACATGGAAACCCAAAAAACGGAAACTAGAAAGAAAATAGATATGGAGCCCTCCAGATTAGTTGCATGTGCTGGAAGAGGCGCGTAGTAGGCAAATGTCATGCCACAAGCCACCAGCTGCCGTCTTTGGGAGCTTTTCACTGATTGCAAAACCCCATGCTGACAGTGGCAAGTAGAGCTTTTCATTTGGCACTCGAGCAGCAGATGCAGCTGGAGCTGCCGTGTTGCAGCTGCAACTCGAATTCAGCAGCTCTTAAGCTTGCCATTTGCAACATGCAGCAGACGGCAGGCAGAAATGTTGTCAATGCAAGTTCACAGCTCAAAGGGTTTCAGAGTGGCGTCCAAAACTCTTCCTGCAGCTGGTCGGCGGATTGAGTTATGAGCACGGACACCAGCAGCAGTAGCAGCAGGCGGGGCATGCCACATAAATGAGATGAAACTCAGGTGGCAACTGGGACAGCAACAGGAGCTGTAAGTGCACAAGCTATGCACTCTGCCTGGCATCAAATGAAATACTATATTATTGTTTCGACTGGAATTAGAAGCTTAGCAGCTTTTCCTTTAGTGCAAACGAAATACGTCTGAATACTAGTTTATAGAAAATAAGGCAGGACTTGTAAGAGTATCAGGATATTCTAATTCTGTGAGTGCAAGTTCTAAAAAGGAATTATGGGAATATCAGCAAGAAAATGCCTATACATTACTTTTTCCTTTATACTTTTAAGGCCTTTTGTTATTTGATAATAGTTGAACATGTTAGTAGAGTTTTCACTGTATTCAAGTTTACCTAGAAAAACTTATTGTGCTTGTCAAAACCTATCATGGCCAAATTATCAGCTGTGCCTTTCAGAAGTCTATTCCAATATCAATTTTATACTGCGTTAGTAGAGTTTCCACTATATTTAAGTTTACCTGGGACTTCGTTTTGCTTGTCGAAACTTGCCTTTGCCAAACTAACCAGCTGTGTGTCTTATAAGTTTATTCCAAAATCAATTTCTCAACCGATCCCACACATAACTCCCATCTTTCCACCAAAAATCTCCCATTCTCTCTGTCTCTCTCTCTCTCTATCTCTCTCACTCCGCCCTCTTTCTCTTGCCGCCTGTTTCAGTCATTTCTCATCGCAGGCGGTTTAACTTTTCCACGTGAATAATGTCATCATAGGGAAAAGTTATTGTCTTACGCGCTGAACTGCGCTTCAGCTGTGCCCAGCCCCTGTCCCTGCCCCTGCCCCTGTTGACTTCAACCCTTCCCTTGCAATACAGTGCGCTGCATGTGCTGCTGTTGGCTGCTATTTTGAGCGCATCATCAGCGACAACGTCGTCGAGTTTATTATGCAACGCCAAAAATTTAGTGCCATTTGTTGTCAACACGATGAATGCAACAAAAACAACAACAACAACAACAACAACCGCCGCAACAACAACAATAACAAAATAAGCAGCAAAGTTTTACGACAACAATGGATGAGTTGGGGTCTGTTTGGGGGGCGTTGGGGGATTGTCAAGCGAATTGCGCTGCATTTGCGCAGTCATTGTAATGAGTTTCAAAGCAGCAGCAGAGGCAGAGGCAGAGACAGCAGCAGAGGCAGAGGCAGAGGCAGCAGCAGAGGCAGAGGCACCAACATCGTCTGCCACATCGAATGTTGCAATATGTAAAATTAACGGCGCAGCTGCCACTGAAGAAGCTGCAGAATTTTCAGTTTCTCCCCTCAAAAAAGAAAACGAAACCCCAGAAAACATTTGCCTTTGTTGGGAATTTGTAGAAAATTTGTTAGCAGCGAAAATGTTATATCCTTTGAAAATGGGTATTAAGAAGTTGAGAGAACAGGCAGCAGGAGACAGCAAAAAAGTATGTATAGCAAATTCCCCATTAAAAAGATAAGCTTAGTCGATCTGCGGACATCTTTGTCTTTATTCCTGACTTATTAGTAATATCAGAAGCCTGGCAAGTAAAAATCCATCAAGTTTATTGCACAATATGTTTATCGTATATTTTAGGTATCGATTTTTTTTCCATATCGCTAGATATTTCTAATTTTATATATTCGTATATTTGCACTTATTTATTTATGGTAGATTATATGTTTATATAATTTATATATTTATATCTTTGGTTCGACTATGTGTCACATCAATAAGCAGCTGTGTACAGGGCATCTTCTAGTCGAGTAGTCTCAAATGATCCACTCTTAGTTGTTCGTTTTGGTCAATTTGTATTTGTTGCAATTGATGTCCATTGAATTATGGCCTCTGTGCATGATAGATGCCATTGCACCTAGCCAACCCCCCTTTACACAATAACCCCTGTCATCGGACCGGTTGCAAATTTAGCCGTTAATTGCAATTCGCACGAGCGTCAAAAAACTCATAAAAATAAACAGGAGTGCTCTAGTCGAAAGTGAACGACTAGGAGATGCCCCGTTAATGGGGAGAGATATCCAAAATGTGGGATATTCGGGATCTGTGAGTACTTTTAAGAGATCCTCCCGAATTTGATGATTCTTGCTGCCATAATCCCCGGAATAAGGTCAACGAACAGTTTTTTGATATCGTTTTGAATAGATTTTATAAAAACGGGTCGAGTTCGATTTATTCATGCACTAGAAGGACTTACAACTCGCCCATAGATTAAGAATATAAATATGTATTCTTTTTGGGGTCAAAAAAGCCTCCTGCCGCCTGTTGAATGAATATGCACAAAATCGAGGGTATATATACAAATTTCAATTGCTGCAGGGTATAAAAGTTGACGTGCAACACATGCGAATTTGTATGACAATGCCAGTGAAATGATTGATTGATTGATTATCTGATTGATGAACTGACCAAATTGCCGTACAGACATTATTGTCGTCCAATTAATGCCATGATAACAATCAAATTTATGCTAATCGATGCCATCAACTGACATTCAAACTTTTACAAACATTCAAATCGAGCCAAAAATTCGAAAAAAAAAACAAATAATACGAAAATCAAAAACAAGAAAAAAGTGAAATTCCATGTACGTTGGGGCACATGTGTTGCGGTTTTTGCCTTTTTGGCTTCTGAGCGCCACCGCAGCATCCATCAAGCGCCGGCGCTGGACACGCCAAATGCTCTACGAGATCAATGCACGTGAACATCAAAAATAAATAAATTAAAAATAAAAACTAAGAAAGAGTGAAAGTCTATTATGTGTTTGCTTGTTATGGCCAGGCGAAATGCCAGCAACACATCGCAAAACTTTGGACACCAGCTCCGCTATGCATGTCAAATTATTTACAAGACTCAGTGTGTGGCAGCGGGCAATCGATTGACCACGCCCTTTCAATAAACTGACTCAGATTCATGCATGTCTATTTATAGTGCACAAGACAATTGATTTGACTCCAGTGATTGATTGATTGACTGACTGCTGAGATGCCCTATAAATGAGTTTGAGAGAAGCTGTAGATGCCACATTAATTGCAATCAGTAAATTTTTAAAATAGTGTCGCATTAGGTGAGTAATTTTATTGCAGTGATTGATTGAGTGATTGACTGACTGATGAGACGCCCTGCATAATGGCTTAAGAAAAGGTGTGCACAAATCATTCATAACAGTCGTTGTATAAGACACGTGAACACAAAAGTAATATTATTGATGTGATTGATTGATTGACTGATTGATAAAACACACTGAAAAATGGCTTTAGAACAGCCTGCAGAATACTTCAAGATGAAGTGTAGCTACAAAATTAATTAGAGCCAGTAAATTAGTAAAGCAGCACCCCACAAATTAAGTGATTCGAGTGATTGATTCAGCACCTTTATATACCCTATAAAATAGATGTCTAGAGGGTACTTGAACTTTCTTTTGACGCCCCAACCTTAATAAGCGCATATTGTGTGGCCTTTTCTGTCACAGCAAAGGCCAGCAAAAGAAAAAATGCGTGTTAAATAAGAAGAAAAAATAATTAAAAACACATAAAAAACACAATATGAATACCATAAGAAGGCAGTTATATGCTTCTTCTTGGTTGTTTTTCTTTTATTTTATTTGTATTTTTTTTCGGACAAGACCTTCAAAAGCTGAAAGCGAAAACTTTGCAATTGCTGAAGATTTGGACTTCTTTTGGAAGACAATGGACAAACAGACACAGTCATCGCTTGTGGGTGTGAATTATAAATGTAACGGCAACAATTGGAAGCCTCTTGAGCTGTCCATCAATCCAGCCATAAATCAATCAGTCAATCAATCAATCGCCCAAACACTAATTAGCATGCAATTCACTAAGCAATTGTAAAGTGCGACTTTGATGTCGGCGTATTATATATAGCTGATTGTTTTTGATACATATGTATACTATATATATATATATATACATATAGTATGTATGCCTCGTAATGCTCACATTCAAGGGCTTTGCAAACGTGACGCGCTTTACAAATTGCAAACAATTTCTTGATGACTTGCAAAGGTCGCGCATTCACGTTGTCGGAATTAACGCGCTTTTGTTATAAATAAAGTATATATATACATTATATATTTGTGCACATCAACTTTGATTTTTTGCTTTACATTTAGCGAATGTGCGTTAATTTTCACACACACACAAACACCGAGCCAGTGAAAGAAGGCGTCAGGTAAGAAGCAAAGAAACAAGTTCTGATGTTCAGAAAAAAAAATTACGCTTAACTGCCGGTAAAAGTCTCCCGAAATAAAACCGGCTTCAAATACGCATGTTTCCTGTTGTTCCTGCAACCCGTTTTTGGTTATACATTTTTTCTCTCTTTGGGGCCTATCGCATAACTCAAAGGCATTTTACAGCGCCCAACTCTCTGCACTCGCCCAAAACAAAAAAAAAAACTAATTAAAAACTCTTGTTTCAATACACTATCGGGTGAAAAACCGAACCGACTACATTCCAATTTGATGTGCGCTTTGTGATAAGCAACAATTTGTGATACCCATTATAAATGGGTAGAAGGGGTATGATATATTTGATTAAGAGTAAGTAACAGGCAGGTGGTATTCTTAAAGGTAGAGCCTTACGCTTTGGTATGTACACACTTTGTTGAAGCACTGCAAAAGTTCTTAGAGTTCGAACTATAGGCACCGAAGTTAATCAAGGCTGCATTTCGCCTTATATATGGAAGGGGTAAGGGAAAGAAGAAGCACAGCCGCTGCTTGACAGGCAAAGCTTGAGATGTATATGTGCAATATTTGTAATGGGTATCTTCTAGTCGTTCACTGCCAAATAGTAAACTGTTCGTTGCAAGTTTCTGTTATATTAAGGTGCTGCACAGATATTGTTGACAAATGTAGAGAACACACAAAACGAATATGCACGAACCAATAAAACACATGCCACACACACTAAATATACGCATGTATGTGTGTATTTGTGTGTGTATATAGTCCAATTCACTTTGTGCCAACTGCAGATGAGGCAAAAAGAATGGGCCAACAAATTGAGTTGACTTTCAGCGTCACGTGACATATTGAATGCGAACAGCACAAAACACATGCAAAACAAATTTATTTTTGGCACATAAAAAATGCCAATCTATGCAAATAAGTGGCACACATCCATATTCCAGCCAGACCCTAGCCAATACTTCAATACTTCTATGAGCTACGCACGCTCAACTGAACCATCACGATTTATGCGTGTTTTTCATATTGACAGCATTTAAACAATAAACAGCTTTATATATGGCATATATATTTGCGTTTGCCATGGCAACTGCTGTTTATTAAATGTGTCAGAAATTGTTATTAAATTTGAGATAGTGTGCATTTGATTTGCTGCAAGCATATTCAGTTCTTGTGAGCTACCCAAATAAAATGTTTTGATTAAATATAATAAATAAATTGATGTGTTTGTGGTTCGAGACATTGCTTAAAACTCTGTATCAATACTTTTTCTTACTCTCTTTTTTCTTTCTCTTAAGCCCTATTTATATTTCACATCTATATGAACTCTTTTATAGCTTTATTTCCATTGTACGCATTTGAATCGTATTGAAAATCTGTGTCTTTTGATTGTTGCAACGGAACCCGGCCTAATGATAGACACGCTCAGCAAAACTGGCTCGAATGCGCCTTTTAGCTGGAAATCGAAATCGTGCCGGCGCACCAGAGCTTTAATTAAAGTTGGTCTTAAAGTAACATGGCCTGCATTAGATCGCAGCGACTGGGACAACGCCTAAGCCCAGTTACAACAACAACAACAACTGTAATAAACATAATAAAAAATCACCCAAATTAAGCCAACGACTTTCGCCTGGTCAACCGCAAAAATTGTTCAAGCAATTTGTATAGACTGAAATATAAAAAATTTAAGTAAAATACAAAAAAAAAAAGAAGTGAATATTGGCAATAAATCTGTGCAGAAAAGGAAAACTGGTTGGAGTAGAAAGCACGCACCGCGACTCGGAAGCTGTGCAGAAGCAATGCTGGGAAGCCTTGTGTTTGACCAGAAAGAAAGAAAAAAAGAAGATTAAAAAAACCCCTCAAACAGGTTAATCTTAATGTGCAGTAAAGCCCATAAACAAACATAGATCTGGTTGGTATGCGAGATACTACAACGCGTCATGTTAGCTTATTTTTTCTGGGGCTAAACAACTATTGCGTGAATCGACGGCTTCCGACAGCTTGACATGCAAATCAGTTTTTGGCCACAGACCATAAATAATCCTTAACAACATTGGCATAAGTGTTGCTGTTTCATAAACACCTGCTAATCGAGTCAAAAAATAAATAAATAGTAAGGCTCGTAATAAAAACAACCACAACTTTCTCATCGCACAAATTGTTGGGTCTAGACAAATTGAACTCTCACTTACTCCCACGCTCACACCTCACCTGACAAAGCTGTCCACTGAGAACCCAAAAACTGAGGCGTCAACACAACCTGACCATTAGATATATATACACAAGATAATGAATGCGTAAAGCAAACTAAACAAATTTGTTGTAATGAGCAGCGGCCAGTTTGTGTATGTCTGGCAATTGCAGCTAGGCAGAAATTTTATTTAAATACCCTGTAACCAATTGAAGTTGGGCATATGCATTCAAGTCACAAAATACATATATAAACATATATTCTCCATATCTCTGCTTCAATCGCAATGCTATTTTCTTCGATAACTCTTCTCATTTTCTCGAAATCGATAAATATCGATGTTCAGTCTACGTTCTTTGGACATAAATCTATGCATATGTGGGGAGTATAGACAAACAATATTGTACTTTCTTTTATGATTTAAGAATAAGTAATTTTTGTTCACACCTTTCCCCATACCTTTCCCTTTTTATACCTTTCGCTATTCTTTCTCCAAATCAAAAGAAAAAACCTATGTTAAGTCTTTATTTACAGACAGTTGAAGCCCATCTTTAGGAGTTAACATTTTATAATGATCGTACCCCATCTTTCCTATTTATACCTTTCGCCATTCTTTTTGCAAGTTGAAAGATAAAGCCTATGTGCAGACTTTATTTTCGGCATATACAGACAATCTTCTTCTTAAGTTCTGAAAATTGCATCAAGATCGAACCATGAAAACGTGAGTTACTTAAGAGTACATTCTCTATAGTTGGGCCTCAAGTGAAGAAGAAGCAAACAAGCTGATCAAAGTGCGTATCTGTTTTTTTGAAGCTACAGGGTATTTGTTTGTCTATCACTTATGGCTAGACTTCACTTGTAGAGTTTTCCAGTGGCTCAGTTTTCACTTTCACAGGCAGGCAGGCGAAGCGAAAATCTCTGGCCCACATGGCAGCTGCGACAGACTTGTATTCTGATTGCAAGGCCTGCTTTCATTTTCATTGAACAAAAACTGAGACGCCAAATGCGGCAATGTTGGCGTTGTGGCCAATTGCAACAGCAGCGGCTGCTCGTGGCTTGGCTAGTTGCTTAACCCAATTTTGATATCATTTGGCTCGTGGGGTACGCAACTGTTGGCAAAAAGCTGTCGATGTGGCTTGCGACGCATTTTTTGCTCTGCTTATGAGCTGCACCTGTCCGTGGGCAGCGGCAGCAGCTGAAATATGAAAGGAATGCGTAGCTGGGCCGGCCTCAAGTTGGGAGCGCACAGTTCAATATTTGCAGTTATTCATGTATTTGCTAGGCAAATGGAATAAATATTTGGCCAGCTATTGGATTTGATTTTAATAATTATTAATTTCAGTTTATTTAAATTACAGCAATACAAACAAATAATTCAATGCCTCACGCATAGAGCACACGCACACTAAAGCTTTGTGCGCTTAAAGCTCTGTTTAAGCAGAACTTGTTTAAAGCTCACTAATACACGCACATTTACCCAAACACACAAATAATTGAATTGCTTGAACAAAACGTATTTGTGTTTTTTTGGCTACTGATTCGAATAGTTAAATCTCTAAATTTCCTTGCTAGCACCTGAAAACCCAAATCTAAATGCTTGTGGCCTAAAACAGATGCCATCAAATGCAATTTCGTTGAATCACAATAAAAAATAAATGAAAATAAACAACATGCATTTCAAAGGCTTAAGCAAATGAATGTGTGTGTTCACAGAATGTAAACAATGTTTTGTGTTTGCTTAAAAATTAATGACTTTTAATTAAAATATGCATATTGAACAAATACAAATTGTGCGTATTGAAACAAAATACATGCATGCATATATAGATATTAAATCTCTCTCGCTTTAAAAATTGCAAAGAACAGAAATCCATTCATTCATTCGCCAAACGCTGCGGGCCCTTTGGGAACCAACCAAAATTGTAGTTTAATAAATCAAAAATGAAATCTTTAATTATTCTTTCCAGCAAATATGAAAAAAAAATAAAACTCGTACAAAAAAATTAAATAAATGGCATAGAGCTTAAATAAAATGCTCAAAACAGAGAGCGGAAAAACATAATAAATGATTTTTAATGTGGCTAATAAAAAAATGAGCATTGCATTCTGCTTTGATGAAGTCGGTAAAAAGTGTGTATGCGAACATAGTTAAAAATATAATGGAACATAAGCAACAATAAAACATTTTGCTATAAGACTCTATTCATAAAAACTGCAGCTACAGCATCATTATTATGCATAATTATCTATAAAATTTTTTATATTTGTGTGGATTTATTTATATATATGTACATATATATATGTATATTTTTTTGGTTCCCACCAGACGACGGCAGAGCTGCTCCGTTCAGGGTCACATGTGTGCGATCGCGAGTCGAGTTAGTCGCCAAGTTCCTAAGAATAACTCAGACCCGGTCGCAGTCTCAGACCCAGCTCTGCCCCTGCCCCTGCTCTATACCCATTCCACATAATTCAATTTTCAATTCAACGTGACGCTAAAAGCTTCATTTACAGTTATTATTGTCTGTCTATAGAGTATTTGCAAAATGTATTCATGTTACGCATATGCATTCATATGCATACACTCGCGAATACTCATTTAGTATTTATATTTTTTTATAGAGATGTTCTCGCTTGTTGTGCAATGGCGATGGGCAACAGTACTTATCTTTAATCTCTTACGTCAGACATAACCCTTAGAATATGACACGTCAATATGACTGTGAATGTGTTTTTTATTCACTTTATTCGCAATACGCAATATTACGAGAATTGCATGTGCAATGGGCCGCTTGAAATGGGCAGGCAACAATTTCATGTTCACGTTGCTTTGAGACGTGTGTTAGTACATGTTTTTATTATAAACTGACTTTAATGTCAGTGAACTGTAAATAATATATGAAATATAAGTTTAAGCATCTTTTTCGCCCCATTTACCTTTGAGATTGTCGTTTTGCGTAACGAACTTTGAATATATTTAAACTTATTCAGTTCTTTTTATTTCCTAGAATTTAGTTATGTGTGAAGTATATATACATATCCGATAAAGTATGTACAGTATATATATTCTAGATCAAAGTCAACAGTCGAGCTGACATCGTACATTTTTGTTTTAACTAAAAAGTTGTTGAGTCCAGAATAATTAGTATTAGATACATTTCTTAACATTACACACTTTATATGGAAACACAGGCAAAAATGTCAAAACTCAACAAACAAGCCGAAGCTTTCAAATTAGCGAGTCACAACTGTATCAACAAAAAGTATGCCTGATAAATTCTTATCAAATTCGACGAGATCTCATGTTAAAAGAACTTTTTTGTTAATGGCGGGACACATAAATAACTTTCAAATAATTTCATTACCTCAAAAAAGGTGGCAAGCTTTTCAAATAATAAATCAACAGCCTGAGCTGCTTCCACTTCTCGCATTTTTTGCGAATTCGCTATTCAGAATGCAATTTAAAGATTCTCAGAATTTTGAGTAAGCGAGAGGGCAACTTGCCAAGGTAGATAAAAAAAAAAAAAAAAAAAACAACTAAACAAAACCTCAACAAACTTCAGAGTTCGAAAAGCATCATAAATTATGTCAGAAAGTTAAACTACAATTAGAAGCCACACAAAGTGAGGAGCTGTAGGGGCTTCAGCAGGGGGGCAGGGAGGGGTTTCCACGTGGGGTTTACCCAACAAGTGCACACATTTCAAGATTTTAACGAGGTTTTCAATGTCGTGAAGACTAATTATTAGTGGAGCCCCGTGAAATGGAAGTTCACAAACTTGCAGATCATACTTTTATGCGATACGTGAGTAAATTAATGCAATAGTCAAACGGAGTTGTCACATAAAATGACGAAATTTAGTGCGTCACGTAAAATGCGCCAACCCAATTAAATCGTCCCAAATGGATTTGGGTTAAATGAGAACAGTTAAATCAAGATTTGATGAGGGGGGAAACTTACATTTCCGCAAGCGCACAAATCGCCAGACAAAGTCGAAAAGTCGTCAAATCTGGAAATAAGAGAGGAAAAAAGCAAACATTTAGCATAAATTAAATACATATTACAATCTAAAAATAAGCAGCGAAAAAAGACGAAGATTTATCTAAGAAAAACTGCGCATTGCGCGCGCAACGAACGGAAGCGACTGCACACAGACAAAGTACATACATGCATACATATGTACATATATGTACTATATAATATGTATAAATATATAAACAAATTAGTCGCGGCTTTTGTTATCTTTAATTTTTTTTGTGAAGCCGCCATTTGAGGCGGAACACAAGTTCAAGGTGAGCTAGGGGAAAAACTTAGAGTTCATTAAAATGAATTTAAAGCTGCGCTGAGAACTACGTTATACGAGTGCAAGTCGGACTAACTGACTGACAAGCAGTCATGATTGATCAGTCAGTTAGTCAATCAGTCAGTCAGTCAGCCATTCTATCAGAGTGAACTGCTAATCATTCAGATAGTAAATTAGAGAGAACTACGTAATATGACTGCTAGTCAGACAGATAGTCAATCAGTGAGTCAATCAGTCTATCAATCAGATAGAACCACGTTATAGATATATGTATATTATGTATATATATATATATATATATATATTATATCAGTCAGTCAATCAGTGAGAACTATTGCTAGTCAGTCAGCTAGTGAATCAGTCAGTCAGTCAATCAGTGTTGTTGAGTTTGTCTCTAGGCTTTTCTCATTAATCTTTCAATTAAATGCAAATTTTTTAATTATTTAAGAACACACTGCAAATTGAATTGTGTGCGCCTCGAAGCGAGACCTACCGCAGTTGTAGTCAGATTCGAGTGAACTCTTATACCCCCTCCTTCCTCCTACCCACTCAGCAATCTGCTGGCTGTCTGTTCTGGTTGGTATTAAATTTCCAACTCATTAAAATTTTGCGCGCTGTGTGCGAAAAACTGGCGTCCAAAACCAGCAGCAGCAAAAGTAGCATGAGAAATAATTATATGGTCGCAAAGTACCCTTCGGTGGGGATGTCCCTCTCCCTTTGTCTCTCCCTCTGTCTCTCCCTGTTTCTAAAGAGAGCGAATTTACAGAGTGTTTGCATTTGTGCTTTTGCCCTGGCAAATGGAAAAATGACGCAGCTTGTCAGTCATAAATGAAACGCATACAAGAAAAAACTGAGAAAGATTTAAGTTTTGTGTAGTCAAAGCTTAAATTCCCTTCACAATTAATGAGCTTCCAATAATAGCTAAGCCCTTCCCTCTTCCAATGTGTTACATGTCTCGTAAAAAAGCTGAGAATGCCTTATGCATAGGGTATGAGCACTTGTGCGCAGTGCATGCTGCTGCTTGATAACTTAATGGAGTGCAATGTTCTTCGCGGCAGCTACACTCAATTATACGGCTCAATTATTCATGTAAGTTCAATAAAACCTTTGACTTGAACTTAATAAATGATTCACTTGAAATTCTGGCATATTATTGATAACAATTGTTTGCGACCGACCGGAAGTGCCCGCGCGACCGGAAGATAAAAATGTGTACGAAGCTCTAGAGCAATCTAATCGTAGCACACAAGCTGACGTCACTTGGCTATCATATACATATAATACTCTATAATACACTATACTATATATATACATATATTTGCGGCAATAAAATTGGAAAGTAATATGTACACAAAATTGGAAGATTGCGTCAGTCAATCGACAACCCACACAAAAGACAGCTAAAAAACAAAACAAATAAAAAATTGCGCCAAATTAAGCGTCAGGTTTCTTGCTCTCAGTCCGTCTCTTTCTATTGGCATATCGCGCTCTCGCTCAGCTGCAGCTTGTTGCTGGACGAGAGTCACAATTAGAGAAGTGCTTACAAAAGGTCAGCCGCACACAATTTGCCCAAGCACTCGAGACAAAAGCGAAGCAAAAACATAAAATAAAATAAAATAAAACTAATAACAAAACGTAGCAATAATACAAAATTAGAAGCTTGTGTCTAAATTAAACGTTTTTTATGCCCTGTATTACATGACTGCCAAAAGAGGCATGCCCGACGCATCAGCTTAACAAGTCTATATAGTATTCTGTCGTAATTTACGTACAACATAAGTTACAATGAAGCAGATTGTTCTACAAGAATTTAATAATTAAGCAATATTTAATAATACCCATATAATATAGTGATGCGATCCAAAGCGATTTAATGCCTTGCACATTTGCTTAGTGCACTAGAATGCCCACTGATAAGACTTAAGACTTATGACACTTATTACTTAGTATATACAGGGTATCTTTTGGTTGATTAGCTATGAACTTAACACTGCCGTCTTGGCTGATTTCTTGTTATGCTTTTGGCAACTTGGACGACGACAAGCCCTTATTTGTGCCCCGTTGTCTGATGGAAAACAAATGCTGGCCAAAGAGTCGAAGACGATGTCGACGCAACGTTTAGCTCCGCTTTAAGAGCTGGATTAGTGCCATGTTTGGGGCGTGTACCGACGACATCGTAGTCGTCCTGGGGTAAAAGGCGGGCAATTAATTTTTTAATGGCTTAGACGAAACTGACTGCCTTTGGGGGTTATTAGAAAAGTTCGTTTTTATGGCGCAGAAAAACTGCTTGAAAATTGTCAATTAGCAAAGTGCGAAAAGAGGAAAAAAAACGGAAGGAATGTTGCAATTGATAGCAAGCACAACGACTGCGCAATGCTCTATATAATGGGCAATGAGAACTTGAGACTTGTGTCTTGATTATTTTGGGTGGGTGACTCTTGAGCTGTGTATTGATTTTTGAAATTCATGGACGCGTGGCAATAATATATTTGTCGCCAATTTTAGAGAAGGT
This sequence comes from Drosophila novamexicana, assembly GCF_003285875.2. NCBI lineage: Eukaryota > Metazoa > Arthropoda > Insecta > Diptera > Drosophilidae > Drosophila > Drosophila novamexicana. Next base: position 1,906,119 of record NW_020824837.1, read on the forward strand.
CATTCGAAGTTTACCCAGCACTTAATCGATCTATATATCGATTTTTTCGGCCCACTTTGTCCATGCGAAATTTTCAAGTCTTAGGCATCAGAACTTGCTACGTAACCAATACACACTTTCTCACTTCGCGCACAGCGTATAAATACAACCGCAATGCCCGCTAAATGTAGCTAATTTGGCTATAGAAAAGCAAAGTTTTGGGCTGGAGAACAAACAGGCAACAGTTGCTTTCTTGACCATTCAATTGAGTACGACTTGCATTTTTATGATGTTTAATCTAAATTTTTACGAGTTGAATACATTTTACGGCACAGGCTCGGTCCGGCGGCTGCCATTTGCCTAACGAGCGGACAGCTCCAAACTCGTTACAAAAAAAAATAAATATATATGTGTATATAGTATATTGCCCGGCGGTTGCGCATTTATTTATTTATTTAAAGCCTGCGCTGCCCGGCCAGCAATTTGTTTTGATTCAATGAAATATCAAAAACGTGACCCAAGTGCACTTCCCTAAAAACAAACAAGTAAGAGGCTCAAGTCGAGAGCTCCCGACTAGGGGATACCCTGAACCCTCTTCTTCCAACATCAAATGCATATATATATTCTACTTTAGAAGCTATATGTCAAGTTTGGTGACTGTAGCTCTTATTATTTACCAAAATTGCCCAAAAAACATGATATCGATATAGATTTTGCTTGGAATCGGAGTAAGTTATCGATTATCTCAAGCAAACTCGATCTGCGCAGGCACTAGGACCTACATCTAAATTTCTAATTTCAAGTCTCTAGCTCTTATAGGTTCTGAGATCCCTGCGTTCATACATACGGACAGACGGAGGGACGGATAGACAGACGGACATGGCTAGATGGCTAGAATATATATACTTTATGGGGTCGGAGAAGCTTCCTTCTGCCTGTTATAAATATAAATACAATATACCCTTATACCCATTTTTGATGGGTTCAGGGTATAATCATAGAAAAAGTTTCGATTTTCGCACCGACCTTTATTTTGAAAAAAAGCGTGATGTAACCCCTTGCCATTTTGGTCGATTTGGGTCAAAATTTAGATTTTCTATTTTTTGATGCCAGTCGATAGTACTGATCCTTACCAGTCAAAAATTGGAGTTGTGTCGTTTTCAAACGTCATATCTTCCGCAGATATATGTCGTTTTTAGAGCGCGGAGATATATCGTTTTTAGAGCGGCGGAGTTATGTCGCTTCAAAACGACATAATCTCGCCATGATCAGCGGCGGAGTTATGTCGTTTTCAAACGTCATAATTTCGCCAGAAAGCATACAAATTCAAAAAGGTATAATATTTGAAAATCAGACTTTATTTGCCCGAGATATACGAAAAAAATCATCAAAAAAGGTTTGATTTTCGAACCGAACCCGATTTTGATAAAAATCGTGATGTAACCCCTTGCCATTTTGGTCGATTTGGGTCAAAATTTAGATTTTCTATTTTTTGATGCCAGTCGATAGTACTGATCCTTACCAGTCAAAAATTGGAGTTATGTCGTTTTCAAACGTCATATCTTCCGCGGATATATGTCGTTTTTAGAGCGCGGAGATAAATCGTTGTTTGAGCGGCGGAGTTATGTCGCTTCAAAACGACATAATCTCGCCATGATCAGCGGCGGAGTTATGTCGTTTTCAAACGTCATAATTTCGCCAGAAAGCATACAAATTCAAAAAGGTATAATATTTGAAAATCAGACTTTATTTGCCCGAGATATACAAAAAAATCATCAAAAAAGGTTTGATTTTCGAACCGAACCCGATTTTGATAAAAATCGTGATGTAACCCCTTGCCATTTTGGTCGATTTGGGTCAAAATTTAGATTTTCTATTTTTTGATGCCAGTCGAAAGTACTGATCCTTACGAGTCCGAAATGGTATAAAATTTTAAAATCGGACACTATTTGGCCGAGATATACAAAAAAAATCATCAAAAAAGGTTTGATTTTCGAACCGAACCCGATTTTGATAAAAATCGTGATGTAACCCCTTGCCATTTTGGTCGATTTGGGTCAAAATTTAGATTTTCTATTTTTTGATGCCAGTCGAAAGTACTGATCCTTACGAGTCCGAAATGGTATAAAATTTGAAAATCGGACACTATTTGGCCGAGATATTCAAAAAAATCATCAAAAAAGGTTTGATTTTCGAACCGAACCCGATTTTGATAAAAATCGTGATGTAACCCCTTGCCATTTACCAGTCAAAAATTGGAGTTATGTCGTTTTCAAACGTCATATCTTCCGCGGATATATGTCGTTTTTAGAGCGGCGGAGTTATGTCGCTTCAAAACGACATAATCTCGCCATGATCAGCGGCGGAGTTATGTCGTTTTCAAACGTCATAATTTCGCCAGAAAGCATACAAATTCAAAAAGGTATAATATTTGAAAATCAGACTTTATTTGCCCGAGATATACAAAAAAAATCATCAAAAAAGGTTTGATTTTCGAACCGAACCCGATTTTGATAAAAATCGTGATGTAACCCCTTGCCATTTTGGTCGATTTGGGTCAAAATTTAGATTTTCTATTTTTTGATGCCAGTCGATAGTACTGATCCTTACGAGTCCGAAATGGTATAAAATTTGAAAATCGGACACTATTTGGCCGAGATATTCAAAAAAATCATCAAAAAAGGTTTGATTTTCGAACCGACCCCGATTTTGATAAAAATCGTGATGTAACCCCTTGCCATTTTGGTCGATTTGGGTCAAAATTTAGATTTTCTATTTTTTGATGCCAGTCGAAAGTACTGATCCTTACGAGTCCGAAATGGTATAAAATTTGAAAATCGGACACTATTTGGCCGAGATATTCAAAAAAATCATCAAAAAAGGTTTGATTTTCGAACCGAACCCGATTTTGATAAAAATCGTGATGTAACCCCTTGCCATTTTGGTCGATTTGGGTCAAAATTTAGATTTTCTATTTTTTGATGCCAGTCGAAAGTACTGATCCTTACGAGTCCGAAATGGTATAAAATTTGAAAATCGGACACTATTTGGCCGAGATATTCAAAAAAATCATCAAAAAAGGTTTGATTTTCGAACCGAACCCGATTTTGATAAAAATCGTGATGTAACCCCTTGCCATTTTGGTCGATTTGGGTCAAAATTTAGATTTTCTATTTTTTGATGCCAGTCGAAAGTACTGATCCTTACGAGTCCGAAATGGTATAAAATTTGAAAATCGGACACTATTTGGCCGAGATATTCAAAAAAATCATCAAAAAAGGTTTGATTTTCGAACCGAACCCGATTTTGATAAAAATCGTGATGTAACCCCTTGCCATTTACCAGTCAAAAATTGGAGTTATGTCGTTTTCAAACGTCATATCTTCCGCGGATATATGTCGTTTTTAGAGCGGCGGAGTTATGTCGCTTCAAAACGACATAATCTCGCCATGATCAGCGGCGGAGTTATGTCGTTTTCAAACGTCATAATTTCGCCAGAAAGCATACAAATTCAAAAAGGTATAATATTTGAAAATCAGACTTTATTTGCCCGAGATATACAAAAAAAATCATCAAAAAAGGTTTGATTTTCGAACCGAACCCGATTTTGATAAAAATCGTGATGTAACCCCTTGCCATTTTGGTCGATTTGGGTCAAAATTTAGGTTTTCTATTTTTTGATGCCAGTCGATAGTACTGATCCTTACCAGTCAAAAATTGGAGTTATGTCGTTTTCATACGTCATATCTTCCGCGGATATATGTCGTTTTTAGAGCGCGGAGATATATCGTTGTTAGAGCGGCGGAGTTATGTCGCTTCAAAACGACATAATCTCGCCATGATCAGCGGCGGAGTTATGTCGTTTTCAAACGTCATAATTTCGCCAGAAAGCATACAAATTCAAAAAGGTATAATATTTGAAAATCGGACACTATTTGGCCGAGATATTCAAAAAAATCATCAAAAAAGGTTTGATTTTCGAACCGAACCCGATTTTGATAAAAATCGTGATGTAACCCCTTGCCATTTTGGTCGATTTGGGTCAAAATTTAGATTTTCTATTTTTTGATGCCAGTCGAAAGTACTGATCCTTACGAGTCCGAAATGGTATAAAATTTTAAAATCGGACACTATTTGGCCGAGAAATTAAAAAAAAATCATCAAAAAAGGTTTGATTTTCGAACCGAACCCGATTTTGATAAAAATCGTGATGTAACCCCTTGCCATTTTAGTCGATTTGGGTCAAAATTTAGATTTTCTATTTTTTGATGCCAGTCGATAGTACTGATCCTTACCAGTCAAAAATTGGAGTTATGTCGTTTTCAAACGTCATAATTTCGCCAGAAAGCATACAAATTCAAAAAGGTATAATATTTGAAAATCAGACTTTATTTGCCCGAGATATACAAAAAAATCATCAAAAAAGGTTTGATTTTCGAACCGAACCCGATTTTGATAAAAATCGTGATGTAACCCCTTGCCATTTTGGTCGATTTGGGTCAAAATTTAGATTTTCTATTTTTTGATGCCAGTCGAAAGTACTGATCCTTACGAGTCCGAAATGGTATAAAATTTGAAAATCGGACACTATTTGGCCGAGATATTCAAAAAAATCATCAAAAAAGGTTTGATTTTCGAACCGACCCCGATTTTGATAAAAATCGTGATGTAACCCCTTGCCATTTTGGTCGATTTGGGTCAAAATTTAGATTTTCTATTTTTTGATGCCAGTCGAAAGTACTGATCCTTACGAGTCCGAAATGGTATAAAATTTGAAAATCGGACACTATTTGGCCGAGATATTCAAAAAAATCATCAAAAAAGGTTTGATTTTCGAACCGAACCCGATTTTGATAAAAATCGTGATGTAACCCCTTGCCATTTTGGTCGATTTGGGTCAAAATTTAGATTTTTCTATTTTTTGATGCCAGTCGAAAGTACTGATCCTTACGAGTCCGAAATGGTATAAAATTTGAAAATCGGACACTATTTGGCCGAGATATTCAAAAAAATCATCAAGAAAGGTTTGATTTTCGAACCGAACCCGATTTTGATAAAAATCGTGATGTAACCCCTTGCCATTTACCAGTCAAAAATTGGAGTTATGTCGTTTTCAAACGTCATATCTTCCGCGGATATATGTCGTTTTTAGAGCGCGGAGATATATCGTTGTTAGAGCGGCGGAGTTATGTCGCTTCAAAACGACATAATCTCGCCATGATCAGCGGCGGAGTTATGTCGTTTTCAAACGTCATAATTTCGCCAGAAAGCATACAAATTCAAAAAGGTATAATATTTGAAAATCAGACTTTATTTGCCCGAGATATACAAAAAAATCATCAAAAAAGGTTTGATTTTCGAACCGAACCCGATTTTGATAAAAATCGTGATGTAACCCCTTGCCATTTTGGTCGATTTGGGTCAAAATTTAGATTTTCTATTTTTTGATGCCAGTCGAAAGTACTGATCCTTACGAGTCCGAAATGGTATAAAATTTGAAAATCGGACACTATTTGGCCGAGATATTCAAAAAAATCATCAAAAAAGGTTTGATTTTCGAACCGAACCCGATTTTGATAAAAATCGTGATGTAACCCCTTGCCATTTACCAGTCAAAAATTGGAGTTATGTCGTTTTCAAACGTCATATCTTCCGCGGATATATGTCGTTTTTAGAGCGGCGGAGTTATGTCGCTTCAAAACGACATAATCTCGCCATGATCAGCGGCGGAGTTATGTCGTTTTCAAACGTCATAATTTCGCCAGAAAGCATACAAATTCAAAAAGGTATAATATTTGAAAATCAGACTTTATTTGCCCGAGATATACAAAAAAAATCATCAAAAAAGGTTTGATTTTCGAACCGAACCCGATTTTGATAAAAATCGTGATGTAACCCCTTGCCATTTTGGTCGATTTGGGTCAAAATTTAGGTTTTCTATTTTTTGATGCCAGTCGATAGTACTGATCCTTACCAGTCAAAAATTGGAGTTATGTCGTTTTCATACGTCATATCTTCCGCGGATATATGTCGTTTTTAGAGCGCGGAGATATATCGTTGTTAGAGCGGCGGAGTTATGTCGCTTCAAAACGACATAATCTCGCCATGATCAGCGGCGGAGTTATGTCGTTTTCAAACGTCATAATTTCGCCAGAAAGCATACAAATTCAAAAAGGTATAATATTTGAAAATCGGACACTATTTGGCCGAGATATTCAAAAAAATCATCAAAAAAGGTTTGATTTTCGAACCGAACCCGATTTTGATAAAAATCGTGATGTAACCCCTTGCCATTTTGGTCGATTTGGGTCAAAATTTAGATTTTCTATTTTTTGATGCCAGTCGAAAGTACTGATCCTTACGAGTCCGAAATGGTATAAAATTTTAAAATCGGACACTATTTGGCCGAGAAATTAAAAAAAAATCATCAAAAAAGGTTTGATTTTCGAACCGAACCCGATTTTGATAAAAATCGTGATGTAACCCCTTGCCATTTTAGTCGATTTGGGTCAAAATTTAGATTTTCTATTTTTTGATGCCAGTCGATAGTACTGATCCTTACCAGTCAAAAATTGGAGTTATGTCGTTTTCAAACGTCATAATTTCGCCAGAAAGCATACAAATTCAAAAAGGTATAATATTTGAAAATCAGACTTTATTTGCCCGAGATATACAAAAAAATCATCAAAAAAGGTTTGATTTTCGAACCGAACCCGATTTTGATAAAAATCGTGATGTAACCCCTTGCCATTTTGGTCGATTTGGGTCAAAATTTAGATTTTCTATTTTTTGATGCCAGTCGAAAGTACTGATCCTTACGAGTCCGAAATGGTATAAAATTTGAAAATCGGACACTATTTGGCCGAGATATTCAAAAAAATCATCAAAAAAGGTTTGATTTTCGAACCGACCCCGATTTTGATAAAAATCGTGATGTAACCCCTTGCCATTTTGGTCGATTTGGGTCAAAATTTAGATTTTTCTATTTTTTGATGCCAGTCGAAAGTACTGATCCTTACGAGTCCGAAATGGTATAAAATTTGAAAATCGGACACTATTTGGCCGAGATATTCAAAAAAATCATCAAAAAAGGTTTGATTTTCGAACCGAACCCGATTTTGATAAAAATCGTGATGTAACCCCTTGCCATTTTGGTCGATTTGGGTCAAAATTTAGATTTTTCTATTTTTTGATGCCAGTCGAAAGTACTGATCCTTACGAGTCCGAAATGGTATAAAATTTGAAAATCGGACACTATTTGGCCGAGATATTCAAAAAAATCATCAAAAAAGGTTTGATTTTCGAACCGAACCCGATTTTGATAAAAATCGTGATGTAACCCCTTGCCATTTACCAGTCAAAAATTGGAGTTATGTCGTTTTCAAACGTCATATCTTCCGCGGATATATGTCGTTTTTAGAGCGCGGAGATATATCGTTGTTAGAGCGGCGGAGTTATGTCGCTTCAAAACGACATAATCTCGCCATGATCAGCGGCGGAGTTATGTCGTTTTCAAACGTCATAATTTCGCCAGAAAGCATACAAATTCAAAAAGGTATAATATTTGAAAATCAGACTTTATTTGCCCGAGATATACAAAAAAATCATCAAAAAAGGTTTGATTTTCGAACCGAACCCGATTTTGATAAAAATCGTGATGTAACCCCTTGCCATTTTGGTCGATTTGGGTCAAAATTTAGATTTTCTATTTTTTGATGCCAGTCGAAAGTACTGATCCTTACGAGTCCGAAATGGTATAAAATTTGAAAATCGGACACTATTTGGCCGAGATATTCAAAAAAATCATCAAAAAAGGTTTGATTTTCGAACCGAACCCGATTTTGATAAAAATCGTGATGTAACCCCTTGCCATTTTGGTCGATTTGGGTCAAAATTTAGATTTTCTATTTTTTGATGCCAGTCGAAAGTACTGATCCTTACGAGTCCGAAATGGTATAAAATTTGAAAATCGGACACTATTTGGCCGAGATATTCAAAAAAATCATCAAAAAAGGTTTGATTTTCGAACCGAACCCGATTTTGATAAAAATCGTGATGTAACCCCTTGCCATTTTGGTCGATTTGGGTCAAAATTTAGATTTTTCTATTTTTTGATGCCAGTCGAAAGTACTGATCCTTACGAGTCCGAAATGGTATAAAATTTGAAAATCGGACACTATTTGGCCGAGATATTCAAAAAAATCATCAAAAAAGGTTTGATTTTCGAACCGAACCCGATTTTGATAAAAATCGTGATGTAACCCCTTGCCATTTTGGTCGATTTGGGTCAAAATTTAGATTTTCTATTTTTTGATGCCAGTCGAAAGTACTGATCCTTACGAGTCCGAAATGGTATAAAATTTGAAAATCGGACACTATTTGGCCGAGATATTCAAAAAAATCATCAAAAAAGGTTTGATTTTCGAACCGAACCCGATTTTGATAAAAATCGTGATGCCATTTTGGTCGATTTGGGTCAAAATTTAGATTTTCTATTTTTTGATGCCAGTCGTAAGTACTGATCCTTACGAGTCCGAAATGGTATAAAATTTGAAAATCGGACACTATTTGGCCGAGATATTCAAAAAAATCATCAAAAAAGGTTTGATTTTCGAACCGAACCCGATTTTGATAAAAATCGTGATGTAACCCCTTGCCATTTACCAGTCAAAAATTGGAGTTATGTCGTTTTCAAACGTCATATCTTCCGCGGATATATGTCGTTTTTAGAGCGCGGAGATATATCGTTTTTAGAGCGGCGGAGTTATGTCGCTTCAAAACGACATAATCTCGCCATGATCAGCGGCGGAGTTATGTCGTTTTCAAACGTCATAATTTCGCCAGAAAGCATACAAATTCAAAAAGGTATAATATTTGAAAATCAGACTTTATTTGCCCGAGATATACAAAAAAATCATCAAAAAAGGTTTGATTTTCGAACCGAACCCGATTTTGATAAAAATCGTGATGCCATTTTGGTCGATTTGGGTCAAAATTTAGATTTTCTATTTTTTGATGCCAGTCGTAAGTACTGATCCTTACGAGTCCGAAATGGTATAAAATTTGAAAATCGGACACTATTTGGCCGAGATATTCAAAAAAATCATCAAAAAAGGTTTGATTTTCGAACCGAACCCGATTTTGATAAAAATCGTGATGTAACCCCTTGCCATTTTGGTCGATTTGGGTCAAAATTTAGATTTTCTATTTGTTGATGCCAGTCGATAGTACTGATCCTTACCAGTCAAAAATTGGAGTTATGTCGTTTTCAAACGTCATATCTTCCGCGGATATATGTCGTTTTTAGAGCGCGGAGATATATCGTTTTTAGAGCGGCGGAGTTATGTCGCTTCAAAACGACATAATCTCGCCATGATCAGCGGTGGAGTTATGTCGTTTTCAAACGTCATAATTTCGCCAGAAAGCATACAAATTCAAAAAGGTATAATATTTGAAAATCAGACTTTATTTGCCCGAGATATACAAAAAAAATCATCAAAAAATGTTTGATTTTCGAACCGACCCCGATTTTGATAAAAATCGTGATGTAACCCCTTGCCATTTTGGTCGATTTGGGTCAAAATTTAGATTTTCTATTTTTTGATGCCAGTCGATAGTACTGATCCTTACCAGTCAAAAATTGGAGTTATGTCGTTTTCAAACGTCATATCTTCCGCGGATATATGTCGTTTTTAGATCGCGGAGATATGTATATCGTTTTTAGAGCGGCGGAGTTATGTCGCTTCAAAACGACATAATCTCGCCATGATCAGCGGCGGAGTTATGTCGTTTTCAAACGTCATAATTTCGCCAGAAAGCATACAAATTCAAAAAGGTATAATATTTGAAAATCAGACTTTATTTGCCCGAGATATTCAAAAAAATCATCAAAAAAGGTTTGATTTTCGAACCGAACCCGATTTTGATAAAAATCGTGATGTAACCCCTTGCCATTTTGGTCGATTTGGGTCAAAATTTAGATTTTCTATTTTTTGATGCCAGTCGTAAGTACTGATCCTTACGAGTCCGAAATGGTATAAAATTTGAAAATCGGACACTATTTGGCCGAGATATTCAAAAAAATCATCAAAAAAGGTTTGATTTTCGAACCGAACCCGATTTTGATAAAAATCGTGATGTAACCCCTTGCCATTTACCAGTCAAAAATTGGAGTTATGTCGTTTTCAAACGTCATATCTTCCGCGGATATATGTCGTTTTTAGAGCGCGGAGATATATCGTTTTTAGAGCGGCGGAGTTATGTCGCTTCAAAACGACATAATCTCGCCATGATCAGCGGCGGAGTTATGTCGTTTTCAAACGTCATAATTTCGCCAGAAAGCATACAAATTCAAAAAGGTATAATATTTGAAAATCAGACTTTATTTGCCCGAGATATACAAAAAAATCATCAAAAAAGGTTTGATTTTCGAACCGAACCCGATTTTGATAAAAATCGTGATGCCATTTTGGTCGATTTGGGTCAAAATTTAGATTTTCTATTTTTTGATGCCAGTCGTAAGTACTGATCCTTACGAGTCCGAAATGGTATAAAATTTGAAAATCGGACACTATTTGGCCGAGATATTCAAAAAAATCATCAAAAAAGGTTTGATTTTCGAACCGAACCCGATTTTGATAAAAATCGTTATGTAACCCCTTGCCATTTTGGTCGATTTGGGTCAAAATTTAGATTTTCTATTTTTTGATGCCAGTCGATAGTACTGATCCTTACCAGTCAAAAATTGGAGTTATGTCGTTTTCAAACGTCATATCTTCCGCGGATATATGTCGTTTTTAGAGCGCGGAGATATGTATATCGTTTTTAGAGCGGCGGAGTTATGTCGCTTCAAAACGACATAATCTCGCCATGATCAGCGGCGGAGTTATGTCGTTTTCAAACGTCATAATTTCGCCAGAAAGCATACAAATTCAAAAAGGTATAATATTTGAAAATCAGACTTTATTTGCCCGAGATATTCAAAAAAATCATCAAAAAAGGTTTGATTTTCGAACCGAACCCGATTTTGATAAAAATCGTGATGTAACCCCTTGCCATTTTGGTCGATTTGGGTCAAAATTTAGATTTTCTATTTTTTGATGCCAGTCGAAAGTACTGATCCTTACGAGTCCGAAATGGTATAAAATTTGAAAATCGGACACTATTTGGCCGAGATATTCAAAAAAATCATCAAAAAAGGTTTGATTTTCGAACCGAACCCGATTTTGATAAAAATCGTGATGTAACCCCTTGCCATTTTGGTCGATTTGGGTCAAAATTTAGATTTTCTATTTTTTGATGCCAGTCGAAAGTACTGATCCTTACGAGTCCGAAATGGTATAAAATTTGAAAATCGGACACTATTTGGCCGAGATATTCAAAAAAATCATCAAAAAAGGTTTGATTTTCGAACCGAACCCGATTTTGATAAAAATCGTGATGTAACCCCTTGCCATTTACCAGTCAAAAATTGGAGTTATGTCGTTTTCAAACGTCATATCTTCCGCGGATATATGTCGTTTTTAGAGCGCGGAGATATATCGTTTTTAGAGCGGCGGAGTTATGTCGCTTCAAAACGACATAATCTCGCCATGATCAGCGGCGGAGTTATGTCGTTTTCAAACGTCATAATTTCGCCAGAAAGCATACAAATTCAAAAAGGTATAATATTTGAAAATCAGACTTTATTTGCCCGAGATATACAAAAAAATCATCAAAAAAGGTTTGATTTTCGAACCGAACCCGATTTTGATAAAAATCGTGATGTAACCCCTTGCCATTTTGGTCGATTTGGGTCAAAATTTAGATTTTCTATTTTTTGATGCCAGTCGAAAGTACTGATCCTTACGAGTCCGAAATGGTATAAAATTTGAAAATCGGACACTATTTGGCCGAGATATTAAAAAAAATCATCAAAAAAGGTTTGATTTTCGAACCGAACCCGATTTTGATAAAAATCGTGATGTAACCCCTTGCCATTTACCAGTCAAAAATTGGAGTTATGTCGTTTTCAAACGTCATATCTTCCGCGGATATATGTCGTTTTTAGAGCGCGGAGATATATCGTTTTTAGAGCGGCGGAGTTATGTCGCTTCAAAACGACATAATCTCGCCATGATCAGCGGCGGAGTTATGTCGTTTTCAAACGTCATAATTTCGCCAGAAAGCATACAAATTCAAAAAGGTATAATATTTGAAAATCAGACTTTATTTGCCCGAGATATACAAAAAAATCATCAAAAAAGGTTTGATTTTCGAACCGAACCCGATTTTGATAAAAATCGTGATGCCATTTTGGTCGATTTGGGTCAAAATTTAGATTTTCTATTTTTTGATGCCAGTCGTAAGTACTGATCCTTACGAGTCCGAAATGGTATAAAATTTGAAAATCGGACACTATTTGGCCGAGATATTCAAAAAAATCATCAAAAAAGGTTTGATTTTCGAACCGAACCCGATTTTGATAAAAATCGTGATGTAACCCCTTGCCATTTTGGTCGATTTGGGTCAAAATTTAGATTTTCTATTTTTTGATGCCAGTCGATAGTACTGATCCTTACCAGTCAAAAATTGGAGTTATGTCGTTTTCAAACGTCATATCTTCCGCGGATATATGTCGTTTTTAGAGCGCGGAGATATATCGTTTTTAGAGCGGCGGAGTTATGTCGCTTCAAAACGACATAATCTCGCCATGATCAGCGGTGGAGTTATGTCGTTTTCAAACGTCATAATTTCGCCAGAAAGCATACAAATTCAAAAAGGTATAATATTTGAAAATCAGACTTTATTTGCCCGAGATATACAAAAAAAATCATCAAAAAAGGTTTGATTTTCGAACCGACCCCGATTTTGATAAAAATCGTGATGTAACCCCTTGCCATTTTGGTCGATTTGGGTCAAAATTTAGATTTTCTATTTTTTGATGCCAGTCGATAGTACTGATCCTTACCAGTCAAAAATTGGAGTTATGTCGTTTTCAAACGTCATATCTTCCGCGGATATATGTCGTTTTTAGATCGCGGAGATATGTATATCGTTTTTAGAGCGGCGGAGTTATGTCGCTTCAAAACGACATAATCTCGCCATGATCAGCGGCGGAGTTATGTCGTTTTCAAACGTCATAATTTCGCCAGAAAGCATACAAATTCAAAAAGGTATAATATTTGAAAATCAGACTTTATTTGCCCGAGATATTCAAAAAAATCATCAAAAAAGGTTTGATTTTCGAACCGAACCCGATTTTGATAAAAATCGTGATGTAACCCCTTGCCATTTTGGTCGATTTGGGTCAAAATTTAGATTTTCTATTTTTTGATGCCAGTCGAAAGTACTGATCCTTACGAGTCCGAAATGGTATAAAATTTGAAAATCGGACACTATTTGGCCGAGATATTCAAAAAAATCATCAAAAAAGGTTTGATTTTCGAACCGAACCCGATTTTGATAAAAATCGTGATGCCATTTTGGTCGATTTGGGTCAAAATTTAGATTTTCTATTTTTTGATGCCAGTCGTAAGTACTGATCCTTACGAGTCCGAAATGGTATAAAATTTGAAAATCGGACACTATTTGGCCGAGATATTCAAAAAAATCATCAAAAAAGGTTTGATTTTCGAACCGAACCCGATTTTGATAAAAATCGTGATGTAACCCCTTGCCATTTACCAGTCAAAAATTGGAGTTATGTCGTTTTCAAACGTCATATCTTCCGCGGATATATGTCGTTTTTAGAGCGCGGAGATATATCGTTTTTAGAGCGGCGGAGTTATGTCGCTTCAAAACGACATAATCTCGCCATGATCAGCGGCGGAGTTATGTCGTTTTCAAACGTCATAATTTCGCCAGAAAGCATACAAATTCAAAAAGGTATAATATTTGAAAATCAGACTTTATTTGCCCGAGATATACAAAAAAATCATCAAAAAAGGTTTGATTTTCGAACCGAACCCGATTTTGATAAAAATCGTGATGTAACCCCTTGCCATTTTGGTCGATTTGGGTCAAAATTTAGATTTTCTATTTTTTGATGCCAGTCGAAAGTACTGATCCTTACGAGTCCGAAATGGTATAAAATTTGAAAATCGGACACTATTTGGCCGAGATATTAAAAAAAATCATCAAAAAGGTTTGATTTTCGAACCGAACCCGATTTTGATAAAAATCGTGATGTAACCCCTTGCCATTTACCAGTCAAAAATTGGAGTTATGTCGTTTTCAAACGTCATATCTTCCGCGGATATATGTCGTTTTTAGAGCGCGGAGATATATCGTTTTTAGAGCGGCGGAGTTATGTCGCTTCAAAACGACATAATCTCGCCATGATCAGCGGCGGAGTTATGTCGTTTTCAAACGTCATAATTTCGCCAGAAAGCATACAAATTCAAAAAGGTATAATATTTGAAAATCAGACTTTATTTGCCCGAGATATACAAAAAAATCATCAAAAAAGGTTTGATTTTCGAACCGAACCCGATTTTGATAAAAATCGTGATGCCATTTTGGTCGATTTGGGTCAAAATTTAGATTTTCTATTTTTTGATGCCAGTCGTAAGTACTGATCCTTACGAGTCCGAAATGGTATAAAATTTGAAAATCGGACACTATTTGGCCGAGATATTCAAAAAAATCATCAAAAAAGGTTTGATTTTCGAACCGAACCCGATTTTGATAAAAATCGTGATGTAACTAACCCCTTGCCATTTTGGTCGATTTGGGTCAAAATTTAGATTTTCTATTTTTTGATGCCAGTCGATAGTACTGATCCTTACCAGTCAAAAATTGGAGTTATGTCGTTTTCAAACGTCATATCTTCCGCGGATATATGTCGTTTTTAGAGCGCGGAGATATATCGTTTTTAGAGCGGCGGAGTTATGTCGCTTCAAAACGACATAATCTCGCCATGATCAGCGGTGGAGTTATGTCGTTTTCAAACGTCATAATTTCGCCAGAAAGCATACAAATTCAAAAAGGTATAATATTTGAAAATCAGACTTTATTTGCCCGAGATATACAAAAAAAATCATCAAAAAAGGTTTGATTTTCGAACCGACCCCGATTTTGATAAAAATCGTGATGTAACCCCTTGCCATTTTGGTCGATTTGGGTCAAAATTTAGATTTTCTATTTTTTGATGCCAGTCGATAGTACTGATCCTTACCAGTCAAAAATTGGAGTTATGTCGTTTTCAAACGTCATATCTTCCGCGGATATATGTCGTTTTTAGATCGCGGAGATATGTATATCGTTTTTAGAGCGGCGGAGTTATGTCGCTTCAAAACGACATAATCTCGCCATGATCAGCGGCGGAGTTATGTCGTTTTCAAACGTCATAATTTCGCCAGAAAGCATACAAATTCAAAAAGGTATAATATTTGAAAATCAGACTTTATTTGCCCGAGATATTCAAAAAAATCATCAAAAAAGGTTTGATTTTCGAACCGAACCCGATTTTGATAAAAATCGTGATGTAACCCCTTGCCATTTTGGTCGATTTGGGTCAAAATTTAGATTTTCTATTTTTTGATGCCAGTCGAAAGTACTGATCCTTACGAGTCCGAAATGGTATAAAATTTGAAAATCGGACACTATTTGGCCGAGATATTCAAAAAAATCATCAAAAAAGGTTTGATTTTCGAACCGAACCCGATTTTGATAAAAATCGTGATGTAACCCCTTGCCATTTTGGTCGATTTGGGTCAAAATTTAGATTTTCTATTTTTTGATGCCAGTCGATAGTACTGATCCTTACCAGTCAAAAATTGGAGTTATGTCGTTTTCAAACGTCATATCTTCCGCGGATATATGTCGTTTTTAGAGCGCGGAGATATGTATATCGTTTTTACAGCGGCGGAGTTATGTCGCTTCAAAACGACATAATCTCGCCATGATCAGCGGCGGAGTTATGTCGTTTTCAAACGTCATAATTTCGCCAGAAAGCATACAAATTCAAAAAGGTATAATATTTGAAAATCAGACTTTATTTGCCCGAGATATGCAAAAAAAATCATCAAAAAAGGTTTGACTTTCGAACCGAACCCGATTTTGATAAAAATCGTGATGTAACCCCTTGCCATTTTGGTCGATTTGGGTCAAAATTTAGATTTTCTATTTTTTGATGCCAGTCGAAAGTACTGATCCTTACGAGTCCGAAATGGTATAAAATTTGAAAATCGGACACTATTTGGCCGAGATATTCAAAAAAATCATCAAAAAAGGTTTGATTTTCGAACCGAACCCGATTTTGATAAAAATCGTGATGTAACCCCTTGCCATTTTGGTCGATTTGGGTCAAAATTTAGATTTTCTATTTTTTGATGCCAGTCGAAAGTACTGATCCTTACGAGTCCGAAATGGTATAAATTTGAAAATCGGACACTATTTGGCCGAGATATTCAAAAAAATCATCAAAAAAGGTTTGATTTTCGAACCGAACCCGATTTTGATAAAAATCGTGATGTAACCCCTTGCCATTTTGGTCGATTTGGGTCAATATTTAGATTTTCTATTTTTTGATGCCAGTCGATAGTACTGATCCTTACCAGTCAAAAATTGGAGTTATGTCGTTTTCAAACGTCATATCTTCCGCGGATATATGTCGTTTTTAGAGCGCGGAGATATGTATATCGTTTTTAGAGCGGCGGAGTTATGTCGCTTCAAAACGACATAATCTCGCCATGATCAGCGGCGGAGTTATGTCGTTTTCAAACGTCATAATTTCGCCAGAAAGCATACAAATTCAAAAAGGTATAATATTTGAAAATCAGACTTTATTTGCCCGAGATATGCAAAAAAAATCATCAAAAAAGGTTTGATTTTCGAACCGAACCCGATTTTGATAAAAATCGTGATGTAACCCCTTGCCATTTTGGTCGATTTGGGTCAAAATTTAGATTTTCTATTTTTTGATGCCAGTCGATAGTACTGATCCTTACGAGTCCGAAATGGTATAAAATTTGAAAATCGGACACTATTTGGCCGAGATATTCAAAAAAATCATCAAAAAAGGTTTGATTTTCGAACCGAACCCGATTTTGATAAAAATCGTGATGTAACCCCTTGCCATTTTGGTCGATTTGGCTCAAAATTTAGATTTTCTATTTTTTGATGCCAGTCGATAGTACTGATCCTTACCAGTCAAAAATTGGAGTTATGTCGTTTTCAAACGTCATATCTTCCGCGGATATATGTCGTTTTTAGAGCGCGGAGATATATCGTTTTTAGAGCGGCGGAGTTATGTCGCTTCAAAACGACATAATCTCGCCATGATCAGCGGCGGAGTTATGTCGTTTTCAAACGTCATAATTTCGCCAGAAAGCATACAAATTCAAAAAGGTATAATATTTGAAAATCAGACTTTATTTGCCCGAGATATTCAAAAAAATCATCAAAAAAGGTTTGATTTTCGAACCGACCCCGATTTTGATAAAAATCGTGATGTAACCCCTTGCCATTTTGGTCGATTTGGGTCAAAATTTAGATTTTCTATTTTTTGATGCCAGTCGAAAGTACTGATCCTTACGAGTCCGAAATGGTATAAAATTTGAAAATCGGACACTATTTGGCCGAGATATTCAAAAAAATCATCAAAAAAGGTTTGATTTTCGAACCGAACCCGATTTTGATAAAAATCGTGATGTAACCCCTTGCCATTTTGGTCGATTTGGGTCAAAATTTAGATTTTCTATTTTTTGATGCCAGTCGATAGTACTGATCCTTACCAGTCAAAAATTGGAGTTATGTCGTTTTCAAACGTCATATCTTCCGCGGATATATGTCGTTTTTAGAGCGCGGAGATATGTATATCGTTTTTACAGCGGCGGAGTTATGTCGCTTCAAAACGACATAATCTCGCCATGATCAGCGGCGGAGTTATGTCGTTTTCAAACGTCATAATTTCGCCAGAAAGCATACAAATTCAAAAAGGTATAATATTTGAAAATCAGACTTTATTTGCCCGAGATATGCAAAAAAAATCATCAAAAAAGGTTTGACTTTCGAACCGAACCCGATTTTGATAAAAATCGTGATGTAACCCCTTGCCATTTTGGTCGATTTGGGTCAAAATTTAGATTTTCTATTTTTTGATGCCAGTCGAAAGTACTGATCCTTACGAGTCCGAAATGGTATAAAATTTGAAAATCGGACACTATTTGGCCGAGATATTCAAAAAAATCATCAAAAAAGGTTTGATTTTCGAACCGAACCCGATTTTGATAAAAATCGTGATGTAACCCCTTGCCATTTTGGTCGATTTGGGTCAAAATTTAGATTTTCTATTTTTTGATGCCAGTCGAAAGTACTGATCCTTACGAGTCCGAAATGGTATAAAATTTGAAAATCGGACACTATTTGGCCGAGATATTCAAAAAAATCATCAAAAAAGGTTTGATTTTCGAACCGAACCCGATTTTGATAAAAATCGTGATGTAACCCCTTGCCATTTTGGTCGATTTGGGTCAAAATTTAGATTTTCTATTTTTTGATGCCAGTCGATAGTACTGATCCTTACCAGTCAAAAATTGGAGTTATGTCGTTTTCAAACGTCATATCTTCCGCGGATATATGTCGTTTTTAGAGCTCGGAGATATGTATCGTTTTTAGAGCGGCGGAGTTATGTCGCTTCAAAACGACATAATCTCGCCATGATCAGCGGCGGAGTTATGTCGTTTTCAAACGTCATAATTTCGCCAGAAAGCATACAAATTCAAAAAGGTATAATATTTGAAAATCAGACTTTATTTGCCCGAGATATGCAAAAAAAATCATCAAAAAAGGTTTGATTTTCGAACCGAACCCGATTTTGATAAAAATCGTGATGTAACCCCTTGCCATTTTGGTCGATTTGGGTCAAAATTTAGATTTTCTATTTTTTGATGCCAGTCGAAAGTACTGATCCTTACGAGTCCGAAATGGTATAAAATTTGAAAATCGGACACTATTTGGCCGAGATATTCAAAAAAAATCATCAAAAAAGGGTTTGATTTTCGAACCGAACCCGATTTTGATAAAAATCGTGATGTAACCCCTTGCCATTTTGGTCGATTTGGTCAAAATTTAGATTTTCTATTTT